>NC_063452.1:16942999-17576710 GCF_020379485.1 Brassica napus
AAGAGATGGATGCATGCTGATAGATTTCCACATAATCTTTAAACAACATACCTTATTCACCTTTCAAATCAGCCTGATTCTCAATCCTCTTTTTTTTTGGTTTGCGCACGTCAATTAAGAAAGTTTTGTTTTACAAGAGTTTAGCTCCGTCCTGAACCAGACAAATTAAATGCAAAACATAACTTACCAATCTCATTTATATATACATTATCTTGGGAGATGAAACACTATTAGCTAGAAGTTAATGAGACTAGTGATGACTAGTTTTGTGAGTTGCATGCTAGAATAGGATAAGAAACAAGCCCTGCCTCTATAATGTCAAGTAGTCTTCTCTTTGTCGTTAATGGCAATCCAAAATAACCAACCAGACATGTGTTCCAGTTGCAGATGGGGATCAAGCTTCAATTGATGATCAAGTTTGTGCTGAGACTCTAACCATATAACCAATTGATTTTCCATTATGATTTTTAGATCTGAGAGCTCCCACAAAATTTTTAAATGTCTATCACGCCTTCAATTAAACGGATGTTTCTGTCAGAAAGTATCAATATATCATTTCCAAAACATAGGTATGTGATCTGAATGTTTTTACAGTGTGGGTAGTAAGTTAGTTACCAATGTGTCATTTCTTAGCCGATTTTCTCGTAAGTTTGACAACACATTCATACTTATAATAAAGGGATAGGGAAAGAGTGCACGTATTTGTCTCAAACCTATTTCACTTCTGAAAAATCCTGCTTACTGCCCCCATTCACTTGTACTGAGAAGGATGTTGTGGCACTGCAATGATTTATCCAATTGATGAATTACTTGGGGAAGTTCAATGTCGATAGTGTGTTGAGTACAAATGACCATTTGATTGACCTGAGTCATGATATTAAGAGATATCAATATTCATCATACAATTTAAGGATACCAAATTTCTTATGATACTCTTTCACCAGATCCTTTTCAAGTAAAAGGTTTTTGATAAGTAATTTTTTTTTCAAAAGTCATTTGATTAAGGGAGATAAACTTGGAAGAATACATTCCAGTCTATTGGCAATGATCTTAGAGATTACTTAGAATGAGACCTTGCAACATGATATAAGTTGATAATCCTTAATTCAGTCTCCTTTGCATTTTTGTTTGTATTAAAGCTAGAATGCAGGATTGGTTCCTTTTTGGAGAAGTCCTTTGATGGATAAGGATTAAATACCACCATTAAGTTTCAACCCAAAACCGGCCACATCTCTTTTAATTTTTTGTGTGTGCACCCAGGTCATGGAGAATTGCTTGTAAAATTTTATTCAATCTCTCATCTACTCTCTTTTCAGTTCGTGAAGCGTTGACCTTAAGTGCATTCACTTTCTTTCATAGTCAAAATAGAGCCAACGCCGAGTGAAACAAAGTTCCACTACCTGTCCAATGTTTCTCTACAATTCCTAAGATTATTGACAAACTTGAATGGTTTTTGAGTTTTTATCCACCTCCACATCCATATGAATCTGATAACAAATATTGTCAGGTTCACAAAACGCACAAATAATAATCCAGCCATTCATTGGCAACTTCTACTGATTTAAATGACGTGTACTTCTCTTCCAATATGTACTGGGTGACCGGCCATACTCTTCGCGGGCATAAGAAAATTCAAAATATGGAATAAATAAAGTATAGTTTTAGAAGTAACAGATTTTACATCATAATACCATCGTCTTTGGGAGAAAGCATCAGCCATGGAGAAAAGCTAGTACTCAATATTTGACATGAACGAGAAGGAACAAAATAACTTCAGTATCAAGAGACAGTTATTGTGTGTATGTATAATTGCAACGTCCCAAAATAATTTGTGTTTAAGAAGATACTTTCATTTAAAATATGGAATAAATAGTGTATAGTTTTAGAAGTAACAGATTTTATATTATCATTAATTAGAATTGTATTGTATATGTATTGTAATTCTTTATTTTAGGTGAATAATATTATTTTTCCATAAATAATATCAAAAAATTTATGTAGACATATTAAAAGAAAATATAATAAAATTAAAAATATTATCCATAAATAATATAAATTATGAAGTACAATTCTCGATAAAAAAAACAAAATCCATTAGAAACCTACAAATAATTAAATAAATTTTGTAAGCAATTGGACGGGTTAACATTATTTGATAGATTTATAAATTTATAAATTTTATTGAACAGGAAATAATATTAAATTGACATACCGTCATCGAAATAATCGGAAAACTGGATGGTAATCAAATACAATCGGTCTCCTAACTCATCACTACCCATCTGGAAAATAGAAAAAAAAAATTGTAACAGTTTATATATATTTAAAAATTTGTATTTGAAAAAAGCATATTAAAATTACATACCCTGACTACGGAATATTCTGAAAAACTTGTTTGTAGACAACATTCAATGTTTTTGTCTCCGACTTCCCTTCTTTACCAGTTATTAGGATTTTTAATCCAGATCTCGACTTAACTCTTGAAAGTGCAACGTATAGCTGACCATGAGAGAACACTGGCATAGGCAGAAACAAACCAACACTTTCCAGTGTTTGACCTTGATTTTTGTTGATGGTCATCGCGAAAGCCAATGTAACTGGAAACTATCTTCGACGCATTCTGAAGGGAAACTTTGTGTCAAGTGGTGTGACAAACATTCTAGGGATCCAAACCGGATATCCAGCAATATTGTTTCCGGTTATAATTCTACATTCTATCACATGGGGCAGTAACTGAGTAACAATTAGCCTAGTACCATTACATAAGCCATCTGCAACATCCATGTTACGAAGACACATGATAGGAGCACCAACCTTGAGCTTCAAACAATGTATAGGCAGTCCAGCCACTTTAACACTGTTCAAAAACTCTGCAGGATATACTACATTTTCTTCTATGTCAACATCGGATGGGATAATACTGTCAGAGCTAAGGTAAACCTTCTCTTCACCTGAAAGCATATGTAAATCCTTTTCTTTAGTGACATGTAAAAAGTTAGTGGAACATAAGAGTAAATGATCAAACATATTACATGGCAACTGCGAAAGCATGTAATCATTTATTTTATCCACTTCATCATTTGTGGGAGTAAGAATGGCTCGATGTCTACACAAATCCTTATCTGTTGAGGTTTGAAAAGCTTGTCCATAAACCTCTTTTGCCATAGTCTCAATTGGTTCTTCTCCACTATTTTTTATCAGCAAATCAGAAGGGATGTCAATCTCAACTTGACCGTCGTTAGGCAAATTTATTTTTCCATCTCCAATATCCAAAATCCAGTTTGAGAAGGAATGAAGCTCTTTTGCTGCATCATCAGTAAGACCAGCGAGCAATCTCATGTTTTTTGTTAGCTTCAAAACTTTGCAGTGCTCCCAAAGATATGACGAATTCAGAGCAGCCAAAACATTCTCTGCTCTACCACCTCCAAGTATAACCGGTAAAATTTGTCTGAAATCTCCACCGAAAACAACAACTTTACCCCCAAAAGGTTTGTCTTCAGAAGATCTTATAATATCACGCATAGTGCGATCCAACGTCTCGAAACATTGTCTGCTCATCATAGGTGCCTCATCCCATACAATTAACTTTGCCGCTTTAACTAATTCTGCACGATCTGATCTTGGCTCCATTTTCTTGCAAGTACTTAATTCGTCTGCATCTATCGGAATACCAAATCTGGAATGTGCGGTTCTACCTCCTTCCAACAACAATGCAGCAATTCCACTGGATGCGGTATTTAGAACAATCATACCTCTAGATCGGATCGCTGATGAGAGTGCTCTGTATACGAAGGTTTTTCATGTGCCTCCATAACCAGAAAGAAAGAACACTCTACCGCTATCATTTAAAACTGCATCCAGAATCTGGTTGTATACCCCTATTTGCTCATCTGTTATCATCGCCATAAGTCTTTCATTTTCCTTTAGCTGATCTTCCACACCATATTTAAGCTCATCATCTATAAGGCGATTGCCGTTGTAACAGCCAAAATCTTCTGGCTTTGGCATGAGGGGCCATTTTTTGAGGCTACGACCATTGCTGAGCAAATGATTTTCGATCTCAGTAAGAGCAATATTTTTGATCTGCTCTATGGTCAAGTTCATATCTGCAAGTTTGATAATTTTATTAAATAACAGAGACAGCTTTCAAATAAGAAAGTTTAATAAGACAAAACTCACCAGGTCGTCCAGTTTCTCGCCGCTTCTTGTAAAGGATATCTTCGGTAAGATACTCCCAAGTAGCTTCCCACACAACATGAGGCTGAGATATAGATTTGGATACCAACATCCTCGCAAAAAGCTTCCTGGCATATGTGGCAGAACTACAGAAACTGGCATCTTTGATAGCTTCTATGAATTCCTTGTCATCATCCATCAATCCCAACGCATAGCAAGCATCTTCGTATGTAGGATATAAAACACCATCAACTGTTCTTATATCCTCGTATGATGTCGGCCCTCTTACCCAATTTAGCAATACTCTTAAGAAGTATAGCTCATCACCTGATGGATGAATATGCGCAATCCTCCCTATCGCAAAGCCTCGTTTCTGTGGTACCCATTCTCTCGTACCTGATTTCCAAACAAATTTTGTTGGAAATTGGGCATATGTCAACTCTCTTGCCTCTGGGTATTTTTTGTTTCCTATGAACCAGGCCAAAAACATGGATTGGTTGACAGTCTTTTTGTTGAGAATATTCTCAATAGGTTCATCTTCATCAAAAAACATCAGCTCCCGATCCGGAAGATGAAATCCAAGTTTCTCTACAGAAGTAGTACGAAAATGTGTAGGAAAAGCAAGAATCCGCCACGACGACTCGCATTCAGTAATATATCTAATTAAGAAATACGAAAACATAAATTAGTCAAGATGAACGTAGACCTTAAAATGCCAAAGACAGTTAAACTCTGTTTATTAATAATGTATTTATTCATTTATAAGGTTATTAATTTAAAGAGGGTTTATTATTTAGTGAAATATTTAAAAATAATTTTATTGTAAAAAACTGAGTTATAAATTTCATTTATGATATTATATATTTGTTAAAGCGTATACATATAAATTTTTACTAATATTAATAGATTATTGATGTATTTTCGTTTGATGATTACATAGCGTAGAATAAAAATTTTGTTTTATATCTATTATAAATAAAATTAAAGATGATATATACAATAAAGAAAATAAAAAAAAACCATAAGATTTGTATATGTTAATAAAATTAATACATATGATATTATTGATTTAGCACTTCAGTGTGACCATATATTTAACTAAGAGTTCGATATAATATTATTATCTTATTATTTTAGCGAATTATCTCATATTTTACATTGGCCCAACCGTGGATCGGAGAAATGAATTTAATGTATAAAGTTTAATATTATATCAAGTATTAATTTATAAGCAATATTATTTTATTTAAAGTTTAAATTCTATTGATTTTCTACGGATGATGAATTGCTTATAGAGTTTCTACTGAATTTAATATATATTGGTTATAAATTTATAGAATTTAGTAGGAATTATTGGTTCTAGTATTTTAATGGATTTACAAATCATTTTAGATTTAAAAATCTTTGGTAAATCCAAGATTTTAAAAATCAAACAAGTGGATTTAGAAATAATTTATATGAGTTTCAAAATCAAAATAGGTGAATTGTTATAAATCAATAAAATGGATTCAATCGAGTAAGTAACTAGATTGAATCAATAAAATTGATCAATAAAGTGGATCCAATCGAGTAAGCAACGAGTTATTACAATTAAGTGGGATGAGACTTTGATGTATTTTAATAATTCAAAACAGGTGAATTGTAACTAGACCTAAATAATGACCTTACTGATGGAAAATGTTTTGGGACAAAGAAATTGTTCGAATATACTAATTTTTGTTGGTTGATGTGGGAAAGTGACAAGGTAACAGTTAGTTAATTACATACAAGAGAATATAACTCAAAACTTTGAACTATTGCCGGTGATTATAAATTGAACAAGTTAAGAATTCATTTGTTACCAAGAAAGAAGAAGGTAATGATGAACACTATAATAATATATTGACTGAATACATAGGTTTTGGGATATTGACGGGGTTGACAAATAGAAAACGTATTATGTACGTGAAAACTTGTGCAAACGTAAAGAACTGGAAAAAAAATATTACAACTCCAATCAAAATAACAAGGTTGAACTCAATATTTGCTCCTTTGTATTTTTACTCTAAAAACATGCATAAATCCACTCAAATCCAATTTCAAATCAAATCCTTAAATAAATCTTTGTTTTTGAATAACACTAGATTTTGAAATTTATTTTAAAATCATAAAACCAATAACACTAGATTTGAATATAGATTTTAAAATCGTAAAACCAATAACACTGAATTTGGTTTGGATTTAAAATCCATTAAAATACATAAACCAATAACACCCCCTTAGTAATTGTAGATACTAAAACGAATTGCTTTAAATTAAATAATACCTGCAGTCGTAATATGTTTTAATTTCGTCAATGACGCCATCTTCATCTTCCATATCCATTGCAGCTGAAGTATAATCAGGTCCCTTAGGGATATATTTGAAAAGATACTTAACAGCTGTGTTTGGACGCACCACTCGACATTCATATGCGCTCGTGTTTGCAACTTGCGCAAGTAATACAAAAATCCCCTTGTAATTTTAAATAAATTAATTTATTTATTACAAAAATATGTTCTTCTTTTCAAAATCGATAATAGGTTTGGGCTTTTCTAAATAGGCTATGAAATCTATATTTTATACTAAATCCTACAGATACATTGGTCCAAGAAAACTGAACGCTTCAAATTGTTCTAACAACTATCTACGAAAAGTCATTGGTATATCCCCAGCTTCAAACAACTACATATTTGATATGAACCATTTCTCAATCAATCTTTTGCAAAGGAAAGAATATACCTCGAAGAGTGCTGCTCTGAAACTGGATAACACTATACTGGAATATATTCAGCTACAGACCACCACGTATTTCTTTCTCAAACATTTCCATTTGTATATTTTCCCTGCTCTCATTTAAGTTTCAATACACGTCAAATCAGAAAACGGCATGTGCAATAGGAAAAGAGCTGTAAAAAAAATGATGATATAGCTCACCTTCACAAAGAACATATAGGTTCCATAGCTTGAGAATCCATGATTTTGAGTAAAACTGTTGTTTTCTCGATGCTCCCTGTTATGAAATTGTACTCTGTGACCTCCTTAAATTGTAGCCTCCACCAGAAAGTAAGAGAGAGATTAGGAACATGGGGACAGAATCAAGTTTAAAAGCGGAACCATAAAAGACTAACGTTATAACTTGAAGTCCTAGACCAACTGAGGCATCTTGTATATCATTGATAGCATGCGAACACAGTAACCTTAAATTTCTGTCTGCATACTCCAGGGGTCAAGAAAAGCGAGTCAGAACATATAATATTAAGACATAAAGAGCAAAAGAGGAGACGGGAAGACCAGTCAAACCTTCTGAAGAAGTAGAAACATCCACGAGTAACACACAGAATATCTCTTGGCTACTCCCGAGCAACACTACTTCACTGCATTTATAGAGTACTGTCAGGTGTAAAAGAAGACACTATCTGACTGCAACTTCCGAGTTCCTCTCTAGTAATATCACCATCATACCACAATCTAAAGAGAGAGAGATTTTCTTCAAACAAAAAAAAAAAAGCAGAGAGTAGTGTGGAAGTTTAGGACTCTGGATTTTAGGGATGAAAATAACATATATTTTGCTGGTTGAATCATCTATACAATAACACATTATTAATTAATACAGAAATTTCGATTAGAGGAAGCAACATTGTATCATCGCAGCTTACCTCTGTGGATAAAGCAGCACTAGCATAGACAAGAACTGAAGAAAAACAGACCAAAAGTTTCAGATTTTTGAGAAACATTGTCATAGATGATCGGATCCTCCTACGTCGACTTGTCTCTGCAAGGACTGAACATAGTTGATAATCTCATCAAGCATGACAGTTTTCCCTGTAATCCAGTTACAACCAGGAACAAGATCCTGGAGCATTGTCATACTCTTCCCATCTTTCGATCCAACATTCTCTCCTGAAACCTGATCACAAACCCGCAAATCAACACCTCAAGAACATCAAGAACTAAACATCTCAAGGAGCATATAAAGAATACGGCAAGAGAGATTGTGAAATTCAAAACCAATATATTATATCAAAGATTCTCAAGGAAGCAGTTCTCCGATTTCTCTGATTTCGATCGACCTTCATTCACTGTTCCGAGAACTGATCGTACCGATCCACCTGTCGAACTCCTCTGGCTCTGCTCGGCCTTCGATTCAGCATATCAATTTAATCCCGAAATCCAATTAAGATGATGAAAGAGAAACCTTGAAAAAATCCCAAACTTTGGTTCTTCTAATCGACAAAAGAGAAAAGCATATAGTTTTGTCTTTATTCCTTGAGAATGTTTGGAAACCTAAATTAAGTAGTTCTAGGTTAACTCTTTGCCGGTGATTTAAAAAAAAAAGAAAAAGAAATTATAAAAAATCATCCTATTTAAGAGAAATTTTCTAAGAAGCTCTGTATGATTGCCACCTATTGAGAAGTGACTTCTTTCTTAATATATATAGGGGGATCTACCACGATAGCTAAATCAACATTTGTACAACGATTATGTAATTTCAGATTAATCAATAAAATTAGATATTTGACGAAAAAATATAACTTAGAGCATCTCCAAAAGACAATCTATAACTTCAAATATGAATTTTTTTGCTATTCAAAAAGGAACTTCAAAACTTCAAATTTGAAGTTTCGAAGAGTGAAACTCTATATTTGAAGTTTCACTACTCAAAACTTCAAATTTGAAGTTTCATTTTTTTATTTGCATTTTGGTCCCTACAATCACACATCACCTTTATGATCCATAAATATTTTTTTGTTTATTGTTTTAATCCTTAAAAAAATTATATCTCATAAATATTTTAAATTTTGTTTACAGAATTTAAATTTTACACATAAAATTAAATAAAACTTTTAAATAAGATTTAAAATATTTTAAATAGGAAAACAATAATATACAAAAGAAACTTAACAAAAAAAATTTAAAAAATTACATGAAGACATAACTATTACACAAATTTAAATATTACAACAACACTAGTAGTCAGGTAAGTTTGATCCGGAACCTTCAAAATTTTCAAATATTATTCACATTTTTGTTTGTGCAACTGAAGATGATTGTTGTTGTTGTTTTTGATGTCTTTTTCGTACAATTTGTTTTTTTTTCATATCCAATATATTCATGAGTATTAATACCATCGAAAAGAAATTAGTATTTTAGCAATATTTTATGTTTCTCTTTTACTTTCTTGTTCTTATCTAATATATTTACAAGTATCAATATCACCTGATTTCAACAAAATAAAAATGAGGAGAGTCATTTTTACTTCGAAATACAGTAATAGATCATATATGTATTACGAAAATCATTTATGGAATAATATGGTATTTTGCTTGAAGTTTAATATTAATTAAGTTATTTTTATTAAAATTTTTATATTTTAATAGAATATTTCATTAAATAATATTGTTGTGATATGTTTATATATGTGCTAGTTATTTATAAAAGTTTTATGAATTCAAATTAGTTATGACAAATATAATGACTATATTATAAAATATAAATAGTTTTGAAGTTGAGTTTGAAGTTTGGCTTTTTGGAGAAAAACATTTTTAAACTTCAAATATAGAGTTAAGTTTCTTTTTGGAGATGCTCTTACAACAAAGTAATAATTTAATGTTATATAGTTATATATATATAGTTTCCAACGTGTGCCAATTGAAGGGAATGAAAACATTACCTTTTAGAGAAACTAATCACGTGGTACTACTGTTTTCTTTCCTTTCAAGATGTAGAGTATTCACTTTAACCACACGTTATGTTATATCGACATGCCTAATTTCTGCATACGAGCTACAAAATTTGTCGTATAACAAAATATAATAAATGAAATTTTGCAGTAACAAATTCAATTAAGGAAAAAAGAAAGAAAAAGAGGATGAAAGTTTTCGTACCAAAAGAAACGATAAGGTGTATTAGTATTGAAGTAAAAAAAGAAGAAGGTGATTTCGTATTTGTATTCTCATATTCATAGTGTTCCGTCGCACTTTATCCGTCTGAAAAGAGTTTCGTTAGGCAGAACCTGGCATGGCGCAGGGCCGTCTCAAACTTTATACAGACTATGTTCAAAAAGAAGATCTTTTTAATAAATTGAAATAATTTAGATTTTTTTACAAAATTTCATTATAATATAAAATAAATACATCATTTTAATTATTTTATATCTAAATAATACAATTTTCTAGTTTTAATGCAAATCATTGAACTTGATCATTTGACATTTTTCAATGCAAATTCATCGATCAAATCATCAAATTTGATCAATCTTCTAGCTATTCTTCTAACTTTTTCAGTTTTTTTACGTTTATTATATACACAATCAAAAATTATAATCTATAAATATAAAAATTAGAAATTAAAATCTATAAATATAATAGAGCAAAATCTGGATAGTAGTTAGACAAAAAGCTATATACTCTTTGATTAGGCAAGACACTCTTTTTTGCTTGTCGACAGAAGTTGTAGGCTAGTTTTTTTCTTTTTGTTTGCTATTTTTTTATTAAAAAAAAATGGTTAATAAAATATATCTTCTTCTCCCTATTTGTAATCACTAATTGATAATTGTTTTCTAAACATAATCAAATTAGAATACTAACTTTCTATACTACCATTGAATATTCAAACACACATCAACAACAACTTCTTATTTTAGAAAATATATAATTGATATAAATACTAATTACTTCCTAAATAATTTATTGCATTTTTAGTTGGTTATATAAACAAAATAAAGAATTTAATTTATATTTATTGGTTATAAATACGAAATTTAAATTCAAATATAGTTATTCTGACTTTTTTATAAATATATAATTTTAAATTTATAACTATTACTAAAATAAAAAAATTTATTATGGACCGTTTAAATCAACCGCTCTACTTGCACGTGCTAAAAGATGGCTCTGGTACGGCGATACTTCTTGATTGCGTGATGTTCACCAACTCACGTACTTGTCGGGAATCATCAATGGCACGTGTCGAATACATAGGTTGGGACACGGAACAGAAGTAGGAAGGAGAAATATTGAGCTTTATAGGTGAAAGTGAGGCCTAACATATCTTAAACATTAGAAGTGGTCATAAAAGCAAGAGTTTGGCACAAACTCCTATTCCTTTTCCTCACCAATAAAACTGCAAAATACAAGTATTAAAAGCAAACGCCATTGTTGTTTTAAGATATTCATATTAAGATTGCCGTAAATCGCGCAACATCTTGTCTATGTTTTAAGATATGCTTAGCTGCGTAGGGCGCAGGGAAGTACTACTTTAGCCCATTGATCATAGACTCTAAGACCACCTCCATCAACAGGTTTTAAAAAGAGGTTCTTAAAAAAAAGGCAAAAAAATAAATAAAAAATGGTTTAAAAATACAGAACCGGTTCTTAATATAGTATTTTTAAAATTGGTTAAAACCCCTTGCGTGTCCCTTTATTATTGGGTGTCTATGTCTCTCTTCTTCCTCAATGTTCTTCGTAGAATCAATTTCTCTTTTCCTCCTCCTTCTAGGTAACTCCGGATCCACCGAATACCACAGGCTTGTTCCCCCTTTTCCCTACTCCGTCGAACTCCGTCTCAGCTATTTCAACCGGTCTTCAATGGCTTCGAAACGCCAGCTTCACGACAGATCTCTCTGTCATCGACGCCGCAGCTTCCACAGCTCCTTCCCTATCCGAGTCTGGCGACGACAAGGCGAAGAAGAAGAGGGATAAAAAGAAGAAGAAGCGGAAGAGATATTCTGATGAATACTATACAAAGCCCACCAAGGATTATTAGTTGGATACTCGTCTTGATCCGGATAATCTTGCTTATGGCTCCATCTACAGCCTACAGGTACTTTTAACATCTCTGTTGGTGAGAGTGGTGATCGTCTCACTCGTGCCTCTAAGGTTCCTTCTTTCTTTCCAAGAATGCTAAAAATCAATTCTTTACGGTTTAGCATTTACTGAAAATAGGTTGTTAAAGTCATTGCAACTGAATTAAACCGTTGAACTCTGTATTGAAATGGGCTGTTAAAGCATTGGACTTTGTTGTCTGAACGATGGTTTTGGGGTAATTGTGTAGGTGTTGGAATAGTGTAAGTTTTTTTGTGTTTTTCTTCCGGCTGAGACTTTTGTTCTTGGATCCAACCAGTGTAAGTTTTTGTTCTTCTTTCTTTTTGCTTGGAGAGTGTGGTTTTGTGGTTTTTATTAATATGAGTTGAGAATTTTATACCTATGCTTATGGGTACAGAGAACAACTCATCTCAGCATCGATTTGTTTTAATTCGGTTCCAAGTCCTGTAAGCAGTAGAAGTTGTTGCTTTGCAATCTCTGAAATTGTCATGTTGCTTTGTAGTCTGTATAATATGGGTCTGAGTTAGTTTGTTTGTGTCTGAGTTAGTTTAATTCTCTTTATGCTGTTGCAGGTGGAGTGAAGACATGTGACAGCAGAAGCATGTGAGTCATAAAGCTTATGTTGGTATGTTTCAGTCACTCATAGATTTGTGTTCTGTTTATAAGAAATTAGGATTATAACTGATGCTTATGAGATGACACTTGTCTCTTTATCATGTGTTCTGCTTATCAGTCACTCAGACTCGTCTCTTTATCATAGATTTTGTGTTCTGTTCTTGCTTGTGTGTCAAGATAAACAAGTTGTGTACAATTAAAAGCTGATTTGGTTGAGATCATGAAAAAAAAAAATTAAAAACTTCAAAGAGGTTCTTCCATTGGACCATGAAAAATTTAATTACACTAGCAAGGGTTCTAAACTTTTCAAATCACTAAATTAACTACTAAATTATTAATTAGAACCCTTAACAGGTTCTTACCATTGGAGTTGCTCTAAATAGTTTAACATCTCCAAGTTAAAATTTGTTTTTAGATGTTTTTTTAAAACAAAAGATCATTCGACCACTCAAACTTGAGCTGGTTTGGATAACTAGACCAAAATACAATAACCAATAAAACAAATAATCTTATAAAAATACCGAGACGTTCTAGTTAAAAATCAACAGTCTTGTTATATAATATTTTTTTTTTTGGAACACAACAGTCTTGTTATATATCATTTGTTTTTAGCAGTTAAAAAGATCTAACCACAGTTGAAAGATACTATATCATAAAGAAAAAAAAATCTAACCACAGTTGAAAGATACTATATAAAAAAAAAATACTATGGTGATGATTGTTTGCATGGTTTTTAGATTCTAGTTTTTGGTTTTTGGATTTTAGTTTTTGGATTTTAGTTTTTAGATTTTAGATTTTGGTTTTTGATTTTGCTGTAGATTTTAGTTTTTCAAAAAACTTGATTGGTGATTCTAGATTATGTCTTTTGGTTTTTGATTTTTAAATTTTTTGAATATTTTCGATTCTATAAAGTTTGATAAATAATTTATTTAATTTTATTATTTTTAAGAACTTCACTTATAAGTTAATTTATTTTAAAACAAACATAAAATTACTAAAATAAATATATTTTTTTAATAAATAATACCAATAGATCTCTTAACAAATATGTAAAATTTACATAAAATAATTTTAAATAATTAATTTTATTTAACCGACAAGTTTTTTAAAAAAAATTCTTATATAATATTTTCATATTATATATGTAAAACTTTATTTTTACTTAACCTTATTGCCTATATTTTTTAAACAAAATCATTTTTAAAAAATTGATTGGATGGTTATTTTATATTTTGTTTTTAACTGATAAAAATATTAATAATAAAATCATTATTTAAAAATAGTGAAAAAGGTATTATATTGGTTCGGTCTTATAGTTTATAGGCATGAAAAAGTTTTCCTAACTAATACCAAAATTTATCAACATCAATATATACATATTATTTAATAGTTAATTTTTAAATAATAATTCTTTTTATAGATAAACATAAACTCTTATGAGTTATTTTGTAGCTCACTATAGTAAAGCAAAAAAAATTATAAAGATCAATTTACTGTTAGGTAAATTATGATTCACATACTGTACTAGCTTTTGTAAATTTAATCATAGTTTGAAATTTATATAAACATATATCTATTTTATTTTAAATTAACTAAATTTCAAATTTATTTTACTTAGACATTCTGTGAATAGTAGACACTGTCATAATAAATAATGGTAACAATACTAGAAAACTACAAGGTTCATTATTATTAAATAAAATATTTGTAGTAATATGAAAAACAATCAAACGTGAATCAACTACCAGTTCTTTTATTTTGAAAAGCTAGAAAAGCTTAGATTTTGATTTTTGTTTAGAATAGGGTAGTTAGTTTAAAAACTAGTTTCCCTAACTTATAGGGAATTAATTTCTCAAAAATCTTGATTGGCTAAAAAGTAGTTTTTAGAAAAACAAAAACCAAAAACTAGTTGAAAAACTAGAAACAATTATATCATATATAAATGGTGACAAAACATTCGAAAGAGTTTTTGTTTTGCATAGAATATTAAAATAATAATTTCAAAAATATCTTAATTATAAATAGGATAGAGAATACTTAATTAAAGATTAATTAGTGAACTGAAAGACGCAACATAGGATTATCCTGTCCCATCCATCCACTATCACGTCACTAAAATCCACAAACCTCATCATTCACTGAGCTATAAACAGTTATGATTAATACTCAAAAACAGATGATCGGGAACTTACGTGGGACCCCACTTCCCCAAGTCATTTTCCATTTTCGCATCAGAGTTAAGATTACGTGATCCTATTAAACACCGTTAGATTAAGTGATGATCGAACAATACACATAATAAAAATAAAATGGTAAATAATTTTCCGGAGAATGTGAAAGCTGTGGTGGCCACGCGCCGTGGAAATCTGGTGTAGTGCGGATTCGAACTCGGATTCTTTGGAGATCCACGGAACGCCTTGACCATCCGATCTACAGACGCGCGTGGTTAACAATACACATAAGAAGAGCGTAGATACACCCGTATCTCCTTTGAAAGGAGAAGCAGAGGCAGATCTACTTAAGGTAAGTAGGGGGTAGCTGCCCTCCATAAAATTTTAAACTTTCCTTTAAATGTTAAAAGCAAAATTAAGTTGCCCCCGTTGGAAAATAGTATCGGCCCCACCCCTCTTCCCTAATTTAATATGTTCTCAAATTTCAGTGTAAAATATCATTTCCCTTTTTCTAAAGGCCATTTATTATATTTGGTTAGCATTACCATGTTTCCTTATTGATTTGAGAATATTTAATAATTGTTGCTTAAATAATAAATTGTTGATGACTTTTGTAAATATCAAATAAACATTTATTTATCTAATAAATAAGAATAAACATTTTTAGTTTATCATAATATACTCAATGGTGATGAAATTGTTTTTAAATAGTTATCCACTCATAGTGAAAAATAAAATACTTCTTTAGAGGAAAGTTTTTTTTATTATCTGAATATATATGTATTCATATTTGTCACACCAAGAAAAACATGAAAATGTTGTTTTATAATTTTTTTTAGAAAATATAAATTTTCTATTTACATTAATAAACAAAAAGAAATATGAGGTTTGCATCCCTATTAAACTATATTGTATAATTCACTTATAAAATTAAAAAAATGCATTTATAAAATATTTAATAATCATTAAATTATTTACCCCGATAAAATATTTTTCTAGATCCGCCAGAGAATAAAAAGGAATTTCTATTAAAAAAAAAAAAAAAAAAAATACACCCGCATCGCAGAAGATAAGAATCTACAATGGTCTGAGAAGACGTCGCCATGAATTAAAACACCGTAGCTCCTGAGGTAGAAAGACACGAAAGGTAAACATATTTTATTTTTATTTCAGAAATTATAAAATTTAATATAAAAAAGAAATAGGGAAGAGGAAGTAACGCAGTAACGCAATCAGACTCCACAGTTCAAGGAGTTTGCATACTCTCTCTGATTTGGAATCTCCCGTAACTGAGTCAACTCGGTGGAGGTTACTGTTTGAGTTTTGTGTTGATGGATCCGAGTGAGATGATGAACGAAGGAGCACCGTTTAACATGGCGGAGATCTGGCAGTTTCCGATGACGGGAGTTTCCACCGAAGAATCTTCCGTGAATCTAACAACCACCACCGTCGCCGGCGATCAGGGGAGTATGAGCCACGCGCTCTCGCAGGCTGTGCTTGAAGGTATCTCCGGCGTGTGGAATCGGCGGGAAGACGAGTCCGGGAAGGTCGTTTCCACCAGAAACAAGAGACTGAAGATAGATGAGGTGTGTGATGGGAAAACGGAAACAGGGTCGCCGGAGACAAACGTGGATCAAAAGAAACAGAAGACAGAACCAATGAAAGATTACATTCATGTTCGAGCAAGAAGAGGTCAAGCTACTGATAGTCCCAGTCTAGCTGAAAGAGTAATGATTGATATTCCGACATAACTCTGTTTCTTTGTCTGAACTGATATGGAGTTTTAAGACAAATCTTTTGTAAGGTTTAAACGTCGATATACTATGTTAAACCTTCGTTCCTTTAGCTAGAATTCGTTTAGCTATGTTACTTGATCGATTAACCTCAATACTAACTTGTGTTCTGTTTGTTTGTATGTAGGAGATAAGACACAGCAAGTTTGTTTACCCAGTTCCCGTGAAGGTACGTCTGGGGGAAGAACAGAGTCTTCCAATTCACTAACTCAAAGAGAAAGAATTAATAAAAGGGTTGTGACCTTAAACTTATAAACGCCAAAGCTTAATCAAGAGCTAAACACCTAGCTCTCTTCTTCTGATTGAACTTAGCCTTCAGGTAAACACAAACGATCTCTCAACCAAGACAATTTGCTCTTTCACCTGAACCTCTCAATCTGTTGTTGTTGCCCCACCCTTCAAGTCACCAACGCGATCTTCTTTTATACTCAGGTTTTATGAAACAAAACCTAGAAGCTGACGTGGGCCACAGTACAACAAATACTCTGGAGGCCTGTTCCACTTCTCTGTGGGCTTCAGACACTTCAGCCCAAGTTCAAGATGGAGACAACAAACCCGACAAACTCCACCTTTGTCTCTATCGGAATCATCGAGAAAGCTCAAACAGTCTTCCTCCACACCGACCCTTGTTTCTCTGTCTCCTCGAACATTTTCCGGTGAATCTCTACCAATTCTCCTGTGCAACTTCTTTAGGCTCTTACACAGCCATCTCTTCAGCTTACCATCTCACATGCACCTGGAGATGATGTGTTATATCCGCCGAAATGAAAACTTCAGCTTGCGACTTTTACTAACCACTTAATTCAGTGACAAGTCCGATCTACTCCACCGCAGACCCTTTCACCAGTACCTGATTTCGCTTCTATCAGAAGACCATTAAGAGCTCAGCAACATCGAGATTCGTCGACTAATCTCTCGTTTGTACGCTCTCAAGTTTAAGACTTTTCAAGCTTCGATCTTCATTCTTCAGCTTACCAACCAATCTCTGGTAAAATACTGATAATTTTTTTTTTTTTTTTTTTTTTTTTTTTAAATTACTTTTCTCCTTCTGAAACAATAACTTGTACACGCTCTCAATATCTTTGTTCAATCTGCAGTTTGTCGAAGACATCAAGATCCAAACTTCAAGTTATCTTTCTGTGAGGTAACCTTATCGTAGCAGTAGTGTGTCAACCCTAGTGAAAACCCGTAAGGATTGACACTGCTAAAACCAATAAGTTACCTGCGTTAAGAATACCATTAATCTCTGAGAAAACCATATAATATCCTTAACAGAAAGAAAAAAAAAAAAACCCTTTATCCTGCTGATACCGTGGATAAATCTCCTTTCAAACTTTACCATTTGATAGTTCTGTGTGTTGATTTCCTGTTACCGATACTAATCAACCTCAGTATCTGTTTGTATCCCTTTTGCGAGGTCCTTCAATCAACCAAACCAGGAACCTCGGGATGCTTCATGTCTACTACCGGATTACCTTGAGAAGTCCGAGACACTTCTCGAAACTCTTCCCAGGTAAACATTTTGTCAACATATCTGCCGCATTCTCAGTAGTGTGAACCTTTTGTACCTTGACTGAACCTTGCTCAACAATGTCGCGTATGAAATGATATTTCCTTGCAATGTGTTTAGTTCTGTCATGATGCACACTATTCTTTGCTAGGCAGATTGCACTTTGTGAGTCACAGTTTAGTTTGAATGAGTCTGTCTTGAATCCTAGTTCTTCACACATAGATAATAGCCAGATACCTTCTTTAGTAGCTTCTGCTAGAGCCATGTATTCTGCTTCTGTGGTAGATAGGGCAACTACTTGTTGTAAACATGATCTCCAACTGACCGTATTGCCACCAACTCTGAACACATATGCTGAGACTGATCTTCTTTTGTCCAAATCCGCAGAATAGTCTGAATCTGAGAATCCCTCTATATCAAACTCCTCTGTTTTCGTAAACGTTAGACACACATTTGAAGCACCGTTTAAATATCTTAGGATCCATTTCACAGCTTCCCAGTGACTCCTACCGGGATTTGCCATGAATCGACTTACCACTCCAATGGCATATCCCAAATCTGGTCTTGAGCCGACCATTGCATACATTAAGCTTCCTACTGCGCTTGCATAGGGAACTGTATCCATTGCATCTCTCTCTGCTTCTATTTCTTCAGGTCTTAGGCTTCTTAGTTTAAACAGAGAATTGCTAGGTGTCACAACTGCTTTACTCTCCTCCATGTTGAATGTTCTTAGAACTTGCTTGATATATCTTTCCTGTGAAAGCTTTAGCACTCCATTCTTTCGATTTCTTTTGATGTCCATTCCAAGAATTCTGGATGCTGGTCCAAGATCTTTCATCTCAAACATCTTGTTTAAATTCTTCTTAAGACAGTTTATTTTACCAATGTCTCTAGCTGCCACGAGCATATCATCAACATAGAGTAGTAGATAGATCATATCCTCCACTGTCGTGCCTTTTGTGTATACGCACGGATCCTTAGAACAGCGTGTGAATCCCTGAGACATCATGAACTCATTAAATTTTTGGTTCCATTGTCTAGGGGACTGTTTAAGTCCATATAGGGATTTCTTTAGAAGGCACACCATTTCTTCTTTTCCCTTTTCTATAAACTCTTCAGGTTGCTCCATGTAGATTTTCTCATCAAGAACCCCATGTAGAAAAGCTGTTTTCACATCAAGCTGTTCCAGTTCCAAATCATAGTTAACCACTATAGACAGCATGATTCTTATCGACACATGTTTAACCACAGGTGCAAATATTTCATTATAGTCAATTCCTTCAACTTGAGCGTATCCTTTTCCTACTAGACGTGCTTTGAATCTAGGATCCTCGATCCCTGGAATCCCTTCTTTGTACTTATAAATCCACTTACAACCAATCACCCTTTGTTTCTCTGGTCTTGGAACTAGAGTAAATGTATCATTCTTGTCAAGAGATGATTTCTCTTCTGTCATGGCTTCCTTCCACTTTTTCCAGTGTTTGCTACGCTTAGCCTCAGTAACTGTTCTTGGCTCATCCAGCTTGATGATCGTAGCACAGGCCAGTGCATATGCGATGACAGAATCCCCATCCTCGTACCTTGATGGTGGTCTGATCACTCTCCGTTCTCTATCTCTTGCTAATACATAGTCATCTAAGTCTAGGTGTTCAGTCTGTTCCAAATCTTCTCCCTCAGAGTCTTCATCGGTTTCACTTGAAGACTTTGAACTTTCTTGTTCTGAATCTACTCCACCTTGACCAATAGACTCTGCATTTTCTGAATCAGCTTCACCTTGACTGGTAAAACCTTGAGTTGATGGTCCTTGTATTAATTCGGTTCTGAAAGTCACTTTCTTAGGTTTCTTAGGTTTCTCAATCTTCTTCTCTGAATCATGATACAACTTATCCTCATCAAATACAACGTTTCTGCTGTTAGAGCATTTACCATCTTCTGGTATCCACACTCTGTAACCTTTGACTCCTTGAGGATATCCCACGAAAACTCCTTTAACAGCCCTAGGACTCATCTTGTCCTGTGTTATGTGAACATACGCCACACATCCAAACCTTCTTAAGTGACTGTAATCAACTCTCGACTCTGTCCATAACTCTTCTGGGATTTTAAACTTCAATGCTGCATTTGGTGACCTGTTTATTAGATATACTGCAGTACAAGCAGCTTCCGCCCAAAACGATTTTTCCAATCCTGACTCTGCTAACATGCATCGAATCTTCTCAGCTATAGTTCGATTCATTCTTTCTGCCACCCCATTCTGTTGTGGGGTGTAAGTGCACGTTTTGTGCCTTTTAACTCCAGAATCACTGCACAACTTATCCATTCTGACATTACAGAACTCTAGACCATTGTCTGTTCGTAGATATTTCAACCTTTTCTTTGTAGTGTTTTCAACAAGTACCTTCCATTCTGAAAAATTCTCATACACTTCATCTTTGCTTCTTAGAAACCTGATCCATACCTTTCTAGAATAGTCATCTATGAAAGTTAGGAAATATCTGCAGCCTGATAAGCTTGGTTCATTTGAGACTGATCCCCAAAGATCACTGTGTACATAATCAAGCTTCTCCTTTGATGTGTGTCTGCCCTCCGGGAAACTTTGCTTATGAGCTTTGCCAAAGACACATTTTTCACAGAAATCCAAAGTGTGAACTTCTTTTGGATTCAAATAACCTCCCTTAACCAAGAGATTCATGTTCTTCAAACTCATATGCCCTAGTCTGGAATGCCATCTATTCGTTAGGTTTGTCTCAGCTCTAGCCACTGATACTTCTCCTTTTATGACAGATCCCTGTAGATAGTATAAGCCATCTTGATATTTTCCAGACAGTACTTTCTTACCTTCTCGATAGAAGGTGACTTTAAAATTTTCCCCTTCATACTTGCATCCATTTTTCTCCAATTGTCCGTAGGAGATAAGATTTCTGCCCATTGTTGGCATGTATCTCACATCACTCAGAATGACTTGAGCTCCTTCAGAATTTATAATTTTTATTTTTCCAATACCTTTGACTTCACACTGGGTGTTGTTTCCCAGTAAGACTTTTCCACCGTCTACTTCCTTGAAGTCAAATAGTACCTCCCTCTCCGGTGTGATATGGAAAGTGCAGCCAGAATCCATTACCCATTCCTTCATAGGATCGTGAGCGCTTGCGGTTAGGATCATGGGTTGCTCTTTGTCATGAGCAACATTAACAGATTCATTCGATTTCCAGTTCTTCTTGTCTGGACAATCTTTCTTGAAATGACCCTCTTTGCCGCATGTCCAGCATTCTCTGGGTTTTCCTGAACCTCTTGGTCTTGACTTTGATCTGTTTCTGCTTTTAGATCTACCTTTCCATTTACTTTGCGGTTTAGACTCTGATCTTCCTCTTTCTGCTATTAGACCTTCTGCATTTGATTTTGTTTTTCCAAAAAATCCAGCTTCTTTTAGCTCAACTTCTTTTGCATATGCAGATGAGGTAACTTCTTGCAGTGTCAGAGTTTCTTTGCCGTTCCCGTACTTGAGAGTATGTACTAAAGAATCAAACTGCTTGGGCAAGCTTGACAGAACCTGTATTGCTTGATCTTCATCGCTGATTGTGATGTTCAAGCTTTCCAGATCATCTACCAACCTCAAGAAACCATCGAGGTTTTCTTCTATACTTCGATGCTCTTCCATCTTGAAACTAGCGAACCGTTGTTTTAAGTAGATTCTGTTAGGTAATGTCTTAGTTTGGTAGTCCTTTTCTAGTGCTTTCCATACCCCTAGTGCAGTAGTCTGTTTCATAACCTTTCGTAGCACCAGATTTCCAAGACTAGCACAAATCATGTTTTTAGCACGCTTGTCCATCTCTTTCCGAGTAAGAACCCCTGTACCGGGTTTAGTCTCCTTATCACCATCCTTGTCTTTCTCTGATGTAGAACTAGTGTCTTCTTCATTAAGCACACTGTCAAGATCAGCATTCTCAAGTTGCATCTGCATCTTGAATTTCCACATTCCAAAATCTCCTTTTCCATCAAACTTTTCCACCTCAATTTTGACTTTAGACTTCTTCATGATCTCACTAACAATCGTGAAATCAACACCAGCTAAAGTCTAGGTTTAATAACCACCAGAACGCAGCTGAGACCGCTGAAACCGTTCTTTTATAAACCTAACCTGAGAGCTCTGATACCACTTGTAAGGTTTAAACGTCGATATACTATGTTAAACCTTCGTTCCTTTAGCTAGAATTCGTTTAGCTATGTTACTTGATCGATTAACCTCAATACTAACTTGTGTTCTGTTTGTTTGTATGTAGGAGATAAGACACAGCAAGTTTGTTTACCCAGTTCCCGTGAAGGTACGTCTGGGGGAAGAACAGAGTCTTCCAATTCACTAACTCAAAGAGAAAGAATTAATAAAAGGGTTGTGACCTTAAACTTATAAACGCCAAAGCTTAATCAAGAGCTAAACACCTAGCTCTCTTCTTCTGATTGAACTTAGCCTTCAGGTAAACACAAACGATCTCTCAACCAAGACAATTTGCTCTTTCACCTGAACCTCTCAATCTGTTGTTGTTGCCCCACCCTTCAAGTCACCAACGCGATCTTCTTTTATACTCAGGTTTTATGAAACAAAACCTAGAAGCTGACGTGGGCCACAGTACAACAAATACTCTGGAGGCCTGTTCCACTTCTCTGTGGGCTTCAGACACTTCAGCCCAAGTTCAAGATGGAGACAACAAACCCGACATCTTTCTTTGGTTTCTGACAGGCAAGAAGAGAAAAGATAAGCGAACGGATGAAGATCTTGTGCCATGATGTAACAAGGTATCTCTGTTCTTGATTTCTCATCTCTTTGAAAGTGTTAACACATATAAAAAATTTATATTTTTTTATGCAAGATTATTGGTAAAGCACTTGTTTTTAGATGAGATAATCAACTACATACAATCATTGCAACGTCAAGTTGAGGTAAACACATATACGTTCCTCTCTTGTCTATTGTTTTGTTTACTAGATGTATACATGTTTGTCTCATAAGAATTGCTTGTAAATTTTCAGTTCTTATCGATGAAGCTCGAGGCATTCAACTCAAGAATGAACCACTCTGGCGTAGAGGTTTTCTTACCGAAAGAGGTAATGAAACTATTGTGAATCTCATGACTCGCCAACTCAGTCTTGTGCATTTCTTGTTGGTAATAATTTTGTTGTTTTGGTAAAAAAAAACTCAGTTTGGTCAGCAAGCGTTTGAGAATCAGGAGATGCAGTTTGGGTCACAGTCTATAAGGGAATACAGTAGAGGAGCATCACCAGATTGGTTGCATATGCAGATAGGATCAGGGGGCTTCCAAAGAGCATCCTCAAGTCAAACATTAAACGATGCCGGAGGATGGTGTGAGTTTAAAAAGTGTTGCCGCAACAGTGAAAATAGTCACCGCAGTGAGACGCGACTGACGCTGAAATTTTAAGCGGTCTGTTATAGCTCGGAAACTGCCGCTGCATAAACGAACGTTGCCGCAGCGACTCAGGGCCGGCCCTGGGCTAAGCTCAATGAAACATTCGCCTTGGGCCCCCAAAATTTTTGAAAATTTTTATATGTAAATAGGCCCCCAATTTGTAAAAAAAAAAAATTTTAGACCCCCAAATTTTTGAAGTCTTTACTAAATGGTCTTAGACCTCCAAACTCTCGGGGTCAGCCCTGCAGCGATTACAGATCAAAATTTAGAAGGAAAAAAGAGTATCCAAAGGGAAAGAGAGAGGAACAGGTGACGCGGCGTCAGTCGCAGAGAGGAGAGAAAAATGAGGAACAATGATCCCTACTTTTTTTGACGTCAGCGGCAACACCGGAAAGCTTCTTTTTTTTGACGCAGCGTCTCTGTTTTTCATTTCATTTAATCAACGATGAAGAAGCTTATGAACAAATCTCATACGCCAATGTCGAACGCTGCGTTCGTTAAACGAACATGGGTTATATTAAACCCCAGCGCCTCATTATTTCCGATGTCTTGTGTATAAAGCAACAAAAGTAGAGTGTATTTTCTAGACGCCAACACTGTCACTGCGTTTACAAAAAGAACAGGGCTATCTTCTAAATACAGCTAAGAGAAGGGCAGGAAGGAATAAATGCATATGAATCTCTCTCTCATTTAGGGATATAATTACACGGATGTGAATATAGACACGTCTTATTGTTATACGTTAGAAAAGAAAGGTAAGAAAGACATAGATACACTTACATAAGTTGGTTTCGATATCAAGCAAAGCGCTGGGAAGTGTTCAGGACCAACTTGATTTCAGAAATGCACCAACGAGTAATGTCTTTCCTACCAACTTGATATATGCCGTGACTCTTAAGGTTTAGGGAATATTCTAAATTCACAAATTAGTAAATTTGGTGACGAGTGGATTTTTGTAGCCTTAGTTTTTGAACAATCCATCCTAGTATAGAATGTGATGATTGTGTATTAAACTCTTGATCCTTTGTTGTTAAATTTCAATCCAAAAGATTACAAAAAAAAAACAATGTAAACAAAAAGATGTCTTACCTGTGCGTAGTTTGTGTGTTCTCATAGCTAAAATATTCTTACAAACTGAATTTAACAGAAGGGATGTGTTGGAGTTTTCAATGATCTTCTCCACCTTCCGACAGTCTCTTCTTCTATTGCTCTGACATATTATAACAATGTAGCTCCTTCGAGGCAGTGATGAATCGCAGTACATCATCTTGCAATTAAGCTAAAACTCAAAACCTTTAAGGAATTGATGAATGGTAGTCCATCAGGAAGCTCCTTCAACTTTGGACAATAGCCAATAAGCAGAGTATGGAGAAGGGGCATAGAGCCTTCTTCTACTATCCACTCTTCCCACTCCTCTAATCCAACAAATTGTAGCTCCAGCAATTGAGGAAACCCATCCATTGAGCAAATCATTCTACTCCCACCGAAAGATCGATCCCATAACCTAACTATTTTCAAGTGAAGCAACTTCTCTAGAATCGGCATTGGATCCTCTTTCAAACGACACTTAGTTAGGGATATGGTTGCGAGGTGAGCAGGAAAGTGTGTCTCATCAGGCAACTTTGGCGTATATATATATATATATATATATATTCAACTCCAGCTGTTTGAGATGAACAAAATCCCAAACCAATCCATCTTCTTCATCATCCGTGTGAGTATACAATATATTGTTATATATAGTAAGTTTCTCCAAGTGTTTAATTTTACTTAGAGATGAAGATAGAGTAGAGTTTCCATGGAACACCCTTTATCTCCGATATAGATATAAAGGGCCCTGAGTCGTGTCATAGCTTGGAGATTACTCACACTTCCGTGCTCTGTTGAGAAATTCATTAACGTCTCCAGCTTGACCAGATTTCCCAATTCCAAGTTTGTCTTTTCATGTAAATTCTTCGGCAAATACAGGTATGTCAATTCTCGCATCTCTTTCAAGATATTGGGCATGTAGACTTTAAAATCCACACGTAGGTTTAAATATAGCAGCTGCTGCATCTAGAACAATTTCTCTGATCTCTTTGATAGTGTTTCTCACCATTGCGCTCGTATGTCTCTTGGCTTCTGCATCTTCTAGAAAGCACCTTAACATTTCCACATCATTTTTTAATCCATCGAACTGCTCTTCAACTCCCTGAAATTGCTCAGATTCTCGGACAAGGAGGTTCCAGAGCCTCTCGACTCCAAATGATAAAAGTGCCTCAGCCATAATTCTTCTGCTCAAACACGAAACAAGTACTCAATAACCACTAGAGGAAGATCCTTGAGTTCATAGTCAGGATATTATTTTTCTGCAAATTCTTGTCTGGATGATATGTACTACTATTTTGTTGGATTTAATCTGTGAAAACATGAACAATTGAGATGAAATAAATATGCAAAATACAAAAATAAAAATCACCTGTTGAAAAATCGCTTTTCATCCAACGGATCTGTATAAAGAAAATATGCGAATGTGTTTTAGTTAGAACTCAGCTGAAGAAGACCTATTACAAAGAGTTGATTTTTCAAAGTCAACAACACTAAACGACACAAACCAGCTGTATTCATGATGAAGAACTTCTCCAACGATGGGTTCTTCCACCAATTTCCCACAATTAATCTAGTTTAAAATAATTAGTAAGTTGAAACTTAAATATCTTCAAACACATATTTTCAGAACTTCTTTAGAGCATGATCAACCGTAAGAGTTGTAATTGGACTCTTAATAATTTTTTAATAATTAATGATAGTTAAGAGGTTGTAGTTAAGAGACACTTAATTTTTTGGCTCCAATGGTAAAGGTCTTCATTTGAGGTTCTTAAGAAAAAAAAATATTAAACTAAAATTTAAAAAAAATTAAATTTATTTATTAAATAAAACATATTAAAAGAAAACATTTTAAACATTAATTAAAAAAAACACTAAAGCAAATATTAGTAAAATAAACAGAAATAATTTGAAAAAACATCTGAGTTCAATTGTTGTCTTCATCACGTCCGAATTTATCCCACAGATGTTCAACCATATCAGCTTTTAGTTGTTCATGCATTGGTTTATCACGAATTCTAGTTCGAGCATCCATAATATTGGCGATATTTGTAGGCATACCCGTATCAAATTCGAGATCGACATGTGAACTTCTGGAGTCTTCTCCTTGTAGGAACTCTGTAACATTATATATAGTGTATCCATCTCGTTCGTCTTCTACTATCATGTTATGGAGTATGATACATGCTCTCATAATCTTCCCAATTTTGACTTTATCCCAAAAAGTGTCGGATTTTTAACAAGACAAAGCGAGCTTGCAAGACTCCAAACGCACGCTCGGCATCTTTTCGGACAGCTTCTTGGTGTTGAACAAATAAAACCGCTTTCGGCCCTTGTGGCATTGAAATTTATTGGATAAAAGTTGTCCATTTCGGATAAATACCGTCGGTGAGATAGTAAGCCATATGATACTCTCTTCCATTGACATAGAATGTCACTTGCGGAGCTTCACCTTTTATTATGTCATCAAAAACAAGTGAGCGATCAAGAACATTGATATCATTTAGGGTACCTGGAGGTCCAAAAAATGCATGTCATATCAATAGATCATACGATGCAACCGCCTCTAAAACGATTGTGGGTTTTCTCAAACCACGAGAATACTGACATTTCCAAGCGGTGGGACAATTCTTCCACTCCCAATGCATACAATCGATGCTTCCTATCATCCCGGGAAATCCACGATGTTCACCAACATCAAGTAGACGTTGAAGATCAGCCGGTGTAGGTTCTTAGGTACTCATCGCCGAATAAATATATTATTCCATCGACAAAATTTTCCAAACATGATCGAGTTGTACTTGAACCGAGTCGGAGCTATTCGTCAACCGTATCAGCCGCAGTACCATATGCCAAGCAACGAATGACTGCTGTACACTTTTGAAGAGGAGAGAGACTAAGCCTTCCCCGACAATCTTTCTTTTGTCGAAAGAATTCAACTTCATTGGAGAGTCGATCAACAATATGAACGAACAAATGCTTGTTCATCCTAAAACGTCGTCGGAATAGATTATGAGGATATGTTGGAGTTTCGCTGAAATAATCATTCCATAAATGTTGATCGCCTTCTTCACGATTTCTTTCGATGTAAATTCGTTTTTTTCTTCTTTTTTTTTTCTTTTTCTTGATTACTAGAATTAATGGTAAAATTCTCGAATGACTGGTCAAATGTTTCTTCAACATATTGATCAAAATATTGATCAATTTTTTCTTCAACATATTGATTATCCAATCCCTCAAAAGGATTTTGAGAAGAAGATGCCATATCGAAAAAACAAGAGTTGTGTTTTTTTTTTGTGAAAACAAGAGGAGAAGAAGAGTTGAAGCGTTGTGTGTCTTGAATGAGAGAAGAAGAGAAGAAGAGTGGTGTGTCTTGAATGAGAGAAGAAGAGAAGAAGAGTTGTGTGTTGTACAATGAGAAGTTCACCTTAATTTATAGAAGAGTACTTAACATACTACCAAACATACAAAGAGTCTCGTGAATACAAAAACAAACAAGAGTAGTCTCATGACTATACAAACAGACACAATCAAACCACAGTCTCGTGACTCATGACAGACACAAACATACAAGTTTCGTGACAGACACAAACATACAAGTCTCGTGACTCCAATACAAAAGTAGTCCCATGACTACACAAAGCAACAAGCATCTCGTGACTACAATGCAAACCCGTGACTCTCACCTTCTTCTTTTCCTCTTCTTACTCTTAGAGGATTGTTCTTCTTCTACCTTGATACCCTGTCTCAGCTTCTTCTCTTCCTCATGCATCCTGTGCAGCATTCTTCTGTACTCAGGTTCAATGTCATCTTCTGATTCCCCCATCCTAATCAAATAGCCCATATTCCTCATGTATTCTTCGCATGATAACTCCACCATATCTTCTTCTTCTTCATCTGATATCTCCACCACTTCTACTTCAGTTGGTGTGATCTCCGCAACATCATCATCCGTAGCTTCTGGTTGGAGAGGTGGTATGATTCCACTTGCTGAGAGGCCACAAACAATCGGTTTTCTTTGCTTCCATTACTGGATGTGTCTGACTTGTTCCCCGGAAAAGCAAAATATGAAAACAGAAACGCATAAAGACTACTAATATTACACATCAACTTATAATTGAAAGCAAGATTGATAACATTGATCACAAAGACTACTTATATTACACATCAACTTAAAATTCAAAGCAAGATTACATTGATAGCATTTCAGTTATCAGTTTGTTCTTAAGCGCCACTTCTAATTCACTAAGTGGATCTGTTCCTGCAAGCAAACTGTCAAGCAGTTTTTTGTTGCTAAGCTTATCCTTAAAAGCTAAGTCCTTCTCCCTGATCTTCCACATTTGCTGATACTCTTCCAGCTTCTTCACTCCTTCTCCCACTGGCCTTTTAGCCTTCGCCTTTACTGCCTTAACACCAGTAGGCCTAGCCATTGCTTCATCCTCTCCATTCACACTCGGCATAGATGCCGATTACTTAAAAGATTGTTCTCCCCCCCCCCACCCTCTTTCTTTTAGAACCAGAGCTTTGTTGAGTACTTCCATAAGTCCCACTTCTCTTCCAAAAGGTTCCTGCTCTTTGCTCATTCCCAACTAATGGATCCTTGGAGGTGTTCAACCATGCACTGATGAGGACCAGGTCTTCATCTGTTGACCACTTGACCCTCTGCTTACGGTCCTCACCACTTTGTGCACGGGAAGCAGAACCTCCAAGGTCTGGAGTTGGTGAAAAACTCATTAACTGAGTTGGGGATTCGTTGTTAGGAAGTTGACTGTTTAGTAAGTGTAAAAAGCTAGAGGACTGGCTTTGAAGAGAATCCATACCGAGAAGAAGTAGAGAACAAAGATGAAGGAGATGAAGTAGATGAAGTAGTTGGAGAAAACGATTAACAATGAAGCTTTAATAGAGGAAAGTAGATAAAGTTTTGAGGTTGCTTTTAATTGCTTTTAATTGGTTTAGGAAGTGGTTGTGTGTTGTAGAAATGTTTTAGTTAAGTTTTTTAATTTCATGATTTAATGCTTCTATCTAACAAAGGACATATACATAAATGACAGACATCAAGAATGAGGACTTTTCATTATTTACATTTGGATTTTTAACGTTAAAACCCCTCAACTATGTTTGTTTTGGGTAAAAAACCTCAAACTAAGTATTTAACGTAAAACCCCTCCCCAAACTAACTTTATTTAATGAAGTAAACCATAACAGGTCATAATTACCAATACTACCGGTAAATCATTAGTTTAGGGGTTTCTACATTAAGTAAACATAGTTGAGGGGTTTTACCATTAAAAATCAAAAAAATCAAAATTTTATAATATTATCTAAAAATTAGTAACTTAAATTTTCAAAATTAGCATTTTTAATTTTTTTTGTAAATATATGAGTTTGATGTGTTCTTAACATCAACATTATATATGTATAAATTAAAAATGTAAAAACCGAGAAAATATAACAAAAATTATATAAAGAATTTAGACGCAGTAAGACTTTCTTCCCTAACTTCCGGATCAGACATATTCCAAGAGCACAAAATACTATGGCGGACAAGCTTGAAAGTAGTGCGAGAAGTTCTCCTTCAGCTATGTTATATGTCGATTCAATACTTTCGGTTTGGCTTTCTGAATCGCGCGGTCCAGTTACTTAGTTCTCGCTTATGTTGTCAAAAAAAAGTTACTAATTTTTAAATAATATTATAAAATTTTGATTTTTTTGTTTTAAAATTTTTTAAAGGTAAAACCCCTCAATTATGTTTACTTAATGTAGAAACCCTTAAATTAAAGATTTACCGGTAGTAATGGTAATTATGACCTGCTAGGGTTTAATTCATTAAATAACGTTAGTTTGAGGGTTTTTTCATTAAATACATAGTTTATGGGTTTTTACCCAAAACAAACTTAGTTGAGGGGTTTTAGCGTTAAAAATCCTTTACATTTCAAAAACTTTATGCAATTTCGAATTGATGACCAAAATAGAAACAGACTACACCCATAAGAAGCGATCAAGCAATTCATGTCTATTCCTATGTCACAAGTGGATTGTACAGAAACGATTATAGATAACAAGAATGAAGAATCACTCTTACTGAAATTATTTGTTTCACAAGCAAGCAAACTATAAGAAGCGATCAAGCAATTCAAAGGCTGCAAATTAATCATGTCTATTTCTATGTCTATCTATCTGTCGCAAGCATCAAACAACATCTATATCTTTACAAAAAAGCCAAAAGCTACCAGATGTTATGGAGTTCAATGAATCTTCCTGCCGCTCCCTCTGTGATCCAGTAGAACACTCGTCACAACCTCAAAATATGCACAAAAAGCATCATTTTAACCATGTTCCTCATTCAACCTCTATAAATTCAAATACACCAAAAGCTTACCTGAATCTTCTTCTTCTTCTGTATGATGAATCTTGCTGTGGCTCCCTGTATGATTCACGAGAACACACTTGAGAACCTGAAAAACGCACCAAACATCATGATTGTGTTCTACCCTGAATCTAACCAACTCAACACACATGCATGTCTATGTAAAGACCACAAATTACCTTCTCTTCTTCAACTCGAAGATACACCAAAACAGAAAAGCTCCAAGCTCTGTTTTTTTGCTCACTGATTTGATTCACCTGAAACAAATAAATCATCAAATCAGTTCTTATTAGGGTTTCAATCCGAGGGTTTGATGACAATATAAGAAGAGGATAGAGGAAGAAAACGATAGATGAAGAACAGAAGACGATAGAAGAAGAACAGAAGACGATGGAAGAAGAAAATACCTTCGGCGATGTGGTCTGATGGGAGCTTTGCTTCGCCGGCTGCGCAAACACGGCCACAAAGGCGAAGAAGAAGAAGATATCTCTCTGTAGAACCTGATTTCCGGTGAATTTCATCTGAGAAGAAGAGATTTTCGGTGGGAAGAGAGAGAGAGAGAGAGAGAGACGAAGTCGATTCGTCGAAGAGGCGCCTCTCCCGTAGGGTTTCACGACACCCGCCTCTTATCCCTTTTCATTTTTTTTTAATGGGTTTGGGCTTAAGAGCCCACGCAAGAGGCGCCGTTAAACATGGTCTTAGAAACCCAATTTTCTACCTGTCTCTTTATAATTGGTTCACAAACTTTTGTTATTAAAAACTAAATTATAAAGTCAATTATATCAATAATATATTCATTTTATAGCTGTAACATACTTTTTACAGTATGTAAGCTATGGGGTTGCCCTTCGATTGTAGCCACTTATTCACGATGAGGAGTGAATCTATTGTAGCCACTTACATTTTGGTTCAAAAAATAAGGGGAAAGTACAAGTTTGATTACAATGATTAATTTGATCTTCTGTCTAATGAAATAAAAGTTGTAACATTTTCTTTAAACGCTGTGAAAAGGTTATTAACTGGTTAAAACAAACTATAGTTGGTACTACATAATCAATCTCGATCAATTGGGGATGGTGCAGCTAGGTTTAGACGATGAGATAGGCGATTTCGAGATCCAGACTTTCCCCGCCTCTGACGCTCCCTCACCGGCCATCTAAGACACCACGCCGGCTCCAGGATCACAAAGGAGACTAAGCTACACTCCTTGTGATCCCTCTGTTCTTATCGGTCTTCTTCTCGGCGAATCTTGTCGTTCCACCCTCTGGCTTCCTAGCCAAGTAACCAAATATTCTCACAATATTTTCTTTCCGTTTTCAGCCGAGAGCCTCTCACCGTCCTCCACAAAACCCTAAAGCTAACCCCTAGCCCCCTACTATAAACTCCCACTCTCCTTCCCTCGGTTTCTCACCGCAACCCAATAGTCTCTCAGATCACAACTCGCACCCTCTCTAGCATTTGCTAAGTTACAACAGTTCTTATTCATCACCATGAGTCAATCATCCCTTTTGATCCGTAACGGAGGTTCCTCCAATGGAGATCGTAACGCCACTCAATTGGAAGATGATATCATACGCATACCGGAGTGTGATCTCAATGACGTCAAGGAGCGTTTCCGTCTCACGCTCATTGGACGTGTTTTCCACATCCGTGGAAGGAGCATCGATGCCCTGATCAACCTTCTCCCCCGCCCCCGGATCTGGAATGTAGAGGGAAAAGTCCGTGGACTGAACCTCGGGAATGGCCGCTTTCAATTCGATTTTGACAAAGAGGAGGACTTGCAGATGGTCCTAAATAAGCGTCCCTGTCATTTCAACCAGTGGAGTTTCGCGCTGGAACGTTGGGAACCCTTCACTAGCGAAAATTTTCCAAACACGATCCCGTTTTGGATCAATGTGACGGGAGTCCCAGTTCATTTCTGGAATGATAAAACTTTCACGGAGATTGCTAACGCGCTTGGGAAAAAGCTCCTAGTCGATGAAAAAAAGGCGCGAATCCAAGTCTCCATTGACGCGGACAAACCCCTGCAATTTGAGCGAAGAATAGGATTCCCAAGTGGAGACATCGGGAAAGTATCGTTATCTTATGATGGCCTTCACCGTTACTGTTTCACCTGCAACCTCATCTCTCAGGATGAAAATACATGCCCCCTGTTGGCACCAGAGGAAAGAGAACTTAAGAGGAAGCTGCGACAGGAAAATTTAGAGAACAATGAACGGGCAAGATTCCCTATTCAAGGCTCCCAAGGTTTTAACTCTCGAAATCCGCTAAAGCGAGCCCGCTCCCCTACTAATGGGAGTCATCCTAGCCCCTCGGAAACCACGAGATATAGCGAACTCAACCGTGAGGAGAAAAGAAGGAGAAGCGCGTCCTCGTCCTATCAACCTCGCGAAACTCGAGTCACTGATCCTCGTGCTAGAGATCGCAAGAGTTCGAGCAGACAAGAGAACCACTACACCCATCATGGCAGAGAAGTATGGAGCCGTCTGGAAAACCCAGCTAGGAAGAAGGAACTGCAAGGATCACAAAGAGGACGCACCACAAAACACTCTGAACGGAACATCTTTCGCAAGGAGACGTCCCGTCCAAGCAACAAACCTTACGCTGAATGGCGACCACGAAGCTTTTCTGGAGAACACAGAAACAGACCAGGCAACTACTTTTCTGGAGAACACAGAAACAGACCAGGCAACTACTTGGCACCTCGCCGGATGGAGGACGAACGTTTGGAAAGATCTAGAGCTACTTTTGACTCTCAAAAGACCATTACGAACAATCGTGTATCCCTGGAATCAGGAGAGTTTTTTGAAACTCATCGATCGGATTTTGACGCTGCAATGGCAGAGGAGGAAAGGATCCGTCGCCTCAAAGGCAAAGCCATTGCCACCGGACCACCTTCACCAACGCACAAGACTCCCAGACCCTGAACCGTGTGAACCAAGGAATCATTCTAACTTCGCCCGTTAAGCCAACCGACGCATCACAAGTCCAAAGGTATGATCAACCTTTATTAGAACAAGAGGATGCTATTCTTGAGTTAGAAGAAGGTTTAGATCAGGCCCTAGATGTTCCTCTAACTGAGCTTGAATCTACTGAGGTTGATAACCTAGTTCTGGAAACAGAACGTCTTGAAATGGCTGAGAAAATGATGGCTGAAAATAATATAGATGAGAATATGATTGACCTGGATAATGATGATCTCCTTGGAGAGACGCCTGACCTTGTTGATGCAGAAAAAATTGAGGCCATTTCTCAGCTCTCTCCAGCAAATGCTGTGTCAACGAAAGCAGCATCTACGAACAAGCAAATGAAACGTGCAAAGACAGCCACTTACATTCAAGAAGAGGCGCTAGCATCAGGGTCGGGTGTCTACGTCCCAAAAGGCCTACTGAAGAAGAAGGCCCCCCGATCTCCTGATATAAAAGGAGCGAGGGCATCCAAGAAACTCCAAGGCCTCGGTGGCCGTGCTTCCCCAAAGAAGAAGACTACACTGGGTAAACGCCCATCATCTTTTTCGTCTAAGGTCCCTCGCATTGAGGTGTTTCCTTCTGCTTCACGCAAGAAATATGTGTCCCTTTCAGGTTCGGTGGTGTCCCAGAAACCACCCAGTAAGAGGATATGAGTGCAATAGCATGGAACTGTCAGGGCGCCGGAGCCTATCTGACAACGCAACATCTCCGGGAATTGCATCGCTGTTTTCTTCCTTCTTTTCTTTTTCTTTCAGAAACAAAAAACAATTTTTCTTTTCTTCAGGATTTTCAGTTTGAATTTGGTTATAATAAATTGTTCACCGTGGAACCCGAGGGAAGAGCGGTGGACTGGCACTTTTTTATTTAGACTCTTTTGATGTTACTGTCCTCTTCTCCAATAATCGTATGATTGATATTGAAGCCACCATTGAAGGACACAAAGTCTTTATCACTTTTGTATATGGTGATCCGGTTGTAGAATACCGAGAAAATGTATGGGAACGCCTAACCCGAATGAGCTTAACGAGGTCTGGGCCTTGGCTGATGCTAGGAGACTTTAATGAGATCACCAGCAACTTAGAGAAAAAAGGGGGTAGAAAACGCCCAGACTCATCCTTCCTCCCTTTTAAATGTATGCTCGACAACTGTGGGATGATCGAGTTTCCCTACAAAGGCAATTCCCTATCTTGGGTGGGTAATAGAGCTTCAGGCAAAGTGCAATGTAGGCTGGATCGCGCAGTAGGAAACGAAGATTGGCATCACTGCTTCTCCAACACGAATGTGGAGTATCTGCGACTTTGGGGTAGTGATCATAGACCTATTCTCACCCGATTCCTCTCTCGCAAAAAGCTTGGCATGAGAAATTTTAAATTCGACAAGAGATGGATCGGTAAGAATGGTTTCCGCGACACTGTACTACATGGCTGGAACGATCCAAGTCTTTTCCATAAAGAAGATTTATATGAAAGGATCACCCATTGTCGCAAGTTTATTGCTCGATGGAAACGTGACAATCACTCAAATGCAAAAAAAAGATAGAGGACATAAAGGACCTGCTCGAACAAGCCCAGACAGAGGACGATTTCTCCCATGAAGTAATCCTTCGCCTCAAGTGGAGTCTTTGCGAGGCTTTTAGAGACGAGGAGCTGTATTGGAAACAAAAAAGCCGGGCAACTTGGTTAAGAGAAGGTGACCAGAATACAAAGTTCTTCCATGCAACCACCAAGCAGCGGAGAGCCAGAAACAGAGTAACAAAGCTACGCAAGGCAAGCGGTTTATGGGCAGAGACAGAAGAGGAAATAGAAGCAGAGGCAACGGGATACTTCCAGACCCTCTTTACAACGTCTTCTCCCTCGGACTTTGCAGAATCCCTCAAATACATCACCGAGAAAGTCACCCCGGCTATGAACGAAGCTTTAACAAAACCTCCATCAAATGATGAGATTCGTCAGGCAGCTTTCGATATAAACCCAGAAAAAGCTCCTGGTCCCGACGGCATGACAGGTCTTTTCTTTCAAAGGTATTGGGGAATCACAGCAGAAGTGATGCAGCAAACGGTTAAGGACTTTTTTCAGTTCAACGTCCTTGACCCTCGACTAAACCAGACGAACATCTGCCTAATCCCAAAAACAGAGCGCCCCGTAGAAATGACGAACTTCCGGCCTATAAGTCTTTGCAATGTAAGCTATAAGATCATCTCAAACATCTTGAGTAAAAGACTTAAGCGCTGCCTGCCCAGGTTAATATCTGAGACTCAATCAGCCTTTGTGGCTAGACGATTAATCACGGATAACATTCTTGTAGCACATGAGGTCTTTCACGCTTTGAGAACCAATCCAAGTTGTAAAGCTAAGTTTGTTGCCATAAAAACCGATATGAGCAAGGCCTTCGATAGAGTCGAATGGTCATTCCTGGAAGCACGTCTATTGAAACTCGGTTTCTCACCCAAATGGGTAGCATGGATAAAGGTCTGCATCTCCTCGGTATCCTATCAAGTACTCCTCAACGGAGAACCAAAAGGCCATATCTCTCCATCGAGAGGCATCAGACAGGGTGACCCACTCTCCCCTTTCCTCTTCATTTTGCTTACGGAAGCTCTAATCTCCCAAATCCAGGGGGCTGAGAGGGAAGGCCGGATCACTGGCCTAAAGATTGCACGAAACAGTCCACCTGTCTCCCACCTCCTATTTGCGGATGATAGCCTTTTCTTCTGTCGAGCAGAAGTCGCGCAATGCACAGAGCTCATGCAGATTATTAATACATATGGTTGCTCTTCGGGACAGCAACTAAATGTAGAGAAGTCGTCCATCCTCTTTGGTAATAAAGTTCCACCAGACCTCAAAAAGGAGATAAAACAAGCACTGGAAATTACAAAAGAAGGTGGAATGGGAGTATACCTGGGTTTACTCGAGAAAATATGTGGCAGTAAGAAACAAGCTTTTGCTTTTATTCAAGAGAGACTACAGAATCGTATAAACTCATGGTCCGCAAAACTTCTGTCCAAAGGTGGCAAGGAGGTCCTGCTTAAGTCAGTAGCACAGGCTCTTCCAACATACGTTATGTCTTGCTTCCTGCTCCCACAGGACATCATCCGAAAACTCACTAGCGCGATATCCCGTTTCTGGTGGAGCACCAAAGATAACAACCGTGGCCTTCGCTGGATTGCATGGGCAAAAATCTGCACACCAAAGGATCAAGGCGGACTGGGGTTTAGAGATTTTAAAAATTTTAATCTCGCACTGCTTGCGAAGCAACTCTGGAGACTTATCCAGTACCCAAACTCTCTTTTGGCCCGTGTACTAAAAGGCAGATATTTTCGGAACTCAAACCCGATGGATGTCACCAAAGCGAGCACCCCATCGTATGTATGGAGAAGCCTCATGGCGGCCCAACCTCTCCTAAAGGCTGGCTTGCGAAAAACAATTGGAACGGGACAGACAACCCTTGTTTGGGTGGACCCATGGATCCCGACGTCCCCAGCCCGTCCCGCGATTCCCTGCGGCTCCTCTTTTAACCCGTCCCTACGTGTTAGCGATTTGTGCGACGTGACCACAAAGGAATGGAACGATGAACTCCTTCAAGAGCTGATCGCCCCTAATGACATCCCTCTTATCCGCAGCCTCAAGTTGATGAGCTCCTCTCGCAACATTGGTTACTGTTGGAACCTCACGGCAACTGGCGTATACTCGGTAAAAACTGGATACGCACTGGCTATGGAATTATCAGAGCCCCCAAACTCACAGCAGGTGCATGAGCCTAGCATCAAAGCGCTTCAAGCTAAAGTATGGAAGATCAAGACTTCTAAAAATATTCAGCACTTCATCTGGCAATCTATCTCAAGCTACCTCCCGGTAAGCAACTCGCTCGTGGAACGCCACTGTGGTACCGATCGACACTGCCCTCGCTGTGGATCAGAAGAAGAAACGCCCAATCATCTGCTCTTCGAGTGTCCACCATCGATCCAAACTTGGGCTCTAGCGGATATTCCGCACTCTCCGGGGATATTCCCGTGTAGCTCGATTTATAGTAATCTGAATCATGTCATATGGCGCACAAACATCTATGCAATTTCAGACTCTATTAGCGCAAAAATACCTTGGCTATTATGGTACATATGGAAAGCCCGCAACGACAAGGCCTTCAATGGTAAGGATGTCTCCCCCCTGGAGACTGTCCAACTTGCACAAGCGGAGGCGGAGAGCTGGTACACTGCACAGACCGTTGAGAAATTGCACGACGAAGCACTGGACGATCCTCCCCCCCCCCCCCGACGTCGGCACCTCACGATCCTGGCCCCAACTGCGCGCTCGACGCCTCCTGGCACAAAGATGATAAATTTTTTGGCGGAGGAATGATCCTAACTAACGAAGATGGGATGATGACTTATGGTTCATTTGCTAGTAACCGAGTCCTCACCCCCCTACATGCAGAGTTCCAAACTCTTCTGTGGGCTATGAAATCTTCTATCCAGTTGGATCATTGCACAATGAACTTCAAGACAGACTGCCTTCAGCTAGTCAAGTTACTTGAAGAAGACGAAGAAGACAACTGGCCATCTATGTTGGCCGAATTTGATGAGTTCCACCTCATTCGTTCTATGTTTACGTTTTTCTCTATATCTTTTATTCCCCGTTCTCTTAACTTCCGAGCTGACCGTCTTGCAAAAGAAGCTCGGTCTCGAGGATTCTCTTTTTCCCATGTAAACTCTCAGCTACCAAGCTGGATGGCTTCTGAGGCCATCCTCTCGGTAACTTCTTAATAAAATATGGAGCTTTCGATGTCAAAAAAAAAACAAACTATAGTTGGTGTTAAGATTGTTGATGTATATTTAGTTAAATGTAGGAAGCATAGAAAGACTGAAAGAGTTCACATTAAGTTAACTTAATAAGGCATGTTCCAAAGAGTCTCATATTAAGTTAGTGTTTCATTCAAACTTAGCTTCAGATTCTAACCCAAAAAAAAATAAGTGAAGCTGCTAATGTGCATTAGACTTAGGTGGCAACATATTAGTATACTAGGATAAGACATGCGCCTTGCGCATGGTAAATTTATATGAAAATTATTTAAGAAATATCGTATGGAAAAAAAATATATATTATTGATCGAATTAATATATTTGGCCCTTAAACAATTTTTAAAAACTTTTTTGTTAATTACATAATTTATTTACTAATGAACTGATCTCATTTTTAAAAATATTTTAGGTCAACAAATTATTTATCGCATAAAAACCTAACATTTAGGTCGAAGAATCTCATGCCTACTATTTGGTTACAATGAAACTATGTCAGCTCGGTTTTATATCATGATTTAGCAATTTAAAAGTTAATTATGGTTATGAGAAGTTTACGTTCACATGTCAATCCTATCTATCTTCGATATTTTTCTCCTTTTTGTGTCATTTTGGTTATTGCTCGATATAAATATTGATTTTTGAGTTTATTCTTATTTCTTTCTTTTATTTTGGCATGGAATTTAGAAAATGTTTAAGATTCAAAATTATTAAAGAGATACATACTTAGGTTAAGATCTGCGTCTTGTGCAGAATAAATATTTATTTTATATTTTCTGCATAATATGAAATAATAAAATAATAATTATATATTAAAGAACTAAGAAATTAGTTACTATTATGTAATAAATTGGCTTGCACATATAAATCAAATGACCGCTCTTGTTTATTCGCAACCATTTTAGAATAAATAAATTAAAACAATCAATCTTATATATCGTATATGATATATAATTTAATTTAAACGATATGAAGTATATATATATATATATATATTAACATAAATACCTATTAAAATAAAATTATTTATTTAAATGATTTTATCATCATTGTATCTTATTTTAGAAAAAAAATTAAACATTGATCACAGGAGTTTATGTGAGACTTTTAACAGTTTTAGTAATTTATACTCGTTTTGAAAAATTCAAAATACAACATATACAAAAAATCTAAATTTTTAATATATGATTAATGTAATTGTGTAATTTATTTTAATAGTAAAGAATTAAACAAAAATGATAGAAAGCAGACAGATTATTAGCAAATCTTCATTATTTAAAATTATTAATTACTATATATATCATAATCACATTTGGTAATTCTGTAGGTTTTATTTAAGGAAATAATATATAATAAATAGCCACCTTGCTTTAGTTAATATCATATGATACCATATAGTTGGTATTAAATGTTTCTAGTGAGATATAAAAATCGAATTGGACCAACATGTTTTTCAATTTCAATGTGAGGCTAACACGTATGATTAATTAACTACCTAATTGATTGACACATAAGCAATGACACTTTTTTAATTATTACAAAATTGAGGTTATATATTTTCAAATGTTCCTCAATTAATATATAGGGGATTAGAGCTCAGCCGTTTGCTGAGGACATATTCAGATACCCAAATCAGGTTTGATTAAGGATGTTAAATTTACCAACACATGTGTATTTACAACTATGATTGTAGAAGTAAGAAAGAACTTACCAGTGCTTGTACGAAGTTTTTTTTTGGTAAACTGCTTGTACGAAGTTTTTGGTATATTTCATCATAGCCCCTCCCTGTAGCTCCTTTGCTAAGCCTATCCTGTAGAGAATGTCTTAGGGCGCCTATAATAGACAAATACAACAAAACAAATGGAAAAGATTACATAAATACCAAGTAATCTAATGCATTGTATCTTACATGAAGAAAAAGGTTCAAAAATCATTTCCAAATTGCATCTGTTCCTCTTAGGGAGTCTTACTTGCAGAAACTCGATGAGATTTATTGTCATTTTACAAGATTATTGCCCTGCTGCTCAGTGATTCCTCCCTGCTCAAGTCAAACATTATAGGAAATGGATCAGACAATAGTGAATAAAACAAACTCCCACAGACTCAATATACAACTTTACCAGAACTGGATGTCCAATTAAGCTATTCAAAACTGCAGACTTCCCAGCTCCCTCTTCCAGCAAGCAAAGCGAGAAATCTTAACCGTTACAAGTGTTTTACACAACGGAGAGTTCGATTGAAAAACAATTCAGACCAGCAAAGCTCATACATTTTTCTTCCAGGTATACACTTTCACTACAAGAAAACAGGGGGATTCTGATGGCCGAAATCGTCGGAAATTCGTCAGAATAGACCGATTCCGACGAATTTCCGACGAACCTGTCCGTCGGTATCGTTTTGTTGGAAAAAAAAAATTCGTCGGAATTTTGTCAGAACTTCCGACGACTTTCTGACGAATACCGAGAAACGTCATTCTGACGAACTTCCGACGATATTACGATGCGGACACACGAGACCAGAGTTCATCGGAAAAACTATGTACCGACGGAGAACGTTCCTCGGACAATTCCGACGTAGTGGATTCCTCGGTGTATTCCGACGAGCTTTAAGCGTCGGAATATACCGACGGATAATGGTCGTCGGAATATACCGACGGATATTTGTTCGTCGGTATATTCCGACGAAAATTGGTTCGTCGGTAAATTCCGACGGATATTTGTCCGTCGGTGTATTCTGACGCCCAAAGTTCGTCGGAATATACCAATTTTAAAAACGAATTAATTTTGCATTTTTATATATTTTTTTATATTAATAAATTAAAAAAATCAGAAATTTAAAACTAATAATATTATATAATTTAAATTCATACAAACCGAAATAGAAAAAAAACATTCAGAAAGTTTAAAATTCATACAAACCAAAATAGAAAAAAAAACATTCCGAAAGTTTTAAAAAGCCGAAAAAAACTAAGGTGAACTCGAAGACATCAAACGATCTAGCTTCTGCATTATCTCGGTGTTGAACTTCTTCTGGGATGCCAACTCAGCAAGGATAGTGGCATTCTCCGAACGGATAGTGGCATTCTCCGAAAGGATAGTGGTTTTCTGCTCCTCCAATGCCCCAATCCGTTCATCTTTGTCATGTAGCTCCTCGAGAATCATGGGATCGGCATACGGAGCTTGCGAAGAAGATGTCGGATACGAAGAAGCATGGCGGGCCAACCCAACTAAACGGCCTCCTTTCCTTTTAGGAACCACCTACAAAAATATTTAAAGTTAGTAAATAGGGACAAGTTAGTAATCGACATTATAAAAAATATATATTAATAAAAAAAATTACCTTTTCAACCATCTCATTTATTTGCAATAGAGACAAGTTGGTTGAAGCTCCCGTAGAGTCGCCGTCATCAGAGAGAGGCTGAGATTGCGATACTATTTCAGCTTCCACCAAATCAACGACACCTTTGATCACGGGGTCCTGAATTTGACCCGTCGTCTTGTTAGTGTGAGCCACCTTAATGAGTTGGAGACGATCAACGGGATTACCGTCATTTGCTTCGATCTAAAAAAACCGCCATTATTAGCCAAGGAATATATAAAATATTTATTTACAAAATATAAAGATAAATAATAATAAAAAACTTACAAGTTCATCCTCCTTAGTAGACATAGAGCAAGCGCCGAGGTTGTGCACATACATACCTTTCCCGCCACGATCGCTCTTCCGGTTCTTGGAGTTCCTAGAAGATGTCTCTACAGTTTCTTCCTTCTCCCAATGAGCTATCAACTGCTCCCACACCGTCCCGTTGATGAACCGTGGCCTCTTGTTCTTCTGCCAAACTGTCTTCCACGCGTTTATCTGCTTTGTATAAGAGTCCATGGCCTTTTCGTTGAATTTCTTACGGACTGTTTCCGTAAGATCGGAGTGCCAGTTGAACTCTTGCTACAAAACAAACACAATTTAATAAGTAAATATATTTAAAAAAATGTAAAAACTTTAAAAAAATGATGAGTTACTATACCGCAAACTGACGAAACCACAACTCTCGTTCGTCGGAAGGGATCACACTCCACTTTGGATATCCAAAACGGAGCATGGAGTACATCATCTGGTTGATGCTCCGGCTAATGCCATTTTTCGACTTGGTGAACCTTTAAAAAAAATATAAGTTAGCAAGTTAATTAAAGGAAAAAAACATAACGGTACAAATAAAAAAAATACTAACCAAGTGCTATGGCCTCGTCGTGGGTTGGGTTGGAGAACCGGGAGATGCTCTCGACCTGGTTGTTGAACCAATAGATGAACCGGCATGACTCTCGGATCCTGTTGAGCAGCAGCGTGAGGGGCAGCGGGAGCTGGAGCGGGAATATATGCGGGAACCGAGTCATGAGACGATCCCGATGCACGAGAACTGCTCACCGAACTACGTCGAAGACGGGCTGCGGGGCGGGGTTCATCCTCGGCCCTAAAAAAAAAATTAATACGTCAAAAGGTTCAAATCATTTCTATTTTTAATGTTTTCATTTATATATTTACAAAAGGTTTTATAAACGTTTTAAAAAAAACTATTAAACCTTTTATTATACATAGTTTATTACTAGAAACGTATAAAAAATAATAAAAAAATTAATTTTTTTTATTATACATGATTTATATATATATATATATGTATACACAATTATAAAAAATTTATAAATGAAGAAAAATGTTGTTAAATATTTATAATTTTTTTAAAAAAACGTTTTATTATACATAGTTTATTAGTGGAAACTTATAAAAAATTATAAAAAATTTTAAAATTTTTATTATGCATGATATATATATATATATGTATACAAAATTATAAAAAATTTATAAATATAGAAAAATGTTGTTAAATATTTAAAAAAAAAATTAAAATGTTTTATTATATATATTTCATTACTGGAAACTTGAAAAACGTTTTTAAAAATCAAAAAAACGTTTTAAAAAATCAAAAAACATTTTTAAAAATCAAAAAACGTTTTTAAAAATAAAAAAATGTTCCAAAAAAAACTAAAACAACAATCCAAACAACAATCCTAACTTATATATCCTAAACTATCAATCAAACAACCTAAAATCTGAGATCTAACTTCCAAAACCCTAAACAATTGAGATTAAAGAAGGTTTGGGATGATTCTTACATGATTTAGGGTTTGGGGGAGGAATCGCCGGTGTAGAGAGAGGAATCGCCGGTGTAGAGAGAGGAATTTAGAGAGAGAGAGGCGGAGATAACGAAGAAGAAAGAAGGAGGGTTATTATATCTGAAGATTCCGACGGACACGGGTTCGTCGGTATTCCGTCGGTATAATTAAAATATACCAAATGCCGATTCGCGAAAATTTTCAAGCGGTTTGGTTCTCTCGGGCAAATTTAATTTCCGGCGGAATGTGTCCGTCAGTATATTTCGACGGAATGTGTCCGTCAGTATATTCCGACGGAATTCCGACGACATAGTGTTTAGGATGTTGATTTCAAGTTTCTAAATGCAAAATCCAAATATTTGATAATATATATAGTATTTGCATAAAGATTTAACAATAAAAATGTTTTATAACACGATTTTACACATCAACTTTTTTTGTAGTGTAAGCTTTTGTGGAAGTGAATTTCTCATAGTTACAACTTACAAATATCAAACACATCATCAACCTACTCCCTAAGTCCTTAATCAAACAATTGTTGATGAAGATGAGCATAAGTTAACAAGCTATTAAGGAAACTCGTATAACTCCATTTATGTAAAGGACTTCTATGTCAATAGCTTTGTACAAAACCCTACAACCTCTGTACCTATATATTCTTCGCTGTACACTTATGTTATAATAAGAAAAGATCTCATCTTCTATATGGTATCAGCAGCCATAGATCTAAAACCCTAAACACCTTCAAAAAAAAAAAAAAAAAAAAGCATCTTACCAAACTCCTAGGTTACGGGAACATTTCACAACAAGCCTCATCGAGATCTATGGCTTGCTTATGGTAGTTTTCATTGGTTTTGTGTTTCTTTTGATAGGTTTCATGCATCTACACTTTTGCACATAGCACTGAGCTTACCGAAGTTGTCCATGTAGTTTTTGAAGCACTAAGTTTACCAATGATAGTCTGATGTTCTTATTACGCTCATTGTTCTTCTGATCAGATGAGATCATTCGAGTTTACCAATGATAGTCTGATGTTAATTCAGTACAGTTAAGTTTACTTAATACCCTATAAATGCTGTGCTGCTTTTAATATAGTCTGAGATTTTATTTTTAGATCTATAAGATCTATTGATCAAAAAGAAAGAAAGATCTATAAGATATTTTTAAGTTCTTTTTTTTTTGTCAACTCAAGAATTCTAATAAGTTCAGGATCTGATTCTTGTTTTACTGCCTCGAATCATCCTTCTATTATTTTATGGTAAAAATATGTCACACCCTTGAATTTTTTTTTAATTATTTCTGGAAAGATATATATATATCAGCTGGACGTCTGACTGGTTTGGGTGTACATAATTACAAGGTTTGTAATTGCAATTTTTCTAGGAGAACAACCATATCCATAACCAATGACACAAGATAAGATCCGATAAAAAAGAAAAAAAAGTAATTTGTGTTGGATAATTCCAAACTTGTGGAAACCTAACATATTATTCTATGCTTTTTTTTTAACACATATTATTAGATGTTTAATATGTTAAGATAAACACAATAAGGAAATCTAGAAATAAGAAAAAGAAGTTTCTATTTAGGTTAAGTTTGTGTTTTCCATATCCCACATATTAAAGGAAATTGTCTTTCATATAAATAGAGATCTAATGGAGGTGTTCCATAAGATGAAAATAAGATCCAAGAGAAACATATTAAGAGCTTTAGTTTTGAATAGTTTCTAAAGCTAATAAGAAAAATTGTTCTTATAAACTCTTGTGTTTCTAGAGATTTGAATTGGTATCAGAACCAGGTTGGGCCGTTACCATCATTAAAGAGCCTCAAGTTGGAGACTCGAATCTAAGCTTCAGATGAAGCTTAGATCATGGCGACAGGAGGAGAGATCACTAAAGCAGATGGCCGACGTGACTACAGCTGCGCCTCGCATCAAAGACTTTGGATCTGCATCCATCCATTGTTTGATGTTGTCATTGACAAACTACCATGTTTGGTCGATGAGAATGAAGGAGTTACTGCATGGAGATTTGTGTCGACCAATCAAACCACCAACGCCAGCAAGTAACCATGAAGCAATCTATCGGTTCGAAGGGCTTCACACCGTTAGAGGAGGAGAGTTTGCCTCATCTGAATTCAATCTACTTTATGAAGAAAGTGGAGTTGAAGTTATGACAGCCGAGGTAGATTCTATCACAAGAAACAAGACGGGTGAGCTTGTGCATAGATCGGCTGGTGTTAAACATACCATGGTATGTGACACAAAGGTAGAAGCGTGTAAAACGACTCATGCATGGGGTATGTGACACAAATATGGAAGTGTGTAACACAACGCATGTATCAGTGGAGTCAAGGTTAGAGATCTCAAAGGCTAAAGACGATCCAGAGATAAATGCACCGAGTGTTGAGCAGAAGGTCGACATCCTTACTAGAGCCCACCTATGCAAGATGGCACACGTGACCAAAGCTCTTGTCGCAGTGAGCTTCAACCACAAGACTCATCGCAACTTAAGTGAAGAGGTCAGGAGAAGGCTCTACAAGAACTGGGCCAATTCTAAGAAGAGGCGGTACGAAAGTGAGGAGAGCATCCAGTCTAACCTTGAGAAAAATGTAAATCCAGTGGGTGGATTCGTACACCATGGAGTGGTGAAGGAGGATTACTTGAGGATTAAGTTTAAGCAAATGAGGAGCTTAATCGGAATTCAAGAAATTGATCTCCCTAATTCAAGTTGAAATTAATGGGGGTGAATGTTGGATAATTCCAAGCTTGTGGAAACTTAACATATTATTAGATGTTTAATATGTTAAGATAAACACAATAAGGAAACCCAGAAATAGGAAAAATAAGTTTCTATTTAGGTTAAGTTTGTGTTTTCCATATCCCACATGTTAAAGGGAATTGTCTTTCATATAATAGAGATCTAATGGAGAGGTGTTCCATAAGATGAAAATAAGATCTAAGAGAAACATATTGAGAGCTTTAGTTTTGAGTAGTTTCTAAAGCTAATAAGAAAAGTTGTTCTTATAAACTCTTGTGTTTCTAGAGATTTGAATTTGAACCGGGCAAAGAAACGAGCAGAAGAGGCGACTTTGTTTTACCTCAAAACTCCTTGAGAGGACCGCAACCTCTATAAAACTTCCATTGAATTTTACACTTTAAATTTTGAATGAGACATAAATAAAGAAAATCACATTTTAAATTTTGAATGTGATATCTAAATCCATTTTTAACTTTGAAAATTTTTATTTAACATTTATAACTTTCAAACTAACAACTTTAAATATTAAATATCGAATTAATATTTTTCTTATAATTCTAACTTATCTTATGTCTATCCACTAAAATAAATTGATAAAAACTACCAAAAATCTCCTTAATGAACAATATTTTTTATGTTTAATTTAGAAGTCTAAGGACATCATTAACCCTGGTCTCTTAACTGAGGTTCTTAACTCATGATTTGACATTTTTTTTTGTTTTTTTTTTATACTTTTTGGCTAAAAGACGGTTCTTATATCTCTTATCTAAGAGACGGTTTTTAACTTTTTTTAGATTTTATCTAAGAAAAGCTAAGAACCGTTTTTTAGCCAAAGCTAAGAACCCCAGTTAAGAGACCGGGGTTAATGATGGTCTAAGGTTCAATAATTAGTGTGATTTCTAAATCTACTTCAAGATCACAAACAATTTAACTACAACCCACGCTAGTGGCCTAATCAATACTATATTCTCGTGTGTTCGGTGCTCCTAACCATATATAATTACTACTTGAGTTTAAACAAAATAATGAATTTGCAAATTCTTCCGATAATTGTAAATTTTTGCGCTGTAGTAGCTCCTGGCACTATTTAAGGAAAAAAAATGTAGATCATACAAACTCTCGGGAAACTCAAAACAAAACTTGAGAAAAATCACAAAAGTCAAAGTAAAATTGTAGATTACCTCACCGATGAAACTACCTAGCAGTAGATAACACAGCAGCCAAGAACACACCAAATCGTAATTCCGGTAGATATGCATGAGTATTATAATTCCGTAATTACAAAACTATTCAAAGCCCTATCTAATGATGCATTTGACGTAAAACGTTTTTCTGAATGAATTGATTATTTTTAAAAAAACTATCATCATCAGTTTCTTGAGTTATTACAGTATTTTGATATAGATGTTCAAGTTATGTTTCCAGTAGGCAGCAGACAATATGTAACCAAGAACAATGTCCAATTGTATATTTACACCTATAAACATTTGAGTTCTAAAGAAGAGAAAAAGATGCACAATTTTCTGGTAATTCAGCCGTCTCAAAATTAACAACTATGAAAGAAAAAGACAAGAAACAAAACGTAACAAAGGAGATAAATTTAAGAACGTTTTTGCTCGGTCACGCGGTATTTTCACGAGCAGCCAAAAAACGAAAATTCTACTTGCTAGGAGAATGATTAAGAACAGTTCTTGGATTAAACGATGCTCTGTTTTCAATACTCAATTTCCTAGCGAAATCTTTCTTCTTCATCGCGTATGAGGAAGATCCGCTCTGTTCCCTGATCGTTGGAACCAAGTACCAAGCAATACAAGTGCACATAATCGCAACAGATCTTCCAAAGAAAACCAATAAAACAAGAACCAATATCACAGTCACGGGCAAGAACCGGTTCGGTCTCGTGATCTTCTTCAGATTCTCGTTCAAAACGCAGTTCTGTTTCTCCTCTGTTTCAAGTTCTGTTTTCTTCGTTTCCTCTGTTTTTGATTCGTTGACCACTGTTTTGACTTTAGCAGCAGCAGGAGCAACATCTTTGGTCTTCTTTTGTTTATGAAGGTAAGATGATCTGATCACGACGGGGACACACTCGCCGGAGCTTGTGAACACGAATCGGACAAGAGGCGGGCCTCCAGAATCTAGCTTCTTGGAGTAGATGCTCTGCCTCTTCTCGTCGAGTTCTGAGAGAAGCTTAGAGAATTTGTCAAGTCCACGATTTGAATAAGGGTTCTTGCTCGCTTTTCTTGATTTTCTTGGCAAAGAACATGAAGATCTAAATGGGCTGATCATTTCTTTTTTAGTTGATGATCCTTTGGTTTCTCTTATCTTGTGCTGTTCTTGCGAGATTAGGAGAGTTTCAATGGGTTTTTGTTTGCTTTATTTTTGGTTAGGAAGGATTTGATTCAGACAAGAGAGACGACCTTGGTATTAATATACAAGATTTGTAATAAAAGAAATTATAAGTCTTGACGCGACAAGAATATTTGTTTAATGATAGGAAAGAAAATCGTTTCTAAAATATTTCAAAATTGGATTAAAGGATTTGACACGATCTGATGAAATGAAGCGTTATAACCGGGTTATAATTGGTCAAACCTCTCGGTCTCAGAATTTTTATATTCTTATAAAAGATTTTTGATGAATTAAAGAAGTTTCTAGGAACAAAAGGTTACATCATCGCATATGTGTATTAAGTTGGTCAATTGGTCTTATTGACTGACTTTCTTGCGGCATAAGGTAATAAAAAAAGTCGTTTTCTTTCACAAATTTCCAAACGGGGGGGGGGGGGAGTTACCGGAAAATAAATTTGTATAGAATTTGCGAATTTTGAAAGTTGGTAGATTTAAAAAAGTTAAGTGGATTCTAAAAATTTATATACATTGACTTATAAAATTTGATCACAACTTTTTTAGATTGATATAGATTTTCATGAATTTGCATTACCTCTTTTCTATCATTTTTTTGTAAAATAAATATAGAATATATTTATTTTCTAAATCATATAGCATGATTATTTATTTTTTGCTTTCAAATTAAAAAGAAAATAATACTGATACATACAAAATTGAACAATTTTCTTAAATAGTCATTTTAAAAGATTTTGTCACAAAAAAAGCATTAAAAAAAGAAAATGACAAAAAGAAGTTTTATTAAAAATGTAAAAGACTATTTTACCCATTACGGTATATAGATGTATAAGTAATAAAAAAATGAAAAAGTTGTTTTATATATATTTTTTCAAATTCAAACATTTTAATAATATTTCTATTTTTACTATTTAAAAAAAATTTATTTTTTCAAATTTTATTTTTGAAATTCGAATTTTTTTTGAAACTATTTTCTTAAAAAATATTTTAAAATTATTAAGATTTGTAAATCTAATAATTATTATTTATATTAAAATATAATAATTTAAAAAATAATTATTTATTCAAAAATGTAAAAGTATATAAATGTAATGAATTATAGTTTTGAACATATAATTTGGATTTAAGGTGCAATAGATATTTGGTAAGAATGATTATTTTGTTTTTTAGTATTTTTATCACAAGGATTTTGAAAATCACATGGATACATATGATATTTTGAAAGTTGAGTCTTATGAGTAAAAATGAATAGAATTCATCTCCCAATAACATTAGATTTAGTTAGAATTAGAGAATCAATAATAACTAAACTTTTTGAATAACAAGAGATTTGAATGGATTTCGAAAATTCTTAAACCAATAATAATGGATTCTACTAAGATTTTTGAAATCCAAGAACCAATAACAATAGATTCTTAAAATTTACAAACTCTACACAAATTCATCTCCCAATAATCCCCCCTAAAATATTTTGGGATTCCTTGCCCCTCCTAACTATATTTTGGCTACAAAAAAGCAAAATCTAAGCCAAAATCTAGCGGGAAGCTGTTTACAAAGTATTTATAAAGGGATAGATATAACAATATTTTGGCAACTTATTTGATGTATGTATATATGTATTTCTTTTTGTTCAGTTTGATGTATATGCATTTGAAGGGAAGGTTTGTAACCTAGAATTCTATATACTCCATCCAATTTAAATATTTGAAAATGTTTTGAAATATATTTCAAAAATATAAACTGAGCTGACAAAAAAATATATAAACGGTTTACATTTTATATATTAATTTTATTATATATGATAAAAATATTTAGCAATTGATAATTTTCATATGTATACTATTAAAATAGAAATCATGACTTATTTTATGTGTGATTTTTTATTTGGACCATCCTTGGAAAAATTATTAATTTTTACATAACTTAATTTTAATATATTTTAATATCTTTATTTTTATTTCAAATACTAATAAATATTTTAAAGAAATGTCTAACAAAATCTTTCAAATATATTTTAGAATCTTTTTAAAATATATTTTCGAAATTAGTTAATTAAAATTTTAATTATCACAAAGTATAATTAGAAACTAAATTTTTGTTTAGTTTTGATTGTAAATTTTTTAATAATTATATAAAATATTTTTAATGATAATAACAATTTAAAAAAAATTGGTGTAATTTTCAAAATTAATTTTAAGAAATATTTTAAAGGATTTTTTAAAAAATAAATATTCATTTCTATTTCTAATTTAAAAATAAAATTTCTTATCTATTTAGCACAAAAATAATGATTTATTTTATAGGTGATTTTTTTTTAATTTAGACCACTTAGAAGTCTCACCTTTAAATGTTTTTACTATGTAAAACAACTAATTTACACATTCTTTCATAGATAAAACATTTGATCTTTATTTATATCGTATATATAAGATTTTACTCTACTATTATTAACGTCTGTGTATTCTCCTAAGTTAAGAAAAACAACTCAGTTTATTATTTAAACATTTATACTCGGTTTATTATTTAAACATTTATACTAAATTGGTTTAATTAATAAATATATATCAAATTCTCTATTATGTAGGTTCAACTTAATTTAGTTTCCACATATGTTTCAAATTTAGAATAAAACAAAAATTATTTAAATTAGTATTGTTACATAATAATGTTTTCAAAATAAATTTTGTTACAAAAATAAAAAAATATATTGATTTTATAATAATCTATACTATTAAAATTGAATTAATGACTTATTTCATGTGTGATTTTTTTATTTGGACCATCCTCGAAAAAATTATTAAATTTTATATAACTTAATTTAATATATTTTAATATCTTTATTTTTATTTCAAATACTAATGAATATCTTAAAGAAATGTCTAACAAAATCTTTCAAATATCTTTTAGAATCTTTTAAAAATATATTTTCGAAATTAGTTAATTAAAATTTTAGTTATCACAAAGTATAATTAGAAGCTAAATTTAAGTTTAGTTTTGATTGTAATTTTTTTTAATAATTATATAAAGGAGAAATTACATGTTTACCACTTTCATGCTACCACTTTTCATTTTTACCACCACTAAAGAGACATTTTCAAAAATACCTTCTTCATTAAGTAGCAAAATACTCTCAAGCCCTTCTTTTTATATATATAATAAATAAATATTTAAATAAATAAAAATCTAAAAAAATAAAAACTAATTTTTTAATTTTTTTTCGAATTATACTATTTCGAATTTCAAACCCTAAACCCAAAAACTCAACTCTAAACCCTAAACCATCAATCCTAAACCCTAATTTTTTTTTTGAAATACGAACCCTAAACCCTAAACCCTAAACTATCAATCCTAAACCTTTTTTTTTTGAAATACGAACCCTAATCCCTAAACATCAACTCTAAACCCTAAACCCCGAAACATCAATTCTAAACCCTAAACCCTAAACCTTCAACTATAAACCCTAAAACATCAACTCTAAACCCTAAACCCTAAAATTCAACTCTAAACCTAAACCCTAAAATTCAACTCTAAACCCTAAACCATCAACACTAAACCCCAAACTATCAACACTAAACCCTAAAAAGTAAACTCTAAACCCTGAAAAGTAAACTCTAAACCCTAAAAAATTAACCCAAAACCCTAAAACATCAACTCTAAACCCTAAACCCTAAAACCTAAAACCCTAGAGTTGATGTTTTAGGTTTTAGGGTTTACGTTTAGGGTTTAGAGTTGATGTTTAGGGTTTAGCTTTGAAGGTTTAGAGTTTTAAGGTTTAGGGTTTGAATTTCAGAAAATATAGGCTTTAGGGTTTACGTTTAGGGTTTAAAGTTGATTTTTAGGGTTTATATTTGAAGGTTTAGGGTTTAGGGTTTAGAGTTGATGTTTCAGGGTTTAGGGTTTAGAGTTGATGTTTCATGGTTTAGGGTTTAGAGTTGATGATTTAGGGTTTAAAGTTGATGTTTTAAGTTTAGATTTAGGGTTTAGAGTTTACATTTAGGGTTTAGAGTTGATGTTTTAGGGTTTAGATTTGAAGGTTTAGGGTTTAGAGTTGATGTTTTGTGGTTTAGGGTTTAGAGTTTAGAGTTGATGACTAAGGGTTTAGAGTTGATGTTTTAAGTCTATATTAACCATATGTTTCGTTTTTTGTCAAAGTTAATCAAAAGGTTATAAAAGTTTTTTTATCCTTCATTAAAGATGAAGGTAAAAGTGGTTAGTGTAAACTTGAAAAGTGGTACTTTGAAAATAGTATTTTTGATAATTTCCCTTATATAAAATACTTTTAATAATATTTTAATGATAATAACAATTTTAAAAAGTTGATTTAATTTTCAAAATTAAATTAAAGAAGTATTTTAAAGGATGTTTTTAAAAATAAATATTCATTTCTATTTCTAATTTAAAAATAAAAATTCTTATCTATTTAGCACAAAAATTATAATTTATTTCATATGTGATTTTTATTTATTTAGACCAGTTAGAAGTCTCACCTTTAAATGTTTTTACTTTGTAATACAAATAATTTACACATTAATACAAATAATTTACACATTCTTTCATAGATGAAACATTTGATCTTTATTCATATCGTATGTATAAAATTGTACTCTACTATTATTAATGTTTGTCTATTCTCCTAAGTTAAAAAAAACAACTCGGTTTATTATTTAAACATTTATACTAAATTGGTTTAATCAATAACTATATATCAAATTCTCTATTATGTAGGTTCAATTTAATTTAGTTTCCACATATGTTTCAAATTTAGAATAAAACAAAAATTATGTAAATCGGTATTGTTACATAATAATGTTTTCAAAATAAATTTTGTTACAAAAAAAAAATATAGATTTTATAATAATAATATTATACGCCACACAAATATTAAATTAGATAATATATAACACCAAATTATATTAATTTATTGATATATTGTATTGCACAATCTAAAATATTTTACTATTAAAGAAAATCCGCACTATTAAAGAAAACCTGCACTATGGTGCGGATCATGATCTAGTAAACCATGTTAAAAAAGCTCCAGCTGGAGTTTATGCCTTGAGTTGTAGCATTGCCTACCTAACCGCGATTTAAATGGATTTAATCATCCACAAGTACCCAGATGATGTATCATTGTCTTGGGATTAGTTTTCGATTAGATTTTTTTTGGAATTCCTACGATTATATAATAAAAAACAATAATGTTTTGCAAATTTATTGTTTGTTAAATTATTACTACTATTCACATGATATCAGTGGCTTAATTAATGTTCTTGATCATTTAATGGGCATGTGATAATAAAATACTTCATCCGTTTCTATATAAATGCCACTTTGAAATTTTTTCACACAGATTAAGAAAATGACGGAAATATATGTAAGTTGGTATTAATTATACCTCTCTGACCAATAATATTTGAGATTAATAAAATTATTTATAAAATCAATGCAGTTTTCAATTAATTTTCAGTTGAAAGTAAGTATAGTTTGCATTAGAATTGTAAAGTGACATTTTTTTTGTAACAAGAAAAAAATTAAAATGACACTTATTATGAAAGGGAGGGAATATTATTTTGTTCACTAAGTACCTGTTTTGTTTAATATCATACGCAGCCACTCCATGTTTAGTGATAACTACATTAGTTAACCTCATTTAATGAAAAACTAGATTTTGACATGCACTTTCAAAGCGCGAGATTTGTTTCTTTTTAAATAAAGATCTTATAAAATAAATATGGTCGGTTATAAATATGGTGTGAGATTGGTTATAAATATTTTGGTTATAAATATGATTAGTTATAAACATGGCAAGCAAATTAATTACGGGTCAAAAACTTTTTAAAATGATAGGTTATAAATATAGCAAGCGAATTAATTAAAAATAATCTAAATTAGGTAATGACACTCTCTTGTAAATAACTTCAAAAACTATGGGCAGAATCCTTGTAGGAATTCTGCTTTTATAGTATAGATGAATAAGGTTGATGCTGCTCCTATCTTGATATTAGTTGTTGCGGACTACATCCCATTTTTGTTTTTGAATATTAGGAGGTTCATAGCCAAATTCTGTAATTTTTCAAAGTCCAAAATTACAACATGTAATATTAGTTTCGTTTTTCCGGTTACTCGAACTATGGACCACTGAAACAATGACTATGATCTTTTATAGATGAGCCAAATAGATAATGACCACATTACCAGCGGCAGATCTAGGATGAATTTCTACCCGGGGCAAAACGAACAAAATACTAGTAATATATTTATAATTTCAAATTTTCATCCAGAGCATTATTAAAACTCTAAGCATAATTACACCCCAAAAAAAAAAAATCATGGAGGGCAGCTGCCCCTCCCACTCCCCACCTAGTTCCGCCACTGCACATTATATTTTTCTTTCTTTCTGTATGCAAGGTAATTTTAGTATTTGAGACTTTAATGATATATATATTTTATTTTTTAAAATATGAACTATATTTTAGTGTTTCACATATACTAAAAATATAATACATTTTGATTAGAAATACATTATTTTGTGAAAGTTAACAAAAAGTTGGCAAAAGTCAATATATAAATTTAATAAATATATATAATTTTGAATTTGTAATTTATTATAATAAAAGATGCATGAAGACGTAAAATGATATTTTTGATATATTTTCTCAAAATATTTATCTTTTGAAAATATAGTTGATATTAAATTTGCACAAGTAATTTTTTATTTTTAGAAAATATAGGGTAATTGAAGTTAGTAGAAATATAATAAATGTAAATTTTCTATCACCTAAAGTAGTGTATAAACAGTTACAATTTTTCCTTAACAATTTTTGGATAACTATATCTCGTAAGTGGTATATTGCTAAGGGTGGACATTTCGGTTATTTTCTCGGTTCGGTTTGGTTAGTTTGGTTTTATTATTTTTCCAACTGAAGTAAACCATAGCTAGTTTGGTTCGGTTTGTGTTCGGTTCGGTTTATATTCGGTTCAGTTTGTAATCAGTTCGGTTTATATTCGGTTCAGTTTGTAATCAGTTCAGTGACCGGTTTAATTAGGTTCTTTTTAGTTTAATTTTTAAGAGAAATTATGTTTTAAAACATAAATTATGTGGAAAGAGGTGCTGTGGAGAAGAAATTTTATTTTTAATAAAATTTGCTTTAGGTTTTATGTTTTAGGTTTAGATTTAACATCCACGTTTACATATATAAGAATATAAGAATACATTTTTTTCTATTTTTTTAAATCAAATATTTTTAAATCAAATATTTTGATGATTACATATTAGGTTATAAGAATATTTTTTTAAATCAAATATTTAAATTACAAAAATGTAAGTTTTTCTTAAGTATCAAATGCTTAGTAATTATATGGTTATTAGTATTATCAAATTACATTGTAATCGCGATTAATATGAATGGTAAGACCAATTGACAAGATATGATTCTAATAGTATAGAAACGACTCAATGGCACCAAATGCATGAGATGAAGTTGGATATGATAAGTATTCCAAGACTTACGATTTCAAAAACACTAGAGCTGGACCGGGCGGGTGTATTTTTTTTTACGTAATGTAACTAACTATTTTTTACACCATTATATAATCTATAAAAATTATAATAAAATGGTGACAAAAATACATCGCATAATACATATATTGCTGTTACATAATTCCACTAATAGTAAAAGTAAAATGATTTATATAACAGTAAATGTAAATATCACGCGAATATTTGTTTTTGTTTAACCGATATCATTTTTATTTACCCGATATCGAGTTGGCTAATGGTAAATGAAATGCTAGTAGCCTTTTATTGGTCGGGTTTGATACGTGTTGGAAAGAATTATTTTTAACATTTGGGTTCCCAGTAAAAAAGAGAAACCACTTTCATTTTTTAGAAATATACTTTTGTTTTCTATAAATAATATAATATATTTATTTATTTTTTCAAGTATTATGTATTTTTTATTATGACATTACGCATAATAATTAAAATATATATTTTTACTTTATTTTTAGTTTATGTGTGTTTTGTCCATAAACTAAAATATATATGCGAAAATAATATTTGAGATGTTTTGATAGGTTTTTGCTCATAAATGATAACTATATTTAAATTTCCAACCCGTTATATAAGTAGTCTTAATTTTTAATTTCTCAAACCGATATATAAATATTCGTCATGCATTTTTAGTAAAATATTTATATTATACTTATTAAAATGAGTAATTTGTTAGAATGAGTAATTGCATTTATTGTATTTATATTATTATCAAATTAATTTTATTTTAACTTATTGACTTTAACATTTTATTATATGTAGGATTTTTATTTTGTATGAGCTGATTTTTTTTTTAGAACATTGTTATCTTGTCTAAATGCTTTTATTTACATACAAAACTTGAAGAATATTCTTTTGAAACTTTTTCTATTAGAATTTTCTAATAAGAAAAATCTTAGGTGTTTTTATTTTTTTAATACTAATACTTAAATGTACATGTTATTACCAAATCTAATATTTCATATCCTTACTAAAGAAAAATAATTTAAGGTAAAATTCAATTGAACGTATGTAATATCATACATAATTTAAAAATGATTTTCTAATAGCATTTTAGTTATATATATCTAAAACAATATCGTCAATTAAAATGGATCTTTTTAACTATGTTCTCAATATTAAGTTTTTATTCCCAAATAAGGCATATCCTTTAAATTTTTTAAATATTGTTAATTGATTTCATTAACAATAAAATTTTGGAAAATGTAATAAACATTATTTAATAAAGGATAATACCCACGAATTTATGGAAAGAGGTTTTCTACTTTACATATTTAAGGTTTATAGTATTAATGTGCATTAAGTGTAATATTTATCATGAATTTGTTGTGAAATAGATTTAAGAAAAAAAATTAATTTAGATTTAAGTTTATTAATTATTTCAATGACATCGTACCCCGTATATATTAATTGAGAAGCATTTGAAAAATTAGAACCTTAATTTTGTATTAATTAAAAAAAAACCCAAATCCTAGGTGGCACTCTAAATGCTTTCTAAATTCCATTTCAAAGAATTCTAGAGCATCTAATATAAAATATAGTTTAATCTAATGGTGTCACATTATTCCATAATTATATAACACTAGAGAACATTATATTAACCTAAAATATATGAAGTGTGTATTCTTTCCTTAAATAAAAGCTACGAAATTACCTAATATGATTTACATATATAAGACAATTAATGATTATGAATAATAAAGATTTGATAATAATTTTGCATCCTTCTTCATTTTTGTTTAAATTTATATTATTAAAAAAATTAAACAATCACATTAGCCATATAATAAAAAAATTAGATTTTTTCTTATATGTTATATTTTGAATTTTTAAAAATGACTTTAAATTACAAAAATGAAAAAACCTTATATGTTATATATATTTTTTAAAATGACTTTAAAATACACAAATGATGACACCTTATATGTTATATTTTTCTTATATGTTAGAATTTTCTTATATGTTATATTTTGAATTTTTTTAAAACGACTTTAAATTACAAAAATGTAAGTTTTCCTTAAGTATCAAATGCTTAGTAATTATATGGTTATTAGTATTATCAAATTACATTGTAATCGCGATTAATATGAATGGTAAGACCAATTGACAAGATATGATTCTAATAGTATAGAAACGACTCAATGGCACCAAATGCATGAGATGAAGTTGGATATGATAAGTATTCCAAGACTTACGATTTCAAAAACACTAGAGCTGGACCGGGCGGGTGTATTTTTTTTTACGTAATGTAACTAACTATTTTTTACACCATTATATAATCTATAAAAATTATAATAAAATGGTGACAAAAATACATCGCATAATACATATATTGCTGTTACATAATTCCACTAATAGTAAAAGTAAAATGATTTATATAACAGTAAATGTAAATATCACGCGAATATTTGTTTTTGTTTAACCGATATCATTTTTATTTACCCGATATCGAGTTGGCTAATGGTAAAGGAAATGCTAGTAGCCTTTTATTGGTCGGGTTTGATACGCGTTGGAAAGAATTATTTTTAACATTTGGGTTCCCAGTAAAAAAGAGAAACCACTTTCATTTTTTAGAAATATACTTTTGTTTTCTATAAATAATATAATATATTTCTTTATTTTTTCAAGTATTATGTATTTTTTATTATGACATTACGCATAATAATTAAAATATATATTTTACTTTATTTTTACTTTATGTGTGTTTTGTCCATAAACTAAAATATATATGCGAAAATAATATTTGAGATGTTTTGATAGGTTTTTGCTCATAAATGATAACTATATTTAAATTTCCAACCCGTTATATAAGTAGTCTTAATTTTTAATTTCTCAAACCGATATAAAAATATTCGTCATGCATTTTTAGTAAAATATTTATATTATACTTATTAAAATGAGTAATTTGTTAGAATGAGTAATTGCATTTATTGTATTTATATTATTATCAAATTAATTTTATTTTAACTTATTGACTTTAACATTTTATTATATGTAGGATTTTTATTTTGTATGAGCTGATTTTTTTTTTTAGAACATTGTTATCTTGTCTAAATGCTTTTATTTACATACAAAACTTGAAGAATATTCTTTTGAAACTTTTTCTATTAGAATTTTCTAATAAGAAAAATCTTAGGTGTTTTTATTTTTTTAATACTAATACTTAAATGTACATGTTATTACCAAATCTAATATTTCATATCCTTACTAAAGAAAAATAATTTAAGGTAAAATTCAATTGAACGTATGTAATATCATACATAATTTAAAAATAATTTTCTAATAGCATTTTAGTTATATATATCTAAAACAATATCGTCAATTAAAATGGATCTTTTTAACTATGTTCTCAATATTAAGTTTTTATTCCCAAATAAGGCATATCCTTTAAATTTTTTAAATATTGTTAATTGATTTCATTAACAATAAAATTTTGGAAAATGTAATAAACATTATTTAATAAAGGATAATACCCACGAATTTATGGAAAGAGGTTTTCTACTTTACATATTTAAGGTTTATAGTATTAATGTGCATTAAGTGTAATATTTATCATGAATTTGTTGTGAAATAGATTTAAGAAAAAAAATTAATTTAGATTTAAGTTTATTAATTATTTCAATGACATCGTATCCCCTATATATTAATTGAGAAGCATTTGAAAAATTAGAACCTTAATTTTGTATTAATTAAAAAAAAACCCCAAATCCTAGGTGGCACTCTAAATGCCTTCTAAATTCCATTTCAAAGAATTCTAGAGCATCTAATATAAAATATAGTTTAATCTAATGGTGTCACATTATTCCATAATTATATAACACTAGAGAACATTATATTAACCTAAAATATATGAAGTGTGTATTCTTTCCTTAAATAAAAGCTACGAAATTACCTAATATGATTTACATATATAAGGCAATTAATGATTATGAATAATAAAGATTTGAAAATAATTTTGCATCCTTCTTCATTTTTGTTTAAATTTATATTATTAAAAAAAATTAAACAATCACATTAGCCATATAATAAAAAAATTAGATTTTTTCTTATATGTTATATTTTGAATTTTTAAAAATGACTTTAAATTACAAAAATGAAAAAACCTTATATGTTATATATATTTTTTAAAATGACTTTAAAATACACAAATGATGACACCTTATATGTTATATTTTTCTTATATGTTAGAATTTTCTTATATGTTATATTTTGATTTTTTTTAAAACGACTTTAAATTACAAAAATGTAAGTTTTCCTTAAGTATACGACTAAAAACATTAAAATGACATGCATCAATTCGATGGTTGATTTGAAAACTTTCAAAACCATATGGAAGATAAAAGTCAAAATAATTTAACTGTGGAAACAATACTGTTCACTTTTTTCAAGAATGTGTTCGATGGAAAAAATAAGGTTTTTATGTCATAATTTGTTTAATATCCACTAGAGAACATTATATTAACCTAAAATATAAGAAGTGTGTATTCTTTCCTTAAATAAAAGCTACAAAATTACCTAATATGATTTACATATATATGACAATTAATGATTATGAATAATAAAGATTTGATAACAATTTTTGCATCTTTCTTCATTTTTGTTTAAATTTATATTATTAAAAAAATAAACAATCACATCAGCCATATAATAAAAAAAATTAGATTTTTTCTTGTATATTATATTCTAATTTTTTTAAAATGACTTTAAATTACAAAAATGAGGAAACCTTATATGTTATATTTTTTTTAAAACGACTTTAAAATACAAAAATGAGGACACCTTATATGTTATATCTTTCTTATATGTTAGATTTTTTCTTATATGTAAGTTTTTTTAAAACGACTTTAAATTACAAAAATGTAAGTTTTCCTTAAGTATACGACTAAAAACATTAAAATGACATGTATCAGTTCGACGGTTGATTTGAAAGCTTTCCAAACCATATGTAAGATAAAAGTCAAAATAATTCAACTGTGAAAACAATACTTTTCACTTTTTCAAGAATGTGTTCGAGGAAAAACATAAGGTTTTTATGTCATAATTTGTTTAATGTCCACTAGAGAACATTATATTAACCTAAAATATAAAAATTGTGTTTTCTTTCCATAAATAAAAGCTACGAAATTATCTAATATGATTTACATATATAAAGCAATTAATGATTATGAATAATAAAGATTTGATAACAATGTTTGCATCATTTTTCATTTTGTTTAATTTTATAGTATTAAAAAAATAAACAATCACATTAACCATATAATAAAAAAAATAGATTTTTTCTTATATGTTATATTTTGAATTTTTTAAAATGACTTTAAATTACAAAAATGAGGAAACCTTATATGCTATATATATTTTTTTAAACGACTTTAAAATACAAAAATGAGGACACCTTATATGTTATATTTTTCTTGTATGTTAGATTTTTTCTTATATGTTATATTTTGAATTTTTTAAAATGACTTTAAATTACAAAAATGTAAGTTTTCCTAAAGTATACGACTAAAAACATTAAAATGACATGTATCAATTTGATGGTTGATTTGAAAGCTTTCAACCATATGGAATATAAAAGTCAAAATAATTCAACTGTGAAAAAAATACTGTTCACCTTTTTCAAGAATGTGTTCGATGGAAAAAATAAGGTTTTTATGTCATAATTTGTTTAATGTTCAATCCGATCAACCCATGATGTATTAATTATAGTTTTGTTCCATTATTTTTAATAAAAATTGATCCGATCCATCGGAAAGAAATTATATAATAACAACAAAAAATATTATATATATAAATAAAATGATCAAATATATAAAAGAAACTATCGATAATATATACAAATAAACTCACCTTGCGCAAGGCGCATGTCTTATCCTAGTTGTAATTAAGTTGTAAGTCTCATGGTTATTTTTTATTTGTAATTCTATTTTAATAAAGTAGATGTTAAAATATGTCATTAGAAGTTCGACACATTATTTAACTATAATAATGATGTTGATGATGTTAACAATTTAACACATAATAAATATATTATTTTTGTTCAGATATTTGACCATGTAGTGGTGTATCATTCATGTAGGTGATAATCATTTTTCCATAATAAAACAATCTATAGAACGGAAAACTTTGAGAACTAGCATAGTTTCCAGAATACCACTATTTTTTTTTAAACATACATTTTCTATAAACTAGATTAAAACTTTATTTTTCCACTTTACAAAATTTTGTTTATGAACATTCTTAACCTTTTTCATGTTTCATAACTACTTGATAATTATATTGTAAGACTTTTATAAATCTTGTAAAATGAATTATATTTTTATAATATTCTATAGAATTCTATAACCATTTTTCATAACCATTAACATTTACTATTAATTTGAATTTTGAGTAAATGAATTAACTCGAAGAAAGCAAAAGAGAGTAAGAACGTATTGAGGCAAATACCCGTTTAAGGTTTCTTATTATTATGTGAATGAATATCTTACAAATCCTTAGACTCGTATTTATAGCAGCTTCAAAACCCGATTTACTTTTTTTTATAGGAGGAATACATACTATGTACGACCCAACGAATGTTGAGCTTTTACTGGTGCACACAGATTTAAGACACTTCAAGATGCAACAGATTTTGTGTACACGTATAAATATAGTATTTCCAAAGATACTACATTAAGATTTCAAAACCGATTTCACAAAAGTGCCCCCAAATCCTCGTCTTCATCTACATCTACATCAAGATCAATAGGAACTTCAGCAGGAGGATTTGAACTCGGGTCATATAAAGGCGCCAAGTAAGGATGCTGAAGCGCTTCCGTGACACTAATCCTCTTAGATGGGTGGGTCAAGAACGAGCATCTTCTGAAGCAGATCAATGCTAGAACATGCGAATTCGGGTAAAAACGTGAAAATGATATCCCCTGTGAGTAAGGTAACGATTCTACGTATCTGTTAGCTTTAGGGTGCGTGGAAGACCAAAGTCACATATCGTTATTTTTGTTTTGCTAAATTTTGAGTCATATATTTTTTTTTTGAAAGTCACATATCTTTAAGTCGCAGTTTGCGTTCACAAGGGGGTTACCTGGTTTCAAATCCCGATGGAGAAAGTTGGCTGAATGAATATACTTAAGCCCTCAAAGTAACTACACAAAAAAAAACAAAAATGCAATAAGACAAAACCAACACGAGTTGCTCAAAAAAAAAAAGAAGACAAAACCAACAGGACAACAATGCAAAACCGAACATCATACCTGAAACCAGAAGTATTGACAGTGGTCAGAACATCATATCTCAAACACATTGTGGATCTTATTGATCGCCACTCTCTGTGTTAACAGATGAGCAGACTACACCAGATGCTCCTCGGCCTATAGGTGTGATAGAGACGTATTCTGTGTCGATCTCGAAGAGTGTTTGCCACATTGAGAAGTAATGCTTCCCTTGATTCTTGACTCCGTTTGGTGGATCAACCTGAGTCGCCATTCTTCTTCCTTCTCATAACAAGATCAAAATCTGATCCCTAGAAGCTCAAAGTTTATCTGTTTATGAAGTTACTATTTCAAATCACTCGAGTCAACATTTTTTTTACCACAAGGGTTGCAAAAGAAAGTAACTAAGTTTGAATCTTGATGATGTTGAGGTTGAGCTGGAACGGTTTGAATTTGGAGAGAGCTTACCTGGTAAGAGTGTTGGAGAGGAATCAGATTTGTGGGTGAGGAAGCGAAGATCGCCGGTGAGATTCGGTGGAGAGAGAGAGAGAGAAGAGAGATTTGGTCAAGTCAAGAATCAAGGGAAGCATTACAAAGAAAGATAGGTTGTGTCTGTCTGTATCCTCTTTCACTAAGCCCAATTTTATTTGCTCTATTATAGAATATATTTATAATTTAGAAAAAGTTCAACAAGAAGTTGACGTGCCGGAGTGGTTATCGGGCATGACTAGAAATCATGTGGGCTTTGCCCGCGCAGGTTCGAATCCTGCCGTTCACGTTTTTATCAAAGAGTTTTTATTAACGTTCCATTTATTTATGTTAAAAGTTCCCTTGATTTGTGAAAAAAATATTAATAACTACAACGCGAACCGTAAGAATCGAACCTCCGCGTGCTAAGGTAAGTATCGATACCGCTTTAGCTCAGTAGCCACTCCGATAGGAAAAGAATTTGGCTAAATTCACATCAGTTCATATATATATTATGTTACGCCGAAAACTTTAGTTAAAAGCCCGTACGGTCTCTCGCTCTCCATTTCTCTCTCTCTCTCTCTTTTTTTTCTTCTGGGGTTTTCTCTCCTTGTCGTCTCTCTGAACACAGGCATCTCTACATGGTCCTATGATCTGTTACGATTCTGAGATTGATCACTCTCAAACCTTTATTTGTAGATGGCGACTGGCAGATCCGCAAGTATGCCGTCACGGTTGCGGCAGCTTCTTTCCGGCGAAGGGTCCATCGGCCCCTCTATTAGGCTCGACGCTGAGCCTGTGAGTTGTCTCAAATTCGATTTTTAGGGTTTTTTTTAATTGATATTGATTGAATTCAATTAGGGCTTTTTAATTTGATTTTGAAATCCTGTCACAAGCTTTAGCCTTAATTAGGGTTTATTATTGTCATGTGTTGTAGCCTCCGGAGATCAAATCGTTTATTGAGAAAGTAATCCAGAGTCCACTCTCTGATATTGCGATACCTCTCTCTGGCTTTCGCTGGGAGTACAGTAAGGTAACCATAATAATAATACATAGAAGCCTTTCTCATATTATCCTTTTTTGTTGATTGATTGATTATTGTTATTCCAGGGCAACTTCCATCACTGGAGACCTCTTTTTCTACATTTTGACAAGTACTTCAAGACGTTTATATCAACTAGGAATGACCTTCTCTTGTCTGATCACATTTTGGAAGATGCGGATCCCTTTCCCAAGTACTCTGTTCTTCAAATTCTCCGTGTGATGCAGATCATTCTCGAAAATTGTCCCAACAAAAGTTCCTTTGATGGTTTAGAGGTATGCCTCATCTGTTTCCCATATCTATCTTAAAGCTCGTTTAACTTTATTAGTAACTCTTTCCTACATTGTTTGTTTTTTTGCAGCACTTTAAGCTCCTACTTGCCTCCACAGATCCAGAGGTTCTCATTGCTGCCCTGGAAACCCTTTCTGCGCTTGTGAAAATCAGCTCATCTAAGCTCCACAGGAGCGGAAAGTTGATTGGATGTGGTTCCGTAAACAGCTTCCTTCTCTCTATTGCCCAGGGCTGGGGTAGCAAAGAGGAGGGTCTGGGTTTGTATTCCTGCGTTGTCGCTAACGAGAGAAACCAGGAAGAAGGTCTGAGCATCTTTCCTTCCGACTTGGAAAATAATCACAAGGAAGCTGATTTTCGGATTGGTTCTACTGTTTATTTTGAGTTGCGTGGACACAGTGCCCAGAGAATAGATGATGGTAGTAGTAGTGCTACTTCTTCTTCTTCTTCTTCTTCAAGGGTGATACAGATTCCTGATTTGCACTTGCGGAAAGAGGATGATCTTGTGTTAATGAAGGAGTGTATAGAGCATTACAATGTTCCCCCGGAGCTCAGGTTCTCTCTACTGACCCGTGTCAGGTATGCTCATGCTTTTCGTTCTTCCAGAATATGCCGGAGTTATAGCAGGATCTGCCTACTTGCGTTTATTGTACTTGTTCAGTCAAGTGATGCCCAAGAAGAACTTGCATCCTTTTTTGCAAACGAACCTGAGTATACAAATGAATTAATAAGAATTGTCAGATCTGAAGAACCAATCCCCGGAACCATTAGAACTCTTGCCATGCTTGCATTGGGCGCTCAATTGGCTGTATACTCCGCCTCTCATGATCGAGCCAGGATTCTAAGCAGATCTAGCATCAGTTTCGCCGTAGGCAACAGAATGATTCTGCTTAATGTGCTTCAGAAAGCCGTTCTCTCTCTGAAGATTTCTAGTGATCCATCATCTATTGCTTTTGTTGAGGCGCTACTTCAGTTTTATTTGCTTCACATTGTTTCATCATCGTCATCTGGAAGCACTATAAGGGGGTCTGGCATGGTTCCCACATTTCTCCCTCTCTTGGAGTATACTGATCCGAGTCACCTGCATCTTGTGTATTTGGCCGTTAAAGCACTACAGAAGCTCATGGATTATAGCAGTTCTGCAGTTCCTCTACTCCGGGATCTTGGGGGAGTAGAACTTTTGTCTCAGAGGTTAGAGTTAGAGGTTCATCACATTCTTAAGTTGACTGGAGAGAACAACAGTGATATGGTGGTTGGTGAATCTTTAGAACTAAATGGTGATCAGTTGCTCTCTCGAAAGAGACTCATCAAGGTTCTTTTGAAGTCTCTTGGTTCTTCTACGTATACTCCTGGAAATGCGAATAGGTCTCAAAGTTCTCAGGAGAGCACGTTGCCTGCCACTTTGTCTTTGATATACAGGAATGCAGATAAATTTGGTGGCGATATCTATTACTCAGCTGTGACGGTTATGAGTGATTTAATCCACAAAGACCCCACATCTCTTACTTCCCTGTTTGAAATGGGCCTCCCTGAAGCATTTCTGTCTTCAGTTGTATCAGGAGTACTTCCTTCTTCCAAGGCTATTGCATGCATTCCAAATGGCCTGGGTGCAATATCTCTTAATAGCAAAGGTTTGGAGACAGTAAAAGAAACTTCGGCACTGCGCTTCCTTGTTGATGTCTTTACTTCCAAGAAGTATGTTCTAGCTATGAATGAGGCCATCGTTCCGTTTACAAATGCCGTGGAAGAGCTTTTGCGTCATGTCTCTTCTCTAAGAGCCACCGGTGTTGAAACAATCATTGAAATTGTGGATAATATTGCATGCTTTGGAGAGAGTGGTTCTTCATCATCCTCTGTAAGTACTGCAATGGAAATGGATTCAGATGTGAAGAACATAAATGGCGTCAGTCATGAGCAGTTTGTTCAACTCTGCATCTTTCATCTGATAATTCTGCTCCACAGAACAATGGAGAATGCTGAGACTTCTCGTCTCTTTGTGGAGAAGTCTGGCATTGAGGCGTTACTTAAGCTTCTCTTGCGACCTAGCATTGCTCAGTCTTCTGAAGGGGTGTCTATTGCCTTGCACAGCACCATTGTTTTTAAGGGTTTTACGCAGCATCACTCTGCTTCTCTTGCTCGGGCCTTTTGCTCTTCTCTTCGTGATCAGGTGAAGAAAGCTTTAGGAGGACTGCAAGATCTCTCGGGGACATTCTTACTTGATCGAAAACTTTCTCCAAGCTGTGGAATTTTTTCTTCTCTTTTCCTTGTGGAGTTTCTTCTGTTTCTAGCTGCATCAAAGGATAACCGTTGGATGACTGCATTGCTTTCGGAGTTTGCAAATGGAAGCAAGGATGTTCTGGAGAATATAGGCCATTTGCACCGTGAAATTCTATGGCATATAGCAGTTTACGAGAGTGGAACGCTGGAAAGTCCAAATACTTCTCCCGAGTCAGAGCAAACAGAGCTGTCTTCAAATGGAACGGAAGGACGAAGGTTCAGTTCTTTTAGACAGTTTCTGGATCCATTATTTCAGAGGAGAACGTCAGGATGGAGCGCAGAATCGCAATTCTTTGATTTAACAAATCTTTACCGTGATCTTGGACGTGCATCGACTGGATTTCAACCACGACCAATCAGTGATGGTCCCTCTAGCTCATCAGAGGCTTCTGGTAACAGAGAGCTTGAAAGAGAGGGATCCTATTATACATCATGCTGTGACATGGTGAAGTCATTGTCCTTCCACATCACATACATATTCCAAGAGTTAGGGAAGGCAATGCTGCTCCAATTTCGTAGGAGAGAAGATACAGTAAATGTATCTCCGTCTTCTAAGTTAGTTGCCTCAAGTTTTGCTTCAATATCCCTTGATCACTTGAATTTTGAAGGCCATGAGATTGCAGCCGAGGCATCAAGGTCAACTAAATGTCTCTACCTTGGCAAGGTTGTTGACTTCATCGATGCTGTCCTTCTTGACAGGCCTGATTCGTGTAATCCTGTTCTGATAAATTGCTTTTATGGCCGGGGGGTGATTCAGACGGTTTTGACAACATTTGATGCTACTAGCCAGCTTTTATTTTCAATTAATAGGAGCTACTCATCTCCGATGGAGACTGATGATGTTAAAGGAAAGCAGGATGAAAAGGAAGACACAGATCATGCCTGGATATATGGTCCGCTGGCTGGCTACGGGAAGCTCATGGACCATTTGGTTACGTCATCGTTTATCTTATCACCATTCACAAAACGCTTGCTCGTTCAACCAGTAGAAAATGGGAATATTCCATTTCCACAAGATGCTGAGACATTTGTGAAGATCCTGCAGTCCATTGTGTTGAAAGCTGTACTTCCGGTGTGGACTCATCCACTATTTACGGAATGTAGTTATGATTTCGTCACTGCCCTCATTTCCATCATCAAACATGTGTATTCTGGAGTTGAACTGAAAAGCTTAGGTGGCAGTGGTAGCGCTCGTGTAACAGGTCCACCTCCCAGTGAAACAACCATTTCAACAATTGTGGAGATGGGGTTCTCTAGATCCAGAGCCGAAGAAGCTTTGAGACAGGTTGGATCTAACAGCGTTGAGTTTGCCATGGAATGGCTGTTTTCCCACCCAGAAGAAATCCAAGAGGACGATGAGCTTTCTCGTGCTCTTGCAATGTCCCTTGGAAATTCTGAATCAGATACAAAGGAGAATGTTGTAGATGAAACTCGAGAACAGATTGAAGCAGAAATAGTCTCGCTGCCACCAGTTGAAGAGCTTATAGCAACATGTACGAAGCTTTTGCAGATGAAAGAACCCCTTGCTTTTCCCGTTAGAGACTTGCTTGTATTGATTTGCTCAGAAAACAATGGAGAACACCGATCTGGTGGTATATGTTGCATTCTTAGCCGGATTAAGGATTGTTGTCCTGTCTTCGATGACACAAAGAACAATCTGCTCTCTGCTCTGTTGCATGTTCTTGCTTTGATTCTCCATGAAGACGCAGGTTCCCGCGAAGTTGCGCTGAAGGCGGGTACTGTAAGACTTGTGTGCGATGTACTCTCAAAGTGGGATTCTGGTAGTATTGATAAGGAAAAGTTTAATGTTCCAAAGTGGGTGACGACAGGGTTTCTTGCCATTGATAGGCTGCTACAAGTGGACCAGAAATTAAATACTGAGCTTATAGAGGAGTTGCAAAAAGGTGAGACATCTCTGGCCATTGATGAGAGCAAACAAGACAAGCTGCAATCTGTTTTTGGCTCTTCACAGCTTGTTGATGCTGACGATCAGAAGAAGTTGATTGAGATTGCTTGTACATGTATCCGGAATCAGCTTCCTTCTGAAACTATGCATGCTGTTTTACAACTGTGTTCTACATTGACAAGGAAGCATTCTGTTGCTGTCTGCTTTCTTGATTTTGGAGGTGTGCAAGGACTGCTTTCTCTGCCAAGTAATAGTCTTTTTCCAGGGTTTGACTCAGTTGCTGCTAGTATCATCCGTCATGTTCTTGAAGATCCCCAAACGCTTCAGCAAGTCATGGAATCTGAGATAAAACATGCACTTGCAACACTTTCCAACAGGCACTCAAATCAGAGAATCTCTCCACGCAATTTTTTGTTGCATGTGAATTCTGTAATTGCTCGGGATCCAGTCACTTTTATCCAGGCCGCTCGTTCTATATGCCAAGTAGAGATGGTTGGTGAAAGACCTTACATCGTGTTAGTCAAAGAAAAAGAGAAATCAAAAGACAAAGAGAAGGATAAGGATAAGGATAAGGACAGAGCTGACAAAGAGAAATCTCAGACTTCTAATGAAGTTGCAACTACCACTCCCCCTGGGAGCACCAAGGCTAAAGTTTACCGGAAACCTCCTCAGTCGTTCATTGGTGTTGTTGAGCTGCTTCTGGATTCTCTCTGTAATTTCGTTCCTCCAAAAGATGACATGGTTGAAGGTGATTCTACTTCAGCAGACATGGATATTGATCACGCCTCTACTAAGGGAAAAGGCAAAGCGGTTGCTACCACACCTGAAGAAAAGAAAGCTATTTCACAGGACATGTCAGCTTCATTGGCTAAAATTGTTTTCATTCTGAAGCTTTTGAGTGAGATGCTGTTAATGTATTCTTCGTCAATCCATATAATACTTCGAAGAGATGCTGAAATTAAAAGTCTTAGAGGTCCTCAACAGAAGGGTGGTCAAGTTGGTGGAATATTTCATCATATTCTTCACAAGTTTATTCCATACTCACGGGTGAAGAAGGAAAAGAAATCTGAGAGTGATTGGCGGCAAAAGCTGGCAAGTAGGGCTAATCAGTTTTTAGTGGGTGCATCTGTTAGATCAGCTGAAGCAAGGAAGAGGATATTTTCTGACATTAGCAGTATCTTCAATGACTTCATAGGTACCTCCAATGGGCTTAGACCTCCAGCTAATGAAATACACATTTTGATAGATTTGTTGAGTGATATGCTCTCTGCTCGGTCACCTACTGGATCACATATATCTTCAGAAGCTTCGAATACTTTTGTTGATGTTGGATTGGTTAAGTCTCTTACTCGTACTCTTGAAGTGTTGGACTTGGACAACGTAGAATCTCCCAAAACTGTAACAGGAATCATAAAAGTTTTGGAGTTGGTGACTAAGGAGCATGCCCATTCTGCTGATTCGAACTCGAAGAATGAAAATGCGAACAAGTCATCTGATCAAATTCAATCAGGAAGAGGAGATACTACTGCTGATGCTTCTGAAGCAGGGGGAATTTTGCTGCGGTCGAATCATGATTCCATGACAGCTGATCATGCGGAGAATTTTGGCGGTTCCCACACTTTTGTTGGTTCAGAAGATGTAACAGATGACATGGAGCATGATCAAGACTTGGATGAAGAATTTGCCGCAGGTGGGGATGATTATATGCAAGAAGAGCCTGAGGATGCTAGGGGGTTGGAAAACGGGATTGGGTCGATGGGTATAGAGTTTGAGATGCATACCCACGTGCAGGAAAATCTTGATGAAGAGGATGAAGAGGACGAAGATGATGAAGATCGGGTAATTCTCAGGTTTGAAGATGGATTCAATGGGCTAAACGTTCTTGATCATTTGGAGGTTCTTAGAGATCATAGATTTTCCGATGAAACACTTCATGTAATGCCTGTTGAAGTGTTTGGCTCGAGACGTCAAGGACGAACAACTTCTATTTACAGCCTTCTTGGCAGAACTGGGGATGGTGCTACTCCTTCACAGCATCCTCTTTTATCGGGATCTTCATCACTTCCAGCGTCGCAAAGTCAAACAGGTACTCTTTTGTTTTTACTTGTGTTCATTTCCCTTTATGTTATGTTTTATTTGGGTTTGCTACTAGATTACATTTTGTTTGTGTTGATCTTTCTAAAGGAATAATTTGTTAATCGACCGTTTTCTTCTCTTTGTAGAAAGCACACATGATCATACTGTTGGAGGTAGGGATTCCAACGGTAGTTCTTCGTCACGGCTGGATGCTATATTCCGATCTTTGAGGAATGGCCGGCAGGGGCATCGTTTGAATTTATGGGCTGATGACAGCCAGCAAATTGTTGGATCTGGCGCTTCTACCGTACCACAAGGCCTTGAAGATTTGCTTGTATCTCAGTTGAGACGTCCCGGCTCTGATAATCCTTCTGATGATCAGAATCCATCACCTTTGGAACCCCAGTCACAGGCCGAGAGTGGGCAGCCACAGGAGGCAACTGTCAGACCTGAAATTCCAGATGAAAACGCCACTGATAATGGAGGTGCCAATGTGTCTGCTCCCTCTATCGTTTCGCCAGTTGCATCTGCTACCCCGGATACACGAGCCCCTGCTACTGATTCTGTCTCAAGCTCGCGGTCTCAGTCAGTCGAAATGCAATATGATCCAAATGATTCAACTGTTCGGGATGTTGAAGCGGTGAGTCAAGAAAGCGGTGGGAGTGGGGCAACCTTGGGTGAAAGCCTTAGGAGTTTGGATGTTGAGATCGGAAGTGCTGATGGACATGATTATGGTGGAGAAAGGCATGATGTACAGCCAGCTATACGCTCAAGAAGAGCAAATTTGTCACTTGCGCCATCTTCAACTGGGCGAGAAGCTTCTCTTTATAGTGTAACTGAGGTTCCTGAGAACTCCGGTCACGAGGCTGAGCAGGATAATCCACCAGAGGAGCAACCAGTTAACAGGAATGTTGCTTCTAGTTCTATTGATCCTGCATTTTTAGATGCCCTACCTGAGGGACTGCGAGCTGAAGTCCTTTCAGCTCAGCAAGGTCAAGCGCCAGAACCTTCTAGCAATGAACAGCAGAATTCTGGAGATATTGATCCGGAGTTTCTTGCTGCACTTCCTGCTGATATACGAGCTGAAGTTCTGGCACAGCAACAAGCACAACGGGTTCATCAGTCTCATGAACTTGAAGGTCAGCCTGTCGAGATGGACACCGTTTCAATAATTGCAACGTTTCCTTCGGAGTTGCGAGAAGAGGTATTGAGTTGTTGCCTTTTAACGGCATGACCATGAGTTGAGTTGAAGTTTATTCATCTAATATTACTTTTGTTATCAGGTGTTGCTGACGTCAGATGATGCCGTTCTTGCAAATTTAACACCTGCACTGGTTGCGGAAGCAAACATGTTGCGTGAAAGGTTTGCTCATCGATACCATAACCGTGCACTTTTTGGTATGCATCCAAGACATCGTAGAGGGGAGGCATCCAGGCGAGGTGAAGGTGTCATATCTGGAAATGAGGGGATTGCTTCTCGTAGGTCTGCTGCAAAGGTTATAGAGGCCGCTGGAGCTCCCCTAGTTAACACTGAGGCACTCCAAGCAATGATTCGTGTTCTTCGGATAGTTCAGGTAGTTACCTAATGCATTACTTAGATATTTAACTGACATCACTTGGACAATTCATTTATATATCTTTGGTCTGCAGCCTCTTTACAAGGGTCCTCTGCAGAGGCTTTTGCTGAATTTATGTTCTCATGGCGAAACAAGGTTTTCCTTGGTTAATACATTCATGGATATGCTGATGCTCGACACAAGGAAGCCTGTTAACTACTCGAGTGTTTCCGAACCACCTTATCGTCTTTATGCTTGTCAAAGCAATGTAACATATTCACGTCCTCAGCACTTTGATGGTATGCATCTATTAATACATTGGATTCTGACTGGGAATGTGTTTATAATAACCAAGTTCTGTAGATAATAGTTGTAATTCTATTTGCAGGGGTTCCTCCTCTAGTGTCTCGGCGTGTCCTTGAGACTTTGACATATTTGGCACGAAATCATATATACGTAGCAAAGATTCTGCTTCAATCCAGGCTTTCCCTGCCTTCCCTTCAAGGTTCAGTACCCTCAGACAAGGCACGTGGAAAAGCTGTTGTAGTAAGTGATGATCACATGAGCAGAACGCAGCAGGAACCCGAATCTGTAGCCTTTGCGTTGCTTCTAAGCCTCCTGAATCAGCCCCTTTATTTGAGAAGTGTGGCTCATCTTGAACAGGTACTCCTTTTCGTTCGGTGCTATGCTTTGGCTTTGTTTACTGTTATGAAAATTAACTCGGGTTTGTATGTATTTTCTCATCATTTGTTCCAGCTGCTGAACTTACTGGAGGTCATCATTGACAACGCTGAACGAAAGTCTGAGTCAGCTGACGGATCAGATGGGTCTGCCAGCGAGCAGCAATCAACGCATCAAGCATTAGAAGTTGAAAACAATTCAGAAAACCACGATATGGTATCTGGCACTGTACCTGCTGGTACAGTGACCAAGCCAATTGTCTCATCTGGAAGTTCGTCCAACAGAGCAGAGAGTGGATGTGATGTTCATACTGTGTTGCTTAATCTTCCCCAGTCAGAGCTGTGTCTGCTTTGTTCATTACTTGCACGTGAAGGGTATGTCAGATGCTTATATGTGAACACCTCCTACTTTCTATCTGTCAGTTAATGCTTAAATTCTGTAAGTTCTACAACTAGCCTTACTAATTGTTGTGTTGTTGATTCAGTTTGTCAGATAATGCATACACCCTTGTAGCGGAGGTGCTGAAAAAACTTGTGGCCATGGCTCCAAGCCATTGTCATTTGTTTATCACAGAGCTTGCAAACGCAATACAGAGTCTGACAAGATCAGCGATCAGTGAACTTCACATGTTCGGTGAAGCCGTAAAAACGCTTCTAAGTACCACGTCATCAGATGGATCAGGAGTGTTGAGGGTTTTGCAGGCATTAAGCTCCCTCGTTGATTCGTTGTTAATCACAAAAGAGAAGAATTCCGAAGAGCATGTTGCTGTGTTTTCTCAGCTATCGAACATCAATTTAGCTTTGGAACCTCTGTGGCTGGAGTTGAGCAATTGCATATGCAAAATTGAGGGGCATTCTGATTCTGCTTCTGTTACTACGACGTCTCCAACAACCTCGATGAGTTCAGCAACAACAAGGGGAGCTGGAGTAAGCCAGTCACTTCCTGCTGGTGCCCAAAACATGTTGCCTTATGTAGAGTCGTTTTTTGTTACCTGTGAGAAATTGCATCCATCATCACAGTCTTGTGATATCTCGGTTCCCATGGCTTCTTCTGATGCTGAGGAGCAGCCCAAGGGTCCAGGACCAAGCAGCAGCTCCAAGGTGGATGAGAAATACGGTTCTTTTATCAAGTTTTCTGAAAGGCACAGGAAACTTCTTAATGCTTTCATCCGACAAAATCCTGCCCTGCTTGAGAAGTCCTTTTCGCTAATGCTCAAGGTTCCACGTTTTATTGAATTTGATAACAAACGTGCATACTTCAGATCAAAGATAAAACACCAGCATGACCATCACCATAGCCCTTTGAGAATCTCAGTGAGAAGAGCCTACATTCTTGAAGATTCATACAACCAATTGCGAATGAGGTCAACACAAGAACTGAAAGGTAGATTGACTGTTCACTTCCAAGGAGAAGAAGGTATTGATGCTGGTGGGCTTACCAGGGAATGGTATCAGCTGTTGTCAAGGGTTATTTTTGACAAAGGAGCTCTTCTGTTCACAACCGTTGGCAATGACTCGACTTTCCAACCGAATCCAAACTCTGTTTACCAGACAGAGCACCTCTCCTACTTCAAATTCGTTGGCCGGGTGGTAAGCTCCTTTTTCTTTTTTTTCTTTTTACCTAAGTAAGTAGCTGCGTTAATTCCTTCCTAAATTCTATCTATCCCGCCTGCACAGGTTGGAAAAGCTCTGTTTGATGGTCAACTACTTGACGTCCATTTCACTCGCTCTTTTTACAAGCATATCTTGGGAGTTAAGGTCACGTACCATGATATTGAAGCTATAGATCCCGATTACTATAAAGCCCTGAAATGGATGCTGGAGGTATATATATACTGTAGATACACCTTTGTTTGTTTGTTTCTTTGGTCCAAAGCATTTGTTACTCATCTGTTGTTTTTTCTAAAATGCAGAATGATATTAGCGATGTCCTAGATCTCACTTTTAGCGTTGATGCTGATGAGGAAAAGCTAATACTGTATGAAAAAACGGAGGTAACAACTATAACTTGTTCAGCCTTTTTTAACTGTGTCTTTGAAATGAAATTTGTTTGAACGAACATTAAAAAAAAAACAATTGCAGGTGACCGACCATGAACTGATCCCTGGAGGGCGGAACATTAAAGTTACTGAGGAGAATAAGCATGAATATGTAGACCTAATCGCCGAGCATCGATTAACCACAGCCATTCGTCCTCAGATAAATGCATTCCTGGAAGGGTTTAGTGAACTTATCCTTAAAGATCTAATATCGATTTTTAACGACAAGGAACTGGAGTTATTAATAAGTGGTCTTCCTGATATCGACTGTAAGTAGTAGTTATATATATCATAATCCTCCTGTGCCAAGAATTTTATTGCCTCTGACCTTTTTTTTGTTGGGTTATTATGTATCAGTGGATAACCTGAGGGCGAATACTGAATATTCTGGGTATAGTCCTGGATCCCCTGTTATCCAGTGGTTCTGGGAGGTTGTTCAGGGATTGAGCAAAGAAGACAAAGCCCGTCTATTACAGTTTGTGACTGGAACCTCTAAGGTAAAGAAAACATGTTTGGTTTGTTTCATTAAGATAAGATTTTTTTTTTTTTCAAAGTGGGAAACTGACGTTTTGAACTCAACAACACAAGGTACCTCTGGAAGGATTTAGTTCCCTTCAAGGAATTTCAGGGGCACAGAAGTTTCAGATCCACAAGGCATATGGAAGCGCTGATCACTTGCCGTCTGCTCATACCTGGTAAAAAAATCTCAATCCCCTCCAATGAAACTATTCTCTGATGAATGATGGATGACCACAAATATTAATATATATGCAAAACTGTTTTGTTTGCAGTTTCAATCAGTTAGATCTGCCAGAGTACCCGTCTAAGGAGCATCTGCAGGAGAGGCTGCTGCTTGCAATCCATGAAGCAAGCGAAGGATTCGGATTTGGTTAAAACAAAAACCAGCGTCCTTTTTTTCTTGCTATTTCATTGTATACATATGCCTTTTGGGCTAAACGAATGATTTTCTGTAATTCTCACTCTCTACTCTAACGTCCGTTTAAAAGAGTATGTTCAATAGTTATTTTTATCCCTTAGTTTGCAGAGAAATAACCACTTCTCTATTAGAAAGCACTTCCACCCTTTATTGGATGCTCTTCATTAAGCAAGCTGTTTTGTTTAGTTGACAATCCAAACATTAGTTGTTTTTTTTTTTTGTCAACTAGTTGTTGTTTTTTAACACTGAAAATTTCAGGTTCAAAAAGACAACATAGTGTTTCCTTGATGAAATACAATAATCCACCGATAAATGATATAAATAACTCAAATAAGCATCCCAAATAAAAGTTGCAAGAAAAAAACTGAGTGGTCGAAATCAACACACCGATTAAATGTGACCAAGAAGCTATGCAGCAGAGATTCAAACACCCACTTTTTTACTTAGGAAAAGTGGTGCCAAGATGGACCCCAAGAAGCAATAGACCCCAAGAAGAAATGGACGAGGCCAACACATACCTCCCACAGCTACTACATATGACTGAAACTGATGATCTGGTGATACTTTTTGCAATATCATGACCACCTTGAACGGAAACAGAGCATCTTCGAACCAACAAATAGAAAATGATACAATCTCGAACCAAAAACGAAAAATGAAACGGTATACAACCTAAATGTGTTCAGATATTAATGATATCATTTAACCAACTTTTGCTTAGGTAATCTAATTGGATGATAATTTTTTTTCTTTACTCGAACTAGGTCTAAAAAGTAATTATATAATCAAGTAATACAAGTTGCCGAAGAACCACACAAAAAAATTTATATTAATTAATTGTGGAGAACTATAAAATGTTTGAATTCTTTAATTTTTTAAACAATTATGTATTTATAAACTATAGAAAATAAAATGTTTGAATTCTTTATGCATTTTCAACATTGTGCAAGGGCTCCTAGCTTTTAACTGAACAAAAAAAACGGACAAACAACTTTCCTTTGTTCCTTGGGTGGAAAATTTGGAAAATGAGTAACAAGCAATGCAGCTTGCTTGGATCAGAAGGTGTGGACAGAGGCGGTAACTCAAAATAACCAGCAAATCCTAGCTGCTCATGCCTACAAACCAATTCCATCCATGAGGTATTACTCCCTGGAACTTTGTAACAGTCTTGTGGATACTTCCTGGAAAAGACCAACTGATATGTGTGGCATTGGATGGTCCTTATTCAGTAAAGAAGACATTTCTCATATCTAAGGAAACTATGCATTCATTCCTATAAACTCACCATTGATAGCAAACCACAACTCTTTTATCAGCAGTTCAACAGTTGATCAGTTATCCTACATGAAGAGTGCTTTTCTTAGGAAATTGCAGCAATCAGCAGCAGAAGGCAAGAAGCTCGATATAATTGAGGCAACACCTGTACTTCAGGACATCTACGAGCTATCAAAGGATAATAATTTCACTTTCTTTTATATAAGCAGAAATTGTACTCGATATGTAGATCAACTTGCTAAGAAGGCCATGATTGGTCGTCAGAATTATGTAATATCCTGAGTGTTTTAAACAATCTTCTTGTACTTACCTATTAATGGAAGAAAAAGTTGAAAAAGGATTTGTTATTGTCCATGTTTATATATTATTATTTAAACAAATCCTACATAATGTTATTCAGACTTATTCTTTGAAAAAGGGGGAAAATAATTAAAACTAAAATGGCACGTAATTTCTAGTTAAGCCCCATAACCACTCCGGCACGGCAAAATGCTGTCTGTGACTTGTGACGGTCTCTCACTATACAATTAATTTAAGCCCAAACTCTAATATATGGGTTACATTAAGCACAATCGATCTCTCTCTCTCTCTCTCCCTTTTTCTGGGGTTTTCTTCTCTCCTTCTACTGCGTTCGTTTTCGTCTTTTTTTTACAAAAGAAGTTCAGAATCAGTTTTGGTTCTGTTTTTTATTTGGTTTTGATTTGATAGCATGGTTAGACCCAAAAATGATCAGATGAATTTTATTCGCTGTGTCTAGATTGATCGAATATATATAGAGCATGTAATATTTTTTTTTTAATGAAAATTGATCGAATATAAAAATACTCAAAAAGAAGATATTGTTACCAAAAAAGGGTGAGGATATTATAGTAATTTGAATTGCATTCAAATGATTAAAGGATCTTGGTTTGGGGATTCAAATTCAAACGACATTTTCGTATTAGGTAACAAGATGGAGAAGATCTGTGTAGCAGTCAGGGTGAGGCCGCCGACGCCGGAATCATCATCATCGGAGAACGGATCTTCTCTCTGGAAAGTCGAAGACAATCGCATCTCTCTTCACAAGTCACTCGACACCCCAATCTCAACCGCTTCTTACGCTTTCGGTACCAAATCTTTCTCAATCCATTTATTCTGGGTTTCCATTTCTACGTATCTGGGTACCTTCAAAATCTCATCTTTATAATCTCTGTGGTGTTTGTTCTTTTGCAGACCATGTGTTCGACGAAAGGTCTACGAACGCATGCGTCTACGAACTTCTTACCAAGGATATCATTCATGCCGCCGTCGAGGGTTTTAACGGTATTCAGATCTGATCCTAACCTTAATAACAAAAAACGCGAGGTTAATTTTTAGTTCACTTTCTTGATGTATGGTTTTGTTCAGGTACTGCGTTTGCTTATGGGCAAACTAGTAGTGGAAAGACGTTTACAATGACGGGTTCTGAGACTGATCCAGGGATTATTCGAAGATCTGTCAGAGATGTGTTTGATAGAATACAAATGGTAGGTCTAAGATCAATTGAATGATTCGGTGAGGTTTTATAACTAAAGAGTTCAGTTTTTAACTTGTGTGTGTGTTGATGATCTTTAGATATCGGACCGTGAGTTTCTCATCCGGGTTTCGTACATGGAGATTTATAATGAAGAAATTAATGATCTTTTAGCTGTTGAGAACCAGAGACTGCAAATTCATGAACATTTGGAGGTTGGTTTGATGGAACGTCTACACAAGTGATGTTACATCATTTAGTTTTGCTCAAGTGTTACTAAACCGGTTTGCTTGTCTTTGATGTGCAGCGTGGAGTGTTTGTTGCTGGTCTTAAGGAAGAGATTGTTAGTGACGCTGAACAGATTCTAAAGCTTTTAGACTCTGGAGAAGGTTTTTAAGCCAAAGCTAAGCTAAGAAGTATTTTGATTATGCATAATAATGTGTATTGACATGGTCTTCTTTAATTAACAGTTAATAGGCACTTTGGCGAGACAAACATGAACGTTCATAGTAGCAGGTCCCATACCATCTTCAGAATGGTAAGGGTTTTCAAATCTATGTACGGAAACTTCTACTGTTTTGTAAGTGATTATTCTGATCTGATCTCTCTGGTGGGATAGGTGATTGAGAGCAGGGGAAAAGAAAACTCTTCTACGGATGCTATCCGTGTCTCAGTCTTGGTGAGTGATAATTTTACCATCTTCCAAAAGTTTCTTGTGGAGGCTACATTTAAATGATAATTCTCTTACTGGTGTTCTTTTAATGGAATCTAGAATTTGGTTGACCTGGCTGGATCTGAGCGTATTGCTAAAACCGGTGCTGGTGGAGTGCGCTTGACAGAAGGGAAGTACATTAATAAGAGCTTAATGATTCTTGGTAATGTTATCAATAAGCTAAGTGAAAGTTCAAAGCTAAGGTACTTTCTTACCCTTTCATTTAGCTACACGTACCAACGATACAGCTCAGCTCATTTCTTACATTCTTGATTATAGAGCACATATTCCTTACCGAGACAGTAAGCTAACTAGAATTCTTCAGCCTGCACTTGGTGGTAATGCCAAGACTTGCATTATATGCACTATCGCACCAGAAGAGGTAAAAGAAGTTTTCTTTTTGTCAGGTTTTGCATTTTCCTGGCTTTTGTTAATCATGCACACGAAAGATTAGTCAATTAATGAGTAATAGTTGAATGCTCATGTGTGTAGCATCATATTGAGGAATCAAAAGGAACTCTCCAATTTGCAAGCAGAGCCAAACGCATCACCAACTGTGCTCAAATCAATGAGGTCAGCATGTCAATGAGCGCAAGATTCTTGGGAGAGATTTAACTCACTTTCTTCTTTGTGTCCTGTTGATTTGTTTTTCTTCTTCTTCTTTATTGAATATCTGACAGTGTTTCAATGCTTCAGATCTTGACTGATGCTGCTTTGTTGAAACGCCAAAAATTAGAGATAGAAGAACTAAGGATGAAGCTTCAGGTATAGTCAACATTTATTTCAAATACATCTAGGCATGGGGACGACACTAACATTACTAAATTTTGTAGGGATCCCATGCTGAGGTGTTGGAACAAGAGATATTAAAGTTAAGCAATCAGATGCTTAAGGTAGTTTTTTTTTTGCATTTTTCTCTTGTGTATGTATTCTATAGAACATTGAGCAGACACAGTATACTAAACATCTACCCTTTTGTTTGATTTCCAGTATGAGTTAGAATGTGAAAGGCTAAAAACACAACTGGAAGAAGAGAGAGGAAAACAGAAGGAGCAGGAGCAATGCATCAAGGAGCAACAGTTAAAAATTGAGAACTTAAACAATCTTGTCACTAATTCAGACTTTAAGAAGAACCAGTCAGAGGTACATATGCATTCATTGGCTCAGATAGATTTTCTGAATAATGCCTCAACCATAACACCCAGACATTTTTTTCTGAGAAACAGGCTTTAATTTGCAAACTCCTAACTTCTTATTGATTGTGTTAGAGAAGTTAATTATTGCTTTTATGCTAATATGTTGGACTCATGTAGTTTGGTTATGTAAAGCTTTTGTTAATGTAACATCTCTATTGGCAGGACTTTATTAGTTTAAGAAGGACTCAAGTTGGGCGATGCAATGTCAATGATAGCAGCGGTTTTCCTGGGACTCCTTGCTTCGAATCAGCTGAACCTTCCTTTGTGGTTGCTCGGTCGAAGTACTCAGGACTATCTGATTTTAGTCCAATGGTTGATTCACTGGGGGACGTGGCCGATGAAGACACTTGGACAAAACTAAACAAGGGTTTTGTCCCAGACCTTGATCAACTCCAGTTTACACCTGCAATTAAAAGGCAACCCACTCCATTAATTGCTGCAACCACGGTTAGTAGATACAAATACTTGACCCATGTTATCTTCCAATAGTAACAGAGTTGCAATGAATAGAGACACGTGGATGCATATGGTCTCTTTATTCGCTCCCCTTTTCATATCAGCATGCACACAAACACTCTGGTGCATCAATACTGGCTGGTATCTAGCTCATGTATACTGAGAATTACTAAATTTTGAAACTTCATATAGATGAATACCGAATACGCATACATTATCCAAAACACGTTCCTAAGCTGGCCATAATTTTTCGTTAACTTTGTTTTAGGAATGCTCGCGTGAAAATCAGAAAGTGGTGGAAGATCTCAAAAGTCAGATTGAGTTGCTGACCAGTGAAAAGGACAGCCTGCAGGTTAGACATATTGGCTTTATTGGTTGTTCAAGTGAATATGCTTTAGCCTTTAGCCATAAAATGAATATTCTGTTAAAAATTAAATGAATGATACCAGCTGATTGTTTATGCATCAACTATGCATTCTCAGGTAAAATTCAGCGAACAAGTAGTACTGAACAACAAACTTTTGGGAGAGATATCTGAGCTCAAAGAAGGAACGCTTCACATGAAAGAAATTCCAAAACTGTTATCTGAGTCGGTTGCTAATTGCAAGGATGTATACAAGGACGTGATAGTCACAATGAAGGTGAACAGCTTACCTTTTCTTATGTGAATGATCATCACTAAAAGGAAAATTGAGTTTAAAGTCTTTTGTCTTGCATTTTGTCAGACCTTAATGGCTGAGAAAGAATCTCCGACAGCAAAGCTATTCTTTGGTGTAACTGGAATCACAACAAGCCTTCTTTCAACTCTAGAATCACAATTCTCAATGATATTGGATGGTCAGAAAGCGGGTAGCATCATAGATCATCCTTTATATGATCAATGGGAAACACTTCGTGTTAGTCTGAAGAACACAGCCTCAAGCCTGCTGTTAGACGCACAAGCAAAAGATGAAATTCTTAACTCCCACGACAAGGTAGATTCCTTGTCACAATCATCAAGATACGGATCAATTTTGCTTATTGTTTCTTTCGTTTTGCTTTTATACTTTTGTCTCTCTTGTTAGGACTTAGTCCAGTGAAACCTCTGCATACATTTCTTAAGGGTTTGGATCATAACTTATATATTTTCCTGTTTCTTGTACATTTACATCTCATTGGAGCTTCACTTGAATCTCTGTATACCAATGTTTCAATGGGAAAAGCAGGAACTGATTCTTGTTTAGTTGATTAGATCTTGTGGTCAGATTACTATATCTAAGACAGGTTTTGAATGTGAATTTTTAAGGGACAAGAAGCGGGTGCAATGGAGGAGAAGCTGAAGTCTGAGCTCAGCATAGTCAAGGAAAGATATAACGAGCTGGAGAAAGAGTTGTCTTTGGATAAACTGCTTCTAAAAGCTTCAAGAGAGAGCCATGAGAGGCTGGAAAAGGAAGTACAATTCCTGAAGGAAGAAAGAGATTCATTAGATGTAGCAGTCTCTCAATCAACTCAGAGGTTGAGAGTGATTGCATCTGATAAAGAGAATGCTTTGAAAGATCTTAATGTGGAAGTGAAGAGAAGGAAAGAGATGGAGGAAGAGATTAAGCAAATCAGCTTTGCCTTCTCTAGCAGGCAGAAGTCTCTTATGTCTTTTCACAATGAAATCAAATCCAAAATGCAGAAACTAACAACGCAGAATCCGAAATTGAAGTAGCAGAAACAGCTGTTTGTGTTAAAGTTTATGCCATTGTTACAACTAGCTCATGTGTTATTTATGTAACAACTCATTACTGGTACTCCAATATTATCTAAAACTAAAGTTCGGCTTTGATAGTACTATAATGAGACATTTAAAACGATAGTCGATTGTTCAACACGGAAAACATGAATCAATTTTTTCTTTTACATGTTTTTTTCTTTAATTCGGTAGCATTTTTTTTTTTTTAAACTAGGAGTACTGTAATTGGAGTCGCGGCAATAATAATCCACGAGTACGGTTTCAACATATCTTTGTCTGTGACATTTATATGCCAAGGGTTTGCGGAGACCATTGGTACGTTTGCCTTTGTCCTAAACTGGTTCCTAAGAGGTGTGACTACGAATATCGGCATGGTGAAAAATTTCAGAACTAGGAGTACTGTAATTGGAGTCGCGGCAATGATAATCCAATGGTATATCGGAAAACTAGTCTATATCTACGGAGAGAAATCTAGTGACCTAACGATGACGAATATGGAATACTAAATATATATTGAATAATTAAAAGTCAGTAACTATTACATATATAATTAAATTGGTGCGAACGTATACATCAATTTTATTAATCCAAACAATTTTTTTAAAAAATTTGATAGGATATGTAATTAAATTTAAATGATATTAACATATATAGTATATTTTTAATATTAATGTCTATATTTTTTTTTTAAATGATGCTTTCTACTCATATATTTTTTTGATCATTTGTATCTTTAATAGCAAAAACTTTAAATTACTGATAACAAAATTTTCATTTGTGGGATTAATAATTTTAGTAATTGATAATTTTAAAAAAATTTATCAATGTTAGTTCAAAACTTTTATCAAAAAAAATTATTCAAAGTAAATTTTGAAACTAAAATATTTATTTATTCAATATGGTTTATAGTTTAATTTAGAATGATATATATACATATATATTTTAAATCTTAATGATTAATTAAATTAGACTTTTACTTATATGATTTTGTAATTATTTGTATTTTGTCATAACAAAAATTTTAAACCATGGATCGCAAAATTTGAATGTGAGACTTTTAACAGTTTTAGTAATTTATAGTCATTTTTTAAAATTCAAAATATAAAATATACAGAAAAATCTAAATTTTTATAATATGGTTATTGTGTTTTTTAAAAGTTATTTTAATAGTTTTAAATTAAACAAATTTGATAGAAGATACATTTTTTTTATCAGATCTTTATTATTCAAAATCATTAATTGTCATATATACTTTATCCACATTAGGCAATTCCGTAATCTTTATTTAAGGAAATAATAAATGACATTAATAATGAATTTATGGTTAGTTTAATAAAAAGTTTATTATATAATTAGATGGACCAACCTATTTCTCTAGTAATTCTAAGAATCATCCTAGTGATGACATGTGACTACAAAAAGAAGTTGTAATGTTTCACAAATAATATATATGAGATTTTGTAATTATATTAACCACGAGTATGGCTCCCTTCACTTGCATCAACATGCTCCTTATAGACCTTAAGGTAGTTCAAGTCTCTTCAAAAAAAAAAATAGCATATTTTCTTTAATATATTTTCTCTTTTTTGGTCAACAATATATTTTCTTTTAAAATCACTAATTTAAACGATTGAAAAAAAACACTTATTCAATATAACAAAACTTTAGATTAGATAGGTAACATGAAATCCAATTAGTACAACTAAAAGCTCTACATCAAATATTGATGATGATGCAGAATCAACTGTCCAAAAAAATATATTTAATGGGATGCACTCAAATTTCTAGGATATTATTCACATTTTCATGAAATATTTTTAAAAATAGTACAGAAATTTACATAGATTTTGCTTTGGATAGGTGAAAACTCTAAACTGAAATAGATCCAAAATGAACTTGACACTTATTTATGTTAAAATTCCCCTTGATTTGTGGTGTTTCTGGGATAAAAATGATAATAATTAAAAACCAATGTGGGAGCAGAGCTCGAACCCTGGCCTACGATAACCAGTAAAGTCACATAACCACATTGACAGAACAAACTCATTGCGGGATCTCTCAAAATGTATACAAGTACATTACATTAAGCCCAAACTGTTTAATATATTAAGTTAAGCCTAGACGGTGTCTCTCTCTCTGTATCCCTCTCTCTTTTCTTTTCTGGGGTTTTCTTCTCTCCTTCTACTGCGTTCTTCGTCGTCTCTTTCTAGGTATCTCTACATACATACTGTCTCAGATTCGTATTTTGGTTCTCTGATCTGTTACGATTCTGAGATTGATCACTCTCAAACCTTTATTTGTAGATGGCGACTGGCAGATCCGCAAGTATGCCGTCACGGTTGCGGCAGCTTCTTTCCGGCGAAGGGTCCATCGGCCCCTCTATTAGGCTCGACGCTGAGCCTGTGAGTTGTCTCAAATTCGATTTTTAGGGTTTTTTTTAATTGATATTGATTGAATTCAATTAGGGCTTTTTAATTTGATTTTGAAATCCTGTCACAAGCTTTAGCCTTAATTAGGGTTTATTATTGTCATGTGTTGTAGCCTCCGGAGATCAAATCGTTTATTGAGAAAGTAATCCAGAGTCCACTCTCTGATATTGCGATACCTCTCTCTGGCTTTCGCTGGGAGTACAGTAAGGTAACCATAATAATAATACATAGAAGCCTTTCTCATATTATCCTTTTTTGTTGATTGATTGATTATTGTTATTCCAGGGCAACTTCCATCACTGGAGACCTCTTTTTCTACATTTTGACAAGTACTTCAAGACGTTTATATCAACTAGGAATGACCTTCTCTTGTCTGATCACATTTTGGAAGATGCGGATCCCTTTCCCAAGTACTCTGTTCTTCAAATTCTCCGTGTGATGCAGATCATTCTCGAAAATTGTCCCAACAAAAGTTCCTTTGATGGTTTAGAGGTATGCCTCATCTGTTTCCCATATCTATCTTAAAGCTCGTTTAACTTTATTAGTAACTCTTTCCTACATTGTTTGTTTTTTTGCAGCACTTTAAGCTCCTACTTGCCTCCACAGATCCAGAGGTTCTCATTGCTGCCCTGGAAACCCTTTCTGCGCTTGTGAAAATCAGCTCATCTAAGCTCCACAGGAGCGGAAAGTTGATTGGATGTGGTTCCGTAAACAGCTTCCTTCTCTCTATTGCCCAGGGCTGGGGTAGCAAAGAGGAGGGTCTGGGTTTGTATTCCTGCGTTGTCGCTAACGAGAGAAACCAGGAAGAAGGTCTGAGCATCTTTCCTTCCGACTTGGAAAATAATCACAAGGAAGCTGATTTTCGGATTGGTTCTACTGTTTATTTTGAGTTGCGTGGACACAGTGCCCAGAGAATAGATGATGGTAGTAGTAGTGCTACTTCTTCTTCTTCTTCTTCTTCAAGGGTGATACAGATTCCTGATTTGCACTTGCGGAAAGAGGATGATCTTGTGTTAATGAAGGAGTGTATAGAGCATTACAATGTTCCCCCGGAGCTCAGGTTCTCTCTACTGACCCGTGTCAGGTATGCTCATGCTTTTCGTTCTTCCAGAATATGCCGGAGTTATAGCAGGATCTGCCTACTTGCGTTTATTGTACTTGTTCAGTCAAGTGATGCCCAAGAAGAACTTGCATCCTTTTTTGCAAACGAACCTGAGTATACAAATGAATTAATAAGAATTGTCAGATCTGAAGAACCAATCCCCGGAACCATTAGAACTCTTGCCATGCTTGCATTGGGCGCTCAATTGGCTGTATACTCCGCCTCTCATGATCGAGCCAGGATTCTAAGCAGATCTAGCATCAGTTTCGCCGTAGGCAACAGAATGATTCTGCTTAATGTGCTTCAGAAAGCCGTTCTCTCTCTGAAGATTTCTAGTGATCCATCATCTATTGCTTTTGTTGAGGCGCTACTTCAGTTTTATTTGCTTCACATTGTTTCATCATCGTCATCTGGAAGCACTATAAGGGGGTCTGGCATGGTTCCCACATTTCTCCCTCTCTTGGAGTATACTGATCCGAGTCACCTGCATCTTGTGTATTTGGCCGTTAAAGCACTACAGAAGCTCATGGATTATAGCAGTTCTGCAGTTCCTCTACTCCGGGATCTTGGGGGAGTAGAACTTTTGTCTCAGAGGTTAGAGTTAGAGGTTCATCACATTCTTAAGTTGACTGGAGAGAACAACAGTGATATGGTGGTTGGTGAATCTTTAGAACTAAATGGTGATCAGTTGCTCTCTCGAAAGAGACTCATCAAGGTTCTTTTGAAGTCTCTTGGTTCTTCTACGTATACTCCTGGAAATGCGAATAGGTCTCAAAGTTCTCAGGAGAGCACGTTGCCTGCCACTTTGTCTTTGATATACAGGAATGCAGATAAATTTGGTGGCGATATCTATTACTCAGCTGTGACGGTTATGAGTGATTTAATCCACAAAGACCCCACATCTCTTACTTCCCTGTTTGAAATGGGCCTCCCTGAAGCATTTCTGTCTTCAGTTGTATCAGGAGTACTTCCTTCTTCCAAGGCTATTGCATGCATTCCAAATGGCCTGGGTGCAATATCTCTTAATAGCAAAGGTTTGGAGACAGTAAAAGAAACTTCGGCACTGCGCTTCCTTGTTGATGTCTTTACTTCCAAGAAGTATGTTCTAGCTATGAATGAGGCCATCGTTCCGTTTACAAATGCCGTGGAAGAGCTTTTGCGTCATGTCTCATCTCTAAGAGCCACCGGTGTTGAAATAATCATTGAAATTGTGGATAGAATTGCATGCTTTGGAGAGAGTGGTTCTTCATCATCCTCTGTAAGTACTGCAATGGAAATGGATTCAGATGTGAAGAACATAAATGGCGTCAGTCATGAGCAGTTTGTTCAACTCTGCATCTTTCATCTGATAATTCTGCTCCACAGAACAATGGAGAATGCTGAGACTTCTCGTCTCTTTGTGGAGAAGTCTGGCATTGAGGCGTTACTTAAGCTTCTCTTGCGACCTAGCATTGCTCAGTCTTCTGAAGGGGTGTCTATTGCCTTGCACAGCACCATTGTTTTTAAGGGTTTTACGCAGCATCACTCTGCTTCTCTTGCTCGGGCCTTTTGCTCTTCTCTTCGTGATCAGGTGAAGAAAGCTTTAGAAGGACTGCAAGATCTCTCGGGGACATTCTTACTTGATCGAAAACTTTCTCCAAGCTGTGGAATTTTTTCTTCTCTTTTCCTTGTGGAGTTTCTTCTGTTTCTAGCTGCATCAAAGGATAACCGTTGGATGACTGCATTGCTTTCGGAGTTTGCAAATGGAAGCAAGGATGTTCTGGAGAATATAGGCCATTTGCACCGTGAAATTCTATGGCATATAGCAGTTTACGAGAGTGGAACGCTGGAAAGTCCAAATACTTCTCCCGAGTCAGAGCAAACAGAGCCGTCTTCAAATGGAACGGAAGGACAAAGGTTCAGTTCTTTTAGACAGTTTCTGGATCCATTATTTCAGAGGAGAACGTCAGGATGGAGCGCAGAATCGCAATTCTTTGATTTAATAAATCTTTACCGTGATCTTGGACGTGCATCGACTGGATTTCAACCACGACCAATCAGTGATGGTCCCTCTAGCTCATCAGACGCTTCTGGTAACAGAGAGCTTGAAAGAGATGGATCCTATTATACATCATGCTGTGACATGGTGAAGTCATTGTCCTTCCACATCACATACATATTCCAAGAGTTAGGGAAGGCAATGCTGCTCCAATCTCGTCGGAGAGAAGATACAGTAAATGTATCTCCGTCATCTAAGTTAGTTGCCTCAAGTTTTGCTTCAATATCCCTGGATCACTTGAATTTTGAAGGCCGTGAGATTGCAGCCGAGGCATCAAGGTCAACTAAATGTCTCTACCTTGGCAAGGTTGTTGACTTCATCGATGCTGTCCTTCTTGACAGGCCTGATTCGTGTAATCCTGTTCTGATAAATTGCTTTTATGGCCGGGGGGTGATTCAGACGGTTTTGACAACATTTGATGCTACTAGCCAGCTTTTATTTTCAATTAATAGGAGCTACTCATCTCCAATGGAGACTGATGATGTTAGAGGAAAGCAGGATGAAAAGGAAGACACAGATCACGCGTGGATATATGGTCCGCTGGCTGGCTACGGGAAGCTCATGGACCATTTGGTTACGTCATCGTTTATCTTATCACCATCCACAAAACGCTTGCTCGTTCAACCAGTAGAAAATGGGAATATTCCATTTCCACAAGATGCTGAGACATTTGTGAAGATCCTGCAGTCCATTGTGTTGAAAGCTGTACTTCCGGTGTGGACTCATCCACTATTTACGGAATGTAGTTATGATTTCGTCACTGCCCTCATTTCCATCATCAAACATGTGTATTCTGGAATTGAACTGAAAAGCTTAGGTGGCAGTGGTAGCGCTCGTGTAACAGGTCCACCTCCCAGTGAAACAACCATTTCAACAATTGTGGAGATGGGGTTCTCCAGATCCAGAGCCGAAGAAGCTTTGAGACAGGTTGGATCGAACAGTGTTGAGTTAGCCATGGAATGGCTGTTTTCCCACCCAGAAGAAATCCAAGAGGACGATGAACTTGCTCGTGCTCTTGCAATGTCCCTTGGAAATTCTGAATCAGATACAAAGGAGAATGTTGTAGATGAAACTCGAGAACAGATTGAAGCAGAAATAGTCTCGCTGCCACCAGTTGAAGAGCTTATAACAACATGTACGAAGCTTCTGCAGATGAAAGAGCCCCTTGCTTTTCCCGTTAGAGACTTGCTTGTATTGATATGCTCAGAAAACAATGGAGAACACCGATCTGGTGTTATATCTTGCCTTCTTAGCCGGATTAAGGATTGTTGTCCTGTCTTCGATGACACAAAGAACAATCTGCTCTCTGCTCTGTTGCATGTTCTTGCTTTGATTCTACATGAAGACGCAGGTTCCCGCGAAGTTGCGCTGAAGGCGGGTATTGTAAGACTTGTGTGCGATGTACTCTCAAAGTGGGATTCTGGTAGTATTGATAAGGAAAAGTTTAATGTTCCAAAGTGGGTGACGACAGGGTTTCTTGCCATTGATAGGCTGCTACAAGTGGACCATAAATTAAATACTGAGCTTATAGAGGAGTTGCAAAAAGGTGAGACATCTCTGGCCATTGATGAGAGCAAACAAGACAAGCTGCAATCTGTTTTTGGCTCTCCACAGCTTGTTGATGCTGACGATCAGAAGAAGTTGATTGAGATTGCTTGTACATGTATCCGGAATCAGCTTCCTTCTGAAACTATGCATGCTGTTTTACAACTGTGTTCTACATTGACAAGGAAGCATTCTGTTGCTGTCTGCTTTCTTGATTTTGGAGGTGTGCAAGGACTGCTTTCTCTGCCGAGTAATAGTCTTTTTCCAGGGTTTGACTCAGTTGCTGCTAGTATCATCCGTCATATTCTTGAAGACCCCCAAACGCTTCAGCAAGCCATGGAATCTGAGATAAAACATGCACTTGCAACACTTTCCAACAGGCACTCAAATCAGAGAATCTCTCCACGCAATTTTTTGTTGCATGTGAATTCTGTAATTGCTCGGGATCCAGTCACTTTTATCCAGGCCGCTCGTTCTATATGCCAAGTAGAGATGGTTGGTGAAAGACCTTACATCGTGTTAGTCAAAGAAAAAGAGAAATCAAAAGACAAAGAGAAGGATAAGGATAAGGACAGAGCTGACAAAGAGAAATCTAAGACTTCTAATGAAGTTGCAACTACCACTCCCCCTGGGAGCACCAAGGCTAAAGTTTACCGGAAACCTCCTCAGTCGTTCATTGGTGTTGTTGAGCTGCTTCTGGATTCTCTCTGTAATTTCATTCCTCCTCCAAAAGAAGACATGGTTGAAGGTGATTCTACTTCAGCAGACATGGATATTGATCACGCCTCTACTAAGGGAAAAGGCAAAGCGATTGCTACCGCACCTGAAGAAAAGAAAGCTATTTCACAGGACATGTCAGCTTCATTGGCTAAAATTGTTTTCATTCTGAAGCTTTTGAGTGAGATACTGTTCATGTATTCTTCGTCAATCCATATAGTACTTCGAAGAGATGCTGAAATTAACAGTCTTAGAGGTCCTCAACAGAAGGGTGGTCAAGTTGGTGGAATATTTCATCATATTCTTCACAAGTTTATTCCATACTCACGGGTGAAGAAGGAAAAGAAATCTGAGAGTGATTGGCGGCAAAAGCTGGCAAGTAGGGCTAATCAGTTTTTAGTGGGTGCATCTGTTAGATCAGCTGAAGCAAGGAAGAGGATATTTTCTGACATTAGCAATATCTTCAATGACTTCATAGGTACCTCCAATGGGCTTAGACCTCCAGCTAATGAAATACACATTTTGATAGATTTGTTGAGTGATATGCTCTCTGCTCGGTCACCTACTGGATCACATATATCTTCAGAAGCTTCGAATACTTTTGTTGATGTTGGATTGGTTAAGTCTCTTACTCGTACTCTTGAAGTGTTGGACTTGGACAACGTAGAATCTCCCAAAACTGTAACAGGAATCATAAAAGTTTTGGAGTTGGTGACTAAGGAGCATGCCCATTCTGCTGATTCGAACTCCAAGAATGAAAATGCGAACAAGTCATCTGATCAAATTCAATCAGGAAGAGGAGATACTACTGCTGATGCGTCTGAAGCAGGGGAAATTATGCTGCGGTCAAATCATGATTCCATGACAGCTGATCATGCGGAGAATTTTGGCGGTTCCCACACTTTTGTTGGTTCAGAAGATGTGACAGATGACATGGAGCATGATCAAGACTTGGATGAAGGATTTGCCGCAGGTGGGGATGATTATATGCAAGAAGCAGCTGAGGATGCTAGGGGGTTGGAAAACGGGATTGGGTCGATGGGTATAGAGTTTGAGATGCATACCCACGTGCCAGAAAATCTTGATGAAGAGGAAGACGAAGAGATGTCTGGTGATGAGGGTGACGAAATAGATGAGGATGAAAACGATAATGAAGAAGAAGACGAGGAGGACAATGACTTGGAAGAAGAAGAAGAAGATGTACATCACCTGCCTCATCATGACACAGATCAAGATGATCATGAGCTTGAGGATGATGAATTTGAAGAGGAAATACTGGTTGAAGAGGATGAAGAGGACGAAGATGATGAAGATCGGGTAATTCTCAGGTTTGAGGATGGATTCAATGGGCTAAACGTTCTTGATCATTTGGAGGTTCTTAGAGATCATAGATTTTCCGATGAAACACTTCATGTAATGCCTGTTGAAGTGTTTGGCTCGAGACGTCAAGGACGAACAACTTCTATTTACAGCCTTCTTGGCAGAACTGGGGATGGTGCTACTCCTTCACAGCATCCTCTTTTATCGGGATCTCCATCACTTCCAGCGTCGCAAAGTCAAACAGGTACTCTTTTGTTTTTACTTGTGTTCATTTCCCTTTATGTTATGTTTTATTTGGGTTTGCTACCAGATTACATTTTGTTTGTGTTGATCTTCCTAAAGGAATAATTTGTTAATCGACCGTTTTCTTCTCTTTGTAGAAAGCACACATGATCATACTGTTGGAGGTAGGGATTCCAACGGTAGTTCTTCGTCACGGCTGGATGCTATATTCCGATCTTTGAGGAATGGCCGGCAGGGGCATCGTTTGAATTTATGGGCTGATGACAGCCAGCAAATTGTTGGATCTGGCGCTTCTACCGTACCACAAGGCCTTGAAGATTTGCTGGTATCTCAGTTGAGACGTCCCGGCTCTGATAATCCTTCTGATGATCAGAATCCATCACCTTTGGAACCCCAGTCACAGGCCGAGAGTGGGCAGCCACAGGAGGCAACTGTCAGACCTGAAATTCCAGATGAAAACGCCACTGATAATGGAGGTGCCAATGTGTCTGCTCCCTCTATCGTTTCGCCAGTTGCATCTGCTACCCCGGATACACGAGCCCCTGCTACTGATTCTGTCTCAAGCTCGCGGTCTCAGTCAGTCGAAATGCAATATGATCCAAATGATTCAACTGTTCGGGATGTTGAAGCGGTGAGTCAAGAAAGCGGTGGGAGTGGGGCAACCTTGGGTGAAAGCCTTAGGAGTTTGGATGTTGAGATCGGAAGTGCTGATGGACATGATTATGGTGGAGAAAGGCATGATGTACAGCCAGCTATACGCTCAAGAAGAGCAAATTTGTCACTTGCGCCATCTTCAACTGGGCGAGAAGCTTCTCTTTATAGTGTAACTGAGGTTCCTGAGAACTCCGGTCACGAGGCTGAGCAGGATAATCCACCAGAGGAGCAACCAGTTAACAGGAATGTTGCTTCTAGTTCTATTGATCCTGCATTTTTAGATGCCCTACCTGAGGGACTGCGAGCTGAAGTCCTTTCAGCTCAGCAAGGTCAAGCGCCAGAACCTTCTAGCAATGAACAGCAGAATTCTGGAGATATTGATCCGGAGTTTCTTGCTGCACTTCCTGCTGATATACGAGCTGAAGTTCTGGCACAGCAACAAGCACAACGGGTTCATCAGTCTCATGAACTTGAAGGTCAGCCTGTCGAGATGGACACCGTTTCAATAATTGCAACGTTTCCTTCGGAGTTGCGAGAAGAGGTATTGAGTTGTTGCCTTTTAACGGCATGACCATGAGTTGAGTTGAAGTTTATTCATCTAATATTACTTTTGTTATCAGGTGTTGCTGACGTCAGATGATGCCGTTCTTGCAAATTTAACACCTGCACTGGTTGCGGAAGCAAACATGTTGCGTGAAAGGTTTGCTCATCGATACCATAACCGTGCACTTTTTGGTATGCATCCAAGACATCGTAGAGGGGAGGCATCCAGGCGAGGTGAAGGTGTCATATCTGGAAATGAGGGGATTGCTTCTCGTAGGTCTGCTGCAAAGGTTATAGAGGCCGCTGGAGCTCCCCTAGTTAACACTGAGGCACTCCAAGCAATGATTCGTGTTCTTCGGATAGTTCAGGTAGTTACCTAATGCATTACTTAGATATTTAACTGACATCACTTGGACAATTCATTTATATATCTTTGGTCTGCAGCCTCTTTACAAGGGTCCTCTGCAGAGGCTTTTGCTGAATTTATGTTCTCATGGCGAAACAAGGTTTTCCTTGGTTAATACATTCATGGATATGCTGATGCTCGACACAAGGAAGCCTGTTAACTACTCGAGTGTTTCCGAACCACCTTATCGTCTTTATGCTTGTCAAAGCAATGTAACATATTCACGTCCTCAGCACTTTGATGGTATGCATCTATTAATACATTGGATTCTGACTGGGAATGTGTTTATAATAACCAAGTTCTGTAGATAATAGTTGTAATTCTATTTGCAGGGGTTCCTCCTCTAGTGTCTCGGCGTGTCCTTGAGACTTTGACATATTTGGCACGAAATCATATATACGTAGCAAAGATTCTGCTTCAATCCAGGCTTTCCCTGCCTTCCCTTCAAGGTTCAGTACCCTCAGACAAGGCACGTGGAAAAGCTGTTGTAGTAAGTGATGATCACATGAGCAGAACGCAGCAGGAACCCGAATCTGTAGCCTTTGCGTTGCTTCTAAGCCTCCTGAATCAGCCCCTTTATTTGAGAAGTGTGGCTCATCTTGAACAGGTACTCCTTTTCGTTCGGTGCTATGCTTTGGCTTTGTTTACTGTTATGAAAATTAACTCGGGTTTGTATGTATTTTCTCATCATTTGTTCCAGCTGCTGAACTTACTGGAGGTCATCATTGACAACGCTGAACGAAAGTCTGAGTCAGCTGACGGATCAGATGGGTCTGCCAGCGAGCAGCAATCAACGCATCAAGCATTAGAAGTTGAAAACAATTCAGAAAACCACGATATGGTATCTGGCACTGTACCTGCTGGTACAGTGACCAAGCCAATTGTCTCATCTGGAAGTTCGTCCAACAGAGCAGAGAGTGGATGTGATGTTCATACTGTGTTGCTTAATCTTCCCCAGTCAGAGCTGTGTCTGCTTTGTTCATTACTTGCACGTGAAGGGTATGTCAGATGCTTATATGTGAACACCTCCTACTTTCTATCTGTCAGTTAATGCTTAAATTCTGTAAGTTCTACAACTAGCCTTACTAATTGTTGTGTTGTTGATTCAGTTTGTCAGATAATGCATACACCCTTGTAGCGGAGGTGCTGAAAAAACTTGTGGCCATGGCTCCAAGCCATTGTCATTTGTTTATCACAGAGCTTGCAAACGCAATACAGAGCCTGACAAGATCAGCGATCAGTGAACTTCACATGTTCGGTGAAGCCGTAAAAACGCTTCTAAGTACCACGTCATCAGATGGATCAGGAGTATTGAGGGTTTTGCAGGCATTAAGCTCCCTCGTTGATTCGTTGTTAATCACAAAAGAGAAGAATTCGGAAGAGCATGTTGCTGTGTTTTCTCAGCTATCGAACATCAATTTAGCTTTGGAACCTCTGTGGCTGGAGTTGAGCAATTGCATATGCAAAATTGAGGGGCATTCTGATTCTGCTTCTGTTACTACGACTTCTCCAACAACCTCGACGAGTTCAGCAACAACAAGGGGAGCTGGAGTAAGCCAGTCACTTCCTGCTGGTGCCCAAAACATGTTGCCTTATGTAGAGTCGTTTTTTGTTACCTGTGAGAAATTGCATCCATCATCACAGTCTTGTGATATCTCGGTTCCCATGGCTTCTTCTGATGCTGAGGAGCAGCCCAAGGGTCCAGGACCAAGCAGCAGCTCCAAGGTGGATGAGAAATACGGTTCTTTTATCAAGTTTTCTGAAAGGCACAGGAAACTTCTTAATGCTTTCATCCGACAAAATCCTGCCCTGCTTGAGAAGTCCTTTTCGCTAATGCTCAAGGTTCCACGTTTTATTGAATTTGATAACAAACGTGCATACTTCAGATCAAAGATAAAACACCAGCATGACCATCACCATAGCCCTTTGAGAATCTCAGTGAGAAGAGCCTACATTCTTGAAGATTCATACAACCAATTGCGAATGAGGTCAACACAAGAACTGAAAGGTAGATTGACTGTTCACTTCCAAGGAGAAGAAGGTATTGATGCTGGTGGGCTTACCAGGGAATGGTATCAGCTGTTGTCAAGGGTTATTTTTGACAAAGGAGCTCTTCTGTTCACAACCGTTGGCAATGACTCGACTTTCCAACCGAATCCAAACTCTGTTTACCAGACAGAGCACCTCTCCTACTTCAAATTCGTTGGCCGGGTGGTAAGCTCCTTTTTCTTTTTTTTCTTTTTACCTAAGTAAGTAGCTGCGTTAATTCCTTCCTAAATTCTATCTATCCCGCCTGCACAGGTTGGAAAAGCTCTGTTTGATGGTCAACTACTTGACGTCCATTTCACTCGCTCTTTTTACAAGCATATCTTGGGAGTTAAGGTCACGTACCATGATATTGAAGCTATAGATCCCGATTACTATAAAGCCCTGAAATGGATGCTGGAGGTATATATATACTGTAGATACACCTTTGTTTGTTTGTTTCTTTGGTCCAAAGCATTTGTTACTCATCTGTTGTTTTTTCTATAATGCAGAATGATATTAGCGATGTCCTAGATCTCACTTTTAGCGTTGATGCTGATGAGGAAAAGCTAATACTGTATGAAAAAACGGAGGTAACAACTATAACTTGTTCAGCCTTTTTTAACTGTGTCTTTGAAATGAAATTTGTTTGAACGAACATTAAAAAAAAACAATTGCAGGTGACCGACCATGAACTGATCCCTGGAGGGCGGAACATTAAAGTTACTGAGGAGAATAAGCATGAATATGTAGACCTAATCGCCGAGCATCGATTAACCACAGCCATTCGTCCTCAGATAAATGCATTCCTGGAAGGGTTTAGTGAACTTATCCTTAAAGATCTAATATCGATTTTTAACGACAAGGAACTGGAGTTATTAATAAGTGGTCTTCCTGATATCGACTGTAAGTAGTAGTTATATATATCATAATCCTCCTGTGCTAAGAATTTTATAGCCTCTGACCTTTTTTTTGTTGGGTTATTATGTATCAGTGGATAACCTGAGGGTGAATACTGAATATTCTGGGTATAGTCCTGGATCCCCTGTTATCCAGTGGTTCTGGGAGGTTGTTCAGGGATTGAGCAAAGAAGACAAAGCCCGTCTATTGCAGTTTGTGACTGGAACCTCTAAGGTAAATAAAACATGTTTGGTTTGTTTCATTAGATTTTTTTTTTTTTACAAAGTGGGAAACTGACGTTTTGAACTCAACAACACAAGGTACCTCTGGAAGGATTTAGTTCCCTTCAAGGAATTTCAGGGGCACAGAAGTTTCAGATCCACAAGGCATATGGAAGCGCTAATCACTTGCCGTCTGCTCATACCTGGTAAAAAAAAATCTCAATCCTCCAGTGAAACTATTCTCTGATGGATGACCACAAATATTAATATATATGCAAAACTGTTTTGTTTGCAGTTTCAATCAGTTAGATCTGCCAGAGTACCCGTCTAAGGAACATCTGCAGGAGAGGCTGCTGCTTGCAATCCATGAAGCAAGTGAAGGATTCGGATTTGGTTAAAACAAAAACCAGCTTCCTTTTTTTTTTTTGCTATTTCATTCTATACATATACCTTTTGGGCAAAACGAATGATTTTCTGTAATTCGCACTCTCTACTCGAACGTCCTTTTAAAAGAGTATGTTCAATAGATATTTTTATCCCTTAGTTTGCAGAGAAATTTATATGGAAAGGCACTTCCTATGAAAATCATAACACAAATAACCACTTTCTCTATTAGAAAGCACTTCCACCCCTTTCAAAGTAGTACTACACCACACATTTCCAATAAACTTCAAAAAATTTAATTCATCTGGCCTTTCTTGATCCGACAATACATTTTTACCTAATTTAGTGTCTACAATAATCTTTTTCCTATCAGTCAACCAACAAAACTCATCTTTCATATCCAGAGAAATTAACATGTGCAAACATGAGACACTTACCAACCGCACTCAAAACCCATATGTTGGGTCTTTCAACATCGGTCTTGAATCTGATTTCATTGTGTTTTTCGACAAGTGAAGCTTCTTTACGAGTTTCTTCTCTTTTTTTTTTCAATACCAAGAGGTTCGGGTCGAAGCCCGTAATTCTCCTAGGCCCGAAAACACATCATGTTGTCCCATTGGCCACTCTAACCTAGGACCTCTGACACATTGTCCAAGAATCCTTTCCAGTTAAGCTAATGACCTATGGTTACAAGTCTCTTCTCTCATTTCCCATATCTATCTTTCATTAAGTTTTAATTAGCTTCTTTTATTGTTTTGCCGTCAAGCTTTTTTCCGGCTAATTTCATCGCAACAATAACAATGATGGAGGATAGTGACTTTTTCAAAATGTTTAGGGGGAAACCTTTAGAGAATCGTACATTAAAGCAAAGTCAAGGAATCACTTTCAGAAATGCACCACTTAATCAGGCTGTTTGGAAAAATGGAAGCCAAACTAATGATACAGGTCAATTGAGTACAAAAGTAGGAGATAAATAGAGGGGTAACAGACATAATAATACATATACAATTCCGTATAAACTGTCTGAAGCGGAGTCTGCTGCTAAGAGAAGAGACGATATATGTTATACTTGTGATGAAAAGTGGTCCAAGGCGCACAATTGTTGCAACAGAAAGGTGTATGTGATAGTGGTTCTAAAGGAAGATGAAATGGATGAAGAGTTTCATGATTCCGTTGAAGATGTGAATGATATGGTTGTAGAGGTGATGGAATTGTCACTATTCTCATTTTTTGGACGTTCCTCACCAACAACAACGAAGATGTGTAGTTGAATTAGCAAGACGAAGGTACTGGTGATGATAAATAGTGGAGCTACACATAATTTCATCTCCCCCAATGATTGTCTCTAAAGCTCAATTGAAGATGATAGAGCATAAATCGAAGATGCAGATCAAAGTGGGTACGGGAATTGTGGTTACTGAACCAGGGGTTTGCACACAGGTTTCTTTGATGGTACAGTCAGTTGATTTGAAGAATGATTTTATAATTTTAGAACCTAGCAGTGTCGATATCATCCTTTGTGTTCAATGGCTTCGAATCTTAGGGAAGTGTGAAGTTGATTGGGAGAATCAAACACTTTCTTATCTGTTAGAGAACAAGAAATGGACATTGAGAGGTGATCCGTCTATTTTTTAACAAGGAGGTGGGTTTGGATATGGTTTCACTCGTGCTTGGTTTGCAATCAGTGGAAGAATCTCAGAGACATAACGAAGCAATTTCGATAGAAATTCACATTTGCAACGGATTGTTCCCAATTGGTGAAGATGGTTTCGGAACCAGAGGAATTGCCAGCTTTTGAAGCTTACTTGGAAGATCTCAAGATTTTGAAGGATAGTTTTCACAGCTCACAGATCATTCATATCTCGCGAACGCAAAATAAAAAGGTGGATAGCCTAGCACGGGGTGCCAAGAGACAGCTGTCTTTCGTTGTCCATATGAATGCGGAGCAACCTTTTTGGTTTTCAGAGGCTACATGAGTCTCTTTGTTGTTGTCAAAAAAAAAAAAAACAAATTATAGGAGTTATTAAGGGGTCCCAGTTATTAATTACTTGCAAATAGTTTATAAAAATCAGATATAGGATTTTATAAAACAAAGAATTAGGATTTATAAAGTCCTATATATAATCAAAATAACTTATAAAGATGTATAAAATAATTTATAAAGTCTTATAAATAATATATAAAGGCTTATAAATTTATATAAGATAGAAAGTAAATGTTAAAAAGAGCATATTGGTTTAAGCTTCTTACTATTACTAAACCTTGTCCCCAAAACCCCACCCTTCAACTCTAAACCTTAAGTCTAAATTAATTAACCCTAGGGATATAAATGTATATTTACCCTTTAATAAAACTTATTTTTGTAATTTTCGTAAATGGAGGCTCTCTTGGTGAACGAAACTTAAAAAAAGCATAAAAACTGGTTCACAGATTATAACCCCTTATAAAACTCAGATAATATAATGGCTTATAAAGTGTTACAAAATTAGTGATAAGAAAATAATGTATTAGAAACAAAATTAATGTATTATACATTCATATTGTAATTCATAAGGATTTATAAAAAACATAATGCATTAGAATTATGAAAAATCACTTATAACCCATTGTAAAACTCAGTTATACGATATTGTAAGGGTTTATAAAATGCTATATAATAAGTAATAAGAGTTTATGAAAAAAACAATTAGTAAATGCTTATAAATTTATAAGTATTTAATTAAGACTTATAAAAATGTGTCACATAACAAATATTGCATATGGGCCCATAAAAATACATGGGCTTTTTCTTTACTAAAATAATGATATGTAAAGACCAATAGTAGAAAACGCCTTATGCGTAATGAGAATGTGATATGGTCTAGTGGTAAGATGAGGTTCCTTAATCCTTCAGTTTATCTAAAACGGGGTTCGAGTCGAGATTCATACAATTATCCCGCAGAACAAATCATTATCATCATCACGTTGTTTGTAAAACAAATTGGAGACAAGATTTCTGAATGGGAATGTGAATCTTCTCCCATGCTTTCTCTACCACATCTACTAGAAAACTATGATAATTTTGACTTTTCAGATCCATATACAACAAGTCCCACCGAGTGCAATCCTCTCTAAAACAAAAACATGAAACATGTACATTAAAAAATAGAATTTATAACCCATTATAAGACTTTGATTAAACTCGTATATATTTATATTAAAGAAAGTTATATGTACCTTATTGCTGACAAGACCACTTGAATTTTTTTAATAAGTACGTTACAACAATTTATAAAACTTTATAATTATGAACGTTAAGGTAGGAGTTTTGAAAAATACCTCAAATGCATTACTACTTCCAACAATAGGCGAATCATGAGTATTGGAAATTTCATCATCTCGTGTCTGAATCATATTTGACATAATCAATGGTAATATTTGTGTTCCTCTCTGAAACATAAAAACATGAAGCCAGTAATGAATCTTGTACAGTTATTTTATAAGGTTGTTATAAACATTAAAGTTGTCATAACTACATGAAAGAAATTTCTACTTTCAGCAATACGCAAATCATGAGTAATTAAACGTCATCCCGTGTCTAAACAATATTTGACCTAATCATTGGTGATATTTGTGTTTTCCTCTGAAAACATAAAAACTTAAGGCTAAATATATAATCTTTTACAGCTTTTTATAAGGCCTTATAAATATAAAAGTTGTAATAAATACCTTAAGGGGATTACTATTTACTGCAATAGGCAAATCATGAGTAATTAAAACTTTATCCCGTGTCTGAATCATAATTGACACAATCATTGGTGATAACTGAGTTCTTCTCTAAAACATTAAAAAACATAAAACTAATAGTGAATCTCCAAAATACATAATTATGTTTATAATGTCTTATAAATGTAAAAATTGTAATAAATACTGCTAGGGCATACTTCCAGCAATAAGCAAATCATGAGTACTACATACTACCTTGTAAAGTAAATGATAACTCTTATAAACGGAAATGTTAGCAAAGAGTTTCATGTAGTTACCTTAATGGTTACACATAGATGAAGGCCTCCATTCTTTGAAGTTTGTTCAGATATGATGTTACTTAACGATCATTCCTAATAAATACTAGAGGAAGCTCTTTTGAACCAAAGTTTAATTATGAAGGTGAGACATAGCTAAGATTTATACTGTTTCTGTTGTCATCAATTCCAAAATCTTCTAAAATAACCCCAATCAAATCATTGTAGATCATATCTTCATAAATCATACTAAGAGAAGATCTTCGTTCATCATCGGCTATGAAATCCCAATGAATTCCATTTATTAGTTTCCATTCTCCACATATAGAACACATTTCGATCATCATAATCTGATTATAAGAATATGGGGATCAGAGAAAGAAAAAATATATTCAACACAAATGTACTCAAAGCAGGAATGATCAACAAGATATATCAAAAAACGATAATACATAACACTATGTTCTTCATTGATAAATATTTATAAGGTTTTATAAATTTGAGATGTAAAAACTTCATGAGAAAATATTCGTCTTCCTTCCCAGAAACTGACGATTTTGAGAAATCAAACTAAAATTACAGAAAGAGATAAAAATCACCATATATTATCCTCTCACTTTTGTTACTCGTTAGTGGTGAGAGATTGTCTTGTTCGTTTGAGCTTGTATTCTTCGTCAAATCTCGCCGGAGAACTCGTCAACGTCATCCAATCTTGCCGGAGAACTCGTCAGCGTCGTCGAATCTCGCCGGAGAACTCGTCAGCGTCATCAATCTCACCGGAGAACTCGTCAGAATCGTCGAAGCTCGTTGGATTTTATCACCGAAGAGAATTTGATGGATTTTTCGATTTGGGAGCTCTGTAAATCGTGGGAGAAAGAAGCTAGGTTTATTTTTGATTAGTTAGGGGTACAATTGTATTTTACCTATTAAAATTTTAAAGGTAAAATTGGTTAAGATATAAATGAAAAGTGGTATAAGAAAAGTGGTAGTTTTGACAAATTCCCTTTAACAAATGCAAAAGCTCGTCTTCTAAAAACTTATATGAGAGTATTGACCAGAGAACATTTGGAGAGTATTAGCATTTAGTAAATTGTTTTCTAACAAATATTAATGGGATAATGTAGAGTATATTGTTAATGCCAATAACATCCAAACATTTTCTATACTCATCATAAAATATCGTTAAAACTTATTTCTCTTGTGTGTTGGCATTTACCTTTCCAAATTTGCACTCACCCACCACACATCCCCAATAAACTTCAAAAAATATAATTCATCTAGTCATTCTTGATCCGACAATACATTTTTACGTAGTTTAGTGTCTACAATAATCTTTTTCCTATCAGTCAACCAACAAAACTCATATTCCTCATCTTTCATATCCAGAGAAATTACATGTACGAACATGAGACAATTACCAACCGCACTCAAAGCCCATCTGTTGGGCTTTCAACATCGGTCTTAAATCTGATTTCATTGTTTTTTCGAACATCAGTTTAAAACTCCAAGTAAGCTTCTCTATGAGTTTCTTCTCTTTTTTACGGGTCGAAGCCCGTAATTCCCCCGGTCCAAAAACACATCATATCATATTTGTTTTATCCCATCGGCCACTCTAACTTCGGACCTCTGACACAATGTCCAAGGATCCTTTCCAGTTAAGCTAATGACCTATGGTTACAAATCTCTTCTCTGCTTTGCCATATATATCTTTCATTATCTTTTAATTAGTAGTTTTTTTCATCGAGCGTTGGTCTTGGACATGCAATGGGCATTGGTCTCTTTATCATAAACCAGAAAAATATTCAGCATAATATATAAAAATAAAAAATTACTTAATTTAGTTATACTAGTATATTATTATTAAGTTTAAATTGATTTATTTAAAAGAGCTGAATTTGATGATACATATTTTAATTCAAACTTATAGTTAAATAATATTTTAAACATTTTATACATAAAATTATTTATTTTTTTGAAAAATAGGAATATCTAATAAATAAAAATCAGTTATTCATATTTAATGATAAATTACAGTAAACTGTTAATATAAGGTTACAACGACCTAAGTAAGTGATGCATATAATAACGGCACCTAAAATAATTTATTGAACTTATAAAATCCCACTCTTCAATTGTTTTCTTATTATTTATTAGGGGGATTGCCCCCGCGCAAGCACGGAATTGTGGACAGAGTTCTTGTTTCATCTCAATATTTTTAGGGTTATTGTAGCTGTGAATTTTGCGTTTTGGGTTGATCATTGTTTTTCAAGTTTTTTATTGTTATAGGGTTAGAGTTGTGATGATGAACTGTGTATGCACTGTTCTCCACTCATGAATGACTAAAATGTGTTAGTAATGTGATTGATATAGTTCGTGGTATTGCTTGCTGTGTCACTGAGACTTATTGTTTGTTTGTCTTTTTAATTTAATACTTGTACTGTTGAGATTACATAAATTATATTAAGGTTGTTGAAAGTACCTTTTGTTTCTGGATATTTAATTTCTCCAGTTTAGTTGTGTGTATTAAGTAATAATTTTTTTATTCTTATTATGTTGGTTATATGTTTTTATTTTTATTTTTAAACTTGTTGCTTTTACCGGACATTTAAAACAAATACATGAAGACTTGTAGAAATAACTATAAAATGAGTGACAATTAGTACTTAGGCCTCAATGGGTTTTGAACGAATATATGTATTTCTCATAAGAAGATAATAACATTGGCATGTTGACATTGAGCATGTAAGCTATTTTTATAAGACAAGAGGAGTGAGCAGGTGAAGATGTTGTTTCCGCCTTTGTGTCTGTTGGGATTGTCTCTTGTATCTCCTGATGTTGCTGTGTTTGTTTCTCTTTTATTTGATGGGTAATATGTAAACAAAAATCATTGTTAGTTGTATTTATCAGAGTTGTAACTTACTCTGTTTTTTTGTTTAGGTAATTTCAGTGATCTTGGTTGTCGTCTTCGTCTTCTTCGTAACCATCTGTGAAAGTAAGTTTGTAAATTGTTAAATAACTGACCGTGTAGTTTGTATTTGTTTAGCTAGCTCAATGTATGTGTCGTTGAGTTTTAGTTGAGTTGATTGGTTGGGTATATTTGTTTTGAAGTTTATTTACAAGATTAGAAAAAAAGCGATGTGATCATTAATGATTCGTCTTTTTTTGGGATTCTAGTTTTTGGTATTTTGATTGTTTGAGTTATTGTGGTTTCTTTCAAGCTGTAAAATAAAGATTTGTGTAAAATTAGATTGATAAGTAAGGGAGATAAATAGACGACCACAAATCTTGGGTAGAAAATATTTTTGATTATTGATGTTAGCACAATATAGACAGTAATATAAAGGGAATTATGTGTTGATTGTTTCTTACGGATCAATGAGGAAACGAATAACGACTCGAGTTGTTTTTTTAATGAGGTCAGATCCCTGGACAGAACGGATTTTCCCAACCACATCTGGAAGTTCTAGGTTTGTGTTCCCAATCACTTGGAGATTGTCGAACAGTCTAATCTTGACTGGAGATTGATCTCAGGAGCACCCGTGATGACTTCATCAATAATGGTTAGTGAGATGAAACAAATGAGTAATGGATGATCAGTTATATTGTACATGATTGAGCACCTAGCAACCTCAAAACGATCGACTTTCACAATGGAATCTGCTTTCAAAGATGGTTTGTAATGATTAGCACGTCCGACGGGAGTAAACCCATGAATCACGGAATCTGCAAATAAAATTATTCAACAAAGAATCAGAAAATCAACTAAAACAATTATGTTAAATAAGTGTGATAGATCGAAGATTAACTTACCTTTTCATCAAGAACGAGAACCGTGATTCCCACAAACTCCATGTCTTTCTTGAAGTTCATGGAATCCCAAAAGCGAAGGAAGCCAGAGACTATGCTCTGACTACTACGACCAAGACGGAGAAACTCGAAGGTTGAGTGACGGACACCGGGATGCCGGTTTGAGGAACTGGAGAGACAGAGAGAAACGTTTTCTAGAAGATGGTTAAAGCTAACAAGAATCAATGAGTTTTGTGGAGATGCAGATTGGGTTCATCAAAGATGAGAATCATATATATAGGGTTTTCAGAGGGGCTACAAATCAGGAACATTTATGATCAAGCGATTTAAGATGGAGACATGAAGAGTTCACCGGTGAAAAAATAGATTACGAACAGACACACGACAGAACTTTGTAACTCAAACTTGTTTGAGACAATGATGAAAAGAACTCAAACTTATGTTAAACGAAAACAGTTTACAATATGAGAAAACTATAATTGTTGCAAACTTGAGCTTTTTTTTATATATAACGTGATGAATCCCATTTAAAAATGAAACCCATAATACATTTGTAGGCGCGACCCTCAGAGGAAGCCGAAGAAGCAAGGGCTTTCGACCTTTATAAATATATATTAGGTTCGGCCATTAATGTACAAAGTATCATTCAGCTTAGTGGTATAAATGTTGGTGTTTATATCTCAATAATCCGGTTTGAGCCATGGGCTTGACACTTTTTCACAATTTTTAAAAGTAGGGCCCACAAAACGCTGACGTGGCGCGTTGAGTAGTGAGCAAAAACTCAACTATTATAATATAGATTGCCAGTGTATTAATTTAGCATTTAATTTTCTATATATTTTTATAATCAATGCTACATTTTATACTTAAATCAATCGTAAATTTTAAAATAATAAAAAATTCTTGAATACTATTTTAATACTTTTAAGACTAGATATTTAGTTTTAAAATGAACTCTACTAAACCATATTTTAAGTGTATTTTTTTGTCAGCAACCATATTTTAAGTATACTTCATCAGAAGTTTACTAGAATAAGATTTTAATTTTTTAATTTTGTATATTTCTTATATTTTTATTTTGCTGGTATTCTCTTCCATGTTTTTCATCCCCCCATCCCAAAAAAGCAAGATGTTGATCTATAAATTTTATTTATTTATTTTTTATTTATACTCAAATAAAGTTACAGGTTTGAACTATATGTTTTGTTTTACTGTTATTTTTGCTTAAAATCTTTCTTTTGATTTTTCGAGGTTTGGAGGTATCTTTCATGTTCATGTGATGTACATATTTTTAAGATCCGAAGATTATTCGATACAGTAGACTTCAGTATACTTAAGTCACATGAAATATGATTTTTTTTTCTTTATTCTTTCTCATAGTGTATCTTATTTTGAAGGTGTTCTTTTCCATGGCTTTCATTTCCCTTGATAAAATGTAAGATTTAGATCTCTAGATTTTATATGTATATTTTGTGTTTATAATCAAATAAAGTTATAGATTCAAATATCATATTATTGCTTTGCTATTATTTTAGGTTAAAAAAATTTTTGAAGCTTTTTTTTCATATTTGAAGCTACTTCACGTTTCTAAATGTACAAACTTTCAAATCTTAAATTTATCCAATATTGTAAACTTCTGATGGAATATGCTTAAAAATTAAGGCTTAGTAGACTTCTAATAAAGTCTACAAAACTATGAATTTTAAGCAGACTTAAATCTTTTTTACTAAAATGCAATTTTAAATTAATTTTAATGTGTTTCTCATAATACTATCTTATTTTGTAGGTATAATATTCTTTGATTTTCATCTATTCTCTTAAGAATGTAGACTTAGATTTATAGATTTTAAATGTGTAATAATGTTTTTATATTCAAATAAAATTACAGATTCAAAGTTTATGTTTTTTTTTTGCTACTATTTTTTTTTTTTTTTTTTTTTTACAAATTTGAAGCAAATTTCACGTTTTCTATATATGTATATTTTTAAGATTTTAAAATTATCCAGGACAGTAATCTACTTAAAGTTAAGGCTAGTAGACTTCAAAACCATGATTTTTAAGGATGAAGTCTACTAAAATATAATTTGAATATTTTTATGTCTTTTTCATAATTTGTTTTGTATGTATTCTCTTCCATGGTTTTCATTTCCCCCTTCCAAAAATTTAAGATTTTAATCTATAGATTTAAATTTGTATTTTGTGTTTATAATCAAATAAGTTATAGATTCAAACTTTAGGTTTTAGCTTTGCTATTATTTTAACTTTAAAACTCTATTTTTGATTTGTTCAGATTTGAAGCTGTCAATTTTTACGTTTTCTAAATTTACATAGTTTCTGATCGGAAAGTTATCCGACACAATAGACCTCTAATGAAGTTTTCTAAAATATGATTATCAATTATTATTTTTAATTTTTCATAAATTTATCTTATTTTGCAGGTATTATCTTCTATGGTTTTCATCTCTTTCTCTTAAATATCAAATATTTAGATTTATAGATTTTAGATATACATTTTGTGTTTATACTCAAAAAAAATTCTTTGATATTATTTTAGTTTAAAATTCTATTTTTTATTTTAAAATTTAAAGTTATTTTCACGTTTTTTAAATGTACATATTTCCAAATATGAAAATTATCCGATATAATAGATTTCTTATGAACTTTACTTAGAAGTTAAGGCCAGTGGCCTTGACAAAGATTTTACTGAACCATAAATTTTAAGTAGATTAAATGAAATATACTATAAAATGTGATTTCATACTTTTTAACTCATTATTTTTTATATTTTAATTGTTATTAACATTATTTTATCAAAATTATAAGATTATATTTGAGCAATCAAGACTATGAATAATCAAACAAACTGTAAAAAAAAATCTTATTAAATTTGCTTTGTAATAAATTATTATCATAGATTATTTACCTTGTAAAATTTAGAGAGCACCTTTTCGCTATTACAGATTTAGATGAATAAAAGCACAAACATAATAAAGCACATCTTCTAATTTCTATTGAAAATCAAATGTTTCTCTCTCCTATAACCAGTGTTTTTAAAACAATACCGATCCGGTGGTTGGACCAGGTTTGGCCTTGTAGCTGGGTTGGGTATAATAACTGGTTCGACCATAAACCAGTGAAATAGTCGGTTTGGATCTCAAAGTTATGAAACTTTAAAAAATCAATAACTATCAAAAATATATAAACTAACCATATGAAAAAAGTTTATATGTATACTGTTTTATATTTGATTTTTTATAATTTAATTTTTATGTATCATATATGTATAATGTTTAATATTTTATTTTTTATAATTTTATTTTTATGTACCATATTGAACTGTGATCCAAATAATTATCCGGTTCAGATTTCGGTCCGGTTTTACAAATACTGCATGTAACCAAGTGGCTCGTGTCTCTGTCTTATCTATAAGCATATCTTCATCTTACCTCTTTTATCTTCCAGACTTTTGTTAATTTTATTATTTTCTATCTTCTACACCTTTGATTAAGCACGTGCATTCAGGGTCCCAATCGGGGTCCATTTTTGTCCAACCGGGTCTCGTTTTTTCAAGTTTATCAAAATCAGTCACATTCGGGTTATATGGAAGTTCGATTCAGGACCAGTTCAGGTTCTATCGGGTTCAGGACAAGGTTGATAAATCTTCAGAGAACCGGTAAGACCCCATGTACTTTAGGCCCAATCGGTTCTTCGCTTTAAAAGTATCTGATTTGTATCTACTTTGTAACCAAAACATAAGTAAAATCGGTTCTTCTATTTTAAAATACCTGATTTGTACATATTTTTGTAACCAAAACATCAGTAAAATCAATTCAAAAATAAGAAAGGAACATCAAACGTAATTATTTAAAATCAAACGAAAGGTAAACATAGTTATTGATAGAAATAAAATCAAATAAACAAAAGCATAAAACGAAAACCAAGTTCTCATGAAATGAGAAACATTATTCAATGAAAACAAAACCAAAATCTAAAAATTTCACGCTTCAACCATCAACCTTCATGTAATAGGTAATTATTTTACATGTTCAATAATATCTTAGTGTATTTTGGATACATATTAGGAATTGAGATCATGTTTGGTATAAGTTCTTTTTTGGGAATTTGGATGTTTTGGGTTCTATCGGGTAACCATTTAGAGTCGGGATCGGTTTAGATAATACACATAACCTGAAATACCATAAAACAAGATTCATTTGGTATTTAATTATTTCGGATTTGGATGGGTTTGAATTCCTTTTTATGAGATCGGGTTTGGTTCGGGTTTTCTGGTTCAGTTTATTTGCCCAGACCTACATTTGATACTTCTTCTTTCTTTTTTGCAATATTTTTTCTAATTTTCTGCAATTCTCGTAATTTTTATGAATATGTTCAACATAAAAAAAAGCAATTTAATTTAATCACACCTTCCCCGACATATTTCTTCCACCAGATTTTCTCTATTTTCTCCTCCTCTTTAATCCTTTTCGACTACCGAACTAAACCGTTCTAGAGTTTATATGTATGTTGAAAGTTGATATTATTACGGCTACTAGACTTGGCCTTAGAGTTCTTACTCTCAAAACGGTATTTTCTCCAGCTCAACCCCGCTTATTTTCTGCTTCTTCTCTTCTGTATCAAATGAGTTTACATAAACTGAGCAAAGCAAAACTAACTAGAATGATTGGTAGAAGCTTTGTCGTTGTTCCCATACTATTTTTGGCGAAGCGCTTCATAAAGGATTCTCATTTTGGCAAGATTTTCGAGGCCGAGATATGTGGACATGTATGTGTGGACATGTATATGTGGACATGTGACTTTGTAGAATCGTAGGTGTGTTTCAAGTGTGTATATAGGTGGATGCGTCCATGTTAATACAAACATGTGGATATATAGTTGTTGATCGTTTGTAGATTGTGGAGTTATTGCAAATTGGGTCATGTTTAGTTGTCTAATTTTCACCTTTGACATTGCTTGTTTTTTTTTTTTTTTTTTGAACCGATGTTAATTTTAACCAAGTGGTGAGCTTTTTGGTGTTTGATAAGTATTTCAGAAGAACTTTGTCAGCACAGATTTGTGAAACTCCAAAAGAGTGATAACAACTGTAAGAGGAATAAAGCGTGAAATATGCTCTTTGTTGAGAAAAAAGGACGTTTAGGGACAGTGGTTAATCATCGATGAACCTGATAAGCACAAAGAAGTATTTTATAACCTTATCAAGTACGAATACAATCTCTAACCGCCAAATACAGTGTAGAGCCAAATTCTTGAAGAATTATTCTTCCAGGACCAAAGAAACAATTAACAAATTGCACAAAAGACCCAATACAACTCAATACAATATTTATACTAAGTTTGTTTGACTGTTTGACTCATAACTGTTTGCAACGACTTCCTCCACGCCATCGTCACTTCTCGACTTCATCTTTTCTTCTTTTTGCTACTAACTCCTCTCCAGTAGTTAACTTCTTCCTCACTACACACGACGGAGTCTATCAATACCCCCTTCCCGAAATTGAGCTTTCCCTCAAGCTCAAAGGTGGGAAAACTCTGCTCAAACTCCTTAATATTCATCCAAGTGTGCTCAAAATGTGGTAATCCCTTCTAACGAACCAACCCTTCCAAAGTACCATGATCATCATAGCGTGAATCCATCAACTCTTCAGGGTACAATACTAACTCTTTTGCATCTGTCAATGACGCCAGAAGTGGCATTACCAAATGACCCATGCCAAGAACCGGTTTGAGCTGAGACACATGAAAAATGGGATGTATCTTGCAAGACTGAGGCAACTCCAAACGATATGTAACTTCTCCCACTCGTTCCAGAAACTACAAGTGCCCATAAAACTTCCAGCAAGCTTCTGACAAAACCATTTGGTCACATTGTTCTGTCGGTAAGGCCTTAACTTGAGAAAGACAAAAGACCCCACAGAGAACTGTAAATCCTTACGGTGTTCGTCTGCGTTATTCTTCATCAAATCTTTAGCCCTCAGAAGATGTATTTTTATATCTTCCAGCATAGCATCTCTGTCTCGCAACATGGTTTCTAACTCAAAGTTCTTTGTTAATCCTTCCTCAAACTACAACAAAGAAGGCGGCTTTCTTCCATAAACCAGGTCAAATGGAGTAGCTTTTAAGGATGTATGAAAGGAAGAGTTATACCAGAATTCAGCCCAAGCAAAATACTGACTCCATTGCCTCGGATGGGACGAAGTAAAACACCTTAAGTATGACTCCCAGCAGCGATTAATCACCTCTGTTTTCCCATCTGATTGTGGGTGACATGCTGTAAAGAACTTCAGTTTGGTACCAGGAAATTTAAAACATTTCCTCCAAAAGCTACTTAGGAACACTCTGTCACGATCATATATAATAGACAAAGGAAACCCATGTATTCTGACAATCTCCTTCACAAACTTCTCTGCAACTGAATGAGCCGCATAAGGATGCTTCAATGTAAAGAAATGAGCATACTTACTCAAAATATCCACCACTACACAAATTGCATCCACTCCATTAGATTTAGGAAACCCTCCAATAAAATCCATAGATAGTTTCTCCTATATCTAATTCGGTATCGGAATAGGCTCAATAAGCCGGCTGTAGACAAGGTTGAGGTTTTGTCTGTTTGGCACACATTACACTCCGCCACAAACTTCTGCACATCCTTCTTCAAATTTGGCCAGTGAAATAATCTTTGAGTCCGTTTAGTCGTCTTTACACACCTGAATGACCTCCCATCATACCACTGTGATATTCCTCCAAGATCATAGCAATGTGTTTTGATCCTTTCCGTAAGACTAGTCTATCTATATAGAAAAGACAATCACCTTTCACAGTATAACCGGTTTTTCACACGAACCAAACAGGAAGTCACGCAAGGTTTGTTGAATATGCTCATCTCCATCAATTTTATCAAAACACATCTTGCATCTGAAGAGTAGAGACTTGTATCAAGGCCATCATCAACTCGATTACTGTGAAAGACTGTTCCATCATAACGCGCGAAAGACCATCAGCTACCTTATTATCAATACCAGCTTTATATATGATTTCAAAATCATATCCTAAAAGCTTGGTAAGCCACTTCTGATAGTCCATAGAAACATCCCTTTGATCAAGCAAAAACTTCAAACTCTTTTGGTCAGTAAAAATTGTGAATCTTCTCCCCATTAGATAGTGTTTCCATTTCTTCACCGCCATTACAATAGCCATAAGTTCTATTTCATAAACCGGCTTCAATTTCTCTCTATCAGTCAACCCCTTACCGAAGTATGCTATCGGTCACTGACTGCATGAAAACCGCTCCAAAACCATACCCTGAGGCATTCGATTCTACTATAAACTGTTCTTGAAAGTTGGCAAAGCAAGAACCGGAGCATTGATCATCCTTTGTTTGAGTATCAAACGATTTATGTTCTTTACTGCCCCAGTCAAACCCTTCTCTCTTTAACAGATCAGTCAATGGTCTCGCTATAACCCCATAAGACTTCAAAAAACGTCTATAGTACCCGGTAAGCCCCAAGAAACTTCTCACCTCTTTCACTGTTTGTGGAGCTGGCCACTTAGAGATTTCTTCTGTTTTAGCTGAATCCGTCGCAACTCCTTCAGCCAAAATCACATGGCCCAAGTACTCCACTTTATTCTGACCAAATGAACATTTCGTCTTATTATAAAAAAACTGATGCTAAATCAACAACTCCAAGACTTCTTTCAGATGACTCACATGCTTTTTAACATTGCGACTATAGATCCGGATATCATCGAAGAATACTAACACAAAATGCCTCAACAATGGTCTGGAAACCTATTCATTAAAGCTTGGAACATTGCCAGCGTGTTAGACAATCCAAATAGCATTACAACAAACTCATAATACCCAACATGCATGAGTTTGAAATGTTGTTGTTTCAGTATCAGCTTCCTCCATTATTATCTGGTGATACCCTGAGCGCAGATCCAACTTAGAAAAAACACAAGCACCCTCCAACTCATCTAATAGCTGATCTATTACCTGAATATGGAATTTATCCGGTATTGTAGGTTTTTTTTACTCCACGGTAATAAACATAGAACCTCCAAGATTTGCCCTTCTTCTTAACCAGGGGTACTGAACTTGCATAAAGACTTCTACTTTGCCTTATCACACTAGATTAAAGCATTTTATCAACTAACTTCTCCATCTCTTCCATGTGAGAGTGGGGATATCTATACGGTCTCATACAAATAGGTTTGGTCCCAGGGATTAATTAAATTAATTGAATGCTCATACCCTCGTTTAGGAGGCAACTGTTTGGGCTCAGCAAACCCTTCTTGAAAATGTTCCAGAACTTGTTGAATTTCTATCGAATTGCTTCGTTATGTCTCTGAGATTCTTCCACTGATTGCAAACAAAGAACGAGTGAAACCATATCCAAACCCATCTCCTTGTTAAAAATAGACGGATCACCTTTCAATGTCAATTTCTTGTTCTCTAACAGATAAGAAAGTGTTTGATCCTCCCAATCAACTTCACACTTCCCTAAGATTCGAAGCCATTGAACACCGAGGATGATATCGACACTGCTAGGTTCTAAAATGATAAAATCATTCTTCAAATCAACTGACTGTACCATCAAAGAAACATGTGTGCAAACCACTGGTTCAGTAACCAAAATTCTCGTACCCACTTTGATATGCATCTTCGATTTATGCTCTATCATATTCAATTGAGCTTTAGAGACAATCATTGGGGGAAATGAAATTATGTGTAGCTCCACTATTTATCATCACCAGTACCTTCGTCTTGCTAATTCAACTACACATCTTCGTTGTTGTTAGTGAGGAACGTCCAAAAAATGAGAATAGTGACAATTCCATCACCTCTACAACCATATCATTCACATCTTCAACGGGATCATGAAACTCTTCATCCATTTCATCTTCCTTTAGAACCACTATCACATACACCTTTCTGTTGCAACAATTGTGCGCCTTGGACCACTTCTCATCACAAGTATAACATATATCGTCTCTTCTCTTAGCAGCAGACTCCGCTTCAGACAGTTTATACGGAATTGTATATGTATTATTATGTCTGTTACCCCTCTATTTATCTCCTACTTTTGTACTCAATTGACCTGTATCATTAGTTTGGCTTCCATTTTTCCAAACAGCCTGATTAAGTGGTGCATTTCTGAAAGTGATTCCTTGACCTTGCTTTAATGTGCGATTCTCTAAAGGTTTCACCGTAAACATTTTGAAAAAGTCACTATCCTCCATCATTATTATTGTTGCGATGAAATTAGCCGGAAAAAAGCTTGACGGCAAAACAATAAAAGAAGCTAATTAAAACTTAATGAAAGATAGATATGGGAAATGAGAGAAGAGACTTGTAACCATAGGTCATTAGCTTAACTGGAAAGGATTCTTGGACAATGTGTCAGAGGTCCTAGGTTAGAGTGGCCAATGGGACAACATGATGTGTTTTCGGGCCTAGGAGAATTACGGGCTTCGACCCGAACCTCTTGGTATTGAAAAAAAAGAGAGAAGAAACTCGTAAAGAAGCTTCACTTGTCGAAAAACACAATGAAATCAGATTCAAGACCGATGTTGAAAGACCCAACATATGGGTTTTGAGTGCGGTTGGTAAGTGTCTCATGTTTGCACATGTTAATTTCTCTGGATATGGAAGATGAGTTTTGTTGGTTGACTGATAGGAAAAAGATTATTGTAGACACTAAATTAGGTAAAAATGTATTGTCGGATCAAGAAAGGCCAGATGAATTAAATTTTTTGAAGTTTATTGGAAATGTGTGGTGTAGTACTACTTTGGAAAGGTAAATGCCAACTCACAAGAGAAATAAGTTTTAACCATATTTTATGCTGAGTATAACACATGTTTGGATGTTATTAGTATTAGCAATATGTTCTACATTATCTAATCAATAGTTGTTAAAAAACATTTACTAAATGCTAATTCTTTTCAAATGCCCTCTGATCAATTCTTTCATATGAAGCTTTTTGAAGAGTATTTGAATTTATAATTTATAAAATTAAAGAAAATATATAATTTATTTATTTATTTTATTTAATAATATCGTAAAATTATTTTTATATCCAGAAAATAAAAATTTAATCTCTTAAATAAATTTACAATAAAAATAATTTTTAAAAATAATATTTCACAATTAATATATTTTGAAAATAATATTTTCGATATAAAATATATATATTATATATATTAGAAATATATTCGTTAAAAAATATATATATTATATACTAACTTTTATAAATAGCATATTCATATTATACCTATCATTCTATTAAACAGTTTGGATACTTTCAATCAAGGCGTAAGCGAGGTGAGCATAGAGAGAATTCCTTGTATCCAATAAGGGGTGGAAGTGCTTTCTAATAGAGAAAGTGGTTATTTGTGTTATGATTTTCATAGGAAGTGCCTTTCCATATAAATTTCTCTGCAAACTAAGGGATAAAAATATCTATTGAACATACTCTTTTAAAAGGACGTTCGAGTAGAGAGTGCGAATTACAGAAAATCATTCGTTTTGCCCAAAAGGTATATGTATAGAATGAAATAGCAAAAAAAAAAAAGGAAGCTGGTTTTTGTTTTAACCAAATCCGAATCCTTCACTTGCTTCATGGATTGCAAGCAGCAGCCTCTCCTGCAGATGTTCCTTAGACGGGTACTCTGGCAGATCTAACTGATTGAAACTGCAAACAAAACAGTTTTGCATATATATTAATATTTGTGGTCATCCATCAGAGAATAGTTTCACTGGAGGATTGAGATTTTTTTTTACCAGGTATGAGCAGACGGCAAGTGATTAGCGCTTCCATATGCCTTGTGGATCTGAAACTTCTGTGCCCCTGAAATTCCTTGAAGGGAACTAAATCCTTCCAGAGGTACCTTGTGTTGTTGAGTTCAAAACGTCAGTTTCCCACTTTGTAAAAAAAAAAAAATCTAATGAAACAAACCAAACATGTTTTATTTACCTTAGAGGTTCCAGTCACAAACTGCAATAGACGGGCTTTGTCTTCTTTGCTCAATCCCTGAACAACCTCCCAGAACCACTGGATAACAGGGGATCCAGGACTATACCCAGAATATTCAGTATTCACCCTCAGGTTATCCACTGATACATAATAACCCAACAAAAAAAAGGTCAGAGGCTATAAAATTCTTAGCACAGGAGGATTATGATATATATAACTACTACTTACAGTCGATATCAGGAAGACCACTTATTAATAACTCCAGTTCCTTGTCGTTAAAAATCGATATTAGATCTTTAAGGATAAGTTCACTAAACCCTTCCAGGAATGCATTTATCTGAGGACGAATGGCTGTGGTTAATCGATGCTCGGCGATTAGGTCTACATATTCATGCTTATTCTCCTCAGTAACTTTAATGTTCCGCCCTCCAGGGATCAGTTCATGGTCGGTCACCTGCAATTGTTTTTTTTTAATGTTCGTTCAAACAAATTTCATTTCAAAGACACAGTTAAAAAAGGCTGAACAAGTTATAGTTGTTACCTCCGTTTTTTCATACAGTATTAGCTTTTCCTCATCAGCATCAACGCTAAAAGTGAGATCTAGGACATCGCTAATATCATTCTGCATTTTAGAAAAAACAACAGATGAGTAACAAATGCTTTGGACCAAAGAAACAAACAAACAAAGGTGTATCTACAGTATATATATACCTCCAGCATCCATTTCAGGGCTTTATAGTAATCGGGATCTATAGCTTCAATATCATGGTACGTGACCTTAACTCCCAAGATATGCTTGTAAAAAGAGCGAGTGAAATGGACGTCAAGTAGTTGACCATCAAACAGAGCTTTTCCAACCTGTGCAGGCGGGATAGATAGAATTTAGGAAGGAATTAACGCAGCTACTTACTTAGGTAAAAAGAAAAAAAAGAAAAAGGAGCTTACCACCCGGCCAACGAATTTGAAGTAGGAGAGGTGCTCTGTCTGGTAAACAGAGTTTGGATTCGGTTGGAAAGTCGAGTCATTGCCAACGGTTGTGAACAGAAGAGCTCCTTTGTCAAAAATAACCCTTGACAACAGCTGATACCATTCCCTGGTAAGCCCACCAGCATCAATACCTTCTTCTCCTTGGAAGTGAACAGTCAATCTACCTTTCAGTTCTTGTGTTGACCTCATTCGCAATTGGTTGTATGAATCTTCAAGAATGTAGGCTCTTCTCACTGAGATTCTCAAAGGGCTATGGTGATGGTCATGCTGGTGTTTTATCTTTGATCTGAAGTATGCACGTTTGTTATCAAATTCAATAAAACGTGGAACCTTGAGCATTAGCGAAAAGGACTTCTCAAGCAGGGCAGGATTTTGTCGGATGAAAGCATTAAGAAGTTTCCTGTGCCTTTCAGAAAACTTGATAAAAGAACCGTATTTCTCATCCACCTTGGAGCTGCTGCTTGGTCCTGGACCCTTGGGCTGCTCCTCAGCATCAGAAGAAGCCATGGGAACCGAGATATCACAAGACTGTGATGATGGATGCAATTTCTCACAGGTAACAAAAAACGACTCTACATAAGGCAACATGTTTTGGGCACCAGCAGGAAGTGACTGGCTTACTCCAGCTCCCCTTGTTGTTGCTGAACTCATCGAGGTTGTTGGAGACGTCGTAGTAACAGAAGCAGAATCAGAATGCCCCTCAATTTTGCATATGCAATTGCTCAACTCCAGCCACAGAGGTTCCAAAGCTAAATTGATGTTCGATAGCTGAGAAAACACAGCAACATGCTCTTCGGAATTCTTCTCTTTTGTGATTAACAACGAATCAACGAGGGAGCTTAATGCCTGCAAAACCCTCAACACTCCTGATCCATCTGATGACGTGGTACTTAGAAGCGTTTTTACGGCTTCACCGAACATGTGAAGTTCACTGATCGCTGATCTTGTCAGGCTCTGTATTGCGTTTGCAAGCTCTGTGATAAACAAATGACAATGGCTTGGAGCAATGGCCACAAGTTTTTTCAGCACCTCCGCTACAAGGGTGTATGCATTATCTGACAAACTGAATCAACAGCACAACAGTTAGTAAGGCTACTAGTAGAACTTACAGAATTTAAGCATTAACTGACAGACAGAAAGTAGGAGGTGTTCACATATAAGCATCTGACATACCCTTCACGTGCAAGTAATGAACAAAGCAGACACAGCTCTGACTGGGGAAGATTAAGCAACACAGTATGAACATCACATTCACTCTCTGCTCTGTTGGACGAACTTCCAGATGAGACAATTGGCTTGGTCACTGTACCAGCAGGTACAGTGCCAGATACCATATCGTGGTTTTCTGAATTGTTTTCAACTTCTAATGCTTGATGCGTTGATTGCTGCTCGCTGGCAGACCCATCTGATCCATCAGCTGACTCAGACTTTCGTTCAGCGTTGTCAATGATGACCTCCAGTAAGTTCAGCAGCTGGAACAAATGATGAGAAAATACATACAAACCAGAGTTAATTTTCATAAGAGTAAACAAAGCCAAACCATAGCACCGAATGAAAAGGAGTACCTGTTCAAGATGAGCCACACTTCTCAAATAAAGGGGCTGATTCAGGAGGCTTAGAAGCAACGCAAAGGCTACAGATTCGGGTTCCTGCTGCGTTCTGCTCATGTGATCATCACTTACTACAACAGCTTTTCCACGTGCCTTGTCTGAGGGTACTGAACCTTGAAGGGAAGGCAGGGAAAGCCTGGATTGAAGCAGAATCTTTGCTACGTATATATGATTTCGTGCCAAATATGTCAAAGTCTCAAGGACACGCCGAGACACTAGAGGAGGAACCCCTGCAAATAGAATTACAACTATTACCTACAGAACTTGGTTATTATAAACACATCCCCAGTCAGAATCCAATGTATTAATAGATGCATACCATCAAAGTGCTGAGGACGTGAATATGTTACATTGCTTTGACAAGCATAAAGACGATAAGGTGGTTCGGAAACACTCGAGTAGTTAACAGGCTTCCTTGTGTCGAGCATCAGCATATCCATGAATGTATTAACCAAGGAAAACCTTGTTTCGCCATGAGAACATAAATTCAGCAAAAGCCTCTGCAGAGGACCCTTGTAAAGAGGCTGCAGACCAAAGATATATAAATGAATTGTCCAAGTGATGTCAGTTAAATATCTAAGTAATGCATTAGGTAACTACCTGAACTATCCGAAGAACACGAATCATTGCTTGGAGTGCCTCAGTGTTAACTAGGGGAGCTCCAGCGGCCTCTATAACCTTTGCAGCAGACCTACGAGAAGCAATCCCCTCATTTCCAGATATGACACCTTCACCTCGCCTGGATGCCTCCCCTCTACGATGTCTTGGATGCATACCAAAAAGTGCACGGTTATGGTATCGATGAGCAAACCTTTCACGCAACATGTTTGCTTCCGCAACCAGTGCAGGTGTTAAATTTGCAAGAACGGCATCATCTGACGTCAGCAACACCTGATAACAAAAGTAATATTAGATGAATAAACTTCAACTCAACTCATGGTCATGCCGTTAAAAGGCAACAACTCAATACCTCTTCTCGCAACTCCGAAGGAAACGTTGCAATTATTGAAACGGTGTCCATCTCGACAGGCTGACCTTCAAGTTCATGAGACTGATGAACCCGTTGTGCTTGTTGCTGTGCCAGAACTTCAGCTCGGATATCAGCAGGAAGTGCAGCAAGAAACTCCGGATCAATATCTCCAGAATTCTGCTGTTCATTGCTAGAAGGTTCTGGCGCTTGACCTTGCTGAGCTGAAAGGACTTCAGCTCGCAGTCCCTCAGGTAGGGCATCTAAAAATGCAGGATCAATAGAACTAGAAGCAACATCCCTGTTAACTGGTTGCTCCTCTGGTGGATTATCCTGCTCGGCCTCGTGACCGGAGTTCTCAGGAACCTCAGTTACACTATAAAGAGAAGCTTCTCGCCCAGTTGAAGATGGCACAAGTGACAAATTTGCTCTTCTTGAGCGTATAGCTGGCTGTACATCATGCCTTTCTCCACCATCATCATGTCCATCAGCACTTCCAATCTCAACATCCAAACTCCTAAGGCTTTCACCCAAGGTTGCCCCACTCCCACCGCTTTCTTGACTCACCGCTTCAACATCCCGAACAGTTGAATCATTTGGATCATATTGCATTTCGACTGACTGAGACCGCGAGCTTGAGACAGAATCAGTAGCAGGGGCTCGTGTATCCGGGGTAGCAGATGCAACTGGCGAAACGATAGAGGGAGCAGACACATTGGCACCTCCATTATCAGTGGCGTTTTCATCTGGAATTTCAGGTCTGACAGTTGCCTCCTGTGGCTGCCCACTCTCGGCCTGTGACTGGGGTTCCAAAGGTGATGGATTCTGATCATCAGAAGGATTATCAGAGCCGGGACGTCTCAACTGAGATACCAGCAAATCTTCAAGGCCTTGTGGTACGGTAGAAGCGCCAGATCCAACAATTTGCTGGCTGTCATCAGCCCATAAATTCAAACGATGCCCCTGCCGGCCATTCCTCAAAGATCGGAATATAGCATCCAGCCGTGACGAAGAACTACCGTTGGAATCCCTACCTCCAACAGTATGATCATGTGTGCTTTCTACAAAGAGAAGAAAACGGTCGATTAACAAATTATTCCTTTAGGAAGATCAACACAAACAAAATGTAATCTGGTAGCAAACCCAAATAAAACATAACATAAAGGGAAATGAACACAAGTAAAAACAAAAGAGTACCTGTTTGACTTTGCGACGCTGGAAGTGATGGAGATCCCGATAAAAGAGGATGCTGTGAAGGAGTAGCACCATCCCCAGTTCTGCCAAGAAGGCTGTAAATAGAAGTTGTTCGTCCTTGACGTCTCGAGCCAAACACTTCAACAGGCATTACATGAAGTGTTTCATCGGAAAATCTATGATCTCTAAGAACCTCCAAATGATCAAGAACGTTTAGCCCATTGAATCCATCCTCAAACCTGAGAATTACCCGATCTTCATCATCTTCGTCCTCTTCATCCTCTTCAACCAGTATTTCCTCTTCAAATTCATCATCCTCAAGCTCATGATCATCTTGATCTGTGTCATGATGAGGCAGGTGATGTACATCTTCTTCTTCTTCCAAGTCATTGTCCTCCTCGTCTTCTTCTTCATTATCGTTTTCATCCTCATCTATTTCGTCACCCTCATCACCAGACATCTCTTCGTCTTCCTCTTCATCAAGATTTTCCTGCACGTGGGTATGCATCTCAAACTCTATACCCATCGACCCAATCCCGTTTTCCAACCCCCTAGCATCCTCAGCTGCTTCTTGCATATAATCATCCCCACCTGCGGCAAATCCTTCATCCAAGTCTTGATCATGCTCCATGTCATCTGTCACATCTTCTGAACCAACAAAAGTGTGGGAACCGCCAAAATTCTCCGCATGATCAGCTGTCATGGAATCATGATTCGACCGCAGCATAATTTCCCCTGCTTCAGACGCATCAGCAGTAGTATCTCCTCTTCCTGATTGAATTTGATCAGATGACTTGTTCGCATTTTCATTCTTCGAGTTCGAATCAGCAGAATGGGCATGCTCCTTAGTCACCAACTCCAAAACTTTTATGATTCCTGTTACAGTTTTGGGAGATTCTACGTTGTCCAAGTCCAACACTTCAAGAGTACGAGTAAGAGACTTAACCAATCCAACATCAACAAAAGTATTCGAAGCTTCTGAAGATATATGTGATCCAGTAGGTGACCGAGCAGAGAGCATATCACTCAACAAATCTATCAAAATGTGTATTTCATTAGCTGGAGGTCTAAGCCCATTGGAGGTACCTATGAAGTCATTGAAGATACTGCTAATGTCAGAAAATATCCTCTTCCTTGCTTCAGCTGATCTAACAGATGCACCCACTAAAAACTGATTAGCCCTACTTGCCAGCTTTTGCCGCCAATCACTCTCAGATTTCTTTTCCTTCTTCACCCGTGAGTATGGAATAAACTTGTGAAGAATATGATGAAATATTCCACCAACTTGACCATGAAATATTCCACCAACTTGACCACCCTTCTGTTGAGGACCTCTAAGACTGTTAAGTTCAGCATCTCTTCGAAGTATTATATGGATTGACGAAGAATACATGAACAGTATCTCACTCAAAAGCTTCAGAATGAAAACAATTTTAGCCAATGAAGCTGACATGTCCTGTGAAATAGCTTTCTTTTCTTCAGGTGTGGTAGCAACCGCTTTGCCTTTTCCCTTAGTAGAGGCGTGATCAATATCCATGTCTGCTGAAGTAGAATCACCTTCAACCATGTCATCTTTTGGAGGAGGAACGAAATTACAGAGAGAATCCAGAAGCAGCTCAACAACACCAATGAACGACTGAGGAGGTTTCCGGTAAACTTTAGCCTTGGTGCTCCCAGGGGGAGTGGTAGTTGCAACTTCATTAGAAGTCTGAGATTTCTCTTTGTCAGCTCTGTCCTTATCCTTATCCTTATCCTTCTCTTTGTCTTTTGATTTCTCTTTTTCTTTGACTAACACGATGTAAGGTCTTTCACCAACCATCTCTACTTGACATATAGAACGAGCGGCCTGGATAAAAGTGACTGGATCCCGAGCAATTACAGAATTCACATGCAACAAAAAATTGCGTGGAGAGATTCTCTGATTTGAGTGCCTGTTGGAAAGTGTTGCAAGTGCATGTTTTATCTCAGATTCCATGGCTTGCTGAAGCGTTTGGGGGTCTTCAAGAATATGACGGATGATACTAGCAGCAACTGAGTCAAACCCTGGAAAAAGACTATTACTCGGCAGAGAAAGCAGTCCTTGCACACCTCCAAAATCAAGAAAGCAGACAGCAACAGAATGCTTCCTTGTCAATGTAGAACACAGTTGTAAAACAGCATGCATAGTTTCAGAAGGAAGCTGATTCCGGATACATGTACAAGCAATCTCAATCAACTTCTTCTGATCGTCAGCATCAACAAGCTGTGGAGAGCCAAAAACAGATTGCAGCTTGTCTTGTTTGCTCTCATCAATGGCCAGAGATGTCTCACCTTTTTGCAACTCCTCTATAAGCTCAGTATTTAATTTATGGTCCACTTGTAGCAGCCTATCAATGGCAAGAAACCCTGTCGTCACCCACTTTGGAACATTAAACTTTTCCTTATCAATACTACCAGAATCCCACTTTGAGAGTACATCGCACACAAGTCTTACAATACCCGCCTTCAGCGCAACTTCACGGGAACCTGCGTCTTCATGTAGAATCAAAGCAAGAACATGCAACAGAGCAGAGAGCAGATTGTTCTTTGTGTCATCGAAGACAGGACAACAATCCTTAATCCGGCTAAGAAGGCAAGATATAACACCAGATCGGTGTTCTCCATTGTTTTCTGAGCATATCAATACAAGCAAGTCTCTAACGGGAAAAGCAAGGGGCTCTTTCATCTGCAGAAGCTTCGTACATGTTGTTATAAGCTCTTCAACTGGTGGCAGCGAGACTATTTCTGCTTCAATCTGTTCTCGAGTTTCATCTACAACATTCTCCTTTGTATCTGATTCAGAATTTCCAAGGGACATTGCAAGAGCACGAGAAAGCTCATCGTCCTCTTGGATTTCTTCTGGGTGGGAAAACAGCCATTCCATGGCTAACTCAACACTGTTCGATCCAACCTGTCTCAATGCTTCCTCGGCTCTGGATCTAGAGAACCCCATCTCCACAATTGTTGAAATGGTTGTTTCACTGGGAGGTGGACCTGTTACACGAGCGCTACCACTGCCACCTAAGCTTTTCAGTTCAACTCCAGAATACACATGTTTGATGATGGAAATGAGGGCAGTGACGAAATCATAACTACATTCCGTAAATAGTGGATGAGTCCACACCGGAAGTACAGCTTTCAACACAATGGACTGCAGGATCTTCACAAATGTCTCAGCATCTTGTGGAAATGGAATATTCCCATTTTCTACTGGTTGAACGAGCAAGTGTTTTGTGGATGGTGATAAGATGAACGATGACGTAACCAAATGGTCCATGAGCTTCCCGTAGCCAGCCAGCGGACCATATATCCACGCGTGATCTGTGTCTTCCTTTTCATCCTGCTTTCCTCTAACATCATCAGTCTCCATCGGAGATGAGTAGCTCCTATTAATTGAAAATAAAAGCTGGCTAGTAGCATCAAATGTTGTCAAAACAGTCTGAATCACCCCCCGGCCATAAAAGCAATTTACCAGAACAGGATTACACGAATCAGGCCTGTCAAGAAGGACAGCATCGATGAAGTCAACAACCTTGCCAAGGTAGAGACATTTAGTTGACCTTGATGCCTCGGCTGCAATCTCATGGCCTTCAAAATTCAAGTGATCCAGGGATATTGAAGCAAAACTTGAGGCAACTAACTTAGATGACGGAGATACATTTACTGTATCTTCTCTCCGACGAGATTGGAGCAGCATTGCCTTCCCTAACTCTTGGAATATGTATGTGATGTGGAAGGACAATGACTTCACCATGTCACAGCATGATGTATAATAGGATCCATCTCTTTCAAGCTCTCTGTTACCAGAAGCGTCTGATGAGCTAGAGGGACCATCACTGATTGGTCGTGGTTGAAATCCAGTCGATGCACGTCCAAGATCACGGTAAAGATTTATTAAATCAAAGAATTGCGATTCTGCGCTCCATCCTGACGTTCTCCTCTGAAATAATGGATCCAGAAACTGTCTAAAAGAACTGAACCTTTGTCCTTCCGTTCCATTTGAAGACGGCTCTGTTTGCTCTGACTCGGGAGAAGTATTTGGACTTTCCAGCGTTCCACTCTCGTAAACTGCTATATGCCATAGAATTTCACGGTGCAAATGGCCTATATTCTCCAGAACATCCTTGCTTCCATTTGCAAACTCCGAAAGCAATGCAGTCATCCAACGGTTATCCTTTGATGCAGCTAGAAACAGAAGAAACTCCACAAGGAAAAGAGAAGAAAAAATTCCACAGCTTGGAGAAAGTTTTCGATCAAGTAAGAATGTCCCCGAGAGATCTTGCAGTCCTTCTAAAGCTTTCTTCACCTGATCACGAAGAGAAGAGCAAAAGGCCCGAGCAAGAGAAGCAGAGTGATGCTGCGTAAAACCCTTAAAAACAATGGTGCTGTGCAAGGCAATAGACACCCCTTCAGAAGACTGAGCAATGCTAGGTCGCAAGAGAAGCTTAAGTAACGCCTCAATGCCAGACTTCTCCACAAAGAGACGAGAAGTCTCAGCATTCTCCATTGTTCTGTGGAGCAGAATTATCAGATGAAAGATGCAGAGTTGAACAAACTGCTCATGACTGACGCCATTTATGTTCTTCACATCTGAATCCATTTCCATTGCAGTACTTACAGAGGATGATGAAGAACCACTCTCTCCAAAGCATGCAATTCTATCCACAATTTCAATGATTATTTCAACACCGGTGGCTCTTAGAGATGAGACATGACGCAAAAGCTCTTCCACGGCATTTGTAAACGGAACGATGGCCTCATTCATAGCTAGAACATACTTCTTGGAAGTAAAGACATCAACAAGGAAGCGCAGTGCCGAAGTTTCTTTTACTGTCTCCAAACCTTTGCTATTAAGAGATATTGCACCCAGGCCATTTGGAATGCATGCAATAGCCTTGGAAGAAGGAAGTACTCCTGATACAACTGAAGACAGAAATGCTTCAGGGAGGCCCATTTCAAACAGGGAAGTAAGAGATGTGGGGTCTTTGTGGATTAAATCACTCATAACCGTCACAGCTGAGTAATAGATATCGCCACCAAATTTATCTGCATTCCTGTATATCAAAGACAAAGTGGCAGGCAACGTGCTCTCCTGAGAACTTTGAGACCTATTCGCATTTCCAGGAGTATACGTAGAAGAACCAAGAGACTTCAAAAGAACCTTGATGAGTCTCTTTCGAGAGAGCAACTGATCACCATTTAGTTCTAAAGATTCACCAACCACCATATCACTGTTGTTCTCTCCAGTCAACTTAAGAATGTGATGAACCTCTAACTCTAACCTCTGAGACAAAAGTTCTACTCCCCCAAGATCCCGGAGTAGAGGAACTGCAGAACTGCTATAATCCATGAGCTTCTGTAGTGCTTTAACGGCCAAATACACAAGATGCAGGTGACTCGGATCAGTATACTCCAAGAGAGGGAGAAATGTGGGAACCATGCCAGACCCCCTTATAGTGCTTCCAGATGACGATGATGAAACAATGTGAAGCAAATAAAACTGAAGTAGCGCCTCAACAAAAGCAATAGATGATGGATCACTAGAAATCTTCAGAGAGAGAACGGCTTTCTGAAGCACATTAAGCAGAATCATTCTGTTGCCTACGGCGAAACTGATGCTAGATCTGCTTAGAATCCTGGCTCGATCATGAGAGGCGGAGTATACAGCCAATTGAGCGCCCAATGCAAGCATGGCAAGAGTTCTAATGGTTCCGGGGATTGGTTCTTCAGATCTGACAATTCTTATTAATTCATTTGTATACTCAGGTTCGTTTGCAAAAAAGGATGCAAGTTCTTCTTGGGCATCACTTGACTGAACAAGTACAATAAACGCAAGTAGGCAGATCCTGCTATAACTCCGGCATATTCTGGAAGAACGAAAAGCATGAGCATACCTGACACGGGTCAGTAGAGAGAACCTGAGCTCCGGGGGAACATTGTAATGCTCTATACACTCCTTCATTAACACAAGATCATCCTCTTTCCGCAAGTGCAAATCAGGAATCTGTATCACCCTTGAAGAAGAAGAAGAAGAAGAAGTAGCACTACTACTACCATCATCTATTCTCTGGGCACTGTGTCCACGCAACTCAAAATAAACAGTAGAACCAATCCGAAAATCAGCTTCCTTGTGATTATTTTCCAAGTCGGAAGGAAAGATGCTCAGACCTTCTTCCTGGTTTCTCTCGTTAGCGACAACGCAGGAATACAAACCCAGACCCTCCTCTTTGCTACCCCAGCCCTGGGCAATAGAGAGAAGGAAGCTGTTTACGGAACCACATCCAATCAACTTTCCGCTCCTGTGGAGCTTAGATGAGCTGATTTTCACAAGCGCAGAAAGGGTTTCCAGGGCAGCAATGAGAACCTCTGGATCTGTGGAGGCAAGTAGGAGCTTAAAGTGCTGCAAAAAAACAAACAATGTAGGAAAGAGTTACTAATAAAGTTAAACGAGCTTTAAGATAGATATGGGAAACAGATGAGGCATACCTCTAAACCATCAAAGGAACTTTTGTTGGGACAATTTTCGAGAATGATCTGCATCACACGGAGAATTTGAAGAACAGAGTACTTGGGAAAGGGATCCGCATCTTCCAAAATGTGATCAGACAAGAGAAGGTCATTCCTAGTTGATATAAACGTCTTGAAGTACTTGTCAAAATGTAGAAAAAGAGGTCTCCAGTGATGGAAGTTGCCCTGGAATAACAATAATCAATCAATCAACAAAAAAGGATAATATGAGAAAGGCTTCTATGTATTATTATTATGGTTACCTTACTGTACTCCCAGCGAAAGCCAGAGAGAGGTATCGCAATATCAGAGAGTGGACTCTGGATTACTTTCTCAATAAACGATTTGATCTCCGGAGGCTACAACACATGACAATAATAAACCCTAATTAAGGCTAAAGCTTGTGACAGGATTTCAAAATCAAATTAAAAAGCCCTAATTGAATTCAATCAATATCAATTAAAAAAAACCCTAAAAATCGAATTTGAGACAACTCACAGGCTCAGCGTCGAGCCTAATAGAGGGGCCGATGGACCCTTCGCCGGAAAGAAGCTGCCGCAACCGTGACGGCATACTTGCGGATCTGCCAGTCGCCATCTACAAATAAAGGTTTGAGAGTGATCAATCTCAGAATCGTAACAGATCAGAGAACCAAAATACGAATCTGAGACAGTATGTATGTAGAGATACCTAGAAAGAGACGACGAAGAACGCAGTAGAAGGAGAGAAGAAAACCCCAGAAAAGAAAAGAGAGAGGGATACAGAGAGAGAGACACCGTCTAGGCTTAACTTAATATATTAAACAGTTTGGGCTTAATGTAATGTACTTGTATACATTTTGAGAGATCCCGCAATGAGTTTGTTCTGTCAATGTGGTTATGTGACTTTACTGGTTATCGTAGGCCAGGGTTCGAGCTCTGCTCCCACATTGGGTTTTTTTTTTTTTATTGAAGTCGTACAGTTTTTTAAAAAGCTTTTACAAAATAAAGGGAACATAATATGAACCAGAAACAATCAGATCAAGCTCTAATTGATAATGAGTTCGCGGCATAACAACTCTAACCACGTCCACCACGGTTCCCACGTCCTCTGTTTCCCCGTCCGCGACTTGTTGATGGTTTAACTGGCCTTTCTCGAAGGATTCTTTTGCCTGGAGGTGTCATGAGATCCATCGAATCCGGATCTTCTTCCAAATCTGATGAATCTTCTTCTTCCTCCGCACTGAACAATAAAGCAAATTTGTTAGAGCCAAAGTCAGGCTCAGCTGTTCTACTACCATCCCTTTGGACCGTAGAAATTGTGTTGGCAATAGGAGTGGTGACTGATGATAACTTTTGAGCAGACTCCAAGATCGGAGACTCCATAGGGTCGTTGATGCAAATAACTGTTGGAGACATACACATGTTCTCAAGTATCGAGATTGTCGTGAGTGAATGAAGATCATCCTCGTTTGGATTAACTAGATCAGCGGGGAGAGTGTTAGAAAGAGATATCTCCATGCCTGAAAGAATAGAAGACTCAATAGGATCAGAATTGTTATCAACTGAAGCTGATGGGGTATGGACATCCTCAATGTTAGAAGCAGTGACATGTACTAGAGCTAGTGATTATTTTGCAAGAGACTGATCAGAAATAGGAGCAAAAGACTTTTTTTCAAATCCATTCTTCACCTCACCATTGTCAGATTGCAGACAACGCTTCACTTTGTGTCCTAACTGTCCGCATCTACTACAATTAGTGGATAACCAAGCATATTCTACACCATAAAAATAAAACATGTTGTATCAGTTGCAGCGATCCTCGCCGGGAAAGCTTTACTCAACTCAACTTCAACTAGATTTTTTGCTTCTCCCATGTGAATGGGATCCAAACGGGGTTTGTGAGTCGCCATTGGAGCTCCCAATCCAGTTCCTGGAATTGAGTAAATAATGTTGGGTATCTTCTTTAAAGTCGCCCATATAGGAATAGTTTTGATCTTAGGGATAGCCAAAGTTGCTTCAGGAGTCCATGGAGCAACAACCATTAAACAGTCATCAATATGCCACATACCCCTCTGAAGTACCCAAGTCCTAGAGGCTTCATCCGGAATGTGAAACAAATAATTCGATTCACCCAACTTCCTAATGGTAATTCTGCAGTTTCTACCCCATAACTTGTTGAAAACCGCATAAATTAAACCACCAGGAGGAGGAGAGCATCTATAGAATTGCCCTAAGATGTATTCTTTCTGGTTTTGTAGACCTTGGAGCAGAACATGTGAAGGAATGGTTACCTTTGGCATGCCGTCTTCTAGATATTCTGGTTTTGTTGCTCTATACAGATTACGCGATGCCGGATTCATTTTTGCAGCCCAAGGAAACCGAAGATCGTCCTCCTTTCTGTCTAACGGTTTTGGGAGTCCATGAGTTACAAACTTATTAGACATAGTCGCAGGAACCTTTCTTCCCATCCTTCCAGAATTCTGACTCGGCAAAGACGGCCAGTGATCCCGAGCAACTTCTTCTCCATTTGATTCAAGAGACGAGTTCATCAATGACGAAGGATTGATGAATTTGAGCGGTTGAGCTCATGCCCCAAGCCGTGAAGAAGGAGAAATTGAAGATGTATCAGTATCCATTACTTTCTTCAAATCTGAATCTTTAGAACCTTCAACAGTTTCAGAGTCGACTGAAGGAGGAGTAAGAGCAGCTTCAACCAAAATGCTATCACCAGGAGGCTCCACCAGTGGTTTCGTAACGTGGAAATTTGAAGAATTCAAGATCGAGGAGGCCATGGCAGAGAGAGGTGGAGAAGATGAGCCTGTAAAATGGACTCACCGTTGTGTATAACGGAAGAGTAGCCGGCGACGTATCCGATCGGATTCGCCGAAGTTCGCCGTAAATAATTAGGTTTGTCTCGACAGAGATTTTTTGGGGGCGCGTATAGCATACTCGCGTCAAGATTTCTCTACTCCCATATTGGTTTTTAATTATTATCATTTTTATCCCAGAAACACCACAAATCAAGGGGAATTTTAACATAAATAAGTGTCATGTTCATTTTGAATCTATTTCAGTTTAGAGTTTTCACCTATCCAAAGCAAAATCTATATAAATTTCGGTACTATTTTTAAAAATATTTTATGAAAATGTGAATAATATGCTAGAAAGTTGAGTGCATCCCATTAAATATATATTTTTGGACAGTTGATTCTGCATCATCATCAATATTTGATGTAGAGCTTTTAGTTGTACTAATTGGATTTCATGTTACCTATCTAATCTAAAGTTTTGTATATTGAATAAGTGTTTTTTTTCAATCGTTTAAATTAGTGATTTTAATTAGAAAAACTTAAAAAAAAAAATTTACAATTGCTTGCGAAGAAATACATGTATTACAAAATATCTTGTATACAGTTATATTTTTTTATTGATAATACATGTATTTTGCATTAGTAGTTTTGTGCTTAAGTGAAAATTTGGGGTTAACCGACCAAAAAAAAAATAGTGTGAAATTCAGAAGATACAAGTATTAATATATTAATTTTGTAAATATATAATATTATTAAAGTAATCAAATTACTAAGAAAATATAACTACCATATTATTTTTATTTAATTTTAAAGATTATTTAAAATGTAGATAAATAGATATAAAAGAAATGAAAAAATATTTTTAAAAAAAATCTATGCAATTTTTTGAATGAGAAGACACATCCTTAAATATTTTGACATTCTTTTCAAAGTAATAAAACTTTCCTGAGTTTATATGTTTTTTTCCAAGATCCTTAATGAACTTTTAAAAATGAATCTCTCCCTTTCCTAATTTATTTTGTGATTGTTGTGCATTTTATTTTAGTTGTGGTTAGTTGGTTGCAATAGATAACACAAAATTTTAAAATGGCTCATCGCCAAGTCCTACAATCACCAAATGCTATAATCACCAGATGCTACAATTATCAACAATTACACTGGTTCATTGCCAAATATTGCAGTGGTCTATACCAAAATTTAAAATTACCAACAAATGTAATGTTTCATTTAGTTAGTTGCAGTTGTTCATTTAGATAATTGCAATAATTCATTTAAATGGTTTCAAAGAATGGCTTAAATCTCCAACAATCATTATCATTTATGTGTAATTAGATATTAAATTAATAAATAGTACATATATCAAATTTATACATAAATTAAAATGTACATATATAAAAAAAAATATTTGTACATGGTTTAATTTTTCTTCATATTAATCTATTAATAAATAAAATTATCTAAATAAGACCTAAATCTTTTCTTAAAACCGAATAATGAAACCAGATCAGACAAAAATATCCACACCAAACCATGATATTACAAACCATTCAATATAATTGAAAGCCATATAGATAATTTTGTAAAATATATAAAATTATAATAATAATTAAATTACACAACAAACCGAATTATTAGAATATTTAATATATTTATCAATTTTTTAATATAATCTAAAAGTATGAAAATATAAGACATGAATCATGTGTCAAACATAATAAGAAATGTAGTTTTGCAAAAAAGAAAAAAATACTCCTACTTTTTATTTTTTTGTCAAACATACTTTAATTTTCATTTAGTAAAAGAAGATTGATAACACAAAAATTGTGTCTTTCTACTCTCATAATTATTAACTGTAAAAAGACACTTATTTTTAAAAAAATTGTGTCCTTCTACAATTCTTAAAATTGCGTATAGAATTTGGATAGACAATTTCAGTTTATGTTGAAAATACACAACTCTAAACATTAAATTAAATTGGGTTAATTGTCTAAAACCCTATCTACTAAACAAATCCACACTCATTCCCCCCCCCCCCCCCCTCAAACTATTGTACTCATCGAAAACCAACTTAAATTATTCGATTCTAAGTTTTTAACTAATTCCACATTTGAAAACATGAAATTGCGTTTAATTCTCCCAAATTTCGTTTGGTTACGATTACCCATAATCCAAAACCCGATCCGATATAAACGCAAAGCTAAATCAATTAAAAGTACAAATAAAATGGGGGTCAAAAAAATATTTGGGGATAATGTCTTAGGGTTCTTCAGTAGTGTGGCAGAGATTCCAAAAGTGAAAGATGAGAACATGAGAAATCACAGCTTCTATACCACTTTGATTGGAGAAGAGTACCAGTTTATCTTGTGAAAGGTTAAGGGGAAGTTCAAATGTGTACTTCAGTTTTAATATATTAGATATATGCATTACCTGATGTAGTTAAATTAATTTAAAAAATAGGAAATATATTCATAATGGCATTTGGGTGTAAATATTGTGAAAGATTAAGGGGAAGTTCAAATGTGTACTTCAGTTTTAATATATTAGATATGCATTACCTAATGATTATTGCATTTACTTCTTTATTTTTAGCTTGAAAATCATTTGTTAGCTTTGTATATGTCGTTCATCTTTCAAGTTTTTGTTAAAAATATTTTGTGCAAAATCTTGTGGTCATAGTTCAAGTTTGATTGTATCTTTTTGTCTTGTATGTGTTTTTATATTTTGAATGGATTGTAAACAATAAAACATGTCATGCATTCATTTCTGTCTTTTTATTTTTATTTCTTCAAAAACAACTCTTCCAAAATGTAAACAATGTAAATACAAAAATTGTTATATTTTCTAAAAGATGCTTGGAATTATTATTTTTTATTTGTTTTAAATTTTATTATCAATTATTATTTTGGAAAATCAAATAAGACTTTGATTCATAATTGTAGGGTTTTTAATTTTAGTTAGATAAACATATTTGTAAAATTATATAATTAACTTTTATAATTTTTTTAGGGGTTTTTGCAAATATGACTCAAAACTTGAAGTCAAACACAAAACTAACCCATGTTTTTTTTGGAACTTTGACTTGCCTCTTTCATCCCTAAAGTTAAGATTATTCACGAAAATACCATCACTTTTTTTTGCTTCAAAAATGCATATTTTACTCTATCACCCTCATCTTCCTCAAGTATTCACAATATTGTCATTGTCATCAATACACCAACCACCATGAACAACCCATTTGAAGCTCTTAATGCACCTAAAAATCGATTTACACTCTTTTTTTCTCAGTTATTATGAACTAAAAAAACATCTTTTTCACTTTTTCTCCATATTCATCCAAAAAAACCCAAAATTTTGATTCTAAATTTTTTATGGTTCATAGAGCCATTGAAGCTTACGATTCTTGGTGGGTCACTTTTGTTTGAGATTCTGGGTGCTTGGAGAAGACTTATGTGTGCAAAACAAGTTATCTCACTGGTTGAAACTATGAAATTGAGATTTTTTCCAGATCTTTTCGTCCAGACGACTTACAGGTAAGTCTTCTGGCTGTAGACGACTTACCTGGAAGTCGTCTGGTCAATGCAGATGTTAGTTTTGCAATTGACTTTTAATTTATTTTTTTTAGACGACTTACAGGTTAGTCGTCCACCTTTGTTTGATAAAAGAAAAATCGAGACGACTTACATGTAAGTCGTCTAGGGAAAACGGGTTAGTTTTGCATTTAACCGGAATGTGTCAGAAATTTTACTTTTCCTGGACGACTAACTTGGACGAGTTACAAGTTATTCGTCCAGTAGAAAATTAAAAAATTAATATTTTTTTTTCTAGACGACTTACATACAAGTCGTCTCAGATTAGTTTTGCAATTGAAATATTAAACAAAAAAGATTTTTTTTCTAGACGACTTACAAGGAAGTCGTCCGTCCGACGACTTACATGTAAGTCGTTCAGGATTTTATTCCAAGATTCTGGTCAGACCTTACTTATCTTGGACGACTTACAAGTTAGTCGTTTAGGAAAAAAAACTCGAGACGACTAACGTGTAAGTCGTCTAGAAAAAAAAAATTGTTTAATAATTCAATTGCAAAACTAACATGAGATGACTTACAAGTTAGTCGTCTAGAAAAAACAAAATATTAATTTTTTAATTTTCTACTAGACGACTTACTTGTAAGTCGTCCAGGAAAAGTCAAATTTCTGACACATTCCGGTCAAATGCAAAACTAACCCGTTTTCTCTAGACGACTTACATGTAAGTCATCTCGATTTTTTTTTTATCAAACAAAGGTGGACGACTAACCTGTAAGTCGTCTAGGTTAAAAATCAATTGCAAAACTAATCTAAATGGACGACTTCCTAGAGGTGTTCCAGACGACCTCTGTGGAAGTCGTCTACGTCAATGTTTAACAAACTTCCATTTTCTCTAAACCTATAAAGACTTTTTAATATTTTTTTTGTTAATTCATGTATATTAGTCAATATTAGGGCTACTGAATGAAATTTATAACTTAATTGGTGATATTTATGAGGTTACCAACATTCACGTTAATTAAAGTTTCAAACTGATACGAGAAGACTTTCGTGGAAGTCTTCTATGCTAGTTTTTAAGTCTTCTACGCTAGTTTTTGAATAACTTGTATATTTAAGAGTGATAAGTAACTTCAAGATATGTAAAACTCATATTTTTAAAATATGTTTTCTTCCTTAGTTTTACTGAATTTGACTAAGTTTTTCAACACAAACTTGTAAAAAATGTGATATGATTTGACTAGTCACTATTGTTTGTTTCCATCTCTTAAGTATTATTGTTATAGACACCAATGATGATTATTGTTATGAGTTAGAAGAAGGGTTAAAATGCTTCTTAAAATATTGTATCAATATGAGGCTACCAACATTCTTGTTTATTAAGATGAGAAAAAGGTCATTGGAGTTTATTATTGCATATGGGAGATCCAAATATAAGAAAAATGCTATTAAAGTATATTATTTCATTGATTTGTAAATGTGTAAATACATTGTTAGCACATATATTACATCTTGGGAAACATTATTACTGATTTTACAAAAAAATCACAACTAAAAGAGTGGACATGCAAATCACAAAACAGACCACAAACAAAACTATTATAGATCATTCCTCTACAAAGACAAACTTGGACTCCACTTGATATGGAAGAAGACTTCGTCAGAAGACTTCCAGGAAGTCGTGGAAGTCGTCTGGAAGACTTCCTGGAAGACTTCTTGGAAGTCGTCTAGCGCATTATATTTTAGACGACTAACAGGTAAGTCGTCCCAGAAGTATTCCAGATCTGAAAAACCTGCATATCAAATCCAGATTTGAAAAACCTGCATATCAAAAAACGTTCAAATGACTTAAAAACAGAGAAAATGAGTGAAAGATTAGATAAATCTACCTTTATAGAACACACAAAAATGCATATATAAAATTAATAGATCTACATTTAAATGAGTGGAAGATGAGAACCATCTGATTAAAAACCTGCAAAAACAAGATAAATTATTGAGAAAGACATGAGACAAAACTGAAAAATTCATATAAAGTTTGGTGTTTTCAAGTCAAAGAGATTAGAGTGGATTTGGAGAGTTTTAGTTTGGAAAAAAGTAAGTACTTTATACAACAGAAAGTTACCAAATGAAGAAAAATCAGACATAAAAACTTACCAAAACGCTCAGATCTGTTATGAAAGGGAGAGACATGGGAGAAGACTCCGTCAGACGACTTCCAGGAAGTCGTCTAGCGCATTATATTTTAGACGACTAACAGGTAAGTCGTCTGATCAGAAAAACCTGCATATCCAAAAAAAACAGCATATCCAAATCCAGATCTGAAAAACCTGCATATTCAAAAACGTTCAAATGGCTTAAAAACAGAGAAAATGAGTAGAAGATTAGATAAATCTACTTTTATAGAACACACAAAAATATATATCTAAAATTGGTAGATATACTTATAAATGAGTGAAAGATGAGAACCATGTGATTAAAATCCTGCAAAAAAAGATAAATTAGTGAGAAAGACATGAGACAATAACAAGAAATTGATATAAAGCTTAGTGTTTATAAGTTCATAGAGATTGGAAAGAAGTTGAATAGTTTTATAATGATGAACATTACATTTTTGTTGCAGCCATTTGAGAGAACGAGAGAGAATGTGTAAATTTTTCTTTATATAGGGAAACAAAAAATCTAATTAGGTTAAATATTTTTGATTTAGACGACTTCCTAGACGACTTACTTGTAAGTCACCCAGAAGACTTTAATATTTTTAGCGGGAAACTAAAATATTTTTAGCTGGAAACTAAAATATTTTTAGCGGGAAACTAAAATAGAAGACTTCCCAGACGACTTACAAGTCGTCTGGTTTAATTTATTTAAGCGGAAAAATAATTTTTTAGGCGGAAATATTTGGACGACTTACATGTAAGTCGTCTTATTTAAATTATTCACCAGACGACTTACAAGTTAGTCGTCTAGACCCTGAAAATAACCCCTAAACTTAATTAACTAGCTAAACACTTCATAAAATCAAATTAAACTTCAAAAGTGTTTTATTATACACAAAAATAAACACTTATAGCTAAAAAATTAATTTTCAAAAAAACATTCAAGCTTTCCAAAATCTAACCCTAAGAATACATACAATACAATACTACAACATATGTTGTCAAACCATAAAACCAAAGAATATCATGATTAACTACTTTCACTCATCTATGAAACCTATTCAATTTTATTATATCTTAATTTACATTACTTAAAATTGTTTATAATTACATGATTTTAATTTTTCATTTGTCAAAATATTTTTAAAAAAATTTGTAAATTATTTTTAAGATCAACTACACCAGACGACTTACTATGGCTATATTCGTAAAAATGACTTATGTTTTTTTTGTTTGGTCACAAGGGGATGGCTGTAATTTCACAAGACTTTTAGGTTAGTTTTGCATTTGATTCAAGTTTGATATACTTTTGCAATCAAAGTCAAGTTTTGGGTCATATTTGGTAAATCCTCCATTTTTTATGGGTTTTTGCAAAAATGACTCAAAACGAAATGTAAAATGCAAACTGACCCATGACTTTGTGAAGAAGTTCAGATTATTCACGAAAATGAGATTATTATTTATTTTTCCGAAAATGTTTGTTTTACTCATTCATCCTCATCCTCCTCGTATATTTACAACATATATAATCATTGTCATCAATACATCAACCACCATGAACAACCAATTTCAAGGTCTAAATGCACCTAAAATCAACATCAACATCTTCATATTCTTATTTCTTACGCACATAAACCATTTCATCCCAACATCCCAACTTTTTATTCCAAAATTTATAAGCTTATTAGAGTTACTCAAGTTCATGATTCTTAGTCAAGAACGAGTGAGTAACTTTCATTAAGAAGTGATGTGTGCTTGGAGAGGCTAAACATTAACCTCATTGAATCTGACAATGAATTTTGATTTTTTTTTTTACAGATTTAGCTTCGGTCAATGCATAGGTTAGTTTTGCAATTGTATTTTTTGTATGTTTTAGAGACGATTTCCCTAGAAGTCTTCCAACTTTTCTTTGTTAACAAAAAAAAGTAAAGACTTACCGGGAAGTATTCTCGGATAAACACGTTAATTCTGCAATTGACCGAATTGTTTCAAACTTTGACTTTCTCTAAAAGACTTCCTAGGAAGTCTTCACTACATAAGACTTCCAGAGAAATCGTCTCAACTGTCTGTGGAAGTCTTCTCATTATTGTTAAAAGTCATCTTAGGTTACGTTTGCAATTGATAAATAAAACTTAAATATTTATTTTAACCAGAAGTTTCTATGTAAGTCTTCTCACGGAAGGCTTCCTCGAAATCGTCCACATTTTTATTCGAAGATTATGGTCAAACCTTTGGTTACGACATAAGAGCCATAAGACTTCCAGTTAATATTAAATTTATTTGTCAATTCCAAAAGTAACCTAAGACGATTTTCAGCGACAGTGAGAAGACTTCCACCGACAACTGAGTCACCTTCCCTGGAAGTCTTCTGTAGAGAAGAATTTCGGGTAAGTCTTCTAGAAAAATTCAAATTTTTGACGCAGTTCGGTCAATTGTAAAACTAACCTGACTATCTGAGAAGACTTTATGGTATGTTTACTATGGTATTTCAAGATTTTTTTGAACACAAAAATAAGCCATTATCTACAAAGTAAGACTTCGAGAGAAGTCTGCTCTAAAGTAGACTTCTTTGGAAGTTGTTATTTGTAAATTTGAAATTGCAAAAATGACCTAAATGCAAAACTTCTTAGAAGTATTATGCCTGAATATTTTTGTATAATTCTTCTGCCGGACTGCCAAATTCTACGTCAATGTTTAATAAACTTTCATTTTCTCTAAAATTATAAATACTTTTTAACATTTTCTTGTTAATTCATGTATATTAGTCACTATTGGAGCTACTAAATGAAATTGATAACTTAATTGGTGATAATTATAAGGTTGTCAACATTCATTTTATTAAGATTTCTAGCTAACGAGAGAAGACTTAGTAAGAAGTCTTCTCCGTTAATTTTTGGGAACTTGTATTTTCAAGAGTGTTAAGTAACTTTAAGATCAGTTTTTTAACTTTCAAAAATGTTAAGTAATTCATGAATATGTGGTTTGTGTCTTTTTAGAACATAGGATATACTTTTTAAATTTCATGTGATTTAAAATTTCAGTTTTCTCTTAAAATTTAAGTTCTCCGCTTAAAGTTTAATTTCTCGCTTAAATTTCCCGTTTATATTTTAAATTTTCGTTTAAAATTGAAGTCTTCCGAGAAGACTTATGTAATGTTTGATCTTTTATAATTTAACTATGATTTTTTAGAAGTCTTCTCCTTTAGTTTTAGTAAATTTGACTAAATTTTTAGTTTATTGTGTTCTGCTATTGAAGTTGTATATAATTTCAATAATGTCAAATACTTTTAGCAAGATAATTTTGTACACATAAACATATTTACCAACTTTTCATTAACATTTCTTCAAATTTACAAAATAATCCACAACTAAAAGAGTACACATACAAATCACAAAATAAACCATAAATAAAATTGTTACACTTGGAGTTAGAGATCATTCATCCACAAATATAAGTTTGGACTGCACTTGACATACACATCATAAACTTTGATAGTTCTCGTGTTCATGTTTCAGGTTTTTGAATACTTCGCGGGCGACTTCCATGAAGTCTTCCAGAAAGTCTTCATGCAAGCTTCCTAAAACTTGAAACTTTCATCATCTTAAACACACTCAGATCTGTTTACCAGATGATCGGACAGCTCCTCCATTTTGATAGCTCAAGATCTGAAGCTAAAACAAAGATTCAAAACATGGCTTTGGAAAAATGTAAGAGCTTTAAGCAACAAGATGTTATCAAATGAAGAAAAATAAAAAATGGAGACTTACCAAAATGCTTAGATCTATTTTGAAAAAAGAGACATGAGAGAAGACTCCGTTAGAAGACTTCCATGAAGTTTTGTAATGCATTATGTGTCTTCCAAAGTTTGATTCAGATCTGAAAAACATATATATCCAAAAGCATTCAAATGACTTCAAAACAAAGAAAAGCTTCAAAAATAAGGTATGAGCTTTAAGCAACAAAAAGTGTTTTCAAAAGCTAAGAGTTTTAAGCAGCAAAAGGTTATCAATTGAAGAAAAACCAGACATGAAGACTTACCAAAACGTTAAGATCTGTTATGCAAAAGGAGACATGGGAGAAGACTCTGTCATGGAAGTCTTCTGGTGCATTATATGTTAGAAGACTTCCCTAAAAGTCCTCCAAATCTGACTTCCCTCGAAGTCTTCCAAATCTGACTCAGATCTGAAAAACATGCATATCCAAAAGCATTCAAATGACTTCAAAACAGAAAAAAACTTCAAAAATAAGGTAAGAGCTTTAAAAACAAAAAAAAGAAGTTTTCAAAAGGCAAGAGTTTTAAGCAACAAGAGGTTACCAAATGAAGAAATATAATTTATAGATCTACCTTTAGAGGAGTGGAAGATGAGAACCATGTAATGAAAAACTTGCAAAAACAAAATAAATTAATGAGAAAGACATGAAATAAAAATGAAAAATTAATATAAAGTTTGGTGTTTTCAAGCTCAAAGAGATTAGAGGGAGGTTGATGAGTTTTAGAGTGAAAAACATTATATTTTTGTTGCAACCATTTGAGAGAAGGAGAGAGAATATGTAAATTTTCTTTATGTAAAGAGACAAAATTCTAATAAAGTTAAATATTTTTTATTCATAAGACTTTCAAGGAATTCTTTCTATGAAATCTTCTACTGCATTAATTATTGGAAGACTTAAGTTACATAAACGCTAAACTCAAAATAACTAACAAAGTAGAAACAAATACTTCATAAAGCTTAAGATTAATTTTTTTGTCAAACTTAAAATAAACTTTAAAAGTCTTTAATATACACAAAACTAAATACATATAAGTAAAAATTAAATTTTTCAAAAAAGAAAATTAAGCTTCCAAAATCTAACTCTAAAATATAAACAATACTATAACATATGTTACCAAACCCTAAACCAAAGAATACCATGACACACTACATTCACTCATCTATGTTGAAAACAATTTAATTTTACTAGATCTTAATTTATATCATTTACAAATGTTTATAATTACATGATTTCAATTTCTCCCATCAAAATATTTTTTTATAAAATTTATAATTTATTTTTAAGATCTACTATATGAGAGAAGACTTCCTCGGCTTATATTTGTAAAAATACAGTCTGATTTTTTGTTTGGTCAAAAGGTACTGATAGTAATTTTATAAGGCTTTTGAGTTATTTTTGTATTTGATTGAGGGCATTTTCTCTACCCCTTCTTACCCTGGAAAAACAGGGACACCTTGCGCTCTTAAACCGATAACCATCTTTCGGCTAACCTAGCCTCCTCCGTTCCTCGGGACCAAAAACAGGTAGTACATAATAGTTTTTCAGAAATTATCACAATGAGTGATTTTGATTGTTCTAAGAAATTTATCTTAACAAATATATGATTTATTCTATCTTATGTGATAATATATATATATATATATTAAAACAGAGTCTGTTTAATTTTACTAACCAAATATTATAAACATATATATAATATTTTAATATTAATAAAATAAATATAATATAAATTAACTATGATATTTTCGTTAGAATTTTTAATTATTCTGAAGATAAAGATAAGTTATCAGCTAAGTCACTAAAATTATTTATCAAAATTAACAATTAAGCATAAAATATGACTAAACCTAAAATTATGGAGAACATGACAAATCAGCAAATCAACAAATTAATTTCTCAAATAATAGTATAGATAATTCATAGTCTTATAGATACAATATATCTTATATTAATTAGCATACTTAGATGTTATTTAATATATAGATAATATTATCAATTATTATTTATGTTTTCATTTAACTATAATTTCTATTTTTCTATTTAACTGGAATCATTTTCTAGTCATGTTTTAATTTATTTTAACTATAATCAGAATAACACTCTGCTACAAGCCTACAACTATATATATGTTGCATCAAAAAATACAATCCAACCAATCATTCAAATAAATGTACAGCATAAAATGAAACTGCGACATTATGGATATTCTAACTTCTCTACCTCCCATACCCCCACAAGATAGTCACCAATATATTATGTGAAATAGAGATATTTTAGGTGACTTGAGTGTTTTAAAATGATACATTCTCAGATTACGAATCAACAAGCAATGAACCGTACGTCAAATCCCAACCATCCATGAAAATATATCTTAAGAGAAAGAAAGAGAATCTGTATCTTCTTCTTTCAGTCAGAGAAATTTATCTGTATATATGACCGACATCTTAAGCATCTTCAGTATATATATATATATCCCTTTTTTTTTTTTTACATCAAACGGCTATTCTATTATTCAAACTTGAGGAGACCTGGGTAACTAGACCGAAATAGAACAACCAATAAAACTCCCTATTGATGAATCTAGCAGTCTTAGCTAAAAAATCTGAAATTTGATTGCGCGCTCGTGAAACATGTATGATGTTGAAATCCGGAAAGCATATCTGTTGTGTCTCTATCCTCTCCAATTCCATCGCAAAGCTTGGCCAAGCATGAGGCTCATTTAACATTGCAATCAGCTCCTTGCAGTCCGTCCCAAAGCTCTAACATGTTGAGTGGTGAAGCATATTCTCCATCGCCCACCTCAGTGCTTCTACTTCCGTATGTAAGGCTGATTCACGTCGAGTGAGATTTTTTGTTCCCATGAGCTGGGTCTTTCCACTACTGTCCAGCCAAACCTACCCACATCCATTATAATTGGCAGAGGCAGTCCAAAATCCATCCAGCAAGCATATATTACCCAAGCTTATGACTTGGGGATTCTCCATATTTTTATCTTGTACCACTGGTTGTGCCACTTCATTCGCTTCAAACCAGGTCTGACATTCACTTTCTGCATATCGAACTAACTCCAAAGGATCTCTGTCGATCCCCTTGAACAGTTTATCATTCCTTGCCTTCCAGATATACCAGATAATCCTGGGGTACGGGTCTTTGTCTTCTTCCGGCTCAATAATATTGTTTTTCCTTCAGAAATGGTAGTCCATATTTGTGTAGACACTTGATACTGGAAATACCTCTGGGTTTGTTGGAGTTGCTGATAAGGACCAAACTTGTAGAGCTGGCGGACATTCAAAAATGGTGTGGGTTGCAGATTCTTCTAAATCTCTACATCTTGGGCAGTAATTATCACATCTCATATTACGTCTTGCTAAGTTCCTTGTTACTGCCACATGACCAGTTAACAACTGCCATATAAGATGACATATCTTCGTAGGTGCCCTTAACTTTCAAGCAAAGGCTTGAAGTTTGGTGATACTCGGCTCTAAGACCTCCTTATCCATTTTTGTTTTTGTTTTTTACTTGTGTAGGGTTAATAAAAGATAAAGATGTATGTAGAACTTATGCGAAGATATGTCGGCCGTATAAAAGCGACAAAAACTTATTTGAGTTGTTTATGAAGAGCTTTATATGATATCCACCGAGAAGATCCCATCACAAGACACATCTCTTTTTCCTTCTTCATACACAGTGACACACCACCTTATTTTTGTTCTTTAATGTTGGTAGTTGCAGTACAATGTTTTGCGTATCTATTGATTCATCCAAGATTTTTTTGATGATTTGTCCTTTGATATATTATACATATGAATCAATACTTGTCTTGTTGCCTACGTACTATAATTTTGGTTTCGAATTCTAAAGCTTATGAAAATAACATTAACATAAAATGTAGACGTTGAAAATCTTCTTTCTTAACCCTACTGATATATTGATGTTAACATAAAATATAGTTTAAATTTGATGTGTTGAGTCATTTTGACACTGAAAATCAGGAGTATAAGCATGCATGTATCTCATTTATATGATTATACTTAATTAGCCACGCAAATAAAAGCTCTTTATTCAAACCCCGACATATAGTGTACACTACCAAAAAGTATTTGTGATTTTGGGAGGAACACTTTCTCTAAATGAAACCAATAGTCATTGCCAAACTCAAATAATTTGTTTCAAATCCGAACTGAATGCTGACTAAAAACATGTTGTTGTTGACCGGTTTTGTGCACAAACCGAATGCAAACCGAATTGGCTAAACTTCAGCTCTGTTCAACCAAATCGGCTTGGCATATTTATGTACATGTCTAGTTACGAGAACTAAATTTGTGAAAAGAAACATTTTTTGCTTTTCTTTTGGACTATACTTGAGAATGTGGAATGCTGAAGAACAAATAAAATAAATGTAAAAGTAAAAAGATAGGAGTCGGCAAAGGGGGAAGAAGCACATGAATCCAACTCGTGGTGGTAGACATTTTCTAATTAGATGACAAAATTCTGTATAGAGATTGAACTAATGTTTCTTTTTTTATAGCAAAAAGAATTGTGTTAAAATATAAGATTGGTGCTAGACATTTCTTGATTAGAGGACAAAACTCTGTTTGAGGTTAAACCTTTTTTATTTTTTTATAACAAATGTAATTGTGTTAAAATATAAGATTGGTGCTAGACATTTCTTAACTAGATGACAAAACTCTTTTTGAGGTTAAACAAATGTTTCAATTTTTATAACAAAAAAATCTTATATATTAAAACAAAAGTAATGACTTCTTTCATGTGTGATTTTTTAATTTGGACCACCACATAGAAATCTTATTAAATATATTTTACTAAGACTAATAATACATATAATCTTTAAAATACTTTAATCATAATATCTTTTGATATCTTTTTATTTTAAATCTAAATATATTTATTTTAAAATTCTAACAAATCTGTTTTAAAAGATTTTTACAAGATCTTCATTTTTGAAATTATATTTAAATATTTTCACTAATTTCGAAATTAGTTTGAAATATTATTATACATTAATATATCCAGTTATCGTTTATAAAATGAAAAATAAAAAATTCTATAGTATTTTATCTATTATATAATCATAATCAATCATATTAAAAGAAAATTATTATATTGAGCTAAATATAATAAAATTGTATTAAATTTATATATTTTGTATATTTTATTTTCTTAAGTATAAAATATTTATGATCAAAAATAAAATCTAATACGTTGGTAAGATGAGTTAACATTAGCAAACTATATAATACATGTATAAAAATTAACATGTATTTCTTTAAAGTTAATAATATAAAATTTTTGTAACTACTTTAATCATAATGTATTTTCATTTTCATTTTAAATATAATATATATTTATATATTATATTTTAAAAATTCTAATAAATCTATGTAAAAATATTTTAACAATAACTTAATGTATTTTAAGTTATCGTTTATAAAATGAAAAATAAATAAATTATTATACTAAAATAAATATGATAAAATTATATTCAATTGAAAAATTTATAAATTTTATTTTCATAAATATAAACTATTTATTTTAAAAACATAATATGATGATAGAACAGCTTAAAATTAATAAACTATATTATACATGTCTAAAAATTAATATATCTTAGACTTTTGTATATACAATAATATATTATCTAAAATGAATAAACATAAAAATATTGGTAAAAAGAAATGAGAAAATGACCGGAATAACACTAAAAAAGTTTTTGTCACAAATATAGCCTCTAAGAATGAAAATGACCAAAATTGCACTTAATGTTTTATCAAAAGAGATAAATATACACTTATACCCCAATGGTAAATTAATTTAGTCATTAGGGTTTAGAGTTAAGGGGTGGGGTTTAGGATTTAGGGTTTAAGGTTTAGAGTTTAGGGTTTAGGGTTTAGGGTTTAGAGTTTAGGTTTTAGGGTTTAGAGTTTAGGTTTTAGGGTTTAGAGTTGGGGAGTGGGGGTTTTGGGGATAAGATTTCAAATTTTGAATAATAAAAAAAATTAAAATTTTCAAAAGATAAAATGCTATTTTTGTCATTTTCGTTTTTGAAGGCTATTTTGTGATATAAACTTAGAAATGTGCTATTTTGGAGATTTGCCCAAAAGAAATCCAGTTTTGAAAGACGGGTCAGAATTTAGCATAAATTAAATAAAAAATAATTTTTAAATTTATTCTCTCATGAATATATTAATTTGCTTAATAACTATATGCAGATAAAGTAAGATAAATATATAATAAGAAGTGACCAATATATACGGTTTTAAACAATTGATTAATTATAACATGTAAATTATAAAATTATTGTATTTGAAATAGTTATATAAATATTTAAGTATATGATTAACGTTAAAAATATATACCACTTATGTTCTAAAACAATAATTTATGTATAGAAAACTGAAAACAAACACCTGCGTGGTTGCGCGGATCAAAATCTAGCGCGTGTTAAAATATAAATTCAGTTAATAGAAGTTGAGAAATGTGGGTGCGTGTTTGAGTCCACTAACAAAAGCCAGAAAAGTTACAAACAGTGGACTTTGGATTTTCTTGAAACGTGATTACTAAAAGTCAAATATAAGAATAGTATATCCTTTAACATCCTTTGAACTACAAACAAATATGGATACAACTAAACCTCTAATATTATTAGTTTTACGAAATATTAGTTTATCAAAAGATTGACTGGCTAAAAAATTTAATTCAACACTATTTTTAAATGATTCACTAAATTATTAATTTATTAAATATTAATTTATAAATATTTTATTATATATTTATTTTTGGTCATAAAAAATAATCATAGTCTGTATTTGTTTTGAAATTTCCTTTTCTCTCGTTCTCATTTATATTATTACATATATGGGGCCATTTGCGTTAAATAAAATAGATAAAATATTGCTAACAAAATATGTAAAAGAAAAGAACATGTATAGAATGGATATCAAATGAATATCTGAATCATCTATTTAAATTTAAAACTAGTGTTGAACCCCCACATCAATGTGGATATATGTTTATTTTTAAAATAATATTTAAATACAAAAATTATTATAAAATATATATTTTATATCAGTTTTATATATCTGTATATAATATTATTTTAATTTTTTTATATTTATTAAAATTTATTTTTGATGAAATTGTACTATTTTAAATATATATATATATATATGTGACTAAATTAACTTAGTTAATATTATATTTTGAATTCTTTTGTTTAATTTCTTATATATCAATTTGGTGCTTTTGTTTTTACTATAAAATCTAACATAAAATGATACAACTAAGAAATAATTATTTATTTTGTTATATAAAACGTTCATGTGATAATTTTAAAAATAATTAGCCTATGCTATTTAATTTCAAAATTAATTACCTAGAAATATGTAAAATCTGGCCTAGACTAAATATGGTAAGAAATGAACAATAATTGTAGAATAGAAATGTATTTGGCTTTTGTTGGAAATGTTATTGTTTCAATCTATATTGTTTTTTGTTAGGAAAATATCACATAAGAGTAAATTTAGGATATTTTGTTAAATTTCTAATTAGTGGTTTAACATAGATTTTTTATGGTAGATAAAATAATGACTATCTAGAGTTAAGGTAATGATAGCTATTCAAAAAAATAAAAAATCGTTTTGTTATCCAGATTATCCTTCCTGTTTTATTATAAACATTTTGGATAGTGCTTTATAATATCCAATTTACCAGTTTTCATCAATATATATCATGCTATTTCTCATCCTGGTTTCTGATATGAACAAGCTTGGAAGTAATTGGCAAATAATGAATTCTCTCGTAAACTTGTGAAATAAAAAACAAATTCCAAGTAAATAGGCAAGATTGGTTATTTTATCCCAATGGTGAGACGGCATTACCATATTGATGTTATATTGTACTGTTTCTTTCATATACTTGTGAATTATGTCCCCATGTAAATAATACTACTTTGATCTATTATTTCTAAAAGAGTCTTTTCAAATTATGTTTCCACACCTTCAAAAGTTACTATATGTATGGATAAATTCAAGAAAATATATAATTATAATGTGTCGGCATGTTGATTACAAAAGATGAAACTATCATATCAACCAATTAATGGTAATTCAATGGTTAGCATCTGAGTTCTATGGTCTATCAGAGCGATTACAAATTCAATACTATTTTATATCATGGATAATATTTTGAGAAAACAAATAAATATAATAGATATTATTCATGTTAATACCTAGTTTTCTTGTGGCTTCTAAAGATTAGTCGGAGTTTTAATTCAAAAGTTTTTGTCAAAGAGAGTTCCCATTCAACATTTTAGGTTAACAACATATAATCGTTTATAGTAGATGGACAATTTAATATTTAACTACTTACATTTACATTTAAAATAACTAACTCAGGGGGGTGTATTCAATTGAGAGTTTTAGGTGATTTGTGTCAAAATGACAAATCCACTGTTATTGAAATATGAATTTTAAAAACTCATTTAAAATCCAGTGTTATTGAACTTGACATTTTATAAAGTACTCTGAAATCCAATGTTATTGAAAATATTTTAAGTTGTGGAGTTTTAAAGTTTTCAAGTGATTTTAGAGTGTTTTGTTGGAGTTTCTTAGTTAAAAAAAATAAAACTCAAATCTCATGGTTTTAGGTGATATTCTAGAGTGGTTTAACAAAAATCATTTTATTCTCTGCAATTCATTAAAATCATCTAAAACCTCATTAAAAGTCAAATCACCTCAAATTTTAGATTGAATACACCCCTCTTAAAGAAAAAAATACTGTTAAATTAAGCGACTTATATTTCATGGCTGATATTTTACTTATTTAACAATATTATAATTACTTTGTAAAATATATTGAATCAGACATCAGTGTGCAACTTTCTATTCTTTTTTTTTTTTGCAACTTTCTATTCTATTTCTCAAATTTTCAGATTTATTGTAATAATATTTTCATAAAATAATAATGTAAATATAAATGTACCATAAACACATGAAGTTATACATATTAACATATTAACTAATCTATTTATTTAAAGTTAAACTGATACTTGCATTATAAAGAGAATGCAGCTGTAGTTTCACTTGTATTCTTTACTTTATCTTATCAAAAAGATAAGAAAATCCAAAACACATCAAAACTTAGACGTAATATGCTTTTTCTTAGATTCTTCGTCATTAAGCTAAACAATCGTCTTCGTCGAGACCCACACACCATTTTCTCTCCGTAAGTCTAATTTGAAAGCTGAATACAAACTCCAAATCTTCGTTTCTTTAGGTATATATATAACTTTAACATAAAAAAACAGGAAAGAAATTCTACTATGACGACCGAAGAGAAGAAAACATACATGTCATAGTAGCCTCAGTTACAAAAAAAAAAAAAAAAAAATACATGTCATAGCTTAATAATTGTTTAATTATATCTTATACATTTTCGTAACCTATTTTTTACTGAAAAAGGGGACATCTAGTCTTTTATCTTTTATATAGTTTAATATGTTGTTCTTATAGACATTGATCCATAACACTATGACATCCTTAACATCCTTTGCTGATGATAACTGCAAGTTATTAATCGAAATACAAATGAAATATACACTAACCCTACAATGAAAATTACAATGAAAATGTGAAACTAATATCCTATCTCTACACTTAAAAAGTAGTGCCAAGCAGCTAAGAGATTAGAAGATGAGAGTTGTGTAACAAAAAAGGATAAAAGTAATAAAAAGCAATATCGAAACAAAAGGTTTAAAAGAATTTAAAAACAAATAAAATAGTAATACCTTATATCCAGAGTGCTAGTGGACAAGCATTGCAAATAATCTCTAGATTCACTCTAAGTATAACATTTTAATTTTTAAATACTTGGCACTTCTTAAGTGGACAAACTAACCCTAAATGGGTCCCATGTGCACTTACTAATTTTTCTCTATAAATAGCCACACATGGTTCATGTGACACTTCCCCTCCCTCTCTTGCTTCTCATACGTACAAAATTGATCATACCAATAATCGGTTTAGTACTATACCGGATATATATTTTCCACTAAAAGCAATGTCCTCAACTAGTTTAGAGCCGGTTCGTATCTGCTTTGATGATGCTACCATAACCGGAGATGAAATCACAGAAATTTTGGAATTTCTTCAATCAGATACGTCGGACAACCCGAGCGGTTCAAACGAGTTGGAAGCACCGGTTGATGAGAGGAAGAGAAAGCGAACGATATCAAACCGGGAATCAGCAAAGAGATCAAGGTTAAGAAAGAAGAGACGTTTTGAGGACTTAACCGAAGAGGTAAACCGGCTGAAGTCTAAGAATCAGGAGCTTGTTAACCAGCTGGCTAATGTGTTGAGCTGTGGTAATGCCATATCAAAGGAGAATAACCGATTGAAAACTGAATCGGTTTGCCTTGAGTTCAGGCTTCTAGAGTTGTACCGGTTTTTAGTGGCCATGCAATCGCCAATCTCAACGAGTTTAAATTACATTTCAAAGCTTATGATTTAAGTTAAAAACAAAATCAAATTTGAGATTGAGCATTTGTTAAGAGGTTTAACGATTTTACTAAGAAGTTTTACGCTTCGGCTAAAAGATACATGTGTGTATGTGAATGTTTATGTGTAATCTATATGTGAAACATATTTTATCATTCTATACAAGTATGGATATAGTACTTGTGAAATTTAATTCCCTCTACGTTTCTAAGATATAAATATAAACCGTTTTAACCCGAAACAAGAACGGTTTAAACCTTCAGGCTGAATTACATTGTCAAGTTCGAAATAGCAACAAACATGTTCAATTTCACCACTATTTAGTTGCCAAAATCGTTTGAACACCATCTATATATAATTGCTTTGTTCTATTTGTATATTTTGATCATAAGTAGGCAATACTTTGATCTTCATATATTCTTGTTCAATATTGCGATTAAGATGAATAATTAGATGTGTTAGAAAGTTTGATGTACTGTCCATATATAGAAATGGGCGTAATGTATCTTGACTTCAAAGAGTGCTTGCTCACCATAATTTCCAATCAAGTTCTAGACCATGATCTATATAAATCATTATTGACCGCTATTTGGCTACATAGGTACATATCATCGTACTATGAAAACTCAGTCTTGCTCAAGGATTTTGTTAATTAATGATAATGTGCACTGACCGACGTCCTCTCACACCACTCACCAAGCAAGCATCCTCCTCTTTGGTCAAAATTTTGACACATCAAGTCACGTTGCATACTTGTTTTTATCATGATCCTTTTCTTTTTTTGACCGATCAGCTTTCGTGATTCTCTTTCTCTCTGGACGATGGTAGTTTATTGGCAGCCATCTCATTCCGTTTTAACCTTGAGGATTTAAACTCAAGCGTCTTAACAAGAAATATTGTGTAATGCTATTTGCACAAAGATCAAAACTTAGAAGATAACAACACATGCTTACTTATTTCTTCATATATATATATACTGATATACATATATATATATATATATGCATATATCTATAAGGAATTTTCCCTAAGTTCACACTCGGAGTTCAAGGTCGAAACTTCAAACTGGCTAGCTCGATGAAGTGCTATATTTACATGTATTTAGAAACAAATTATTTGAGTTTGGCAATGATTATTGGTTTCATTTAGAGAAAGTGTTCCTCCCAAAATCACAAATACTTTTTGGTAGTGTACACTATATGTCGGGGTTTGAATAAAGAGCTTGGACCAAAACACACACAGGGAAACGTGGGGGCTTTTATTTGTGTGGCTAATTAAGTATAATCATATAAATGAGATACATGCATGCTTATACTCCTGATTTTCAGTGTCAAAATGACTCAACACATCAAATTTAAACTATACTAGACTCGAGGGCGGGTATATTTTTTGTTTTTAAATTTTTTACCTAATATAATTTATATGTTTGTGTGTTTGTATAATCATATTTTTGTAAGATATGAATTTAATAGAACAGATAATTTTTGTAAATATATTAGATAAATCAAGTTTCATAAGTATATAATTGTGTATTTTTTTGTACCATATATGTATTTTTTTGTAATCATATTTGTGTTTTTATCTGTGATCATATTTGCGTTTTTTAAAAAAAAATGATTAGTAAAGTATTTTGATAATTGTATTAAATTCGCTGACAAAAAAAAAGAGTTGTATTAAATTTATTATATTGTTAAACTATACACCATAGCTATTTAACACATTAATATGATACTTAATTTTCAAACAGTATTTTTTTAAACATGACAAACCCTTTATATAGTTTTGTTTAGTAATCTATACTATTATTTGAGAAGTGATTTTGCTTAGTTATCATCTTCTCCATAATTTTAGGTAATTTTGATTATTTGTCATTGTTTATTTGTCTTAATTTTCATAATTTTAGGAAATTTAATTATTCTTTATGTTTTAATAATTTTAATTTTTTCTTATTTGTCATGCTCTCCACAGTTTAAATTATATATATATATATATATATATATATATTTCATATTCTTAGTAATTTTAATTCATAATTTTATTTATTTATAATAAATAATTCTAAGTGAGATTTTTCTTACTTGTCATATTTTCCATAATTTTAGGTAATTTACTTATTTGTTATGTTTTGATAATTTTAATTTTGCTTCTTTATTATGCTTTTCATATTTAAATTAACTCATTTATTTGTCACATTTTCAATAATTATATTTGATAAATTTATTTATTTGTCATATATAATTTTAGGTGATAATTTTTGTTCTTTTAATTTATCATGTTCGCTATGATTTTAAGATATTTTGATTATATTTTATGTTTTATTATTTTGAAAAACTTATATGTCATATTTCATGATTTAGGTTGAGTCATTATCTATACTATTATTTGAGAATTGATTTTGCTTAGTTGTCATCTTCTCCATAATTTTAGTTAATTTTGATTATTTGTCATTGTTTATTGTTTAGTTGTCTTATTTTTCACAATTTTAAGAAATTTACTTATTTTTTATGTTTTAATAAAAAATTTTATTTGTCATGCTCTCCACAGTTTAAATTATATATATATATATATATATTTCATATACTTTAGTAATTTTAATTCATAATTTTATTTATTTATAATAAATAATTCTTAGTGAGATTTTGCTTACTTGTCATATTTTACATGATTTTAGGTAATTCTGATTATTTATCATATCTTACTGCTTATGTATCTTATTTTCCATAATCTTAGGTAATTTACTTATTTGTTATATTTTGATAATTTTAATTTTGCTTTAGTTATGCTTTTCATATTTAAATTACTTATTCATTTGTCATATTTTTAATAATTTTAATTGATAAATTTCTTTATTTGTCATAAATAATTTTAGGTGATAATTTTAGTTTTGTTAATTTATCAAGTTCTCTATGATTTTAAGATATTTTGATTATGTTTTATGTTTTATTATTTTGAAAAACTTATTTGTCACATTTCATGATTTAGGCTGAGTCATTATTTTTAATAAATATTTTTTAACTTGTTAGTTTTAAAACAGTTTTAGTGATTATTTAATAAATATTCACATTATATTCAGGGATAATTATGATTAACGAATATTATCAAATTTTAGAAACAATTTTATAGTTTCATCTTATGTATATTTTAGTTATATAAAATCGGTTGATGTTTGTATTTTTAGACCAAAATTGATCAAACTGAACCAAACTCTTACAACGTAAACCAAAATTAACCAAAAAATAAAAATAACCATAATTTGGCACGTTTGTTTTTGAACCGAAAGCAGAACTGAATATCGGTTGAATTCGGTGGAATTATCCGAAAGCGGACAAGGCAGTCAAAGCGTGAGAATATCAATTGGCCCAAATAGACAACAGTAATATCAGCCTAGATAGATAAAGCAACAAGGAATAGATTTCTTTAGGTCTTTTAGCTCTTAATAAATCAAAATTGCATGTCTACATTATCTCAAAAATTTATTGTGTATTCCAGCCATCTTGAGGTTGTTTGCAGTTTAATACCACACCTCCTTGACATCCAAGAGAACTATATCACTTCTAAAAATTTCCAAGTTCGCTTTTGGGTCAGCAATGCTTTCCACCAATTGAGCATAAAGATGGAGACTGCAGTTTCCTTGCCATCAATAACCACTGCTATTATGTTATCCTGGAGGCAAGCTCGAGAACAAGTTTCATACAAATAACTAGGTGATTCACCCGCGCTGATGCGCGGGTTTAGTAGATTTATACAATAATGAATAAAATACATGTTTTATATAAATAATATAGTGATTTTTAAGTAATTATAATTGTATTTAGGGTTGAATCAGAAATTGTGGACACAGATATAGTGTTTATATGTTCAGATAGATCACCACGGGACATCCTCCTTGCTCGTCTGCCTCACCGCTAGTGCAATGGTCAGCTGTCGCTGTGGTTTACGTAAGGTCCTCTCAAATCATAGTTCTATACTGTTTTTTATTTTATTTTTGAGCCAAATGTAGATTTCTGCTTCAACAATATTTGTAAAACATTACCCTTTTCCATTTTTTGGTATATATATTCACATTTTATCAAAATAGAAAAAGCTTTTTCCTATGTTTAAAAAAAAACAAAAGCTTTTTCATATTGTTTATTTTGTTGCTACGTAGCTGTAGGTTTGTAAGCAGCTAAATATGAAGGAGCTCAGTATAAATTGAGTATTATGATTTATGAATTATGTCACAGAATTAATATAAATTTGGATAGTTTTTAGCTCTGATTTTGCTGCTGCAGACTTTTAACACTGGGAGTTTTTAGTTGTTTCACTCTGAATCTTTGTTAGATGTATTTTCTTGTTACTTGGCATAATAAATTTTTTGCTCATTCTTACTTTCTAAACCAAAATAATTTTCAAATCAGGACATGGTCCACAACAGTAGCCTAAAAAACAAAACAGAACATTAATATGAAGTCAAATCATCAATGGAATCAAACTCTCTGAGTCTAAAATACAACTTCGAGCATATGTTTTGCAAAAAAAAAAAAAACTGAAACTTAGTCAATGTTTTGAAAGATTTCCTTGTATACCACGTTCATAGTTTTTCTCTGAGGTGTTCCATGTTTGTCGGTGATAAGAATTTTCAGTCCTGATCTTGACTTCACTCTTGAAACTGCAACATACAATTGTCCATGAGTAAAAACTGGTTTTGGAAGATACAAACCAACCTTTTCTAATGTTTGGCCTTGACTCTTATTTATGGTCATTGCGAAAGCAACTGCAACGGGGAATTGTCTACGGCGCATCCTGAAAGGGAATCTCGTTTCTGGTGGAGATACAAACATCCTTGGTATTAAGACCCTTTCACCACCTTCTTTGTCATTCCTATGACCCGTTATAATTCTAGCCTCAATAACATGATCAGCCAACTGAGTAATTTGCAGCCTTGTACCATTACATAAACCACCTTGAGGATCAATGTTCCTAAGTAGCATAATTATTGCACCAACCTTTAACTTCAAACAGTGGTTTGGCAATCCAGAGATCTTGATACTATTTAGAAACTCTTGAGAATAAACCATGGGATCTTTTGGGCCTTTGTCTGATATATCAATACCATCAGAACTGAGATAGATTTTTTCTTCACCTGTTAGCAATATAAATTAGCGTACATAAGACTACTTGCCTTGATTCCAGCAAGGAAAATTAAAATTAAAATAATTAAGATGGTACCTGATAACTGTGATAGCATATACTCGTTGGTACTGTCAACATCTTGATTTCGTGGACTCAATATTGCTCTTTCCTGGAAAAAATTGGGATCTCGTTTCTCTGCAAATGATGTTCCGTAAACTTCCTTCACTATGGTTTCTATAGGATTTTCGCACTCAGTTATTAGCAAATCTTCAGGAATATCAATCTCAACCTCTCCATCGTTTGGTTGATTGATATTTCCATCACCAATATCTAGAATCCACTTAGAAAAAGCTTCAAGTTCTTTAGCTTCGCTATTGGTAATTCCTGCCATAAGTCTCATGTTTTTTGTAAGTCTTAGAACCTTGCAGCTTTTCCAGAGATGTGATGAATTCAAAGAAGCCAAAACAGTCTCTACTCTGCCACCATCTGTTACTACCGGTAGAATCTGTCTAAAGTCTCCTCCAAAAACAACAACTTTACCTCCAAAAGGCTCATCGCATCCCATTATGTCACGCAAGCTTCTATCCACAGTTTCAAAACAGTTTCATAACCACTGCTATTATGTTATCCTGGAGGCAAGCTCGAGAACAAGTTTCATACAAATAATGACCCATAATATATCCTTTCCATAAAAATATTCTGAGAGAAATATAAAAAAAAACAGACAATAAAGATAGTTGTAGGTTTGTACCATTGAGAAGACTAATGTATTGAGAAGACTAATGTAAGTAAGCAGCGAAATAGAGTATCAGGACCATAACTACAAAGTTTGCTAGAGGATTCAGTTAGATTCTATAGATATATAAGACATTGAAAATAAACTGTAGAGACCGAAGCAGATTCGCCTTTTTATCTTTGAGACTCGGATAAAATTGAGAAATTATCTAAAATAGCACATATTCCTAATATCACTTTTCATATTTACTTTAACAATTTTCACCCTCACTTTTAAAGAGAAAAAAAATATTTAAATGATTTAGGATTTAGAATTGAGATGTGTGGTAGGGATTTTTAGAATATGGAGTTAAGTATTCTAATAAATATATATATATATATATATATATATATATAAACTATTTTTTTAAATTCCTTTTTAAAATAGTTTCAAAAAATAATTTTTGAATTTGAAAAAGTATAATTCGAAAACTATAAAAAAAGAATTTTTTTTTTAATTTATTTAAATAATTATTTTTTATTTATGTAGAGCAAATGTATAAAAGTCTTTTGCCTCTTAATGAATAATGAATTTTTGAAAATGTCTCTTTAGCGAAGTTAAACATGAATAATGGTACCAACAATGTGGTAAACATGAAAATTCACCGATAAAATTTAGGAAGCAATCAGAATGGCGTCTTTTTTTTTTTCTTTTTCTTTTAAAAGAGCTTTCTACACTAACTCAAGAATCAAGAGTTATGCAAGCAAAAAAAAATGGAGATCAAACAATGCAACTTGACTCATAGCTCCATGATCATTGTCAAGACTGTCTAACAGACATGATATGGTAAGGCTGTTTGGTAATCTGATATCCAGGGGAAACACAATGGATCACAAGTGTTTGGGTGAAAAGTACTTGACGTGAATCTTCAAGAGAAGGATATGTTATCTCATACTTGAGTCTGTCATGTTTAGTCACAAACAGAGTTAAAAGGTCCGAATGACAAGTATTCTTAGCTTGGCAATGCGACTTATGTTAACAACAACCAGTTCATTCACAAGAACGGTTTCTAAATGGTCCAGTATTTTCTTTGGCTTGACAGAAGCCAAAGCCTGGGTCTGCTTCTTGAGAAATTATCCGACAGCCCAAGATCTTTCCGCATTAAACGTACGCAGAAGTGGGAATCAATCGATTGAGAGCGAATGAGACTATGAACTTATGGGGCAAGAGCTTCGGCGCTGAGGTGACAGAGCGTTAGAAACATCATGAAATGCCGTCACAAACAAATCTACCGGAAACTTGTTATGAAACGCAATCAGGGCTCAGAAGATTTGGATTCAGAGAAGAAACCTCTGCTTCAGTCTCTTCACCTGCCTAATGTATTTGGTATTAGTTCATTGAAGGGAGAAACGACGGCGTATTTATTAAGCATGTATGTGATGTTGTTTATTACATCCCATATCGTTAAAAAACAGAGAACTCGTGTTGTTTACATATCAGAGAGAAGGAAGTGACGGTCACGACCTTACTTGAACAGGATCTGTTCTATAGGCTTGCACCTCTGTATCCTTGATTTCTAAGGAGACAGGCCCTCAAACCTGGTTGATGAATCATGACCGTGCGATTTGAGCGTGAGTAACGGTTACGATTCTCCTCGGAGTCTCAGCGCTGTAGAGGATCGCTATCTGGTTAGGTCTTGACCTCTCCGGAGTGGTCGCATGGTTGTCTGACAGGCTTTCTTTTTTTGCCCCTTCCTCTGGGGTTTGCTATTGTGATAACAGACTTTTGAACTTTCTTGCAGGTCCTGCCTGGTACATTCTTGATCATATCTTTCATTGGCACCACCGCAGACAAGCACCGTGAAGACCACAAGCCTCAGGAGCAGCCTTGATTTACAAAAATTAATTGATCTTTGAGTTAATTAGTTAGTTTTTTTTCTTGTCATCTTGTAATAATCATTTGAAGTTAATTTGTTAGTTGAAACATATAATTGTTGCTTTACCATATCATTCATATATGTATTTCTGCCCTGGCCATGTTTGTTAGAATGTTGTAGATATAAGGCATTTGAACTCTGTGTCTTAAGAAGCTCAAACTCATTCAGACAAGAGTGATCTAATTAGTTACTTTCTGCTTTGCCGTTTTGATTCTAACTTATGTGAACTCTGGGATGTGATGATTCAAAACACAAGTTGGGCAGACCTTTTTCTGAGATATGTAAGAGAGAAAACTCAAAATGATTCCAAAAATGCTGGTGTATGATATCAGGTGATTCCATAGGGCAACACATTGATCTTTAGAGTTGATTAGTTCAGTTGAATCATAACCTCTAGAAAGCTCAAAATGATTCCAAAATGCTGGTGTATGATATCAGGATTTCTTCCCTGAGTCAGGTTTACTCGAATGGCCCAACCCTCCAGCTCAAGTCCATCAAGCGATCCAAGCGCGTTTTCCATTTCAGCTTTGGAGGAGTAACAAACAAAGCCATAACCCCTTGATTTCCCGGTGTCTCCGTCATTCACAACTCCAGGACCAACCACATTAAGTCCACACTCTCGAAACGCTCTCTCTAGCCTCCAGCTAGTGACTCAGAAGTGAGTGCCCACAACAAGTTACCAACAAACAGCATGTACTCTGTTTCTGGATACAGAGGTTCACCTTCAAAGTCCTACCAAGATACTCCTGAATAAGAAACAATAGAAACGTGACTTTATGTTTGTAAAGCTTCACACCTTTTAACTCTCACTTACAATTCCATCGAGGTTTTCGATAATGACGTTGCGATCTTCTGACGTTTCTCATGGTCACAAAGGTGAATCCACGGCTCTGACCTGTGTCTCTGTTGTAAAGAACCACGACGTGCTCAGGGTTAGCGAAGCCTTGGATGATTTGAGCTTAGTGTTGACAGTCGAAGGAGGATTGTCATCAGAAGTTGTATCGTCCCCTTCTTCTATTGACGGCGATGGTCTCTGGCAGGACTCTGAATTGCCGAGAACTGTCACTTGAGGAGTTCAGGAGAGGTTTTGGAGGCGCAAAGTGGATTCAAGGAGTGTTTTAGACTCCAAAATCACAAAATAATATTAATTTCATCTCAAAACATCACACACTCTCATATGATCTTTTAGGCTTTGCGTTGGTACTTTTATACTTGCATAGATGCAAATATTATCTTTCTTTCTTTTTTTTTTGCTAAAATTAGATGCAAATATTATCTCAAGAACTTGCTTTATCAATTAGAATCAATCTGTGGACAACACAAAAAATCTACATTATTCAGCTCTAAACTACATAAACCAATAGAATGTGGAAGCTGAAGATCTCACGTCCCTAACATATTCTAATGAGCTAAAAGATCCACCCAACGACTAGAAATGCTGGTTTAAGCAAACCGGAGAACCTCGAACAAAGCGGTTCACAACATGAAGGTAAACCGCGAGGCAAAGAGTGATTATCACTGAAGACTTAGCACCAACATACCCAACCACTTGCCGTCCTCTATCCGTAACCTCTTCTTGAACCGCAACGAAACTCCTCATAAAGCTCTGCGACGTCTTCAGGACAACAAACTCAAGAATCGATCTCATCGTCTCCAGCGTCACTCTTCCCGTAACATCGAACATAAACTTCCTATTGCTCGGAACCGCTAACGTAGTCGTAAGCACCTCCGCCCATCCATTTCCACTAAAGGAAGACGAATCCCTAACGGTTTCTTCTTCTTGGCGAGACGTCCTCATGAACGTCTCGAGAGCTCCGTTACAGACCGAGACGAGAACGTCTCGCGCTCCATCTCGGTGTTTCGGATTCGTCAAGCCAGAGAATATCTGGTCGTAAGTGTTGACCCCAGCAGTCTTCTCGATGTAGACGGTTACAGCAGAGCTAGTGAATCTCTCTATACAATCAGCTAACACCTCTCTAAACTTGTCATCGCATAACAAACTCATCCACCTAGGTTTCGTACTCGTCGTTTCAACACTACTCTCAACCTCGTAGAATCCAAGAACGAGATTCTTCGCGAAGCTACCTACAAGAACCGAGACGAAACCAGTTCCCGCCTCTGAGAATAAAACGCTTGGATTCGATTCTGCTTCGACGTTGTTATCGATGTTATACCCGCGGAGGACACCGACGGCTACGGCCTCGGAAACCCTAGATATTGAATCAGTGAACTCTTTCGATTTGGCGATTTTCGCTATCTGCTTCAAGCTGTTTGGGATTTCGTCGGAGTCGGATTCGAGAAACTGCTTCAAGTCTCGGGAGACGAGAGTTATCGTCTCTGCTGAATCGGTGACTAGCTCGGCGAAGGAGGCGATTCCTTCGAAGAGGTTCGTGAGACGCTTCCTTTTCGCGGCGATGTATGGGGAGTTGTAAACTTTGTAAGCTCCGTAGCTCGAGACTCCGAGAAGGGATAATAGAATCAGCCATTTCCTTCTTCTATGAGGTGAAATCGAACCTAATCGAAGAATGTCCATCAAAAGCGCGAGGGAGAGAGAGACGCGGAAATTTAGGGATTGTGAGATTCGCGAGTAGAAGAAGGGGATGATTTGATTACGTGATTGATTTGGACTGTGACATGAGTGTAGAGCCAAGAAGTGAGGAACTCCGGAAGCCGAGAGAGGAAAAGGAAACAAATAACAATTTGAAGAAGACGACGAATCTTTGGTTTGTTTTATTAATGGAATCTTCCCGGTTCGGGTTAAACATTTGGTTCCTTTTTATATACCCACCAGCCACTACGTATAAACTAGTGCCTAACAATGGGCTTTTAACGTGTTAGCCCATCATGAAGTCTTTTTTTTTTTTTCGAGAATTGCGAAGTGTGACTCAAAACTTGGAGTCAAACCCAAAACAATACTCCAACTTGGATCAAAGGCAAAAGTAACCTAAAAGGCTATTGAAATTACAAATATCCCCTTGTGACCAAACAAAAAAACGGATTTTTTTTTACGTTTCTACCCCTCGCAAGTCGTCTGTTTAGACGACTTGAAAATAAGTCGTCCAGACGACTTAACTGAAAGTCGTCTGTTTAGACGACTTGAAAATAAGTCGTCCAGACGACTTAACTGAAAGTCGTCTGGACAGTTAGTCTTAAACATAATTTAAAAATTTTGTAAAAAATATTTTGATAAGTGAAAAATGGGAATTATGTAATTAACATATGTCTTAGGAGGTATAAATTAAGATATAACAAATTTCAATTGTTTTCAGCATAGATGAGTGAAAGTAGTGAGTCATGATATTCTTTAGTTTATGTTTCATCAACATATGTTGTAGTATTGTATGTGTTCTTAGGGTTAGATTTTGGAAAGCATTAAAACCGTTTTTGAAAATTTTTAAAATTACTTATGCGTGTTCATTTCTGTGTATAGTAAACACTATTTAAGTATAATTTGATTTTATAACGTGGTTAGTTAGTTAATCTAGTCATTTTAGTTTAGGGGTTCATTTTAGGGTCTAGGACGACTTAATATTTTGTCGTCTGAAAACAGACGACTAAATATTAAGTCGTCTGTTGTACATTATCAGCCAGAATAAGTCGTCTAAACCGGACCAAACCTTAAAGTTTACCAATGTACTTTTAAAGCTAACCGGATTATTTACCCAATATATAAGGTGATTTTTTTTTTTGTTTCATTTTTCGCGAAATTCAGAAACCCTAACAGTTCTCTCTCAAAACCCTAACAGTTCTCTCTCAAAGGCGATTTCGAATTCCCACGATTTCCGAACAAACCATCGTTCTCAACGTCGGCTATCTATCTCACTTCATTCTCACCGTTGTCGCCGCAGCTTCTTCTAACCCTAGCGCCGCCGATTCCTCTAAACCCTAGCGCCGCCGATTCCTCTAAACCCTAGCGCCGCCGCTTCCACTATTTCCGAACAAACCGTCGCCCTCGCCACCGTGGTCACCAACGTTCTCACCGCCGCTTCCTCTAAACACTAGCGCCGCCGCTTCTTCTAAACCCTAGCGCCGCCGCTTCTTCTCTGTAAACCTTAGCGCCGTTTCTCTGTAAACCCTAACGCCGCTAAGTCATCAATCTCGAGGAAAAGATGAACATAAAACGTTGTCTCTATCAATTTACTCATTCTCACCGTTTCACGTTTATTTTTTCAGATCTATAACCGCAATGACGAGTACTCCAACTCCTTCTGCGACTGGAAGACTTGTAAGTAATTTAAGTCGTCCGGCTTTGTCTTCCAACTGGACGACTTAGTAGATGACTTAAATATAAGTCGTCCATTTGGAAGACTTTCCAGACGACTTAATTATAAGTCGTCTACTAAGTCGTCTGGACTTATATTGTTGTCTTTGATTATTTTGCAGACAAAAAGGATGGATATTCCAGAACTCCCCCGTAGGTTATACACATCAGGGGAAGAGCCAGAAGCCCACAATAGCATTTCGTATCATACGGATAACAGCAAGTTGCATACTGCTCTTAGGAAAGCTCTTACTGATGACGAATTTGAAGAGCTCAAGGAGTCGAGTTTGGGAGTTTTCATCAAGTTCAAGGAGCAGGGATTTGGTTGGGCTTCAAGGCTGGTTCACTACATGCTCAGTTTCAAGCTGGACATTAAGAAGAAGTATGAGATGTGGTCTCTCGTTGGTCCAGAACCTTTGAGGTTTTCACTGTTAGAGTTTGAAAACCTCACTGGTCTAAACTGCGAGTACATCGAGGACCTTGAGACACCAAAATGTGACGTTACCCCAGAGATGGTTTCTTTCTGGGGGATGCTGGGAGTTCATCTGGAAGCTGGGCCAACTACTGATCAGATAATAGCAGCACTGAAGAGATGCGGGGATTGGTCCAGGGAAGATCGCAAGCGGCTCGCGTACCTCTCCATCTTCACTGGATTCATTGAAGGGAGAAAGTTTTCAACCGCTACACGATCTACTCTGGCAAGGCTAGTGATGGATTTAGAACGGTTTGAGAATTATCCATGGGGGAGAGTCGCGTTTAAGGTGCTGATGGACTCTTTGTGGAACAAAGAAATTGCTGGCTGTTACACCGTGGATGGGTTTATACAAGTTCTTCAAGTCTGGACGTACACAGCTATGCCGGAATTGGGTGCTAGTATTGGTGGTCCCAGAGCAGACAGTCCGTCTCCACCGATACTGGCTTACGAGGGCAGCAGAGGCCGCAGATCAATGAAAGCTGCTATCTTGAGTCAGGTATTTACTTCAATCCAAAAGACTGCGCAGACGACTTATTATAAGTCGTTGGAAGGTCGTCCAGCTTGACGACTTATCGGACGACTTATAATAAGTCGTCTGGAAAGTCTTCCCAGCTGGACGACTTATCGGACGACTTAATTAAGTCGTCTGGAAAGTCTTCCATCTGGACGACTTATTAGACGACTTATAATAAGGCGTCTGGAAAGTCTTCCCAGCTGGACGACTTATCGGACGACTTAATTAAGTCGTCTGGAAAGTCTTCCATCTGGACGACTTATTAGACGACTTATTATAAGTCGTCTGGAAGGTCTTCCATCTGGACGACTTATTAGACGACTTATAATAAGGCGTCTGGAAAGTCTTCCCAGCTGGACGACTTATCGGACGACTTAATTAAGTCGTCTGGAAAGTCTTCCATCTGGACGACTTATTAGACGACTTATTATAAGTCGTCTGGAAGGTCTTCCAGCTGGACGACTTAGTAGACGACTTATAATTAAGTCGTCTATTTAGTATTTTTTTTCAAATATCTAACTCGATTCTTCTATTTACTGCAGACCCGCGTGATCAACTTTGTTGAGAAGGACATTAGTGAAATGTGGCCAAAATGGGACTCTGAGGTTGAGGACCTGCCCGCGGAGAACATCATTAAAGTCATGTATGAGCGGAGACCGTGGAAGTGGACCATGGATTGCTGGGAAGTCACTGGTACTAAGGTCAATACAAAACCTAAGGTTGTGACTCCATCGAAGAAGGCCAAAGAGATGGTTGTGTTGGAGGAGGAGGAGGAGGAGGAAGACAATCCAAGACCTCGGAAGAAAGCTCGTAAAGAGGCTCCTGAAGAGGCTAGAGAAGAGGCTAGAGAAGAGGCTAGAGGGGTGACCAGAGAGGAGTTGGAAATTATGTTCAAGGGCGTAGCTGAGGCTATGAAAAAAGGGTTTAATAAGTGCATGAGGGAGTTTAGGAAGTTGTCTGATAGATTGGAAGCTGTGGAGAAGAAGGTTGGTGTCACCAATCAGGCTACCCCTCCACCTCTAACCAATCAGGCTACCCCTCAAGATAAACAGCCTACCCCTCTTGCCAAAGAAACCGGGGGTAGAAACAAACAGGCTACCCCTCATGCCAATGAAACCGTGGTTAGTAACCAGCCTCCTCCTCATCAAACCAAACAGCAGCCTCCTCCTCCTCAAAAGAAACAGCAGCAGCCTCCTCCTCTTCAAAAGAAACAGCCTCCTCCTCAAAAGAAACAGCCTCCTCAAATCAAAGATGTTAGTATCAAATCCAGGGTTAACTAGTTGTCCAGACGACTGTAAAAGTTGTCTGGACGACTAGTTGACCCTGGACGACTTAAACGTAAGTTGTCTGGACGACTAGTTGACCACGGAAGACTTAATTTTAAGTCGTCCAGGGTCAACTAGTCGTCCAGACAACTTTTATTTAAGTCGTCCAGGGTCAACTAGTCGTCCAGACAACTTTTATTTAAGTCGTCCAGGGTTAACTTGTGTGCAACTTTTATTGCAGAGATGGTTGCCGGAGGATACAGCAACCGAGGCGAACTCGGTAAATAAAGCAGATGGTGTCACCTCCAAAGAGATTGTTGCTGTCACTTCCACCGATCACCAACCGAGCCTCGCTTCCACAGATCAACAACCGAGCCTCGCTTCCACCGAGCCAAGCGATCCAGTTTCACAACCGAGCCTGGTTGTATTGGACAAGCGTGCAAAGAGTAAACGAGCGAAGAAACCTGCTCCTACTGTGAGATCTCCTTATATGGCAGAGAAAAAAAAAGATAAAGTGGCAGCCTATAATCCATTTCCGCCAGTAAACAAAGAAAAGTTGAAGGAACTCGCTGATTGGTTGAAAACTGATCCGTAAGTGATTGCTTTACCCATAATAGCTTGATTTAGTCGTCCAAAACTGATTGCTTTTTTGTTTGCAGTCATTATTTAACTAAGATCGAGGACAAACCACGTACATCACCAACAAGGTGGTACCACTTCCTCCGGACAGCCAGAGGATGGCTGGAAGACTGCGTAAGTCTTCTGCACACGATTTAAGTCGTCTACAAAGTCGTCCAAGTAGACTACTTTCCAGACGACTTAAAGATAAATCGTCTGGAAAGTCGTCTACTTGGACGACCACGTAGACGACTTAAATATAAGTCGTCTTCGTCTGGTAACTTCTAACTTGTTATATTTAATATGCAGCATATAGATGCTTGGATTAATGTGCTAAGGCAGAGGTATCAGGAGAACCCACAAGCTTTCAGGAGCGAGCGAATGTGCTTCCTGGATCACAACTTTTCTCAGTCTTGGAGAGAGCAGTATCAGCTCTTCAAAACATCGGAACCTGATCACAAAGGTTTAGGAAGAGTTCTACCTGGTGGGGCGTCGTATTTTTATGACGGATCAATACCTTCATTTTGCCAATCAAACAAGAAGTGGGGGGAGGACATTGATGATATCTATGCGCCAGTGAACTTGGACGACAAGCATTGGGTTGCTATTTGGATATCGATCCCTAAGAGGCACATAGTCGTCTGGGACAGCATACCTTCATCTAGTGTACCAGACGCATGGGATGCGATAATGGAGCCTTTTCTCCAGATGGTCCCTTATCTGCTTGTTGAGTGCGCAGCCACCGACGAAATGCGGGTCAAATACGGGTTGGAGCCATACACATATGAGAGACCGCTGAAAGGTGTACCCACGGCCAACAATGGTGATTGTGGCGTGTACACTGTAAAGTACATTGAATGTCATGCGCTCGGGGGCTCCTTTGACCCTAAAGACTTTGCTAGGTGCAACGCGAAGAAAATGAGGGATAATATGGCGGTGGATATATGGAAGGAGCTTGTTGATCAGCATCTGAAAGAAAATGTGGATGGTGATAAGTTCGTGGGCATGTATGATTAGATTTGTATTTGAACATGATTTTTTAACATGATTTTTGTATTTGAACATGATTTTTTAACATGATTTTTGTATTTGAACATGATATAAGTTGTCTGGAAGAAATAAGTCGTCTGGAAGGTTTTCCAACTGGACGACTTACAAATAAGTCGTCTGGAAGGTTTTCCAACTGGACGACTTACAAATAAGTCGTCTAGAAGGTTTGGACGACTTACAAATAAGTTGTCTGGAAGGTTTTCCAACTGGACGACTTACAAATAAGTCGTCTAGAAGGTTTGGACGACTTATTATAAGTCGTCTGGAAGGTTTTCCAACTGGACGACTTACAAATAAGTCGTCTAGAAGGTTTGGACGACTTATTATAAGTCGTCTGGAAGGTTTTCCAACTGGACGACTTACAAATAAGTCGTCTAGAAGGTTTGGACGACTTGAAGGGATAGTAGAAGGTAGTCTAAAAATAAAATACACTTGAAGGGATAGTAGAAGGTCGTCTAAAAATAAAATACACTGGACGACTTAGTAGAAGGTCGTCTAAAAATAAAATACACTGAACGACTAAATATTTAGTCGTCTGGACGGGTAATCAAGACGGACGACTTAAATATAGGTCGTCTGGACAACTAGTCAACTGGTTGTGTACATTGTGGTTTCGTATGGCCAGTTTCCTTGCAGTTTGAGCATCTCCGTGCCCTGTGTTTCTTCCTGGGTTTGTGTCCTCTCATCCTAGATAGCTCCAACCAAGATTGCCATCTTGATTTCTTCGGTCTCCCCCGACCACGCTTTAGTTCTGGAGGAAAGCATTCTCGTTCCTCAATATGTTGTGACACGATAGGATATATATTCTCTGAGTATCCTGCATACAGATAATTCTTTGAGTACAGTGGACATACAAGTGTGGAGATATGCAAACCAGCATGTATTCCAGCAGCTATAGCATGAGAGCAAGGTATTTTCTCCACTCCATAGACACCACAATCACACTTTGCATGTTCCAAATCAACCACACAGTCCATTTTGCCACCTTTGACAAAGAAATGCCATCCATCAATTGGTTCGACCGTCATCATACCCGCTATCTCTTCTCGAACAGCAAGCAAGTATTCAACAGCCCGGCTATGTTCAGTTGTGAGACTCAAAGCATCTTGTCTCCTTTTCCAATACCATTTTCCTAACTTCTGCCTTATGAACTCCAGCAGGAACGTAATCGGAAATCCTCTTGCTCGCTTCAGTGCGGAATTAATAGATTCAGCAATGTTGCTTGTTTTTATGTTGAACCTGTTCCCCTTACAATAAACCCTTGACCATAGCCTGACGTCGGCTTTCTCCAAATACGTTGCAAGTTCCGGGTTTGCACTCCGTATCTCAGCCATGTACCGGTCAAAATCGTAAACCGTGTGAGCATAAGCAGCCCCTTTCACCAAGTACATGAGATGTTTCCCTTTAAACTTTTTGACAATGTTATCTTGAAGGTGATAATAACATATTCCTCGGGTTGCCCAAGGAAACACCTTATCACACGCACTTTTAATGGCCTTGTGCCGGTCGGAGACTATCACCAGAGGCTTGTCATGAGATATACAACTAGCCAATTTTGTGAAAAACCATTCCCAAGAAGGTATATCTTCCTCATCCACGATCCCAAAAGCCAATGGGAATATCTGAAAATTGCCATCTTGTGCGGCTGCAACTAACATAGTTCCTCCATACTTTCCACTTAGGTGAGTTCCATCCACCACAATGACCCTTCTCTGATACTTAAAACCTTTGATAGAAGCTCCAAAAGAGAGAAATAGATACTTAAATCTTTTCATAGAATCAAGTTCTATCGCCGTGATAGAATCAGGATTTGCAATGGAGATTTGCTCGAGATATGATGCCAGACGCGAATACCCTTCTTCTGCTGATCCTCTCACCAATCTTTGTGCATATAACAGTGCTCTGTATGAAGTGGTGTAATCAAGCGCCATGCCAAACATGTTCCTCATTGCATCAGTGATATGCTGCGGAGTTATCCCATCAATGATTCCAACACGATCAATGAAAAGACTACCTACATACTTCGGAGTACAGTGTCTCCGCTGAGCGATTCGGTCTCCCGCTGAGCATAAATGTTTTTCCACATACTTTGTTACCCAAAACGTGTTTGTCCCATGTTTGACACTCGCTCTGACCTTCCATCCACAATAGCTAACCGGACATGTTGCCACAACGAGAGTTTTCGTTGATTTGTATAATCTGAAAGAAAACTTACCCCTCACTGCTGCCAACCGCAGCTCTGAAAGCAGTGCACCCTTGCTAACAAAACTCTGGTTGACATAGATGGTACCATTCGATTTTCCTCCTTCAATAGCATTTGTCTTAGCATATGCCTTTTGGATTTCTTCAAAACAAATATTATCATCATCTTCCTCGTCCTCATCTGGAACCTTTCCATAAAGACTGTAATCCCCACCATTCTGATCCGTTTCACCAACAATAGAATTATCAGCATCCTCCTCCCCATTTTCCTCCTCCCCATCTTGATTTTCATCTTCAACAAACTCATTATCACCAACATCTTCATCATCACCACCAACATCTTCTTCCCATTCACCAGCTTCATCATTATCACCAACATCTTTTTCCCATTCACCAGCTTCATCAATATCCCTTTTCTCTGAAACCGTTTCGACCTTGCTGCGGCTTGATACACAAAGACATACTCTATGGGTTTTGAGTATCTCCAGCAAGTTTCGAACTTGTCTATCACTTGTAACATGAATGGGAAGACTGCCTGGAGCCATCATCATTTCTGCTGGTAATGAGTAGCTAATCTCCACACTCACTGTTCTCATGTCCAGGTTATAATCTTCTTGAGCCATTGCAACAAGTTCAGCATGTGTTGAATCTTCATTCAATAAAAACAATCTTGCTCCTTTGAGATCATCAACCACAAAATCCCAACGGAAATCTCTCAACAACCATTCTCCATACACTGCATGTAACTGAAAAATCATCTGCAAATATTCAAAATAAAACACATTAGTAAACATAGAGAAAATGAAGAAGTTCAATAAACATTGCCGCAGACGACTTAGCATTAAGTCGTCCAGAAGACTTAAAGGTAAGTCGTCTAAAGAGGTCACTTTTGCAATTGAAAATTAAAAGGGACGACTTAATTCTAAGTCGTCCGGCTTTGTTTGTTAAAAAAAAAACTTCAGACGACTTATATATAAGTCGTCTACGAGAAACGGGCTAGTTTTGCATTTGACCGAATCGTGTCAGATCTTTGACTATTTCTGGACGACTTATAATTCAGTCGTCTCTGGGAAAGTTAAAATTTCAATATTTTATGAAAACTTGACGACTTACGTGTAAGTCGTCCTAAGGTTAGTTTTGTAATTGAAAAATAAAACTTGAAATTTAACTTTCTCCAGACGACTTAGATGAAAGTCGTCCAGCTAAACGACTTAATTTAAGGTCGTCCGGGATAAGCAAGGTTTGACCAGAAAATTGGGAAAAATTCTGGACGACTTTGCTTTCCCCGGACGACTTTAAATTAAGTCTTCTGGAGGGACGACTTTATATTAAGTCGTCTGGTTAAAGTTAAATTATGAAGTTTTATTTTTCAATTACAAAACTAACCTAGGACGACTTACACGTAAGTCGTCAAGTTTTCATAAAATATTAAAATTTTAACTTTCCCAGAGACGACTGAATTATAAGTCGTCCAGAAATAGTCAAAGATCTGACACGATTCGGTCAAATGCAAAACTAGCCCGTTTCTCGTAGACGACGTATATATAAGTCGTCTGGAGTGTTTTTTTTAACAAACAAAGCTGGACGACTTAATTTAAGTCGTCCGTTTGACCAGAAGACTCATCAGTAAGTCTTCTACATACAGATGACTTACTAGTAAGTCTTCTACGCGAACAGATCTTGAAAAAAAAATCAAATTCGTACCTTAAACTAGGTGAGATGACTTCGTTTGCACACAGGGTCTTCTCCAACCACCCAGAACCTCAAACGAAAGCAACCGTAAGTAAAAACGAAAGAAATATGGCTCTGTCAACCATAGCCCATATTTTGAATCAAAAGCTTGAGTTTTTTGGATGAATATAGAGAGAAAGTGAAAGAAATGTTGTTTTTAGTTCATAACAATTGAAACAGAGAGAGTGTAAAGAGATTTACGTGCATTAAAGGGCATTAAAAGCTCCAAACAGTTCGTACAAGGTTGTTGCCACTATTCATTGCAGTGGCAATATTGTAAATACTTGAAGAAGATGAGGTTGAGATAGTAAAGAAGCCATTTTCGAAAAAAAAAAAAAAAAATGTTAATGGCATTTTCGTAGATAAAATGCAGGTGTGGGGTTAAAATCTCAAAAAAAAAGGAGTCAAAAGAAAAGGTTAGTTTTCTGTTTGACTCCAAGTTTTGAGTCACTTTTGCAAAAAGCCCTTTTTTTTTCCGACGAACTTAAATTTTATTAATATGAAAACATAATATCTTAATACAAAGTTGGAATTAACCACTTGGGTGGATAAACTTTACAATTTTCAAAAATAGAATTTGCTGGACCATGTCAAACAATTTTATGGGTGATTTGATTTCCATTACGTTTGACAAAAGTAAATATTGATAGAAAAAGCTTATTCTTCAAGCTAGTAATTTCTTCAAGAAGATTATGAATGGTTGAGTTCGTTAGTTGATCATTGATCGTTTTAACCAAGATTTCTGAGTCTCTTTCAAAGATCATATTGCTATATCGTCCTATCCAAACATTCTGCTGACTTGGAGTTGTAATCTTCCCATTAATAATTGTGACAGCTTTTATAGGATATATTGCCACAAGTAAAGCTATTGTCTCTGCAACTAAACTGGAATTAGAGAACCCCAAATTAGCCGAACTCCACACATAAGGATGACCATAACGTTAAAAACGTTAAAAGAAAAGTAGAGTTTAGAGACGCGGGTCAAAAACGTTAAAAGAAAAGTAGAGTTTAGAGACGCGTCCACACATGTTGTCAATAGCCGCCACCACGTGTTCTGAACAGGTTGCCAGAAAGAGGAGCCTCGTCTGTTGAACATAGCCCCTTAATTCATCATGTGGTCGATCTGACTCGCTTGGTCTATGTGAGGATAGTATTGATTGAAGTTCGGGCACATTTCCCTGAAACCGAACCATACATTACTGAACCAATAAAATTAAATCAAATTAGTAAATATCTTTTTTTTTGTCAACAAATTAGTAAATATCTGATTGGGTTTCTTTTATATTTTTAGATGAAAAAATCAAAATCGAACTGAAAACCAAACAAAAAACTGAACGCATATCCGAAATTTCAAAATACAGCTTATATACATAAAATATTAATTAAATATTTAAAGTTTTAAAATAACCAAATATTCTAAAACTCATTTATAGATCAAATTATTAAAAAAAAAAGCTGAATTATCAGAATTTTTTTTATCAAAAATATTTCAAAATGTTTGAATTATCCAATATCTTATAAAAAAGTTCGAATTATTTGAATTTTTCTTTGAAAAACCGGGGTTATCCTAAATAGGCAAATTAATCAAACTTCAGTCCACGAGCCCATAATTCTGGTTTAAGAAAACCCTGATCTTTTGCCCACCTATATACCTTCAAACCCCTAAGCAAGCTCACTGCATCGACAATGGTGGAAAGAGGCGGAGAACGCAGCACTGAGCGTGGCGGTGACCGTGGCACTTTCGGACGTGGATTCAGCAGTCGCGGTGGCGGAAGAGGCGGTCCTAGAAGAGGCCGCGGACACCATGGAGGCCATCCCAGACAAGAAATGGACACCAGTCACCAAGCTCGGTCGTCTCGTTCAGAGCGGTAAAATCACGCAGCTAGAGCATATCTATCTCCTATAGACAAGATAAGGAAATATATGATTAGGGATTACAATGTAATTACTTGTATTAGATACCCTAGCATTAGACGTCTGTATATATATTGTACATCTACTCTTCTAATGAATCAAGTCATTCAACCAACATGGTATCAGAACCCGATTCATACAGTTCAACTCGATCCACATCAATCTTGCCCAAAGTTGGCCCATCGATCTGGCCCAAAGTTGGCCCATCGATCCTTGCCCGAGCATTCTGAGATTGATGCTCAAAGAGCCATCATCTCGAGGGAGCGTATTAGACACAAAGTACCCCACATCGGATGTTGGAAGAGATCCTTAGTAATATATAAGATAAATGGGCCACTCAACTTTTCACCGCAATGTTGTCTTCCCACACAATTCCTATAATCCCAGAACCAAAACCTTCGACGATCTCTAATGTCAACCAATCTGCAGTTCAACCTCAACAAACTCGTTCTCAAAACAACATAAGCAAGCCAAACAAAAAGTATGTGAACACCCTCACCACCAAAATACAAAAATACCAAATACCCAAAACCATTAACCAGGCGTTGCGATATCCATCCTGGAGACAAGCTTGTTCGGTAAAGTTGAATGCTCAAATCAAAAACAGAACTTAGGATTCGATTCCACCATCCCCGCATCAAAACATTGTTGGTTGTCGTTGGATTTTTACAGATAAAAATTGCTCCATAACGATCAACTTGACATGCACAAATCAAGGCTCGTGGCTCGTGTTTATAATATGGGATTGATTTTGCAGATACTTTCAGTCATGTGATCAAAGCAACAACAATGAGAACGATACTTGGCGTTGCAGAAACTAAGACATGGCCTCTTTGACAACTCGACGTAAACCACGCTTTCCTGCAAGCTCGCTTCACAGAAGAAGTGTATATGACGCAACCACCGGGATTTGTGGACAAGGATCGACCTGACTATGTTTGTCGCCTTAATAAAGTGATTTACGGCTTGAAACAGTCCCCATGCGCTTGGTACCAAGAACTCAAGGTCTATGTACTATCACTTGATTTTCGGAACTCTGTCGCTGATACCTCACTCTTTGTGCTACGACAAGGCAATGACATAGTCTATCTTCTAGTATACGTCAACGATATCATCGTTACTGATAGCAACACAAGTGATGTGCCCTGGTTCGTGGATCGGTCCATTGGAGCCGACCAGCATGGAGATCAGGACGTTTTGAAAAATTTGACCGGGGTTCGTTCATCCGACCGTAGCGATCAGACTGACCGAGCCGTCCCGCGTGCGTCCTGGTTGGAGCTTCGGCTGGAACCACGACCAGATGACCGAACTGACCGTAACGGAGCTCGTCTTCCCCGACCAACTCGACATTCTAAAACCCACGGTCGAGCCAGACTTAGCTTGGGTCGTGAAGAAACCGAAGACGGATATGCATTCTCATTCGGTGGACCATCCGGACAGTCCCGCAAGCGTCCTTATCTTTACCCCGTGCATCCATCTGGTTCAGATGAACCTGAACATTATCTGAAGGGGCCATCTTTGACCAATCTGCATGGAAGACTAAGTCTTTGACTCATTAATTCAGATCTGGTCAAATTTGTATTTTCTATGCATTCTTTTCCGTGTATTTTCTTTATTAGTCTTTGACTACAAACACTATAAATATGTAGTCTCATTCTATGAATAAAATCAGTCTATGTTTTGAGTTTATTTTGTTTCTTCTCTGAGTGAGAGAGAGAGTTTTCTTTAGCTAGTTCATTGGTGTGAACCAGCTTGTTGATTTGGTGGTCAACCAATTCATCTTTGTGTGTTGTTTGGTGGTTAGCCGACACATTCATTCTTTCTTTGGTGTTTTGCCTTAGATCGTGGGTATATCAAGAGCCATTCCGCATCTCTTAACGATCCTTTCAATCCATCTCAGTTCCAGAAGTGTTGTTTGCCTTCTTGTATCATATCCAACACCCAGCTAAAGTGATCCTTCAGTCTAAGGCGTATCAAGTGGTATCAGAGCCACTTTGGCTGGTTTGTTTTCTTTCATCTTTCATCTTCTCATTTCTCCACGTTTTTCTTTTCTTATTTCTTGGATCCGGGTTGTTCCTTTACTCCTTTGTGATCGCCTATTATCAAAAAAATATATATATCGATAAAAAAAAAGTTTTGGCTTGAATCACTCTTGAAGATAAATCCAGGGGGGAGTGGTGGAAGAGAAACTCTACTGGCTGAAGAGAAACTCACCCTTAGGACAGTTAAGACGGATCCATATCAAAAATCTCTTCATCTTTCTTTATCTTTTCTTTTTCCCACAAAAGTTTGTTTTGGGTTTTGATTGCTGAATTTTGATTGCCTATCATCCTTTGAACCAGTGGAAAGAACTCTGAGTGATCACCTAAAAATCGTGAGCTAAACACTTTGAGAGTGTGAGGATTTTTATTTGATAACTATTTTGTTAAGTATTTTCAGGATATTTGGACTTCTCATGAAATCAAAACCACAACAAGACGTTTACTTTCCTTTTAAAACCGTGTTAGAAAAAGAGCAATTGATTTTTAGAAATAAGAAACAGTTTGTTTCTAATGGGTTTGATTTTGTGCAGAAACAAAGAAACCAAAGGAAAAGACAAAACATGTTCGATGATGATGAGAAGTGGGTCAGAAGTGGTGATCGTCCCTTCACCAAAGCCAAGAGAAGCAACCGTGTTGTGTTTGATCAGAATGTGCTTCAGACTTATGTCAGCTTGGAGAAGATGTTGCATAAGGCAATTCATGACTCAAAAAGAAGGGAAACACCAACACTTCTCCTACACCAAAACAACAAAGTAATTTTTCTTCTTTTTCAAATTCTGATTTGAAAACTAATGTGTTTTCTTCTGATAAAAGCAAAGCTGTGAAACTCACAAGCAAATCTCGTTCTACCAGGTGCTTCAAATGCCATAGGATCAGTCATTATGCTAACAAGTGTCAAAAGCAAAGACCGTTGGTGACTTTTGAGAATGAGAACGTTGAAACCGAGCCTGAAAAGGAATACCCATTGCCAATTTTCGATGACTTAACATATGAGCCAATGGAGGGGCTAGATGAAGAACAAATTCATGGTCATCAAGCCAACCAAGAAGAATCATCTTCCATTCAAAAAATAGACCGAACTCAAGGTGAGCATTGTGCTGATTATGGTTCTTTTGCTTATAATCCTTTTCCTTTTAATGTTTTAGATTTGAGGACAAATTTTTTTGAAGAGGGAGGGAATGATTTGCCCTGGTTCGTGGATCATTCCATTGGAGCCGGCCAGCATGGAGATCAGGACGTTCTGAATAATTTGACCGAGGTTCGTCCCGCGTGCGTCCTGGTTGGAGCTTCGGCTGGAACCACGACCAGACGACCGAACTGACCGTACCAGGGCTCGTCTCCCCCGACCAACTCGACATTCTAAGACCCACGGTCGAGCAAGACTTAGCTTGGGTCGTGAAGAAACCGAAGACGGACATGCATTCTCATTCGGCAGACCATCCGGACATTCCTGCAAGCGTCCTTATCTTTACCCCGTGCATCCATCTGGTTTGGAAGAACCTGGACATTATCTAAAGGGCCATTTTTGACCAATCTGCATGGAAGACTGAATCTTTGACTCATTAATTCAGATCTGGTCAAATTTATATTTTCTATGCATTATTTTTCGTGTATCTTCTTTATTAGTCTTTGACTACAAACAATATAAATATGTATAATCTCATTCTATGAATAAAATCAGTCTATGTTTTGAGTTTATTTCGTTTCTTCTCTGAATGAGAGAGAGAGAGTTCTTTAGCTTGTTCATTGGTGTCAATCGGCTTGTTGATTTGGTGGTCAACCAATTCATCTTTGTGTGTTGTTTGGTGGTTAGCCAACACATTCATTCTTTCTTTGGTGGTTTGCCTTAGATCGTGGGTATATCAAGAGCCATTCCGCATCTCTTGGCGATCCTTTTAATTCATCTCAGTTCCAGAAGTGTTGTTTGCGTTCTCTGATCATATCCAACACCCAGCTAAAGTGATACTTCAGTCTAGGGCGTATCGACAAGTCTGGTTAATATGATCACTGCCTCACTCTCAAAGCGATTTTCACTCAAAGACTTGGGAGATTTGCATTACCTTCTGGGTATAGAGGTCACAAGAGCAAAGGAGGGTCTACACTTAATGCAACGGAAGTACATCACCGATCTGCTTACCAAGTTCAACATGATAAATACAAAAACTGTCTCAACTCCGTTGGATGCCAACAACAAACTTACAATCACCAAAGGCGAACGACTTCAGGACCCTACGCAATTCCGAACACTAGTTGGCAGCTTCCAGTACTTGGCCTTCACCTGTCCGGACTTAGCGTTTGCAGTCAATAAACTCTCACAGTATATGCATCGCCCCACTGATGACCATTGGACTGCAGCAAAGAGGGTGCTTCGATATCTCGCAGGTACCGTCAATCATGGGATCCTACTATGGAAACATAACCATTTGACTCTTCATGCTTATTTTGATGCTGACTGGGCTGGCGGTGATGATTTTGTGTCCACAAATGGTTATGTTCTGTATCTAGGAGGACATCCTATCTCCTGGTCCTCAAAGAAACAAAAGGGAGTAGCACGATCCACCACTGAGGCGGACTATCGATCTGTAGCCAACACATCGTCTGAACTAAGATGGGTATGTTCGTTGTTGACTGAACTCGGGATCAATTTACCACAGGCACCAGTCATATATCGTGACAATATTAGAGCAACATACCTATGTGCTAATCCTGTTTTCCACTCAAGAATGAAGCATATCGCTTTGGATTATCATTTCGTCAGGGAACAAATACAAACAGGCTGTCTTCGAGTTACACATGTCTCCACAAGAGACCAACTGGTTGATGTTCTCACAAAACCATTACCTCGGACACCTTTTCAGCTTATCTGCAACAAGATTGGAGTTGTCAAGACACCTCCATCTTGAAGGGGCATATAGACAAGATAAGGAAATATATGATTAGGGATTACAATGTAATTACTTGTATTAGATACCCTAGCATAGACGTCTGTATATATATTGTACATCTACTCTTCTAATGAATCAAGTCATTCAATCTATATCTCCACTCTCTCCCCGTCAAGGAGTACCAAATCATAGACCTCCTCGTCAGTACTTCGTTGAAAGACGAGGTCATGAAGATCATGCATGTCCAGAAACAGACCAGAGCTGGTCAGAGGAGAAGGTTCAAGGCCTTTGTCGTTGTCAGAGATGGTAACGGACACGTGGGGTTGGGAGTGAAATGCTCGAAGGAGGTTGCGACTGCTATTAGAGGTGGGATTCTGTGGTTCCTGTGAGGAGAGGCTATTGCGGTAACAAGATTGGGAAGCCACATACAATTCCTTGTAAGGTTACTGGGAAGTGTGAGGATGGTTCCTGCTCCGAGAGGTGCTGGTATTGTGGCGGCTAGGGTTCCTAAGAAAGTTCTTAAGTTTGCTGGTATTGATGATGTCTTCACTTCCTCTAGAGGATCTACTAAAACTCTCGGAAACTTCGTTAAGGTCTGTTTATGTCCTTACTTGTAGCCGAAGTTACGATTGTGTTTGATACAACTGCTTAGTTATATTTGATTGTTTGAGAATGGGTTTGGTTCTGTGTTGTTACGATGAATATGTATATAGTGCACACATGTTAAGTTTTTTCATGTGTGAATGTAATGATAAATTTTTTATCTTAATGATTCTTAATTAGCCTTAGTTTAGTTTTTTTTTGTCAATTGTAATCTGTAGAAGACTTAAGCACATACCTTTTTGATTATGTTCAAATCGACTGCTAAGTTATCTTTGATTGATTTATATTGGGTTTGAAGCTGTGTTGTTTCTACGGCCAATATGTATTTAGTGCATGTTTGCTTAGTTGTTTTATATTTGAATGCAATATTAAGTAATCCACATTTTGTATCTTTATGATTCTTTATTAGCCTTAGTATGTATGCAGTGTGGTTCTACATGTAATCTGTAGAAGATTTAAGCACATACATTCTCGACTATGTTCAATTCGTTGATGGATTATTGATTGATCTTGGGATTTGATGTTTTGTTTTTGGGACTACACAGGCTACATTTGATTGTCTTCAGAAGACATATGGGTTTCTTACACCTGAATGTTGGAAAGAGACTAGGTTTCAGAAATCGCCATACCAAGAGTACACGGATCTCTTGGCTATCAAGCTTGATTATGCGGCCAAGGCTATTACCGAGGTTGAAGACCAAGCTTAAGATTGTACTTGCATTGTATGAGGTTGAGAATTGTCAGTTAAGAAGTAGTTTTATTAAGCTTATGATTTTTGATATCGGAGATTTTGTTGAAAGATATATTCCGTCTTTAATACTTTTTTTTTCTCCAATTCAATTTTAACGAGTAGAATTTTCAATAACTTTAGCGTTTTACTAAGTCGTCTTCAAACTGTGTATAAGATTGTTTTACTTGGTCAATTTGATGTAATTAAGGCCATATAGTTTGAATTGTACAATCCATATATATAAAGTTGGTTTTTTTTTCTTTTTTCTGACAAGTGTCAGAGGGGTTTTGCGACACGTGTCATCCATATACATTTTTTATATTTTAAGTCTTTTTTTTAGATTATTGCAATTTGACCAAATTCTTTCTAATTGTGCACTATCTAATCTTTTTCTCACTAACTATTATTGTATGAAATTTGATAATCTATTTATTGTGGGACCATTTATTGTTCATTAAAATTCAAGATGAATAAAAAAATAAATAAAATAATAAAAATTTATTTTAAATATTTAATTTATTCACAACTAAAAATAACATATTTTGTTATCTTATTAATTTTATCATTTTTATTATTTTATTTACAAATTATATATTTATTTAACTATTAAAAATACAAAATGACTAAACTAATAAGAAGAAACTAGAGTGCAATACATAATCTAAACTTAAGACTTCCACAATCATAGAGAAAAAGAATAATACCATAGTAACACCAACTTAATAAATGTTTGGAGCTGAAAATATATCAACAAAGAAGACTAATCTATCTCATCTTACCATAGAATGTCTTGATTAGAACAAACATATGTCAGAAAAAGGTAAAATGATAAAATATGAGACAAAACAATCTTCAGAACACAAAGGATCGCGATCAAGCACCTGCACAAAAAGAAAAAAAAATGGGTTAGAGAAAGAATAATCATCGGATGAACAAAGTTACCACGAAACAAGAAGACACATGCCTAAAGCACCGGAAGCACAACCACCACCTAAGAGGTAAGAAGCACATCACAAACTAAACAAGCACATAAAGGCGTCCATGCCAACAAAGCATCACAAAGGTCTGAATAGAAGAAACCAAAGCTTTGAAAGACTAACTCTGCACACCTACACAAAGAGACGCATGAGAAAAAGATAAACAACATGAGTGGGGAGGAATGGAAGCCAACCACCGAGAAATCAGAGCTCAAGCTTGAAACCATAACAACATTCCAAGCATACATAGAGAGAAACACTATCCAACCCTGGAGTAGAAAATATGGCGAAAGAGAGAGTCACCAGAGACGTGATCAGCTATTAAGGTGCAACGAGATGAGAGAATAAAGAGATAAACGGAGACGAAATGAAATCAACAAATTGGGGAGCCATCCTCGAACTATGAAAAAGAGTATAAAAGTCTGATCACCAAAAACCAACCCAAGACAACAGAGACTAGCGACGGTAAACCAACGACGAGAAAGACAGCTAAACTCTAACTTTACCCAACGAGATGTAGTTTCTAACATTAGCCAAAATCTAAGGAAAAAATTACCAATATTAACTGAAATAACCTACAACTCCGTAAGAAACAACCGCACAACATGGAACTAATATGAGTGATCTATAACAAATACCAGATAATCTCACAGAAGAAGAAGGTGAGGAAAAACAAGAGCACGGAGGTAAGTCTTTTCTCAGTGATGGTGAGAAACTCTGCACATTGGAAAGGTAAACGAAATATATAGATGGTGACGGTTCAAGGATAAAATATGGGGAGAGTGCAAAAAACATCTGAAAAAAGTAATGTGAAAAATTAAAATACAATTTTGACGCCGTTAATCTTAAAATCAACAAATGCCTAAATGCAAAGTTATTGAAATTCAATATGTTTTACATCAGAAGTTCACTTCACCTCTAATAAGTAATATTATACACACAACAACACATTATTAAAAAGACATACACATAATATATTAACTTATTATCTACTACTACGTAACACAATAAAACACAAAATAATGCTCTTCACAAATAATCACATCATCCACATAATCACATAATCCAAAAAAAATCATATTTAAAAATAATAAAACAATATTCCGCTCGAAGCGCGAACACCCCCTAGTTCTATTATATGCCCAACAAAATTGCCACGTTATTTAAAATGAGTAAAAGTCCGGTTAAACTCAATTACATACACTGCCTTTTTGTATTGTTGTGTATTCAATCACAGACACTGCCTTTTTGTATTGTAGTGTATTCCCTTTTCTTGTAACCAAAAAAGTTTAGTGATAATGAAATTAATTTGTGTTTCAAAATTTTTTTTAGCGTAGTTAATATTTTGCATATTTACATTGTTTTAATCATCCATTCTTGTATATTTTGATCTCTTATAATAGGATTTATACATATTTAGGTTTGCCTTATCATGCATTAGTCATCAGGTGTTCGAGAGAGCTTCATGATGAATTTTGTGGCCAAAAGAGTGTTTGGTGTCTTAAGAGTGTAGAAGAGTCGTTGAAGGATCGTAGCGGCCAGGCGTAGCGGTAAATGCTGGTCGCTACAGAAGATAGAGACGGAAACCTGAGACACGTCCTAAGTACCGTAGCGGTAGTGTTATATCGGTTCAGAGAAGCCGCTAATTTCGGAGCACCTTCCACATCGTTGCACCATAGAAACTTCACAAGGTTGCTATGGAATCAAGACTTCTGAATCTCCCAAGTGTCGTAGCGGCCAAGACAAGTCGATATGAGCATAGCGACCCACTGTAGCGACCTCATCTTTTCACTATTGAGAAAAAGACCTATATTTTCATGGGTTAGCCCATGTTTATTGGGTTAACCCAGCTCGAGTTTTAGCCTTCTATAAATACTTTTTAGGCATAAATTTGGGATTATCTTGTTTTCTCCCAAAATATTCTTCTACTTTGGTGAAAGCTTGAATTTTTAGTATTTTAATATATCTTTCTTTGAGTGATTTGAGTTTATATCATCTTCTTAGCATGATTAATCTTGAATCTATCATGGGTTTAAGGTTAAACATAGTGATTAGTGAGTAGACTCCTTTTGAATCCATGGGTTAGGTAGATCTAGGGTGATTAGTAAAGAGTTAAGGTGTTTAATGTTATATGTACTTGTTTTTATGCTTATTAAGTGTTCTTAATGTTTCATTTGACTTGATCACTCTCATCTTGATATTAAGTTATTTTATGCACCGAAAGTGTTTATTAAAATGCTTGACTGAACTTAATATTACTCTAACTTGAATAACCAAAGGATTTGATGTTATGATTGCTAGATGGTTAATAGTCTTGAACATAATTCATGCTTGAATGATTTGAACCAATGGGAATTGATGTTTAGCTTATGATTGCATAGGGATCTCTATCTTCGGAAATGATTGATCTTTATTAGTGTTCTATGCCTATAGAAACTTGTGATTGCTTAAAGTTAACACCTTGACTTGGAAATTGATTGTCTTGGATCAATTGTCTTAGCCCATGGGTTCTCCTTTGAAGAATTTATTGAAAGCTATAGATATTGCATTGCTTAGTTTAAATCTTGTTACTTATCAATTTAAATTCACTAATTGCACTAAGATTGAGTTGTATAGCTTGCATTCTTAGTAATTGAAATTACCTAGAGATTTGATTGACCGTAAAGTACTACAACTACTTAAGTTTAAACTTATTTCATATCAGTAGTGTAGAAGATTCACTGCATTGCCTTACTTTAAGTTAAGACTTGTTATGTTTGATGTAAGGCCATAAACTCTAATATCATATGCAAATTTTTGTCTAAAATAAATTTGAAGGATTTTCTTAGTGCGATTGCGGTTTGCTTTGCTGGATGACAGGTTGTTCAACAAGGTGTAAGCTTCTTCAACAGTCTTGGTCATGAAATCACCATTACTTGCTGTGTCCATGGCATCTTGACTCTCTTCATGAACTCCATTATAGAAAATGTTCAGCAAACTCACATCAGTGTAGCCATGGTGAGGGCAGTCCTGTGTGTACTCCTTGAAACGCTCCCAAGCCTCATGAAAGCTTTCTGAATCAAGTTGCTGAAAGCTTCCAATTCTGCTTCTCAGATATGTGGACCTTGACTTGGTGAAGAAATGCTGTAGAAAAGCAGCTCTTGTCTCTTCCCATGTAGTAAGAGATCCTGGAGGGATGGACTTTAACCATCTGATAGCTTTATCAGCTAAGGAAAACGGGAACAATCTGCATTTCAAAGCGCCTTGGGGAACTCCATTATGTCTGCTGGTGTCACAGACTCGCTCAAAATGCTCCAAGTGATACATCGGGTCCTCAGACGGGTTTCCATGAAACGGATTTTTCTCCACCAAATTAATGAGACCAGTCTTGATCTCAAAGTCTCTTCTCTCAATGGGAGGTGGGCGAATCCCAGAACGATCGGCATAGAATGCATCTGGTGTATCATAATGTGCAAGCGTCATCCTAGGCATGCCATAGTCTCCAGCTTGTTGTCTTGCAGCTACACCAGCCTGCTGATTATCACCGGCATTGTTGCCTTCTCGTTCATTTACAGGAATTGGATTTTGCGGGTTGTCCTGAAATTGATCTTCTTGGTGTTCAGCCATTTCAACCTCTTCAGCGGACTCAAGTCTTTTCTTTTTCACTTGTCTCTCTAGGCGGCCGAGCTCTAACTCCAAAGGTATTAAATTCGATGATCCTTTGCTTCTAGTATGAAATCCGCTCATTCACCTGAAAACACAAACAAAAAGAGAAAGACAGAAGCATTAGACAAAATAAAGAAAATGCTATAGTCTTAAACTGATCATTAACTCTAGGGTGACCAAATGGTCCCCGGCAACGGCGCCAAAAACTTGATGTCTTGAGTTTTTACCCGATTATCTAACTGCAAGTGCACAGTAAAGTACGCAGTAGTAATACGGGATCGAATCCACAGGGACCGATGATCACACGTAGAGTTGCAGACAAGTTAATAGCTACAGCGAAACAAGATATATTTTTGTTGGTTTTTATTTAATTTTCTCTAGTGTCACAAAGCATAAACAAGTTGTAAAAAGATGATTTAAACGATTTGAAAACTATTTTAAAACAAACGTTGGGCATTGGGAATTCTCAGAGATTTCTTTTTAATCAAGATACAATTAATGGAAGAGACAGGGATATATTAAGAACCGTCTAGAACTCAAACACGATATTAGAATTAACCTACTTCCGTAGCGCTAATTCTCTATGTTATAGAAATCTCCACACTAACTTCCGCTGAGTTTCAATTTCTAAACAAGCATTAAGAACAGGTTCAATATGTTCACAAAGCGCAATAACATCAACTTCCGAGGGTTAAGGACACTTTGCTCATCTAAAGTATTTTCGGAAGTTCAAACAATCACTTTCGGTGCATCAAACAATCTAATATCATGAACTAAGTGATCAATTCAGTTCAAGCAGTAAGAAATCCATTAGATGAAGAACCAAAACGTAATCCCTTAGTCTACACACGTTTTATGGATCAAAACATCAAGAAATCCCTTATGAGAACCCCTAAACCCAACTAGATGACTACTCACACATAACTAAGCAAGAACAAAACGATTTTGATGAAGAAAACATGATAAGATTGTATTAAAACAGAGTAAAGGTTCAGAAGATCTTCTCCAAATGGTTTTGAGATGAACTCCTTTACAAATCTTCACAAATCACACCAAAACAAGTACAAAACACTCAAATCTCTCTCTAGAACTTGTAAATCTCCTCCTTGGTCGCCCCCTGGTCTTTTCTGAGTCTCCAAAGTCGAGTTCCTCTGTGAATTATTGAGGGGAGTGGGTAAAAAGGAGTGAAAAGCTCGTTTGTGCATGTGGAGCCCGTAGCGCCTGAGATCGGTCGATCCCCATGGCTCGGATCGGTCGATCTCGTGTATGAAAGCCTGGGATCGGTCGATCCAAGTATCCCGGATCGGTCGATCTCGTGCCCTGTGCGATCAATACTTCATTCGGTCCATTGTTCGGTCCATCTTGCTTCTGAATAAATCCCGAATGCGTTCTTTTCTTTCAAGCTATCTAGTAACCTGCATATTACACTTAAGAACACCAAAACGCATCAAATAGACCAAAACATTAATTAAAACCGACCATTTAATTGCTCCAAAACGAGTTTAAAACCGTTAAAAACACGGAATATCAACTCCCCCAGACTTGAATCTTTGCTTGTCCTCAAGTAAAGAGGATTAAAATTTGGGAGCTCACTAACCCTCAGTAGACCTTACCTTGTGATTTCGCTAACCACTTAAATCAGAGACTGTCAAGGCATTCATTCCAAATCCCCACCAAGACCGCGCAAACCTTTCCATATTTCAGACCTGCAAGTCTCAGTTTCAAGTAATCAACTCTTTACATTCATTAAAAAGGGCGTGACCTTTCCACCAAAGATATCTCCATCAGGTTTAACGGGCTCGGTGTTTGGGAGGCTGTTTTAGTGTTTAATTAGGTGAGGCTCAAGTGTTTGTGGGTATCAGCGATATCAAAAAAAAAAAAAAAAAAATGCAAAACATTATGCAAAATCGCTGGAGAGACCGAGTATATTGATAACCATGTTTTCGAACTGCTCAAGTCTCAAATGATCAAAACCCAACAAATCTCAAACTCTAACCCCAAATTAAAACAAAGCATCATCTCTAGTACACAAAATAAAAATAAAATGTCTAAATCAAATCTACTGAATGAGATATAAACATGAACTCTTTTTTTTTTTTTTTTTTTTATTATTTTTTTTTTTTTTTTATATATATATATTTTTATTTTTTTTTTTTTTTTTTTAGAACGAAAATTTATACAAACCGAAATCGAATATATACACTGCGATGCAATCACACACTTACAACACCCAATTTTTCTATTTACACCTCTAGACACACAGGTCCGTGTCTAACCACCTAAATGTTCCGATCCTACCTAAGCAGTCGGATGAACCATGTCTACCCTAATCTCTCCATTGTTTTTGCACATGTATGCACATATGATCAGTGTGTAAGAATGCATGGAGATGAAATAAAAGGGTAAGGTGTAGGTGAGGTACCAAACTATTGATGAGTCTGGCCATTCAGGATTATTAAAGAGTGGTAAAATGTGGTAAAGAAAATCCTGAATGTGTATATGGTGTACCGTTTCCTGATGTTGATTCCTGGTCAAAAGAAATTAAATTCATTAATGGTCAAAAATAGTTGAATCGATTACAATTCACCGAGACTTGATAAAAGATTTAAAGAGAGGTTGCTTGGTCAAGTGGTTCCTCGGTTTGTCTGCGCTAACAGTCCTGAAAAATGGTCAATATGAAATGTAATGCACAACACACAAGGAAATAGTCTAATAATCATCACAGGGTCTGAGAAAAATACGTAGAGAGTTTTTTTTTTTTTTTTTTTTTTTTTTTTTTTTAAAAACACAAAGAAAATAAAAGAAATAAAAGCAATATGGTACATAAGTAGCATCCTCCCCCAGACTTACTTCACACCGTCTCGGGGTGAATGTAATTCCAAGAGAGATTACCGATCAGGCGTTGCGGTCAGTACGCCTCTTGGAGCGCCTCTCCAAGGCTCCATCATCATCAGAGTCCTCCGCTGCCTCAGGTCCAGCAGCGGTGTCGTGAGCGCCTGAGTCGTCATCGCTATCTCCAGAAACAGCTGGCTGTGATGCGCATCCCTTCTTAATGTTGCAGATTCCCTTCCACATCTTCAGCAGTATGGAGTTGTTGGTTTGATGGCTCTTGATGGACCAAGCGTTGATCTCAGCAGCGGATGCAGTAGCGGGAGGTGCTGGTGGCAGCATATACGGAGTGAAATCCGTGGGGAAAAGACTTTCCTCATCTTCAGGTTCCTCCTCTATATCATCATGTGGTGCCTGCTGGTGTGTCGATGATGATGCGACTCCTTTCTTCTTCAGTGTCGCGGGTCTGGTGCAGAGAGATGGGGGCGGTGGTAGAAATGTGAGGGCACCTGGATCAGTCAGCTCGGTGATGGCGGTATCGGGTAGCTTGACAAATTGCTCTCTCCCTTGTTGGTTCTGGAACTGGTAGATATGAGGGGCGGACTTGTCGATGCTTCCTCGCCAAGGGCCGGTGAGGTAGTGGCTGCTAATGAGTGCTCTCATGTCGAAAAAGGTCTGATACATCCCCTTCTTATCCACCACTCTGTCAACAGGTGGAAGAAACACTCCACAATGCCTTAAGATCTGTGTGATAACCGCTCCAAACCCACATCTCTTCGTATCTGAAACTTTGAAGTACGCAAGCTTCTCCGCGATCACAGCTCCTATGTTTATGTCCTTCCCGCTAACATAGGTAATGTCCGCGCCTTGAGGCCATAGGTGTCCAGCCCCAATGAACAGAAGAGCTAGCTCATCTTTTGTCACTGCAGCGGGTTCCGTCTTCCCATAGATAACACTGCTGATCACTCTCACTGCATATCGCAGAACAGGGCTACGAATCCTAGCTTGCTTGGCCTCTCGAGAGATGAAGTTTCCTGAAGCGATGAATGTCCAGAAATCATTGTGTTCCGGGAAGTCAGGAACACAAGATTGACGTCCTTTCCCGAACCCAAAGACGTCGCACAGCTGAAAGATGGTCATGGAGTGGAACTGCCTGTTCACAATGAAGGAGAACATCGCCTTATCAGCTACCGGGTTGTCCTCGTCAGGATGGTAGAGGCGGGCTGATGCGAGGAACTGCCTGGTCAAATCAGCATAGCAATCACAGTGGAGATCGAAGATGTACCCCAGGCCAATCTTCTCGAACAAGGCTTCAATATCCTCGGTTATCCCCAATGCATCTGTAGTGTCTCTGTGAGCGAAACGCGACGGACATATTTCCACTCCCCTCATCTGCTCATAGAAATCATCATCATGTATATCCCACTGCTGGGTTATCTCTCGATTCGCAGGATGAGACCTATCCGTCTTTCGGAACCTGCCCTTTGTGCTGAGCCTAGCAGTCTGTACCGAGGAACTCTCACGCTCACCCTGGTTCTTCTGTCTCTTAGGCATTATCTGCAAAATTGATTCATCAAAACCCAAGTAAGAGACATATAGAAAAACACTCTTATATAATCATTTCTGATCAACATCCTAAACATGTAAAAATTTAGCACACATCTCTTCTCAAAACTCAAGATAACATATCACACTCCATTCCCATTTTCGTTTTTCAATTAAACTCCAAATTTTTTTTTTTTTTTTTTTTTTTTTTTGGCAAAATCGCAATTCATCCTAAAAATTGGCAATCTAGGTAACCCATGAGTATAATCATCACAAATAAACCATTCTAGATGCTATTCCATTTAGAATTCGGAGATTCCCCTAAATCTAAACCTAGGGCGATTTTTGATTCCCAATTTAGAGAGTCATACCTGTGTCTTGATGAAAACTGATGGTAGAAATGGATAGAGCTCGAAAAACTAATGAGTTTAGCACCAAGAATTACAAAAATCGGTTGAGAAATGATGAAAATCGATTTTGGGTGTTCTTGAGAGGTTTGAGAGAGTTTGAGAGGAGAAGGAGATGAAATTGTAGGTGTTTTGATCGACATTTTCGAGATGTGGGTGTTTGTATGGGTGTTTTCCGGTTTAAACTAAGTGAAATCAAACCGGTCAATACTTACCTTGGATCGACCGATCCATACGAGTCGGATCGACCGATCTTTGACTTGGATCGACCGATCTTAGTATCCCCGATCGAGCGATCTTTGACGTGGATCGACCTATCTTAGTGTCGTGGATCGATCGATCTATGCCTGATCGTGATACATGCCTAAAAATCATCTAAAAACACAACCAAAAATCAATTCACACAAGAAAATATAATCACAAAAGAGAAAGAAAATCAAACCATGTGGGTTGCCTCCCAGTCAGCGCTTGTTTAAAGTCGCGAGCCTGACTATTTTGTTGTCCTTAGGCGAGATCGGGTTCCGTTAAAGGAATGTTGGTTCCTTCTTCGGGTTTTGCATCTGTGAAGTAAGGTTTCAGCCTCTGCCCAATGACTGTGAACTTCCTCCCATTGTCTTCCAAGACAACAGCTCCATAAGGTCTAACGTCTGTGATGGTGAAAGGTCCGGACCAACGAGACTTAAGCTTTCCAGGAAATAGCTTGAGTCTAGAGTTGAACAGAAGGACTTTGTCTCCAGCAGCGAAGTCTCTCGGGATTATCTTTCTGTCATGCCACGCCTTAGTTCTTTCCTTGTAGATTTTGGTGTTCTCATAGGCGTTCAACCGAATCTCGTCCAGCTCGTTCAACTGAACCATCCTCCTTTCTGCAGCGGTTTTAATGTCGAAGTTCATCAACTTCGTTGCCCAAAAACCACTGTACTCCAATTCCACAGGTAGGTGACAAGACTTTCCATAGACCAGATTAAAAGGAGTGGTGCCCAAGGGAGTCTTGTAGGCGGTTCTATACGCCCATAAGGCGTCATCAAGCTTCACAGCCCAGTCTTTCCTTGTTTTGCCTACAGCCTTCTCCAAAATTCCCTTGATTTCTCGGTTCGATATTTCAACCTGCCCACTTGTCTGAGGATGATAAGGTGTAGCTACCTTATGCTTTACTCCATGTTTCTTCAGCAGTTTATCGAACGTCTTGTTGATGAAGTGAGAGCCTCCATCACTAATAACCACTCTCGGGATCCCGAATCTTGGAAAAATGACTGTCTTGAACATTTTCTTGACAACACTAGAGTCATTTGTCTTGCTGGCTACTGCTTCCACCCACTTGGAGACATAATCAACCGCAACCAAGATGTACTCATTTCCATAAGAAGATGGGAAAGGGCCCATAAAATCAATTCCCCATACATCAAAAACTTCAACTTCAAGGATGAAATTTTGGGGCATCTCATTTCTCTTACTGATGTTACCCTTCCGCTGACATGCATCACACTTTGAGACAAACTCATGGGCGTCTCTGAAAAGTGTAGGCCACCAGTAACCAGCCTGCAGGACCTTAGAAACCGTCTTGAATGTTGCAAAATGGCCTGCGTATTCTGAGCTGTGGCAGTGGAAAAGAATCCCTTGCATCTCATTCTCCAGAACGCATCTCCTGAATAAACCATCTGAGCATCTCTTGTAGAGGAAGGGATCATCCCAGTAATAGTGGTTCACATCTCTCATGAACTTCTTCCTCTCATATCCCTTCAGGTTCGGTGGTTCAATTCCAGCACATAGGTAGTTTGCAAAGTCTGCAAACCATGGGAGATCATCCTGAATTTGTCTCATGGCACAGCAATCAGCCTGATCCAAATACTCATCCTCCAGCAAGGTGATCACATAGACATTCTCCTCGGGTAATGTATCATCCAGTGGTGTTTCAGCTTCCACTCTCATTCGGGAAAGATGATCTGCCACTCCATTTTCTGCTCCTCTCTTGTCTCTGATCTCAATATCAAACTCCTGTAGGAGTAAGATCCACCTTAAGAGTCTCGGTTTAGCATCTTTTTTCGTCATCAGGTACTTCAAGGCTGCATGATCTGTGTGCACAATTACTTTCGAGCCCACCAAATAGGACCTGAACTTCTCGAAAGCATAAACTACTGCCAGCAACTCCTTCTCAGTGGTAGCATACTTGATTTGAGCATCATCAAGCGTTCGGCTGGCATAATAGATCACATGGAGTTTCTTGTCTTTTCTCTGCCCCAAAACAGCTCCAATCGCGTAATCACTTGCGTCACACATTATTTCAAATGGCAAGTCCCAATCTGGTGGCTGCACAATGGGAGCACTGACTAGAGACTTCTTGAGAATCTGAAACGCAGCGAGGCAGTCAGCATCAAAAACAAACTTCGCTTCTTTGCACAGCAGACGGGTGAGTGGCCTCGCTATCATAGAGAAGTCTTTGATAAACCTCCTGTAGAAACCGGCATGTCCCAGAAAACTCCGAATATCCCTCACTGTCCTGGGAGGCTGTAGGCTGGTCATAACTTCAATCTTTGCTTTGTCAACCTCGATACCCTGCTCTGATATCCTGTGACCCAAAACAATGCCATCTTTCACCATGAAATGACACTTCTCCCAATTTAACACCAAGTTCTTCTCCTCACATCTTTCCAGCACCTTGCACAGATTAGCAAGGCAGTCGCTAAATGAAGAACCGTAGACTGAGAAATCGTCCATAAAAACCTCCATAATGTCCTCAATAAGATCAGTAAAGATCGACATCATGCATCTCTGGAAAGTGGCAGGAGCATTGCACAATCCGAAAGGCATTCTCCTGTAGGCAAAAGTACCGTATGGACAGGTGAATGTTGTCTTCTCTTGGTCGTCTGGATGAATGGGTATCTGAAAGAACCCGGAGTAGCCATCGAGAAAACAGTAGTAGGGGTGGTTGGCTAGTCTTTCCAGCATCTGGTCAATGAAAGGAAGTGGGAAGTGGTCCTTCCTTGTGGCTGAGTTTAGCTTCCTGTAGTCAATGCACATCCTATGCCCTGTGACTGTTCTGGTAGGAATCAGCTCAGCTTTCTCATTTGTGATGACAGTGATGCCACCCTTCTTAGGAACCACATGAACCGGGCTCACCCAAGTGCTGTCTGAAATTGGGTAGATCACCCCTGCACTCAACAGCTTTAGAATCTCCTTTTTCACAACTTCCATCAGTTTGGGATTCAGTCTTCGCTGGTGCTCTATGGACGTCTTTGACTCATCCTCCAAGTGAATCTTGTGCATGCAAAGATCTGGAGAAATACCTGTAATATCATCCAAAGAGTACCCCAATGCTTTTCTATACTTTCGCAATTTTGAAAGAAGCAAAGCGGTCTCCACATTATTCAGGTTAGCACAAATAATAACAGGATATGTGGAATTCGGTCCCAAGAATGCATACCTCAGCCCAGCTGGGAGGGCTTTAAGTTCCACCTTTGGAGCATTCTCCTCACTCCAATCTGGTTGGGAGGATGACGGTTTGACGGTTTTATCGGTGCCTGAGTCTTCAAGGCTGACATAGGCGACATGCTTCTCAATCGGTGAGGCTGAATCCAAAATCTCAGAAAATCCAACCACTTCTTGGTTCATGAACCCGAACTCACTCTCCCTTTGGGTCAATGCGACTTGTAGAGGATCATCAGTGTGCAACTCTTCATCCATTTCCTCCACCAGTTCAGTCAATGTATCAACCCAGAAAGTCTGTCCATCAATAGTCGGATTTTTCAGCACCTTCTCCACATTGTATCTCATCGCCATGTCTCCTAGACGTAAGTCTATATGCCCATTCTGTACATCAATCATGGCTCCAGCAGTAGCTAAAAACGGTCTGCCCAAAATGAGAGGATCTTTAGGTTCCTCTTCCAGCTCCAGAACTACAAAATCGGTAAGCACGTATCCCTTTCCAACACCAACAGGGATGTTCTCTAGTACACCGACTGGTCTTCGCACTGATCGGTCAGCAAGGACCAAGGAGATCCTTGTAGGTTTGTAGTTCGTCATGCCTAGCCTCTCAGAGACAGAGAAAGGCATTAGGCTCACTCCTGAACCCAGATCGCAGAGACTCTTCTCAAAAGTAAGTGATCCAATGCGGCATGGTAGAACAAATGCTCCGGGATCTTCACGCTTTTTAGGCATGACATTTTGTAGAACTGCGCTACACTCCTCATTGAGCATCAACACACCCCGCTCTAGGCTCATCTTATCGGTAAGAATCTCCTTCATGTACCTTTTAAGAGAAGGTACCATCTTCACCGCTTCAACAAATGGCAATCTCACATGTAACTCCCCAACAAGGTTCTTTAGCTTCTCGTACTCACGTTCTTTGATCTTCTGCCTTGGTCTGGATGGGTATGGAGCCTTAGGAACATAAGCAGGAGGCGCCACATACACCTCTTCAGGTTCAGAGGAATTTGGCTTCGTCGACACGGGATCGGTCGATCCAGATGGACCGGATCGGTCGATCTCCTTCCCCTTGGATCGGTCGATCTGTTCTTGAGATCGGTCGATCTCTTTCTCTTTCGATTCCTCAATCGTTTTTCCACTCCTAAGTGTTATAGCATTCACAAACTCCTTGGGATTCGTCTCTGACTTCCCTGGTAGAAATCCAGGTGCTGTTCTGCTGCTGGAGGCGGTTTGAGCAACTTGCTTTTCCAAAACTTTCAAATGGGTGTTCAAAGCTTCGAACTTCCCATTAAGCTCTCCATACATGTTATCCACCTTGGTGTTTATCTCTGCAGTGCTATTCTTCTGACCTTCTAGCACCATTTGCAGCATCTTCTTAATTTCGTTATCCTGAGAAGGCTGTGACGAAGAGGCATTTCCTTGATTCTGATAGTTGTTGTACTGCTGCCTTTGCTGAAATCCTGAGTTGCCCGAGTTGTTCCCCTGATATTGATTTCTGTTCTGAAATCCTTGGTTGAACACACTCTGGTTCTGATTCTGGTTCTGCCTGTTTCCTGCCTGAGGGTAGGACTGATGTTGTGGATTCTCCACATTGTTGCTCCGGTAAGACAGATTATTTTGCTGATTTTGATTCCACCCAAGGTTCTGATTGTAGCCTCTGTTGTAGTTTCCTTGACCACCAATGTAGTTCACATCAGCCTGCATATCACTTGAATCATCACCAACAGCTTCTTGTGAGGAACGATAGCCTTGCTCCTCCACAAATTTCACAGATTTCTGATCTCTCTTGAGAAGCATCTCAATCTTGGCATTCAGCTCATCTATCTTCTTGGATTCATAACCAACACCCTTCTGGCTGGTATCAAACCTTGACTTGCGGTTTGCTTTGCTGGATGACAGGTTGTTCAACAAGGTGTAAGCTTCTTCAACAGTCTTGGTCATGAAATCACCATTACTTGCTGTGTCCATGGCATCTTGACTCTCTTCATGAACTCCATTATAGAAAATGTTCAGCAAACTCACATCAGTGTAGCCATGGTGAGGGCAGTCCTGTGTGTACTCCTTGAAACGCTCCCAAGCCTCATGAAAGCTTTCTGAATCAAGTTGCTGAAAGCTTCCAATTCTGCTTCTCAGATATGTGGACCTTGACTTGGTGAAGAAATGCTGTAGAAAAGCAGCTCTTGTCTCTTCCCATGTAGTAAGAGATCCTGGAGGGATGGACTTTAACCATCTGATAGCTTTATCAGCTAAGGAAAACGGGAACAACCTGCATTTCAAAGCGCCTTGAGGAACTCCATTATGTCTGCTGGTGTCACAGACTCGCTCAAAATGCTCCAAGTGATACATCGGGTCCTCAGACGGGTTTCCATGAAACGGATTTTTCTCCACCAAATTAATGAGACCAGTCTTGATCTCAAAGTCTCTTCTCTCAATGGGAGGTGGGCGAATCCCAGAACGATCGGCATAGAATGCATCTGGTGTATCATAATGTGCAAGCGTCATCCTAGGCATGCCATAGTCTCCAGCCTGTTGTCTTGCAGCTACACCAGCCTGCTGATTATCACCAGCATTGTTGCCTTCTCGTTCATTTACAGGAATTGGATTTTGCGGGTTGTCCTGAAATTGGTCTTCTTGGTGTTCAGCCATTTCAACCTCTTCAGCGGACTCAAGTCTTTTCTTTTTCACTTGTCTCTCTAGGCGGCCGAGCTCTAACTCCAAAGGTATTAAATTCGATGATCCTTTGCTTCTAGTATGAAATCCGCTCATTCACCTGAAAACACAAACAGAAAGAGAAAGACAGAAACATTAGACAAAATAAAGAAAATGCTATAGTCTTAAACTGATCATTAACTCTAGGGTGACCAAATGGTCCCCGGCAACGGCGCCAAAAACTTGATGTCTCGAGTTTTAACCCGATTATCTAACTGCAAGTGCACAGTAAAGTACGCAGTAGTAATACGGGATCGAATCCACAGGGACCGATGATCACACGTAGAGTTGCAGACAAGTTAATAGCTACAGCGAAACAAGATATATTTTTGTTGGTTTTTATTTAATTTTCTCTAGTGTCACAAAGCATAAACAAGTGTAAAAAGATGATTTAAACGATTTGAAAACTATTTTAAAACAAACGTTGGGCATTGGGAATTCTCAGGGATTTCTTTTTAATCAAGATACAATTAATGGAAGACACAGGGATATATTAAGAACCGTCTAGAACTCAAACACGATATTAGAATTAACCTACTTCCGTAGCGCTAATTCTCTATGTTATAGAAATCTCCACACTAACTTCCGCTGAGTTTCAATTTCTAAACAAGCATTAAGAACAGGTTCAATATGTTCACAAAGCGCAATAACATCAACTTCCGAGGGTTAAGGACACTTTGCTCATCTAAAGTATTTTCGGAAGTTCAAACAATCACTTTCGGTGCATCAAACAATCTAAATCATGAACTAAGTGATCAATTCAGTTCAAGCAGTAAGAAATCCATTAGATGAAGAACCAAAACGTAATCCCTTAGTCTACACACGTTTTATGGATCAAAACATCAAGAAATCCCCTATGAGAACCCCTAAACCCAACTAGATGACTACTCACACATAACTAAGCAAGAACAAAACGATTTTGATGAAGAAAACATGATAAGATTGTATTAAAACAGAGTAAAGGTTCAGAAGATCTTCTCCAAATGGTTTTGAGATGAACTCCTTTACAAATCTTCACAAATCACACCAAAACAAGTACAAAACACTCAAATCTCTCTATAGAACTTGTAAATCTCCTCCTTGGTCGCCCCCTGGTCTTTTCTGAGTCTCCAAAGTCGAGTTCCTCTGTGAATTATTGAGGGGAGTGGGTAAAAAGGAGTGAAAAGCTCGTTTGTGCGTGTGGAGCCCGTAGCGCCTGAGATCGGTCGATCCCCATGGCTCGGATCGGTCGCGTGTATGAAAGCCTGGGATCGGTCGATCCAAGTATCCCGGATCGGTCGATCTCGTGCTCTGTGCGATCAATACTTCATTCGGTCCATTGTTCGGTCCATCTTGCTTCTGAATAAATCCCGAATGCGTTCTTTTCTTTCAAGCTATCTAGTAACCTGCATATTACACTTAAGAACACCAAAACGCATCAAATAGACCAAAACATTAATTAAAACCGACCATTTAATTGCTCCAAAACGAGTTTAAAACCGTTAAAAATACGGAATATCAGCAACGTAAGCGGTTCTTTACCAATATTTTTTGATAACCTAGAATCTCTAGCAACACTTAGGCCACATAAATGATTATATAGCAAGAAATTCAATTCAGCTTGGAACATGAGTCTAATCTTTGTAAAAACATAGCATTTCTTTTTGCCAGTCTTTCTGTTCTTTACACTGCTCTCTTGTACTCTTTAGGTTTCTTTTTTTCGCAGAATCTTCTTGATTGCTAAAAACATCTTGCCCAATTTTGATCTTATGATTGACTACCTATCATGATCCTCCAATAACCAAATTTACATCCATATGTTCTAATAAAATCCTCAGTTCTAGATTTAACAATGGCGGATTTAGGTTTCATAGTGTTGCACACCTCCCTTGGATTCTTGCCGAAGAGGTCAGGGAGATGAGTTTCCCCGCTGATACTCTTCACCTCTATGAGAAAACATAAGTACTTACGTTTTTATTCCACATGCTGAGAGAACGAGGAACCAATGTCGTAATATCAAAACAACAACAACATCTAACATAATGATCTATTAAGTTCAATTACTTAAGAAATAACCCCAAAAGCTTTTAATTTGTGCTTTACTAGTGCTTCTTTCATATGTTAATGAGTCATTTATAAAGGAGTCTTGAAGTTAAAGAAAAGTATAATGAGTAAAAGTGGCATAATACCTTGAAAATATAAAGAGTGAATACATATAGAAAAGAAAATAAAAAAAAGAAAAATAAAAGAATACATAGATAAAGAAAGCCAACAAGACACAATGATATAAATAGGTTTAATTTAGATGATCAACATCAATAGATCTTGCTCAAGTATTTGTCGAGTAACTTGTCAACAATAACTTGATAAGCTCTTTCAGTCGGATGGTAGCTATCCCAGAATACATACGCAGAAGAATTAGAACATGTGAATGGGTTCAGTGAGTTACACAAATAAGATATTGCAACAGTGCCTTTACCGCAACATCCTCTATCAGCTACCTCAAAACCTGAAAGAGAATGAGACTTATAAATTAGTTAATGTTATAAAATAGAAAAATTATATAGTTGTATTTGTAAGATGAACTCACCGTATTTTTCAGGGTTTTGGATAATGTCTAAAAGAGTATCATAAACATTAATGTAGAAGATAACACCATCTAATTCTTTATCTAGAGAATCCAGTGCTGGAGAAAGTCTAGCGTTGAATTGTTTTGCCATATTGTTTAAAGGCTTATTACATCTTCTTGTAAATAAGCCTCCGAACATTGTTCTTTGAAGTGGTACACATCCAACAGGCACTGCGCTAAATACTCCAATTTTTCGAGCTCCAAGCTTATGTAATTCCTATATATTACATATACGATAATTATTTAGTTTAAAATATGAATTTATATTTGATTTATATATCAGTTTAAGATACTTACTCGTACGAACTTAGCTGCTGAATCAGCCAAAAAGTTAGCATAAGAAGTACGATCATATTTATAAGATTGAGCTAGAAACGTGTGAGCAAGATCATTGCTACTAGAAACCACAAGAAAAAAACTATGGTCCAAGATATTTTGGGCTTTTTCTTCTCCAAAATGTTGCTTGATGGTTGCTATGTATTGTTTGAAATATGTTAGTTGATCCCACACTGATATTACAGACTACAAAATAACAAAAAAAAATATAAAATGTATTAGTTTATAATATGAAGCTAACGTTGACGATGAAAATATATTATAACGTACCATCATCTTAGCCGTTAATGGATCGTAACCAGTTCCCCCAGATGCAAATGTTACACCTTGAAGAAGATCTTCTGGCTTCAAATTTGGGCTCATATATGCTGGCAATGTTTTAGTCAATCCCAACTTCTCCGCTGAAAGACAATTGGTTAAAAACAAAAAGTGTCATTAAAATAGCTAGAAGATTTCTATTAGCAAATGTAAACAAAAATAATTTGAATCGTTACCAATTAGATCAGAGGGAACTCTTCCATCAGAAAATCTTCCAGTGGCATAGCCGCCGGGAAAGTCCTTGCCGTAGGGAGGAAAGTTGCATTTTAGAATAGTGTGAAGTCCATTGTTATTACCAGTATCCATTATGGAATCTCCAAAAACTATTAGTGCTGGGATTGTTGCATTGTTATCTTGCTTTGCTGCATCAGTTTTAACGGCTATTAGTACCAAAGCGAGCCATAACATTTAAAGCTTCATTGTTTTGTCTGCGTTATTTGCTGTTGTGCTCGAAATTTGCTTGTGTGTTTTACAATGTTGAAGACATGCATGCATTTATAGATTGTTTCAGATTGTTGGACTTCTAAAAATATATCCTATGAACAATAGTTTGTTACACCAGATGTCTTATCTCTAGTTAGTTATTAAAACTTACTTGGATGATGGTTCGTCACAACGACAACGGAATCAATTCTTTTGAATCAATTCTTTTCACAACTTGAATGTACTATGTTTAGTTTCTACACATATTTCATTAATGATTTTCCAGTTTTTAATGTTTTTGAAAGACAATTTTTTAATTTCAGGTATCAAAAAATATTTATCAATAGTTATAATTTTAATTTTAATTGTGTTTCAAAAAACTTTTTTTAAAAAAGTTATAATTTTAATTGCTATCAGTTCAGATCAAAAAATTGTTTAGTTAAAAATCATATATTTATAATTTAACATTAATTATTTTAATATATTCTTAACGTTGATATATTGATCTTTCAAGGGAGTATATTAATTTTTCTATGAATTTGTATAACCGCTCTATTTCTCTGTATTCGCCTTTGAAATTAAAACGTCATTGGCAATGTTGTTTGGTAAGCATAAACACAAGGAGGAAAACAACACCACATAAAGCAAAAGAGGTTGAACGAAATGTGTGGCATATTACAAATGATGTTGATATATTACAGATGTTTTGGGGGTTAAATAAAATAGCTAAATAATATACAAGGAAACCAAAGCCACCAACACATGTACGTTAAAGAAAGAAAGATGAGAGACCCCTTTTTTTTTTTGAACAACAAAGATGAGAGACCTAAAAACATTAAAAGAGTTTAAAAGAATTTCACTAGCCTTGTGAGATCCTAACTGCATTTTTATTCTGCAACTGTCATCTATATGTACCATTGGGCAATGGCTTCACCATGATACCTCCATTCATTCTCTCATGGGCTTGACTAGGGACCTCAAGCTTCATATCTTCCAACCGAGGTATTATCACACCAACTCCATCACCAGCTACAGGCCATGGCATAGCATTGAACACAGTAACGCTCATACCCGTAGGATCAAACCCGTTCATGGAAGGGAGATACCAAGGAGTGTTGGTGGGAAGAGGAGGAGGATGGCCGTAAAATCCGGTGGTGGGTGGCATAATCTGGTTATTCCATGGAAGGTTAGGCCCTTGAGCTGTGACTGGATAACCATAAGGATAGTGAAAGCCTGGGAGACCTTGATGATAACCAAGGACAGGAGGAGGATACTGAAGAAACATCCCATATCCGTTACTCTCAGGCACATACGGTGTTGCTTTAAAGCTGCTGTAGGTAGGCGGAAGGTTATGATGATTACCACCGTTATTGCTCTGGATTCCTTCTTTAGGTATTGCGCGTTTCACCTCGACGCGCTTATTACTCAACTCATGGAAATGACTCTGCATTACGATCTCAACAGAGTTCTCTGAATCATATGTGACAAACCCGAAACCCCTCGGCCTGTTCGTCACGCTGTCATGCATCACAACCACATCGGTCGTCTTGCCGAATTTCTCAAAGTATGTCTTGAACTCCTCTTCTGTCGTCTCGGACGATAAGCCCCCAACGAACAGTTTCTTGGTCCTGTGGTTGTTGTTATTACCATTGCTTAAGATGTCATGAACACCACCACCGTTGTTCTGTTGAACTTGACTCACATATGGTTGCATGTTCGGTTGCTGATATCTCATATGTTCCTGTTTTGGTATCGCCTTTTTCACATCAACCTGATAACAAAGTGATATGAGACACTAATCAATCTACAATGCAGAATCAGTTCAGAGTTCAACTTTCCGACCAAACCTAAAACAAAAAAAAAAACAGTTGAGACCAAAGCTGATCCCACTGACATAAAGTGTCACAAAACAGAAGACATAAGTTAGAGAATAAACGTGATAACAAATTCAACTTTCCGACCAAACCTAAAAGAAAACAAAACCCAATTGAAACCAAAGCTGAGCCCTTTAACAGTGACACAAGACAGGGACATATAAGTAAAGAACAAAGAGTGGAACTTACGGCACGACCGAGGATGAAATGAGAATCAGTGAGAGCCTTATCAACATCAAGAGCATTAGCAAAGCGAACAAACCCAAACCCTCTGGGTTGACCAGTGGCTCTCTCCTTAGCAACAAGAGCTCCCAAGACAGCTCCATATCTACTGAAATGCTGCTTCAGAGACTCTTCACTAGTCTCTCTCGGTATGCCTCCGACGAATAGCTTGTATTGGTCGCAATCCATATCACCCAAAAACCCTAATCTTCAATTCCAAGTCAAATGATCAGAGATTTCAGATCAAAAATAAAAAACCCCTAAAAATTGAACAGTGATGTGTACGGAAACCCTAATTCGTAAAATTCTTGAAACAGGGAAGCTAAATTAAGCATGAATCACGGAGAGAAAACTAGAGATTGAGAAGATATAGGGAGGCCCTAATTTTCCGGGAAAACTGTAGAAAAAAAACCCTAGAAGATAAAAACATCAAAGTTTCATGGCGAAGAGGAAAGTTTACCAGATAGGAGAGAGAGAGAGAGAGAACACAGTAGGTTGATTTGACACGGCACGAGAAGTCGAAGAGAGTTAAAAGTTAAAAACTCTTCAGCTTTGGTTAAACTTTTTTTTTTTTGTTTATTTAAATATACATCGGATAATTATTGGATATTCTAGAATGGAACTACCGGGCTTAAGCCTTTATTTATTAGATTTTAGGCCCAATTGGTGTTACGGGTCGGTAGAGCGTTTCGAATTTGAGGCTGACCTAAGCTTTCCGATATTTTTCCCTTTTTTAAAAATTAGGCTTTTCGATTTTGTAGTAGTTATCTTCTTCTCCTTTTTTTTTCACATCAAACGGTTAATTTCTTATTTAAGCTTGAAATGATCTAAAAAATTAGACTGGGATAAAACAATCAGTGTAATACATATTCATATGATATGTTTTCGCTATCTTAGATAATAGATCTATTTTTTTTTTTTTTTTTCAGAACGAAGATGATACACAACATAAATTCTACAAATATATTACTCAGTTTTGATAACTTCTTTAACTCCGTTATAAAGTTTGACCACACTTATAGATCTTGTATCATCGAGATCAAGTCGTTGCAATTAGTATCAAAGTGTTGACACATTGACATTTATAGAATGTATTCCGTATTCAAATATAGGGTATCAACCTCCGTATGTATCGATGACTTTTAGCTCTCAAAACTTGAATTTTACATGATGAATATATTCAGACCCATCCATCCACATCCACTAAAGAATGAGTCATGAGTGCATGATCCACCAACCATACAACTCTCATGTGAGCTTACTCCTCGGATAAATGATGGATTCAAGAGAAAATTACAACCACAGACACATTTCAACATATCAATTACATTCAAAGACACATTGAATACTAGACACACTTTTTAGCTGCGAAAAGACTTTATTATCCTTGTACAACACCATCTCTAGTTTCTTCTAAACCAAAATTAAAGAAAAAATGAAAATGAAAAAGTTAATAGAAAAGCATAACAATTTATCTTCTTCTTCGTTTCTCGATTTCAAATTCCAAATTGAGTAAATGTTTTAAAAAAATCAAATTAGATGAGAAATCCACCGATCTTTTGTCTTTCACCAAGATTCAGGCTCCTCCTCCATCACAAGACACATCTCTCACCGAAAATAATTGTCGTGGTTTCGTGTCTATAGAATTACGCAGCGTACACGAGAAGCAACGACAGTGTGTGTTGCAGCCACAGAGGATGAGTCTAACCAGATCGAAAGGGCAAAGAGAGAAACAAGTGTAGTCCATGTACTTATAGAGGCCAGGGTTGTTATGTCAAGCATAAGCTATGAGGATAACTTAGAGTAGATGAGAAGATCTTATGACACGGAGGAGGAGACGGTGTAAGGCTGGAAGCAGTTGAAATGGACTTTTCTTGCTGGTGGTTTGTGAGGCGGTTGATGGCGGTGTGGATTTTGTGGAGCTGGCAGAGGAGGTGGTCAGGGACAGAAGGGACATAGGTCAGTGAGGATTTAGATTGGAAGAAATTGGGGGTGGAGGAGAAGATGGTTGTAGCTACCATGGCTATTACTAGAAGCAGATTCAAGCTTTCTGGACTTGAACAGAGGAGATTTGGAGAGTTTAGTGAAGTCACAGAGGAGAGTGAATTCCAAAATCCAGCTCCGGTGACTAAGGCAATTAATCCGTCAAGAAGGTTCGAATTGAGACTAAAGTTGAGAACAGTGAGCTTTTGAAGCTTGAGCAGAGATCTGGGATTGTGGTTGAGTCGCTGAGGAGATCTGAGTTCCGACGAGACTAATTTTGGTGACTTAGGAAGGTGGTTATGGATATGAAAATGGTGGATACTAAGGTGGTTGCTCGAGATGAGGAGATGGTGGTGGATACAGTGGATGTGGAAGACGGGATAGTAGGGGGGATACGGAGGTGGAGATGGTGGTTGACACCGGAGTGGAGAATATGGTGGTTATGGATACAGAGGCGATGAATGCGAAAGTGGATACAGAGGTGGAGACTGTGGTGACGATAGATACCGTAAATGAGGTTGTGTGGTTATGGATATGAAGTTCGTGGTTACTGACTTGGAAACATCACGCCTGTCCATACATCCCCTTCCTAAACATTATGTATGTTTTTGTAATATATGGGTTTCTAGGTCTTTTATATTATCAAACATTATGTATGCTTATCAAGTTAAGATATTTGACCTATTCAATGTATCACATCCATACTATATGTGCTAGAAACTTTGTATCTTTTGTACTTTAACCACAACAATCACGTCCACAACAATAATAATGCGTTCTAATATACACGCCTAACCACTATCTCCTATCCACGACTCTGTAACCACCATATCCTAGCAAAACGCACCGTTTAATTTATTAACATAAAAAGAAATAACTAGTTTATTTGTTACTTCCTTCTAAAAATAAGACGGGGGCATTTTGGTCTCGAATCTACCAACCCGTACAAATAAAGTGCGCTAAAACCATAATGTGTCTTTTGCTGCAAAGAAAAGACGAAATGTGTCTTTTTACGTAACCTTCTCTGGATTCAATCGTTCTTCTGGTTGTTTGTTTGGCATTCCGCTTCCACATGCTTAATAACTTTGTATTCCATATTTTTCCTCCGCAACAATAAATCACTCATTGTCATCATAGACCACATGTGTAATAGTTTTAATTTAGCGCTGATATGATATTAAAATTGGATGTACAATAGTTTTGGGTAGGGCCTCCCACAGATTGTTTGGATCCATGGATCTTCCTGAAATTTAATCTTATGTAGGTTAGCTTTATAAAAAATAAATATACAAAATCATATGAAATTTGATTGTTTTTATAAAAGTATATAAAAACTATGCAATTTAATTTTATTGATGTGAGTTTTTTCCTGGTAAGTATATTATTATTTTACAAAAACATGTTTACTATGTAATATGAACATTTTTCTCAAAAATAAGAATTTACTAGAGTCTGCTCAGCAAACTGCACATGTGTTTTTTTTATAATTTTAATGCATTCATTATAAGTTTTATAATTAATCATGAACCAACCACTCTAGTACTATCCAAAACTTCTTCCATTTTAGAGTGCTCTCTTCTACCTTAGGTATCTTTTTTGGCCGACCACGCTTCCTTCTTGGCAGCTCCTCCCCCACCACTAGTGATGACTTCACATCTCCAAATGTGGATATCATCTACATTATGTACACTTTACAAATATATTTTGAAAACTTAGGGAGTGTATTCAATCTAGAATTGAAATTGATTTGATTTTTCCTAAGGTTTTAGATAGTTTAAGGTGAATTGAGAATTTAATATGATTTTAGTTAAACAAATTCAGAATCTCGCTTAAAATTATGAGATTTGAATTGTTATTTTTAAAACAACACCAAAATACTCTAAAATGACTAAAAGAATCTTAAAATTCAAAACTTAAAAAATTTCAATAGTAGTAGATTTTAAATAGTTTATCAAATAGCAAATTCAATAACAGTTGATGTTAAAATAAATTTTAAAATTCATATTCGAATAAGATTAGATTTGTCAATTTAACCTAAATCATTCAAACTCCTAATTGAAAATATGTAGTTAAAAATAATCAAAATAAGTATTAAGTAAAAATTTCATTTTAATGGTAATATCAAGTTTGTTAAGATTTACATAACAAGTAGCTTCAATTTATTGTCTTATACTCAAAACTGAGTCATCACCAAACAGACATAGATTATGTTCTAATTCAGCTGAGTTATCTCATAAACCTAAGAATCCAAAAACCCGAAAGATCACAACTGAATCTGTACCTGAAACCACTATAATATCTACTCTTATCTACATATTTAAATTTTGTGACATACATGAAATAAAATGACAGAAGCGATGGGGGTTGTACCTACAAACGCAGATTACGGACCATAGACTGGCAAAAGGACCAGTAGCCACTGACCAATTTGCCATGTGAACATGAAATATCACTTCCTAAGGGACCATTTGGTCCATTTTCATTATTACCATTTTATAAATTCATCATCTACAAACATATACATAAATACATTTATAGTCTCACATGCATTCACTTACATGCGAAATGGTCTATCCAATATGGTAAAACCGAACCGAACCGAACCGAAATAGACAATATGGCATGGTTTAGGTATATACCATATAAACCGAATGGACATAATTTTACAAAAACGTGGAATTTGGATATAGTTTGATTTATAACCGATTAAACCGAATGAACCAAACAAAACCGATCAAAAGTATAAACATGTAAATATGTACATATTTTATAACATCACATGAAAATCTATTTGTTATATAAATTATTCTTTTGTTAATAATTATTACCATATTTTTTATAGTAATAAAAAATTCTAATTTGTAAAACACTTAAAATATAATTAAATAACAATTCATCGCAACTGAGGCTTTTTATTTTCTTAGTCTTTTTCTTTTAATTATTTTGCTTTTTTTAGCATTAATTAAATTGAATTGAATGTTATAAATTTGATGGATAATAACTAGAAAAAATTCTTCGCGATTTTTTTCTTGTTTATAAACGAATAGAGTTTCACTCGAAGAAGCATGACTTTAATAAACACTAAATATGCAAGAGTGGAAAAACTTTTCTTTCATACTTCTCTTTTGTTTTTTATTTTTATTTTCAAAATTTCTAGCTTTGATTTTAATTCTAAATTTGATTATTTCATCTGAAGGTATAAGCGTTTTTATTTTTTTGTTCTTTTATTTGAAAATATAATATTTTTTTAATAAATGACTGCGATGACAATATGACTCTACAATTTATATAAAATGATCCCAAACTAAATAATTATGTTTTGGTATAAAACTGAATCAACCGAAAACCGACGGTATATAAACCGAACCGAAGTAAATATGGATTTAGAATGGTAGTTATATTTTACAAACCGAAAAACTGAAAAACCGAAAAAAACCGAACTGAAACCGAACCGATATCCGGATTGAACACCCCTTGCGTATACACATCCAAGGAAGTAAATATCTTTCAAATGTACATATTCACTATACGAATCCAAGGAAATCAATATTAACAAACCTTATAATATTTTGGTCGACAATGATAACAACTATTTAGCAAAAAAAAAAAAAAAAGACAATGATAACAACTGGAATATTGTAACCTCTGTTGAATGGATGAATAAAAACTTTTAATAAATGTTCACAGTTGAGTTATGTACTGATAAGAAAAATAAGATATGAACAAACAAATATCGTCTAATAAGGCCAATAACATATCTATCTAGTGTTTTGATCAAAAAAAAAAAAATCTATCTAGTGTATCATTTTAATGTTTTTCCAATAGCAACAACGTAATTGTTTTATATAAAAAAGGTTAAAACTGTTCCTTTCACCAACTCGTTTATGATTTATCTTTGTTTCATTATCAAAATTTACGATTTAGAAATTAAATTTGTCTATTTTGGAATATATCTTTTTTTTTTTTACATTAACGTAACCAAAATCTGCAGCTAAGTAAGATTTTAAGATTAAACCGCCTTGAAAAACAACTATATTTTATTTGAAAGTAGTATTGATAAACAAACAATATTTTTCTATATCTTTTTTTTTTGCTTAAACAATTTTCCATATCTTGTCATCATGTGCTGCTCATATATTTTCATATCAAAACTGATTTTTTTTTGGGTAAAATGTCAAAACTGGTTTGAGAAAGATATTGTGGTCACCCCAAATTAAGGTGGTCAAGATTTAATGCACCGGCTCTAGCGTGAAATCTCTTTCTAAAAATTCGTATCTGGACGGGTCTTGTGGTCCGGTAGTAATAGACGGACCGCGGAAGCAAACACATTCCGAGTTTAATCTTTCTACTGCGGAAACTAAGTCACATTATTTTGTTCACTACGGCTGCAGATACGTCTTTATGATAACTCGAGAGACTGACTATGCCGTGGGCTACACCTCCCATCCATGGATTAGGTCCGTGTCTTTAATAGATCCGGATTTAACATTTTTTACAAAAAAAAAAATTATATTCGCTGGCGTGTATGTTTACCACTTTCATAGTACTACTTTTCATCTTTACCCAACTAAAGAGACATTTTCAAAAGTACCTTATTTATTAAGTAGCAAAAGACTCTTATACTCTTGTTATCTATATATATAATAAATCATTATTTTAAAAAATAATAATATTTTTTTTTTATGTTTTTGAATTATACTTTTTCAAATTCGAACTTTTTTATAATTTTTTTTTAAAATTATTTTTTGAAAATCAAAAATTATGTTTGAAACTATTTTTTTATAAATTTTTAAGTATTTATTTATATATTTATTAGAATATTAAATTTCACATTCCAAAAACTCTATCACACTCCTCAACTCTAAACCCTAAGGGCCTGACTTGTTTTTCCGCTACCACACGCAAACACAGTTTTTGCGGCTGGTAACGGTGACGGTGATTCGAAACAATCATACAAACCGCTAATCGTTTCAAACCGCTCTGAACCTCTTAAAATCAAAAGCTGGTTCCAGCTAGCATTTGCGGTTGTGGGAGGATAATTTTTTTTCTTTTTTTTAAAACATATAAATACAAAAATAAAAATATTCAATAAAATTTTATAATTGGAATTATAAAAATACTAAAATAAATATATTATATTTTAGTTACTATTATAAAATTTTAAAATAAAAATATTTTCTATAATATAAAAAAAATTAAAACTATAACTTTCTAAATATAATTTTCATATTTATTATAATATTATGATTTTTGATATTTTATAATTAAATAAAATGTAAATATTGTTAATTTATTATTTAACCGCTGCTGTATTTGGTAGTTAACCAGTCATAAGTATCCCGCAAATGCACCAATTTCTAACCGCAGAACCTGTCGTACAAAAATCTTAAAACCGCTAGAAACCGCAACCACCCGCATCCGCAAACTCCCGCAACCGCAACCGCTGCGTTTTAACCAGTCATACCCTAAGTCTAGATTAGTTAACCCTAAGGGTATGTGTCTTTTACCTTTCATTAAAAGTGAAGGCAAAAGTGATTAGTGTAAACTTGAAAAGTGGTACTATGAATGTGGTATCTGTGGCAATTTCACTCGTTCTATTCTAAAGCTATTCTATTACTCAACTTGAGGTGGTCCGAGTAACAAAACCGGAATAGAACAACCAATAAAATAAATTTTCCTATGAAAAGACCTAGCAGTCCTAGCTAGAGAGTCTGAAATCTGATTTTGCGCTCGTGGAAGATAGGTTTATTTTATTCTAAAGTTTTATCTGTTTAAATTTCTACCGTTTGTATTTAAATTATTTCACAAGTTCGAACAGTCAAGAAACAGATTTTTTTTTTCAAACATATTTTCAAAAAAAAAAAAAACAGCTTCCAACTTCTTTATGATGTTACAAGCAAAGATTTTTCAAAAAAAAAAGATTTTACAAGTAAAGAATAATATAAATCTGACTTTGCATAACATGCTTTATATAAAAACAATTAAATGTAACCACTAATACACAGAAAAGTGTACAATAATGAGAAGGGTCCATGACCAGCTGCTGTGTAGGAATGTACAATACAAGTAATGAGAGTACGAAACTTAAAGTAGTAAATAAGTAGAAATGGTAGCTATGTTTACATGTTCAATCAATGTACTGTTGCTTCTTCTTTGATTAATTTCCCTTATCATCAATATTCATCTGATTTCGATAGTCAAGACGTATTTTTGTTGGAGTTTTACGAATAACGAAATCTACTTGTACTAATTAGGACAATCTATAATTCTACCGTAGCCTGACATGGCAAATGATTGACATAAAACCCCTCTTAATGTTCCAAGTTGGTTAGATGCAATGCAAACTATTGAAGAAGATGAGTTTGTAACAGAATATCTCTAGTTACTCTGAAATATGTTCAACGGTACGGTTCTGTATTTATACATAAGTGGTTTAACAAAAAGGAAACTATACCACACTAAACCGATGGTAAGCTGAACTATACAATACGTACTATCAATATGCTATTACAAACTTATTTATCTTTTCTCAGACTTATTTATCGTGCTATGAAATAGTCAAATAACCCAAAAGATTAATCCAAGTTTTCTCTTCTTTGTTTTTTGTCATCCATTTTTTTGGTTTCAAACGTTACTTGCATTTTTTTATTTGTTAAGGAAAATAACTTGATAGTTGCAAAATCGAGAAAAGTGAAAAAACAACAACATAGTATGGGCATTATCAAGAAAAAAATGGAGAAACCCACATGGCTTTCTCAAAGACATATATAGCCAACATACTCAAAGGAAGAAGGTGTTCTCTGTTCAAGAGATGGAATAAAACAATAAATATCCGCCATTTTTTATCCTGTTCTCTTTATCTGGTTACTGCCGCCTGCAAATACACATATACCCAAGCAAAGAATTCACTTATACGTGGACAAAAAGAAAATAAATCACTTATACATGCATACATTTATACTCATACATGCATGAAACATCATAAATTTTTAAAATGCATTATTTTAATATAGGAATGTGAATAACTGGATCCACAATATACTTTCCAAAGGATGTTTGTTTACATTACAACATATCTACAAGAACTAATTAAGTAAATTGACTAATGTATGCGATTTTTCTGCATCATTATGTATAATAGTTGTATTAATTAATGGCCAGTAAGCAATGAACATACCATAACCTTGATGATCCGATGCAAATTTCTCAACCGGGAAAGCTTGTTGTAGGAAACCCGATTCATATTTTCCCTGCAAAAAAACATAATATTAGAAAACTGATTCAAGGAAATTATCATACTAAAAATTAAGAATTTTTTTTCTCAGATGCGATGATGTAACTAAACACAACTTTTCGTTTAGTTAAAAAAACAAAAAAATTAAAAAATATTTGGCATACACTAATTTTTAGAAGCGCCAAAGTCGTAATAACTAATAACCTTGATTATTCTTCTCGTGGAGTAGCTTTGGGAGAAATAATCTAATTGTTGGTATTGATCTCGATGTTTCTTATGTGCTGATACTTCTTTTCCAGTTGCCTATATACATAAGTTTACAAAAGTTGAGAGTATAATGATATAACTGAGACAAATGAATTTAGTTGAAACGAAATATGTAAGAACTCTTTTTTTTAATAATGACAATGTTAACATATAGCAAGGAACAATTTGGCTATAAGTATTAAGAAAAGATTCTAAGTATGTTGACATGACAAGTTTGTAAAACAATACCAATGAAGAAGCTGTGTCATCAAGACAAGAATTGAATCCCTCAATATATCCTTGTTCTTCATGAACTTTCTTCTTGTTCTTGATTTTGCTCTTGCACCAATATTGTGTGTTTTGTTGGAGGGGAACCTCGGGGACTGCCTCTTCAGAGTAATAAGGAGGCCCGGATGATGCATCCGACACCATTGAAGAATCATCATCATGTTCTTGTTTTGTTACTCCATTGTCATCATCAAAATGATGCAATGTAACAGAACAAGAATGGTCCAAGTACATTGTCCAACCTGATTCTCCCGCATCGCTGTATTCTAAATCCGACAAATCCATTCTCTTTTGATTCGTTCCGAAAATACTAATTATTTTTGTTATTTTTTTGCTTTCTCTCTAGGCTTCAAGGCCTTTAAGAAGAAGATACACTCTTTTGATGCAGCCATTGCAGTAGTTATAAGGGTAATGTTTGGAAAAAAAAAAAAAAAATATATATATATATATATGTAACATATCTCTTGAAATTTATTTCACTTTTGAAACTTTAAAATAAACATATGGTTGTCGAAAATTACAAGCTAGTTTGGGGTTTTTTTGGGGAGAAATATCCAAAAAATATATCAACCAAATTTTGTTAAACATTTTAATATCTAAACTTTTTAGTATTCAGTTTAATACTTCAACTAATAATTTTTTTTTTCATTTTATTACACTAACTTTAAAATAATGTTCATTTTGATTATCAAGCTATGTTAATTTTAATCATAAATATTAATAGATTTCAACTGAAAAAATTTCTAAATTCATAAAAAATATTTGAAAATATCTAATTTAAAAACTAACTAAATTTTGGATGATATTTTAAATTGTAGAAAACTTAATTTTGAATGAAAAATAAATAAATTAGTATTAAGTTTCAGACAATATATTAAATTTGATATTATAAATAAAAATAAATATTAAAATTATCAATAATAAATTTTATTTTGAAACTTAAAATAAAATTATAAAATTTTCAGATTTATTTTTTGAATTTTGGAGATTTTTAATTTTTTTTTAAAAAAAACTTATCAATATTTTCATTGGGAAGAATAGTTTGTAAGCACCATTTTAAACTTAGTGTATTGAAAAAAAAAAATTAGTTAAGTATTAAACTCGATGGTAAAAATGTTTTGGTATCAAAGATATTTTTAGTGTTTTTCAAGTTGGGGTTTTCACTTTTCAGTCACCTACTAATCTAAAATCCATACATAGATAGTTACACAATTTATGAGCAATACAAAACCGGAAAAGTAAATAGATTTTCATGATATTCGAAAAGCGTTTAATTTTGTCTAAAGTTTATTTAAAGTGAGAGATCATTCTTTCTTTTGTTTGTTCTTCCACCTATAGAAAACTAATCCAACATATCATTAGAGATTGAAATGATGTGATATTTTTTGACATTTTGTATGAGAACAAACAAAATTATTTTGTTCCTATCGTTTTAAGTCTAAACATGAGATCGAATACAAAACTCAAAAAGACAAGAAAGGCAATATAATTTAAGAAATGTTGTCTTATAGCGCAGAACTCGTTTTGGACACTCTAGCTTGCATTCAGTAGATAATTGACAGTTGGCTTACTGATTATAAACGTTGGGCCATGAAACGGCCATAGTTTAGTGGTAGTAGTAATAGATGTCACGTACTATTCATTTACATCCCATCTTACAAAATACTTTACACCTACGCCCTGCACCATCCTTTATAGGTGACTATACTACCTCGGAAATTTATACTTTAAAATGGATAATAGAAGTAATTGTATTACTTGTTTTCTTCTGCTTAAATAATTGTATTACTTGTTACGAAAACATGAGTAGGTATTTAATTGTTAATCCCATAAAAATTTTATTACGTATTTTGAATCGTTTCTGGTATTGACGCAATCTGAATCATGCAGTTGGATATGATCTTTTTACTCTCCAAGGCACTTTTTAACTTAGGTATTTCATGATGAGGCACATCTCACCTGAGGCAACCTTTCATATAAGTTAAAGAAATCGATACCCTCATAGTAAATGAAACCAAACCGAACTGAGTATTCCCCTAAACCAAATCATACCAAGACCAACTTATACGAAACCCTATCGATCTATCTCCCTCATTTCCCCTTTTTTCTAACTCTCTCACTCTCTTCCAACGTTTGCGGGGGAGACTAAGAACCCTAGTTTCAGACTCGCCTGTTTCACCTCTACTATCCCAGCCGATAAGACTTTTTACGCCGGCGTAGACAGATTCCAACATTCGAGGTTTACTCCGAAGTAAACACTTTCTGAAACTGGTCTCTCAAACCAAACTCTGAAATTTGATTTTTTATTTTCGCGATTTTTTCTGTCTTACTAAAGATTTGATTTTTAATTTACGAGATTTCCCCCTTCTCTATCCATTTGTCTTATGCTTTCTCCCCTCTCTATTCATGTGTTTTGTTTGTTTTATTCTCACGGTTATAATCTTTTTCTCATCTCGTTGTAGGAAACAACAAACCGGACAAACGCCTCCCACCGAGGCTTTTCGCGACAGACCGGTTCCCTACCGGTCGGCTCAACATCTACTCCAAGCCAGACATTCTACCTTTCATACAACATGTCTTAAGGAACACGAAGGAGCTTCGGTACATCAAAAACTCTTGTTTCGGGAAGTTGTTTGAGCTCGCAGCACGTCATTGTCATGTCTCGTGTAAACTATTTCACGCCTTTCTCACCAGACAACTACTTTGCGAGGATAATAACACACTCTGGACAGTCTTCCGTAGCGATCCCATCCGGTTTGGGCTTCAAGAGTTTGGCACAATCACAGGGTTACCATGTGGAGAGTTCCCTACAGACTATGACACCAAACTAGAAGTCCAGAGCAACAACATCAGAGATCCTGACTGAGTCAAGCTGTTCGGGAAGGAAAAAATTGTTACCATTGCTGATCTACGCCACAAGCTCGAGACCGACGCACAAATGCCAGGGTGGAAGAAGCTGCAACTGGCTCTAATATTAATTGTTGACGGTGTTCTAATTGCTCATGAACAGAAGACACGCCCTACTTTGAAGTATGTCAAAATGGTCCAGAACGTCGACGCTTTCTGCCAACACCCTTGGGAGCATGGAGTCTTTTCTGAAGACCATTACTTGCATGAAACCTCCCTAGGAATGCAAAGACGCAATCGGAGAGCTTGTCTGTGTGTTGAGGCAGGGTTCTTTCAGACTCAAGGGATTCCCCCTAGCATTACAACTTCTTGCATTTCAAGCTGTCCCACAACTTCAGACCATAATCCATGCGCCTGTAGACACTTTATCAATCAGTCAACTTGAAGAACCTCATTTTCCTCTTCACTCGAACATTAACTACGTTGACATACTCCGCGTGGAAGCTGAGCAGAATGTAAGAACCTCACTGTCTTTGTTTTTTAAGTTTAGTTTGCTTGTCTATTAGAGCTAGGCTGATGCTGGTTGAGATATGTGCATATAAGCTATGTCTGATAATTGTTGAGATTATGATTTATGCTGCTCATTTTTTTGCCATTTACAGCTTGCAGTAACATCACTGATACAAATACAAAGCCAAACACAATCGGGATGGGGAGTTTGGACTGACGTTGTTGCTGTTGAGCGGGTAACTTACATGGAGAACCTCATAGCAAACCACTACCCCTTCAAGAAGCATCTTTGGCTTGGAGGAGACAGGTCTGGGCCCATTCTAATTTATGTACCTCTTGAGGAGCAACCATCACCGAATAGGAATGCTCTCAAGCCCAGGAAAACCCTAAAGAAACCATCATCGTCTCGTAAGCAGAGGAGGATCAGTAACTACTTCCCCAGAACTGGTTCAACCAGCAACTCAAACGATCAGGTTCTTCAAATGTTGACTAAAGTTTCTACCCAGGTTTCCAAACTCTGAAAAGAGAACAAGGTGATGCGCCAGCTGATCAAACGCAGAAAGTCTCGTATCCACAGCAAGCAATCTGCTTTCCACTCTGTCATTTGTTGTTCTAAGAAAGCTCATCTATCACATAGAGGATGTCAGACTGACCCAATGGTCCAAACTACAGATGTTCCACCTAACAAAACGGTACAATTTATTAATTTCCTTCAAATTCACAAAAAATATTTTTTCGTTACTCGTCTCCGCCACCAATTGCAGGGACCGACACCTATGGAGGAAGACCAGCCTCAATGCAACTCCCCTGTCGTCAGCCAATATGCAGCTCAGCACTACGGCCAAAATACAAGCAAATCAGATCCGTTACACATCCCTGCACTACCCCAACACACATCCCCCGTCCACAACTCCCCTGAGAACACCTCTCCCGTTCACAAATCCCCTGAACACACACCCCCCCGTCCACAACTCCCCTGAGAACACCTCTCTCGTTCACAAATCCCCTGAACACACACCCCCCGTCCACAACTCCCCTGAGAACACCTCTCCCATCCACAGATCCCCTGAACACACACACCCCGTCCCCAACTCTCCACAACACACATCTCCCGTCCACAACTCACCCAAACAAACCACCACCGTCCACAACTCACCGCAACACACTCCCTCTGTTCCACCACGTTCCAAACTCATTGCACATGTACGAACTTCACCATTCCCAGCTTCCCCTTCTGGCACACCTCCTTGGTTGTACACTCCCGAGTCCTTCCCTGTCATTTATCGTTCTTCATCTACGATACTGCTGATCATCCTAACAGCCCCCCCCCCCCCGCCCTTGCACCACCTCCTTAACCAAGGTCTTGAAATCTTCGAGCCCTTCAGTCAAGAGCCCTCTTCACTGAATAATCCTCGATACGACACTTCATCGCGCAAAGATCCTCAGCAACAACTAAACCCCATCACACCAGAGACTTCTCCAACTAAGAGCAGCGGCTTTCCTGAACATGCCGACTCTGTCAATGCCTTCGCTGCAACCGCTACATCTAAACGTACCTCCGCCCCCATCTTAAATTTTGATCAACGCCAGGTAGAAATTGATTGTAGATGTACCTTTAATCTATCATTCCTTCTTTCCAATCCTTACTGCCTTAACCTCTTTTGTAAAGGAGGATTGTGTTGATGTAAGTGACTCCTCCCCGGCAAGGCCCACTCCATGGCATCAGCCATCAGATGAGGAATGCCACCTCGCAGTAGAACTCAGGAAATGCCCTTCTATATCAGCCCTTGCACTCTTGGTTCCGCTCCCACATACTCAGTGGGAGCTCTTCAAGTCGACTCTTAAGTCAAATATTCAAGTGTAAGGTGTTGCTACCTTTATTCATGTCCAAACGACACATTTAAGCATTTACCGCCATCTTGACATTCAAGTTCTAACACTTGAACAGGTTTCACATCACGCTCTCTAAATTTGACTTTTCCAACAAATTCATTCTTGAAATAGCGGAACCTCAAAATGGGTCACCACATTTGTAAGTTCTTTTTATTGTGGTTTGTAGATTTTATGATCAATACTTGTCTTATCACGTTATAACATAAGACGTTTCATCCTAATGCAGCATATGGAAATTTTCATGTACATGCTCGCTGGAAGGCACAAAGAAATGCTTCATCGAGAGGCTCTTGCGTTCACAACACCTCTAGTTTCCGGAATTCAGGAGTTATGGAAGAGGTTCAAACCGTTGAGAAGGAAAGACCTATTCCCATGGGGCGAGCGTCTGACTGAGTTGGTGCTAAAGGCGGGGGAAAAGTGGATGGAGGATGTGACCACGATATACACTCCAATGATCTGGGCCGATAAACATTGGGTGGGGCTCGCTATTAACCTCGACATGGGCTACGTTGAGATTATGGACCCACAACCTTCGTTGAACAAAGACAAGAAGGTGTCCACGTTTATGGAAGCGCTTCTCACTGCACTCCTCTACCTCGTGAAGAAGGTTGCCAAACCACAGCAAACTCAGTTCCGTGGTCTCGAGCCTTTCTATTGGAAAAGGATGAAGGATATCTACATCAACGAACGCTCGGGTGATTGTGGACCTCTCATCATCAAGTTCATGGAGTTTCACGCTCACGGTGATCCAGCACCCCACATGTCTGGAATCACATACATCGCAGTTGATGATCTACATAAGCAGTATGCCATGGATGTCTACAAAACCATCGTCCTACCTGCTTATCACGCTCCAACATTTCCTTGATCACGAGTCCATTCCATCACCACTCTAGTACTATTGTCTCTAAGCTTTTAATTGTGTCTTATGCTATGTACACTCTGGTGACTGCAAAACCTTTTTTTGTAGAGTCACTAGTTGGCTTCTTAATCGGCTTTCTCTAGGGTGATAATGTTTTCCAGACTTTTTGCCCAGTTTGTGTTGGAATTGTTTTAAGTTTCCTATTGTTGCTTCTGTTTAATTGGAACCAACATAGCTGCATAATGGTCCCTTAAATCACCTTATAATTGGATGTACATACCGACCGGTTATATCAATCTAAACCACCATTACTTAACAGGTCTTCTATATATGTACCAAACGATAAGCTTAAGACGTATCTCTCAATTAGGGTTAAAACTCTGAAAACCATCTCCGCCTCACTACTTTCTACATCCTCGTCGGAGTGAAGATGACCAGTTCGTCTTCTTCAAGCTCCGGATCCGCTGCCCGCAGGTCCGTTCACGGCGTCCCAAAAAAATGTTGGTGTGGGAAAGGACTCAGCATCTGGGCTTCAGAAACCAAGGAGAACCCATTCCGAAGATTTTACCGCTGCGAAATCGCCCTACAGGTCCTCCTTTCACCCCAGTTATCTATTATTCGAATATCACTGCTTTAAGTCGTAACTTTTTCTTCTGTTCTGCCCCTAAAACAGAGGAAATATGAGTCCCACCTCTTTAAGTGGAAAGACGAAGCAATACTAGATGAAGTTAGTACGGTGGAGGCCAAAGTCTTGGATCTCGTCCACGACTTTCAGTCCCTCTCGAAGAGCGTAACTGAACAGATTGACTCACACAAGACTTGGCTACAGGAGCTTGAGGTTGAGATGATGTCTAAGCTCAATGAACACATGTCGAAGGTGGCCCAATCTATGGATGAAGCAACTCGACAGTTCAAAGAAGACATGCATGCTACTCTCAATTCAAACACGAACACAACACTTCTCAGCAACAATGGACCGGTTCATAACTTCGCATCTGCTGTTGGCATTGTGTTAGCTATCGCATGCCTCTATTGGAAGCTCCTCTGAACATTATAACTAAGTTATCGATGCTTGCTTCTCGTTTTAGTTCTTCTTCGTCACTACTCTAAGTTTTTATGTCAATCTATGAATCCTAGTTCAACCAACTATCTCATCATATAATCTAATCTGATTTACAACTCTTTACATATATAATTAGCACAAATGATCTCAAAGTGTTTTTTGTGATGGAGGGGATTTACTCTGTGTTTGCCTTACTTTAGGTTCGTTGTACATGTGTTCCATGTACATATCCACATCCACACCTCTATTTATGTGTGCGTATAACAACACCCACATGCACTACACACTACCTAATCCGACAATCAAAAGTGATAACAAAAATCAACAACAACTCAAAATCCTTAATTTTTGGAAACACAATTATCCCAACTTAGTTCAAAAAAAAATACACTTAAGTCTTGATAAGCAAATGATTTAGTCTCAAAATACTCCGAAAAGCAATATTGATCCCAAATAAACGACTTAAACATGATAAGTTCGTTTTTTCTGAAAAATGCTTCTCTCCTCCAATGGGGTCCTATCCCACTTATGTTTCCTGCAAAAAAATCTCACTCTCCTCTCTATATGGGTTCATTGCAACGGCTCCTGTTGTGCCCTACACCACGATATCTTCCACACCTATTAGGAATCAGCTTTGTCTTCTTAAACACCTGAAACAAATTTACCAATTTTAATGATTCTCATTGGTCACACATTATGTTCACGAGGTAAAGACATAACTATGCATGTACGTACCGGGAATTCACCAGTAGAGGGGATTCTATTCTTCCTACGACGCCCTGCTGGCCTCGACGTTAAGGGCGGCATCAACACCATCTCCTTAACGTGTTCAGGAACATCCACATCTCTTGGATCTCCCTCCGGATTAATTATACCAGCATATGTCTCCCTCCAAGTCGTTGTCTTGTACCAGTGACCCACCAATGTTTCATATGTCACTCCCAAACTGTCAGCAGCAATCATTGCATGACCACAGGGAATTTGTAGCTTATCAAAATACTTGCAATCACATTTCTTTTCAGCAAGCATCACACGCTCCTTTCTTCTAAACTTTCCCACAATTTCACAAGTCCAATTAGAGACCGAGTTCACTTTGCTACCCTTCATTATTGCCATACTTTTGGTCATCTCTTTATCAACCTCCACACTAACAATCCCCCTATGCTTCTCTGCTTTCTTTCTCCTAGCAGAAAACCACCTTGTCATCATCCTCTGAATGAATATTATCAATTCCATTATCGGAGACGTCCTCCCTTCCACCAAAGCGTTGTTCAGCTGCTCAGCTATATTGCTAGTCATTATATTATAGGCTCGCCAGGAAAGTTTACTCTAGACCAATGAGGAGAACCGATCTTCCCCAAATAAACACCGCATGCACTATTCGTTGCTCTCACCTTACTGAACAGATCTCTGTAATCCCGTTGTCTATATGCAGTTGCAGCATCAGTCACCATCTTGGCCAAGTGCTTGCTAGAGTAGCGTGAGTTGACGTTCCTTGCCAAATGGACAATGCAGGCCCCATATTGAGCTGATGGATATACACGTTTCACAGCATTAGAGATTGATGTAGCACGATCAGATATAATAGTCAGACTTGGGGAATCAGCTAATATACGCTCAACCTTCTGGAGGAACCATGTCCACGTATCAGTGTCTTCACTGTCCACAACAGCAAAAGCTAGAGGAAATATCTGGAAATTTGTATCCTGCCCACTAGCAGTCAATAGCACCCCCTTGTACTTACCTCCTAGGTGTGTACCATCTATCACCAGCACACGACGTAGCTTCTTAAAACCATCTATGGACACCCCAAAGGAAAGGAACATATAAAGAAATCGCTCATCTCCATCCTCATCTATATCAGTTTCCAAATCAGCAACAGTTTCAGGATTAGCAAGTTTTAACATGTGTAAATACTCGGGCAGCTTCAAGTACGACTCTTCCTCTGATCCACGAATGTCAATGATAGCTTTTTCTTTTGCCCGATAGCACTTCATGTAATATGTTGTCACTCGGAGATCCTCCAGCACTAGCCTCTGCAACTCAGACGCCACTGGCCCTTTACCGGGTTGCCCAAACTTACTTTTGTAAACCGCTGCAATCACCTTAGATGTAGCTTTGCTCTTATACCCCTGCCTTGACTCGATGGGGCAACGATGATCTAGTTGAGCTTTCCTTATCTCATAATACCCACATCCTCTAATCTCGTGAGATGTAACCCTCCAATCACAGTGTTCATCAGGACACTCAACAACAAAGGAATCAACTTTGGTTCTTGTCTGCTTGAAATGAAATTGATTCTTAATAGCATATATTGCCAAAGATATCTGAAAATCTTCCTTGTTACCAAAGACCTTCCCAACATAGATCCTCCCATCCCTGTCATCCAAATCCATGTCCGGGATCTCTGCTGCAGCGTAGCTAGTATCATCAAACAGTGGAGGGATATCAAACTCCTCATCATCAACTTCATCTAATTTTCTTGTGGACACCCTGCGCGGCCTATCCACACTAACATGGGCAACCACGCCATAGAGCCACGGGTTTTGCTTACAAAAGTCTTCATCTTTCGGGAGTTTGACGCCACTGCTACTAGCACCCAACTCAACAATATGGTCAAAAGCATCATTAGTGGTGCAAGTGTAACGGCGAGGTCCACTATTTCTTGTCAAACCATCAACAATCTCGTCCTCATTGTAGATGACATTAACAGCATTGGAGCCTTTATAGTCACTGCTTAGTAATGGGTTCCAGAAATCTTTGTCATACCCTCGAGGGCGAATGTCTAGCTCGTTCACTTCTTCTCCTCTTACAGTTTCGTCCTCCCCACCACTACTACCGCTAAAAGCTTCTCCTTTGACATACTTGCTACCGCTTTTGCTTTTCTCCCCACCACCACTAGCCCCAAAAGTGTCACCTTTCCCACACTTGCTTCCGCTTTCAATCTCTGCCTCAACTCTCTCCACCTCGCTCATAAACTCCACATCGACAAAGTCAACAGCTTTTGCCTTCGAACCATCCGTTGTAACATATCCCCCGTTGGAGATACCAGACCCTATTTTTGATGAACGCTTAGGTCCAAAGGCAACCGGCGTAACGAAACCCATTCCAGAGTCGTCAACATTCTCGCTCACATCACAGGTTGTAAGTTTCTGCTCAAACCTCACAAACAGATTCATAGCCCCCTTCACCCTAAAGTGCTGCACAAAATACTTTATAGCTCCATCACTTGTAAGCTGGACAGGAGGTGTTCGAATCCCCGTTGCTAGCTCCAAGCTACTCGGCGGCCAGTAACTGAGAACAGGTTTCCACAGCTTCTCTTCTTTACCAAACTCCGTCAATACACTCACTTGAAGTTCTTTCATTGTAATACCTTATGAAACAGGAACAAGCCGCGCCATTTGCCATTTAACAACCACAAAATCTCACTTGCTTCCATGTCCACACACCCAGTCGCCGCACATCACCAAGCACTGCTCCTCCATAGCGCATGAAAAACTCAAAAAGACATAACAGAATACGAAATACGAGTGAGGATTTAGCTTCTTTTGCCTTCATTATGCTGAAAGGAAACAAAAAAAAAAAACCTAGTTTGCTCCCTCTTGCGCAAACACAGAATATAGTGTCTGTAACTTGTTCTTAAACGTTGAGCACCAATGTGCATTTAACTCACGTCATTTTCACACCCAACGCTCACACAACTTTCAAAACTCACCCTTGGATTTAAAAGTGCTTTTTCCAATCCAACGGTGTAAAAAAAAAAATACACACACGATCCTTGGAGTGTACAAACCGGCCAGACAACTAGCAAGCCGGTTTCCTAACCGGACAACAACTTCCCTAAAGCAACTATGGAGGCAGAAATGTCTAATTTCCTACTTGATCCAAGATAATGTGACTTACAAGCTCATTGTGTCTCTATATGCAAACAAAAGATATATTGTGTCCCTTCTGGTAATCAACTCATTGGATATTTGAGTAATTACTAATGAAACCACTTTGAGTATTCAGATAGTAGTTATTTTTAAGTATCAAATGAGTATTTAGGTTACCTTTGGATTTTTTTTTGTTGAATATGAAGATTTTTTTTTAAATATAATTTTGATATTTTAGAAAATTAAATTTATATTTTATTTATAATATCAAAGTGAAGTATATTTTTCTTATTTTACCAAACTCAATATCATTTAAATATGGAAATGGAATATTATTAGAATTATCAAAATAAATTATTTTACAGTGACCAAATAAAGTTTGTGATATAGCACTTGGGCTCAGATTCAGATATTGGAACTTTATAGAGCACCAACATTTCTGATACGTGAGGCAATACTTTATCTATTAAAAAATAGAAAATAGTCAAAAATAAGAAAGAGAAAAAGAACAATAAAAAAGTAAGTTCGGAATAGGTTCTTAACTGAGAAACTCATGAAAGTTCATAAGAGATTATATACACAAATGATCATTCTCAATATTTTTAATTTAAAGTTAATTGAATAATTAAGTCACATATAAATATTAGTATTATATTTGGTAAAAAAATCCATATGGTCTCTTGGCCGTTGCCGGTGCTCTTAATTTGGGTTCAACATTGGAAAACCTTTTATTGTATGGCATATGTAAAATTTTGTTTAGTTTATCTTTTCCGGTTTGTGGTTATTCAGTTTATGTAAGTTTTCTATATTTTTTGGTTTGGTTCGAGAAATAAAATTAAAAGGCTAATACCCAAAAAGCATGTCACGTTTGGTTCCGTTTTTTTTTGGTTATTTCATATAATTTGGATAATATATTTGAAAATTTTGGTTGTTTGAATAAAATATCAGAACATTTGGACTAAAGTATCATGTTGTTAGGGTTATGCACATTAAAATATCAGATAAATTAGATAATTTCAATTATTTTAGATAACAAGATTGAATTTATATATGAGAAATTCAAAGTTTTAGGTAATTTTAGCTATTTACATATATAAACGTTCAATTTGTAAATTTTATTTGTAGATATTTATTGTTTCAAAATAAAATATAACTAATATTTTGGTACAAATTGTATTTTAGGTATTCGGATAACCATTCATTTTTTAGTTTGTCTTTAGTTCATAATTTCAGAAAATCTAATTCATTTGGCAACTTATGAAATTTGGTTCGGATTTTTTTTCTTGGTTCATTTTAGTTTGATACTTCGGTTTTGGATAAAACCACTTAGATTAGATATATTAGTATATTAGATAAAAAAATTCAAAATGTTATGATGTACCTAAATTAACTTAGATTTAATTAAAAACAAGGTACTTTTAATAAATACCAAAATAAATAATGTATTTATTTTTGTAAGTTTTAAAAAGTCGAGGTAGTTACAAAACTAACAAAACATATAAGTTTTTTTTGTAAATGTTGAAAGATATGTGATACTTTTATAAATACAAAACACAAGGGGTCATGAATATTATAGATATGGAGTATATTTGCAAATACCTAAAGATATATAACAATTTTGTAAACAGAAAAAGATAAAATGTATGTTTGAAAATATTAAAATAAAGCGCACTTATATAACTGGAAAGATCAAAGAAGTGATAGTTTTGTAAATATTAAATATTATTGGTTTCTATTTAAATATAAAACATGCATGACTATTTCTGTAAATATTAAAATATATATGGCAGTTATGTAAATATGTGTAAAGTATATAATATTTAGTAAACATTGAAATGATGTGTAATTAGTTAATTACCAAAATGGCATATGAGATTGTAAACAACAACAAAATTGGATTTTTGGATTAATTTTTATATTGATCAATCAAATGAATGACGAACATTTATAAATTGTGAGCAATATGAATTTATAAATTTAAATCACTATAGAACTCGTATGAAAACTAAAAGAAAAGATGCAGGTCCTTCAAGCAGCCATCTACGCTTGCCGATGCCTCCTAAAGAGTAACGGAAGTTGTGAGAAGGTAGGCTCGAGCAAAGATTCTGCTCGTAAGTGTAATGGTATAAGCATGCCTGGCTGTGAGACAGACTGGTAGAACAGAGACGAAAGTCGAGCAAAGGTACGCCGGGGATAACAAGCTGATGACACCAAAGAGATTTTATCGATAGAGTCGCTTGGCACCTCGATATCGACTCATCACATCCTAGGGTTGAAAAAGGTCCCAAAGGTGTTCGCAGTTGCTATCTTTTAGCAATTTAATGCGGTTGAATGTGATCTCGTTAACTCTGGTTTTTATAGCTATGAGTTGAAGAGTGAGATAGACGCCTAATTTGAATGTTCACTTGTTTCCCCTCCAGCCTATGTGTGCCATGATAATTCAGATAAATAATTTTGTTAGGGATCGTCTTTTCAATGGTACGGACTAAGATTGGGCGCAGCAGCAGTGAAACTGTGTCTGGCCAATCTGGAGTAGCCCTGAAGCCAAGAAGCTTTGCCACAAGGGTCATCCATATTGTGTAAGTGTAAAGACAAGCTAAATAGAGGTGATCTCTACTCTCATCTCACTCTCCAAAAAATACACACTCTTGGATGATACCCCTTGTCTCATACGAACGCATGTAGATAATTTTTCCTTTAGAGCCAACCAAACCATGAATGAATCTCTAGGAATTCCCTGAGCATACCAAACAATCCGATGCCAATAAATCTCATGTCACTTAGACGGAATGCATTCCCAGGTTGCTGTTGTTGAGAAGTGATCCAGACTCTGGATACAAATCTTATGGATAGCTATAATGAGTATCATTTGTTTGTATTGTGATACATGATTATCAGGATCATTAGTCCTGTTATACATTCTCATGCTTTGAAAAAAATTCTTTGGCATCTCGATCAAGGCGATGTTGTCCAAGAATGGAGTATCCGCGTAGGAATTCAGAGCACTCCTCATGATTGGGAGAGCAACACCAAGGAGTCTTTAGATTAATGCACGTACTACTTTAAATTTCTTGGAGAAAACCTCTTCCATGTAGGTAGTTTTTACTGATTTCTTGGCCACATATGTCTCTTGCATTTAGTTGTTCGTGTCTGTATCTGAGTTATCGTCATCTACCTACGGTCCGTGTTTAGATGGTCACTCCTTCAGTTGGCTATCCATTTGTTGCAGGAGTTCACGGGTCATGTTCTCTCCTCCAGCGGGAGTGTCCAGGGGTTGCATTGGTCAAACATTAGTTTGAAATCTGTGGCGTGTTCTTCTTGTATCGCCAGGGCTGAGTTTTCTTCCTAGAGAACCAAGTTCTCAACTTTGAGTGGTGATAACTTTTGTACACTTTGCTCCAACTGTTTAAAAGTATATTTCCATCCTTTCTCTTAAGGTCCAGCCTTCCGAAAATAATTCTAGGGTCACCCGCAAAGGCATTGTTGTTTTCTCGTGTGAAATTCATCTTTGATTACTTGTCTCTGTAAGGCTTTGATTACTTGTCTCTGTAAGGCTTCGAGCTAAGCTCACAAACCAGAAATTGTATCAAGAAAATAAAATAGGCGTTCTTTTTTAGACAAAAAATTGCTTCATCGATTATATATCCTTAACATATACCTACAAATATTAAAATACAAATAAAATTATTTATAATTTATTTTGTAAACAAATACACACACATATATATATATACACATTTTAGAATCTAAAATGTTAATAATTACAATACGTATGAGTATAATTGAAAAGTGACTTGAGAAAGAAGATTATTGTTTTGGGGGAAAAGAATGAAGAAATTAAAAAATCTGTGACATATCACCATAAAATCGTTTATAAACAAACTAATATATTTTGAAAACTAGTTATAGATTTCCAACAATTCTAGAAAGGAAAACTGGTCCAAAATTTTGCAAACTCTTTATTTGCGTTAAAACATTCTATAAAAAACATCTATTTATGTTATCTTTAGTTTAGTTTTTAGTTTTATGGTTAGTTGGTGTAATTTATCTTATTTTGTAGTCTGAGAATCAGAGAATACCATTGGCCAGCATAAGACCATCCGCAATGGTGAGACTCATTGGAGTCCTTAACACAAAGGCATTTCGGATTAATTTTGGATATTTTGGATTTTTTTAAAAAAAAAAAAAAAAAAAAAAAAATGACCATTCACGGGCCGCCACGTAGTCAATGAGACCCGTGAACAGTGTAAGGATCAATCCTTATCAAAGGATTTTAAGGATTCTTTTTTGCACAAACTCTAAGAAAGTGGGCTCCACACCCACTAAGGATTCACTTAAGAACTCTCCCACCGTGGATGCTCTAAGTATTTGAACTGGATGTCCTGTCCTAATTCAAATTGCCAGCGTAAATTAACTTGGCGTTTGCGTAAAAGTTAAAACAAAACAAATAAAAAAAGTCAAATAAAAATTAGAAAATAGAAAACCAAAGCAAAAGTCTCGTGACACATCTCCTTTCTAGTTCTCTCCGCTGAGAAATCGAAACTTTTCTGTTAATGCTAACGACGATGATGGAGCCTCAATTACTCGGTTGGCTCTCGCCTCTCGTGATCTCTGTCGTTCTAGTGATCTCAGTCTTCGCTTTCTACGGACTTCTCGTGAAGACGAGGCGGAACAGTAATAAACTAGACTCTACAACTTCGAAGATCCATCACGATCGCACAGTCACATCAACCGTTGGATCCCTGAATGTTAACGGCGGAGATACAGTCTCTGATGTTATCGTTGTTGGAGCCGGAGTCGCTGGTTCTGCTCTGGCCTACACTCTTGGAAAGGTCATTGTCCTCTATGTTTTGAATTTTGAGAGGTTAATGATCGAAACTAGGTGGTGACGGTTTTTAGATGTATTGATTCAGGACACGTGATTGAAAGAGACAAGTGTTTATATGTTGTAGGATAATCGTCGTGTTCATGTGATTGAAAGAGATTTATCAGAGCCGGATCGTATCGTTGGGGAGCTTTTACAACCCGGTGGCTATCTCAAGTTACTTGAGTTGGGTATTGAAGGTAAGGACAAATTTATTTCAGAACTCTGTAGATGTTTTGTAGTAAATGACATGGTTATATATCTAGACCGCGGTTTCACTTGTCCAATCCGAATCCTAACCCGAACCGGTATAGTCGAGTTGTTGAACCGCGTTGAATCTTGGTGTTTTTTTTTTGTTTATCTATCTGTTTCTGCACTATCTTCTCGCATCTGTTATAACATGACATCATGGGAGCTAATCTACAGATTGCGTGGAGGAAATAGATGCTCAGCGAGTGTATGGTTATGCACTTTTCAAGAACGGGAAACGCATTCGCTTAGCTTACCCCTTGGAGAAGTTTCACACAGATGTATCTGGAAGGAGCTTTCACAATGGTCGCTTTATTCAAAGAATGCGTGAGAAAGCTGCTTCACTTCCCAAGTACGTTTCTGGTTTCACATATAGTATTAGCTTATGTTAAAACCAAACGAAGATGCATAGAACATTATTTGAATCACTGATATGTTTTTGATATGAGGCAATATATTTGGTAGCCACTCTTAGAGTAATGGTACTGACTGTTTTTAACTGATTTACTCAACAGTGTTCAGTTAGAGCAAGGAACAGTTGTTTCTCTTCTAGAAGAGAATGGAACAATCAAAGGTGTTAGATATAAGAATAAAGCAGGAGAGGAATCAACAGCATTTGCAGCTTTGACTATAGTCTGTGACGGTTGCTTCTCAAACCTGCGTCGCTCTCTATGCAATCCTCAGGTTAACTTGCTCTTTAGTATTGTTCTCTCTCTTTTTTGATTCTACAAGTTAGTATATGTCTGTATTATCTTGGCGCAGGTCGATGTACCATCATGTTTTGTGGGTTTGGTCCTAGAGAACTGCAACCTCCCATACGCAAACCACGGACACGTCGTCTTAGCAGATCCATCACCAATCTTGATGTATCCAATCAGCAGCACAGAGGTCAGATGTCTGGTCGACGTCCCTGGTCAGAAAGTGCCTTCTATCGCAAACGGTGAAATGGAAAACTATTTGAAAACCGTTGTGGCTCCTCAGGTAAATGACTACTTTTATCATTCTGTGCACTTTCTTCTCTCTGTTGGTAACACACTTGGTGTGTTGTAGATGCCTCATGAGGTCTATGACTCTTTCATCGCCGCGGTTAACAAAGGAAACATCAAGTCCATGCCCAACAGAAGCATGCCGGCTTCTCCTTACCCTACTCCAGGAGCTTTGTTGATGGGAGACGCATTCAACATGCGTCATCCGTTAACAGGTGGAGGCATGACGGTTGCGTTATCCGACATTGTTGTCCTGCGTAATCTCCTTAGACCGCTCCGTGACCTTAGTGACGGTTCTAGTCTCTGCAAATATCTCGAATCTTTTTACACTCTACGGAAGGTGAGATATTAAGTTTTCTTGTGGTGTTAACTGTGAAACATTGTCTGAAAATGATCTCTCACTTTGCAGCCAGTGGCGTCAACGATCAACACCCTTGCGAATGCGCTTTACAAAGTGTTCTGTTCGTCGAAAGATGAAGCGAGAAACGAGATGAGGGAAGCTTGTTTTGATTATCTGAGCCTTGGTGGTATGTGCACGAGCGGACCAGTGTCTTTGCTTTCGGGTTTGAACCCTCGACCGTTGACTCTTGTCTGCCATTTCTTTGCGGTTGCCGTTTATGGAGTCATTCGGTTGTTAATCCCCTTCCCTTCTCCAAAACGCATGTGGCTTGGAGCCAAATTGATCTCGGTACGAATCACATTGTTCTATTTAATCAGTTCTTGTTTTAAAGTTGCATGATCTTAACACGAAAATGGCAGGGAGCATCGGGGATAATATTTCCGATAATAAAAGCGGAAGGAGTGAGGCAGATGTTTTTCCCAGCGACTGTGCCTGCATACTACAGAGCTCCTCCGGTTAAAGGAGAAACCAAATGTTCATAGCTCCAGTTTGATTCTCTATCACAAGAAATGACGTCCAAAAGAAAATGAAAAAGGCACTAAAGAGATCAACTTTGTGGCGAGTTTTGTTGTGTCTGTGTGTTTTTAAACGTATGAATGATTGATTATTTCTGTTTTATAGGTTGCGACGGTTGTATCTTACTAATGGAATATCATTCTTTTTCGTAGCTCCCAAGTGTCTTACTTTTAAAAATTGTTCAATGCGTTTTTACTATTTTTATGCAATAATTAGTTGTAGAAAATTTTGCCACCCGTGAAATTACACCAAAGCTGGTAAATATTATATCATGTTACTGAATTTAACATATCGGAAACTAAAGTGCCAACTAAAGTTGAAGCACTTCTTTCCTAAGGCAAGCTTTATTTTATTTGGTTGCTTATATGCAGAATCGGAGTACATTGTCTCAGTGTATATGTTGTTGGTACACCCAACAGTATAAATATACTTTAAAGGTTATAGTTTGTTGTAAAATTATTAGAATTTTTGTTTTGAGATTACAAAGATAACGTTGAAGACATTATGTGAAGAAGAATGCATTAGTGTTCTTTTTTTTTTTCTGTCCAAATTGTAGTTATTAACCTACTAGGTACTTGTATAGAATTCAGAAGGCTTAAATTCAGATGAACCCATAAATATATAAGCTATAACAAGTCTTACAGAGTCCAAAAGTCAAAAAAAAAAAAAAAAGTCTCACAAAGTCGGCAGTAAGTCCATTACGTATACGCAGGTAGTCAGTAAATGAAGTTATGAAAATCAGTGGTTGGTAGTTTCATTTTATTAATGCGACAAAAAAGTCTGGTGAACATAGGACTTAAGCCACAGTGAAGACAAAGCGAATTTAATGTTTCAGAATAACTATCAACAGTGACACAACCACAACCTGTTGCCCTGTTGGTCTGCTATATTAAATGGCAGAACAAAATAAATGATTTTATTTAAGTTTGCTACCAGAACACATGAAGACACGAGTATGTGTACATGTGTAAACAACAACTCATATATAAAAGTGCAACCTGAAACACGAAAAATGTATTTTAAAATCTTTGTCAAAAGTTTATATATTTGTAAACAAGAATTCAGTAAATTCATTGATTTCCCTTGACTTAGGCGTTACAACAACGCTTCTCTAACTTATTTCCTAATATAAAACTTGTTTTTATTCTTTAGAAAAAAAGACTAGCTACATTCATAGTAAAATATGTAATTTATATATTTAAATTGCATACGTTTGAAACTTTAAAATCTAATTTCTACCACCTGAAATCAGATTCTGGTCCACCTTCTCCAAGAAAGTACACCTTAAAACCAAAAATAACGTTAATTAGTTCTGTTCGAGACTTCGAGTCATTTGATTTTCTTGGTTTATAAAAGTCAATTAGATAAAACAAAAATAAGGTTGTTATTTTCAACTTTGGCATAGTTGTTCTATATGTTTTTATTTCAGCTGCAATTTTTGTATTTCTTTATTGATATATAAATTCTATTGTAGGTATCAAATTCAGCAAAAGGAATTGATCATGATGATTGTTCTTCATAAGAAGATCTCAGGTTCTTTACAAAAACTTGTAATGAAACTTAGATTCTGTCGTTATATTAAATACGATTTATTGTATAAAAATATTTAACAATAGCTTCTTTTAGTACAAATCTATAACACTAGTAACTACTATATCTCGCAATCATTTTCTGTCTTCTCCTTAATCCCCCCAACGTAAATTTTCGAGAAATCATACTTCTTTAAAAATAAAAATGAGACTTATATAATTAGTAATTTAAAACTTGGATCCTCTAATAGTAACCGCGTGTGATCTGCTACGAGGGTATAAGAAATCAGATCCTTTCTTATGATTCTTCAGTGATCCCTCTTCTTCATTTTCTTCATCAATCCTCGCCATTGGCATCCCTACACTCGAGCTCTTTGGCAAACCTCCTTTTACACCAGCAACCGCTCCCACCGCAACGCGATTTTCTTGTCGCTGCTGAAGCTGCTGATGTCTGATCATGTCAATCTCGTTCTTATGACCTAAACTCCTAACGGAAGCAGCTCTGACCAGCTCGCTGTAGTCATCGTCGAAGGTGAAATCGGAAGACATCCTCCGCGAAGAGGTGGTGGAGGAGAAGGCTGAGGAGGTGCTCCGGCTTCTCGGAAAGGGAACGGAGACGGCATCAGCTGAGGAGTAGTGAGTGCGAGCTGCGCAGCCTGTGATGCTTCGCATGTAGAGGTCACGAGCCTTGCCTAAAACTTTTAGAGGCATGGTAATGATTCTAAAGAATCTGTTCTTGTTTTCTCCTCTCTTTCTCATATTCTCTGTTTTTGTGTTTCAGTTTTGGTTTTGAAGTAGTGATGATGGGTTTGGGTTTGGAGCATGAAATGGTTTTATGTGTAGGTAGGTAGATTGTTTAAGGTCAATTTTGAGAAAGGAAAAATAGCGTGTTGAAGAAATAAATGGACCATGGTTTTGTTGACTTGGTGGTACGGAGTTATGTTGTGAAATTTTGGACAAAGTCTACGTTAGTATTCTTTTCTTTAACGAAAAAGGCTACCTTAGTCACGCTGCCAAGAGCGTGTAATTGTTATTTCTCTGCCATTTTATATACGTAACTTGTGATATATCTGATCCGGGGGTAGGGGAAAAAAAATCCAAATTGAATTTTTAAATTGGACTGTTAAATAGTTATTTGTTATATTTAAATAAATTGAATGTAAAGTCATAATATTTAAAAGATTATCTGTGGTGTAGTGGTATTTCCAGATTTTTAGTTGAAACATGTTTCGGGTTCGATTGCAGAACTTTAGCAAAAAAAAAAGTCATAATTTTTACCATATAAAAATTGAATAGTTATAAAAGGAAATTTTACTCTAGAAAAGGAAAATTTTAAGGGCAGTGATATGCCATGTTGGAAAAAAAATAATCATCCAATAAAAAATATGGATTTGTACCATGTCAACTCTCCATAACAACAAATCACACTATCACATCAATTCACGTTCTTAGTTCCTTCAATTTCCTCCTCCTAACGTACACATTAATCACACACACAAAATGGTTCGGTTTCTTCTCCTATTTAGTATAAAAATGAGTCATAGTCTTGTCAAACCCTAATCTCATGAGAAGCCTCTCTCTCCACGAGATAGCCAAGCTTACTCCACGAGGAAGAACAAAGTATTTTTGAAGTCGGCAGTAAAGATTTGGATATTATCTCTCCAATGTTCATATTGGATAACTATTAGCTCTCCGGTGTTCACATCCTTGATACATGTCCGAAAAGCATTCTTGAGTCACATCTTGTTTAATGTGTACGTGTGTATGTCTTCAGATATTTTCTGGTCATGTTGTCAGATACGTTTGTATGGAAGCAACTGGAAACGTCAGGGAAGCACCTCGCGCGGGTCACCTCATTGTTGCACTTGAGAGGAACTAATTAGTATTTTGAGGGCTTACTGATTCTCAGAATCTTTAAAATGATCTCTCTGTGTTTGATGTTAGTATGTAAGGTGACCTCAACGCTTCAATTGCTTTATCCAATATATATATATATATATATATATATATATGATTGTCGTTTTCTTTTCTATAGTAAAGAGTGTATGTCCAAGGTAGTTGCCATGGCAGAAGGCTGTCTGCTAGATCCTCAAAGGCTGGTTCTTTTTTCTTTGTTGGTGACTGCAATAAGAATCTTGACCCGTTGGATGACATTTACTACTATGCACAAGTTTGTGTCAACCTTTCGGTTGATTTTAGCAGATTTGCTTTCGTGCAACGTTGCTAATAATCTTCTTTACTTATGGAGTCATACAGTTGTTGACCCCGTTCCCTTCTCCAAAACGCATGTGGCTTGGAGCCAAATTGATCTCGGTACAAATCACATTGTTCTATTTAATCAGTTCTTGTTTTAAAGTTGCATGATCTTGACACGAAAATGGCAGGGAGCATCGGGGATAATATTTCCGATAATAAGGGCGGAAGGAGTTAGGCAGATGTTTTTCCCAGTGACTGTGCCTGCATACTACAGAGCTCCTCCGGTTAAAGGAGAAACCAAATGTTCATAGCTCCAGTTTGATTCTCTATCACAAGAAATGACGTCCAAAAGAAAATGAAAAAGGCACTAAAGAGATGAACTTTGTGGCGAGTTTTGTTGTGTCTGTGTTTTTTAAACGTGTGAATGATTATTTCTGTTATATGGGTTGGGACGGTTGTATCTTACTAATGGAATATCATTCTTTTTCGTAGCTAAGTGTCTTACTTTATTAAAAGTGTTCAATGCATTTTTACTATATTTTCTTTTGTTTTGTCATCATAAACTGACTTCGTGAACTAAACGACTTTGTGAACTAAACGGGTAACTCTGCATCCATTTATTTGAACGACAAAGGACGATTGTTTTCTGACATTGCATGCTAGACTATCCGTCCGTAAAGTCTCCGTCTGAGGAACATGAATATTCTCTGAGTTGCGGAAATTTGTTTTCAAAATCTTAATGCATTCCAGATACATTTCAAATGATGTTCATTTTTCTGGTTCTGAAATCATCTTCACCAAATGAGAACAATCCGCTGCAAACGTGACATGAATCTGATGCAAATTCCTCATACACTCCGTGACATTACACCAAAGCAGTTTCATTTTATTTGGGGTGATGAACGATCTATTTCCCCAGAAGAACTATCGTATAGCATCGGATCACCACCAAACTATGACCTCGTGCTAAAACTCTATGAATTTAAAGTTGTAAACTTATTTCTCCACGAACTATAAGTTGTAAATTGATTTCTCCCCAAACCGATAGTTCGAAACCTAATTGTCCATAGACCATGGTTTTAATCGGTTTACTATTAACTCACCAATTAAACCAATTATATATCAAAATATTTTTATAAAAAAATTTAAAAAAAAAAAAAATCTGATTCAAAGACAGAAAAAAGTGACTCCCAGAATTTTTGTTTTGATTATCAACATCTGTACATTCTCCTTCGATCTCAATCACACGTATCAAAGCAGTGTACTTGTGTTTTCTAAACAAATCATCACTGCTCTCTTAAGCTTTTTTGAACCGTGGGAGGAGGTGAATTTGAAGGCGGTGGATGAGTGGTGAACTGCTACATGTGAGTTATTCCTCGCAGATTGTGGAGGGAGGAGGGCGAGTGGTGACTGTTGACTGGTGAGACTAAGCAAAATTAATAAGTCTTTGGTGTTGCCCGGAAGCTATGGCTGATCGGTGTTGAGATAGAGATGGACACTATGTAGACAAACAATTTTTTGGCAATTTTAATTCAATTTTTTCTTACGAATCAGTTTAAAAAATATAAAAATAAAAATTAGGTTTTCTTGGGTTTAATTGGTTTAAAATTGGTGAGTTAATAGTAAACCGATTAAAACCATGGTCTATGGACAATTAAGTTTCGAACTATTGATTTGTGGAGAAATCATTTTTCAACTTATAATTTAAGGAGAAATAAGTTTACAACTTTAAATTCATAGAGTTTTAGCACAAGATCGTTGTTTGGTGGGGATATGGAGATATACGATAGTTATCGTGGGGAAATAGATGTACATATTGTTGGTACACCCAAAAGATAACATTGAAGACCTTAATGTGAAGAAGAATACATTAATGTTCTTTTTTTTTTCCGTCGAAATTGAGTTTTTCTTGGGTTTATCTTTATATTATGTTTTTAAATTAAAAAAAGTAAAAATGAATAAAAATAGTAATAGTTGCCAATTTTTTTCTTAAATATTTTTATCGACTTCAGCAAAACCCTAAATCTTAAACACTAAACTCTAAACTCTTTGGTAAACCATAAACCCTAGGGTTTAGAACTTATCGAAGAGTTTAATGTTTGGGGTTAAGGGTTTAGTATTTTTAAGATTTAATGTTTAGTGTTTATAATTTAGGGTTTAAGATTTATCATAGGATTTAGGGTTTACCCAAAGGTTTAGGGTTTACCCAAAAGTTTAGGGATTATTATTTTGGATTTAGAGTTTATTGTTTTGCTGACGTTGTTAAAATTATTTTTAAAAAAATCTTTTTTTTTGGCAACTGCAACTATTTTTTATTAATTTTTATTTATTTTTTATAACATCTAACTTTATTGATTTCAAATCAATGTAACACATTACATAAAACATAAATTACAACAAAAATGTTGTTAAAAAGAACTTTTAATAGAGACAGCAGTAACACGATGCTTCCTAACGCATTCGTAGGACAGGCGGATTCGCTAACTTTTCTCTACTTCGCTCTTGGTCTTATAAGATCTTTTTTATGGCTCTCAGTTCTTGTGAGTAAATGCATTTTTCTCTAAAAAGATCATTGGATGCGATCCATCTGTTACATTGCAATCCGTCCCAAATACTCCCGAGATAACATGTGTTGATGTTGTACTTACTATCTATGATTTACATATTTTCCCGGTTTGAAATCAATAATCACACAAACTTCCAATTCTCCGTACGATAGCATCTGATCTGTCTTTGTGACTTGGGTGTTGTCTTGTAGCCTCACTTGCTGATATTATGGAAACGATGTTGTTGGGTAATTGCAGAACCGCATCATCAGAGGTAACTGAATCTAGCCCACCTTTGGACAAGTCGTATAATCTATCCAGACCATATGTTGCAATGGTTCATCTCCAGGCCAAGGTTGTTTTAGCCACCAATTTTTAACCAGAAAATCTTGTGACCCCCAAAGAAATTCTGAGAGAACACAATTTTGCAAAAGCAAAGACAGTATGCCAATTAACAAACATCGCCAAGAAGATCTCGTCGCTGGATAACACTCCACGAGGGAGAAAAGACCATCGATAACCAAAGCCATCAAACAACAAATCAAAACATCGATCATAAGCCTCTTTAGACACCAGAAGTTCATGCTCGGATAGAAACACTCACATAAGGAGAAAAGGAACACAACAACCAATCGATCAAACTCCATTGAACTGCTCTCCAAGTTCCTAATACGCGGATGTAGAAACAAAAGGAGATTACTTGCCAACATCATAGATGACATCAGTAGGTGATGTTAGACAAAGTATTTCCCTTGAATGTACGTTCTATTGATCATCTCAATATATACACAGATTGGTTACAATATTTGAGGGATCTCCCTATATTTACTCTAACGTACTGATACATAATATATAGGATATTCAAGGTATCTAATACTCCCCCGCAGTCGAAGCGTGGTGTTCACGTAACGCCAAGACTGGAGCGAAAGTTATTGAAAGAGAGAAGTTGGAAGGCCTTTTGTAAAAATGTCGGCATATTGGAGCTCAGATGGAACGTGTAGCACACATACTTGACCCAATTGCACCTTCTCTCGGACAAAATTGATATCTATCTCAATGTGCTTTGTACGTTGATGTTGTACCGGATTTGAGGACAAGTATACTGCACTAATGTTGTCGCAATAGACGATTGTGGCTTGAGGAATGTGATAATCCATTTCGAGAAGAAGGTTACGAAGCCAACATGCCTCTGCCACCGCGTTAGCTACACCTTTGTACTCTGCTTCGGCACTTGATCGGGACACTGTTAGTTGTCGCTTCGCAGACCAGGAGATGAGGTTGTCACCAAGATAGATACAAAAGCCGGAGGTTGATCTTCTTGTTGATGGACAGCCTGCCCAATCGGCATCCGAGTACGCTGTCATTGACATCTTCTGGTGCTTCAAAAGCTGAAGACCAAGATGTTTCATTCCTTGAAGGTACCTTAGCACTCGCTTCAGAGCTGCAAGATGATGTTCGCGCAGATCATGCATGAAGAGGCATATCTGCTGTACTGCGTAGGAGATGTCATGGCGTGTGAATGTGAGATATTGGAGAGCTCCTGCCATGCTCCTATACTCTGTTGGATTGTCAACAGCTTTGCCTTCTTTATCACTTAGTTTAGCCTTCAAGTCAACAGGAGTGGCACACGGCTTGCATTCTTTCATTCCCGCACGCTCAATTATCTCCTCTGCATATCGACTTTGGTTCAAGAACAAACCTTTGTCATTGAACTGTGCAGAGATGCCCAAGAACGAACTTATCTGGCCTTCATCTGTTATTGGAAATTCCATCTTTAGAGCCGCAATAACTGAGTTGCGGAGCTCCGACGTTGAAGCCGTGATGACAATGTCATCGACATACAGGATCAGATATGCCCTCGTTCCATTCTTTGCGTATGTAAACAAGCTCGTGTCATTCTTGCTTCGTTTGAACCCTTGGTTGGTGATGAAGTTGACAAACCGTGCATTCCATGCGCGAGGCGCCTGCTTCAAGCCGTAGATGGACCTGTTCAGTTTACATACATGGTTAGGTTTAGATTTGTCCACAAAACCTGGTGGTTGAAACATGTACACAGTCTCCTCTAGCTTGCCGTGCAAGAATGCATTTTGCACATCTAGTTGATTCACTGGCCAGTCATGAACAAGCGCGATGTGTAGAAGAGTTTGTATGGTAGCTGGCTTGACTACTGGGCTAAATGTTTCTGTAAAATCAATTCCTTGCTCCTGTGTTTTACCATCTGCAACAAGTCTTGCCTTTGGCTTGCGAAAGACTCCATTAGCATCAAATTTATGTTTGTAAAGCCACAATGAGTTGATAATGTTAGCACCAGGCGGTCGAGGTACCAACTCATAAGTTTTATTTTTAATAATAGCACTGTACTCATCGTTCATGGGTGGATTCCAAAAAGGGTCAGCTAGAGCTTCTCGGTGATTTTTTGGTAAAGGAGAGAAGGTGTTTGTGTGTAAAGACATTATTTGTTTTGTCTTGTGAATCCCATGTTTCGAGCGAGTTGTCATGGCATGCCGTGGTGCCTCAGTAGTCATTTGACGTACTTGAGTTGGCTCCTGGGACAAGGCTTGCGTCTCCGGTGAAGTTTGAACCGGAGGAGAAGTATTTTCAAGAATTTGTCGAAACAGAGCAGATGGCCCTGAGTCAAGATCAAGAAAGTCATATGATGACTTGTCTTGAGGAACTGTGTTTGGGTAAGGGAAGGAAGTTTCATCAAAGCGCACATGACGCGAAAGAATGATTTTGCGAGAAGTGAAGTCATAACATCGATATCCTCTGTGGTCTGTGGGATAGCCCAGAAAGATACAACGAGATGACCGAGGAGAGAGCTTGTGTTTTGTGGAGTTGTTCTGGTTGGGGTAACAAAGGCAACCAAATTAACGTTTTTAAGTGAGAGTAGATAGGAGGCTTTTTAAAAAGAGTGGTGTAAGGTGTGTGGTTTTGAATAGCTTTTGAAGGAAGGATGTTGAGTAGGTAGACAACAGTGTGCAAAGCCTCTACCCAAAAGGAAGATGGGAGATTGGCTTGAAACAAGAGTGTACGGACCGCATTGTTTATGGTCTGTAACATTCTTTCAGAGCGTCCATTTTGTTGTGAAGTATATGGGCAAGAAAAGCGGAATTTTATGCCATGAGTTGCAAAGTGTTTGTGAAATTCAGCATTGTCGTACTCTCCTCCATTATCACATTGGAGAGACTTAATGCATTTTGAAAACTGATTCTTAACATATGCAAAGAAATGTAAGAACTTGGAGAACACTTCACTCTTGTGTCTTAAAGGATAGACCCAAAGGAAATGAGAGAATTGATCTAGTAAAATGACATAATATTTGATGCCACTTAAGCTTTGAACTGGAGAGGTCCAGAGGTCAGAATGAATAATGTCAAAAGGTGCAGTGACAATTGAATCAAAATGAGAGAATGAAAGTTTATTCTGCTTTCCAAGTTGACAAGCATTACAAAGAGTATGCATGTCATGTTTATTACAAGCCAAAAGAGAAGAAGAAAATAAAGAGTTCAACGTTTGGTTATTAGGATGAGCCAGACGTTGATGCCAAATGCTTGAAGATGTAGAGAGAAGCAGAATGATCTTGAGACATTTTATTTGGTGAAGGGAAAACTGGATAAAGGTCTCCAGTGCTGTCACTGCAGAGAATCGTCCTCCGTATTAGAAGATCCTTCACAGAGAAACCAAAAGGGTCAAATTCAATAGAGCAAAGATTGTCTTTAGTGAATTTTCTGACAGAGATTAGGTTTTTGATGATAGAAGGAGTAACCAGAACAGTGTTTAAAGCAAGTGGCCGAGTTCTAGTTGGAAAGGAAACTGATCCAGCTTTTTTTATAGGAATGCGGTTGCCATTGGCTACCATTACCGTTTTTCCAGTGCTAAGATTAAAAGTAGACTTTAGAATACCTGCGGTGTTTGCTAGATGGGCAGTGGCACCAGTATCCATGTACCATTGTGTGTTTGATGGATCGACAAGGGTCATGGTATTGAAGGCTGACGCAAAGTCCACCGTTGGCTGTGGTGCCGTGTTCTGGAACTGATTTGGATGTTGAAACTGTTGATGAGGAGTCTGTGGTCTCTGTCCAAGAACACCTTGTTGAGCAAACTGCTGCTGTTGCATTGGAAGCCAAGGCTGATGTTGTTGCTGAGTCCACATTGGGTAGCTGTTGGTCCAAAACGGAGCATTCCATTGTTGGTACTGAGGACGTTGAGTGTAGTTGTTGTTGCGGCCTCTTCCTCGATTCTTCCTTTGTCTTCTGTTGTTGTATCGTTGTTGTTGCTGTGGCTGGTTTATAGTTTGAACCGCTTTCTGATCATGCGGAGAGGAAGAAGTCAACAGGACTTTGTCTGATGAGGACGTGTCATTGTTTGAAGGATTTGGCTTCTTTCCTTTGTTGAGACGTTCCTCCTCAAGGAGTAGCAACGATCGAGCATCATCAAATGATGGAAACGGTTGCCGATGCATGACAACATTGATTATGTTGTCATATTTGGCCGTGAGACCATTCAGCAAGTAGGTGACCAACGTACGATCAGTTACTGGCACATTGACATTTGATAGGAGGTCAGCAATCGACTTCAACTCTTGGCAGTAAGCCTGAATTGTGAGGTCGCCGATCTCTGTGTTATGGAGAGCATGATCGAGTTGAATGGCCCGAGCCTCTTTGTTGTTACGGAAAAAATTTTCAATACGATTCCAAATCTCACGAGATGTACCCCCAGTTTTGAAAGTACTCTTGAAAATCTCTTTGGACAATGTTCCATAAAGCCAGAGCTTCACAATTCCATCGCGTTTTGTCTAAGTTACATCGTCGTCATTGGCTGGAAGTAACGTGCCATCCAAGTGACCCGCAACATCAAAACTCTGACAGAGAGTTAGAAATAGCTCCCTCCAGGCATCATAGTTATGATCGTCAGTGTCGAGGATGATCGGTATGTGTGTTTTAATATTCGTCACACCGTAAATACGATCAACATTTGTTTGAGGAGCCGCCATGAGAAGAGAAGAGAATGAGTTGAGAAAGAAGTAGAGAAGATGAAAGAAGAAGATCGAAGGATTATAATGGTTCAGGAAAGGAACCCTCTGATACCATGTTAGACAAAGTATTCCCCTTGAATGTACGTTCTATTGATCATCTCAATATATAAACAGATTGGTTACAATATTTGAGGGATCTCCCTATATTTACTCTAACGTACTGATACATAATATATAGGATATTCAAGGTATCTAATAGGTGAGTGATATAGGATGAGCACCGATTGGTAGGTGGTAAGATCAAACGATTGGGTTTACCCCAAATCATCGCACTTGTTGTGGAAATCAACATCAAGCGGTTTATTATCTACTGTAGAAAAAAAGAAAAACAAAACAAAATATAAAATCCAGCGGCCGTAGCCGCCGGAATCGTAGAAATCCGGTGAAAAAAGTCTCAGATTTGTGAAACTTAGGATTTAAAGCTGTAAGTTTTTGTGTATTATTAATGAATAAGTGTTCCCTTTTATATAAGGGTTACAAGAGAGATAAATGGAAATACAAGAATAGGAAAGATTACAAATCATAAACATAAGTAAATTAGGAAAACTAGAAGAATGGAAAGTCTCTTGGCCGCCTCTCTCTCATACTCGGCCGACTCTCTCTCCTCTCTCTCTCTCTCTCCTGGGGTTTGTTCCTCTAATAGATCGAGCCGGTTATGGACATCCATCTATTGATTTATAACACTTCCCCCTTGGATGCCATAACCATACATGGATTGTAATACACTTAATGTTGCCTCATTAAAACATTATCAGGAAAACCCAGTGGGACAAAACCATGATGAAGAAAAAAGAGTACAACACGCACTACTCCCCCTGATGTGAACCTTAGTGGAGGTCCTTCAGCCTACGCATCCCAATCTGATGCGTGAGTTTCCTGAACGTGCAGGTAGGAAGTGCTTTGGTGAATAGGTCTGCTGAATTGTCACTTGATCATACTTGGACGACCTGAACCTCACCGGCTTTCTGAAGCACGTGAGTGAAGAAGAACTTAGGCAATATGTGCTTCGTCCTATCACCTTTTATGTAACCGTCCTTGAGCTGAGCAATGCACGCAACATTGTCCTCATACATCACGGTTGGCTCTATGCTCTCGGCCATCCCGCAATCAGCTCGGATGTGTTGGGTCATCGACCTCAACCAAACACACTCACGTCTGGCCTCATATATGGCCAAGATTTCCGAGTGATTGGATGATGTGGCCGCGATGGTTTGTTTCATGGAACGCCATGATATGGCCGTACCTCCATGTGTAAAGACATATCCTGTCTGTGATCGAGCTTGATGTGGATCTGATAAATAACCAGCATCAGCAAAGCCAACTAAACCATCGTTGTTATGGTTAGTATAATATAGACTCAAGCCTTTCGTTCCTTGCAGGTAACGGAGAACATGTTTTATCCTGTTCCAGTGCCTTTGGGTCGGACTGGAGCTAAACCTAGATAGTAGGTTCACGGTAAAGGCTATATCAGGCCGTGTGTGAGTTGCCAAGTACATTAAAGCTCATATGGCACTGAGATATGGCATTTCGGGACCTAGGACATCTTCATCGTCCATTTTGGGACGAAATGGATCAGTGTCCAGGCCGAGAGATCTCACAACCGTGGGACTTGTCAGAGGATGGCAATCGGCCATATTAAACCTCTTGAGTACCTTTTCTGTATAAGTCATTTGATGCACAAGGATACCGTCATTTATGTACTCAAGCTGTAATCCCAAACAAAATTTCGTTTTCCCGAGATCTTTCATCTCAATTCTTTCTTAAGGTATTCAACCGTTTGGAAAATCTCTCCAGAGGTTCCTAGGATATTTTATATCATTAACCTATGCTTGTATACTTTAGTTCTCGAGAACCTGTTGCATTAGACAACTCAATACCCTCTGAGACTCTTATATATATCTCATTATCCAGTGGACCATACAAGTAGGCGATTTCTACATCCTTTAACCGCAAGTCTATTTTTCTTCTTTGATGACCAGACTTGTTAGGAATCTAAATGTTTGTTGTATCCACCACAGGGAAGTATGTCTCCTCATAATTGATTCCTGGTCTTTGTGCAATCCTTGTGCATATGGCAGTGCTTTATATCTTGCTATCTCGCCATGTATCATTTCTTTCACAAAGACTCATTGTGTCAGAGGTGTCCGAACTATGGGACCAAAACCTCTCTTTTCTTAATGAACTTAACTCCACGTCCCCTTTCCATTTGATCTAATCTGATTCGTTGAGTGCACTCATGTATGGACGTGAGTTCATGATCCTCATTCATTTCATAATCTCAAGTGCTACACTGCATGCAAATATATCATCAATGTCGACATTCTTTCTCTTGTTCCATTTGTGTCCCGGACATTACATAACTTATTGAGGTTTCATTATGACCTTCAGTACCCTGAAGCTTGGCGTCCCAAGCCTCATTGTTAGGTAGCTTAGGTACAACCATTTTATGGTTTCCTTATCCACGGCTGTGGCTTTTAAGTTTGTCCATCTTAGGATCGACCATGTCTAGGATTCCTTCGTCCACATATTTATTAGCACATTTCTTTAATATCCGAGGGATCTTATCTTTGGAACTTACTGGTCTACCACGTTTTCAAGCGTGCCTTAGACTCAGTAGCAACTTGATTGTGTCCTTCTTGAACATCAATTCTTATTGGTGCATTAGCAGCTGGTATATATGACTTAGTCATTCTATTCGGGTCAGTAACAGAATCTGGCAATTGTTTAAGCTAGCTTTTGTATAATATTTTGGACTTCTAAATCTCATTCTTGAGTCCGAGGATCTTGCCAAGATATGGATGTTTGATTCCATGATATTTCTTTTACCATTTTACTGCTATCTCCCCCCCCTATGTTCGAAGTTCAGATTCATTGAAATGTCAATCTGCGTATCTGGCCTTTAAACAAATCACCCGTAATTGGTTCGAGATACTTTAAAATCGTGGGGGAATCAAATCCAACATATATTCCCATCCTTCTTTGAGGTCTCATCTTTGTTCTCTATGGTGGAGCAATTGGAACATAAACGGCATAGCCGAATGTCTTTAGATGGGAAATGTCTGGCTCGTGACCTGTAAGCAATTGTAATGGGGAATATCGGCCGCGTGTCCCCACACTGAGACCGGAAGTCTTGACCTCATGAGTAATGGTCGAGCTATGAGCTGTAAGCGTTTCATAAATGATTCGGCCAAGCCGTTCTGTGTATGTACATGTACCACGGAGTGTTCCACACTTACCCCCATGGACATACAGTAATCATTAAACGCTTGGGAAGTGAATTCACCAGTATTACCAAGACGTATAGTCTGGAAATGAGCTCGTAATCAAATTATTCGAGCAAGTAACCTGGCAAATGCCAAGTTTATCATTTCCTTAGTGACTTTAACTGGTGATAACATTGGAAATGACAACATTGGTAAATGAAAACACCAAATCAAAGAACACCAAAATTTAGATTACAAATGTCGAAATCAAACTTTAGTCTTTAAGACAATCTGAAGTTTCATAATCCATAAGATCGTCATTTTCATGATCGAAATCATTTTCATCATCTTGATATGTCATATGGGCTTCAGGATTCTTCCCTTTCAAACTCTCTTGATAGAGGTCAACTAGAAGCTTGGGAGTCCTACAAGTCTTAGCCCAATGATTGCTCATTCCACACCTATGACACACAAATTTGTCTGATGATTTGGTCGAGTGTTGGGGTTTGAATGTAGATCCACGGCCGCGACCATGGCCTCTTCCAAATGAGCCATGATCTCGTCCATGGTCTCGACCATTCCCTCGCCCGCGGCCAAAACATTTTTGACCGCGGCCAAGTCCGTTCGATTTGTCTCGACCACGGCCATGCTGGCCGTTTCCTTGAACGTGGTTGGACTCTTTATTGTCCTCTGTCGTGTGTGCTTTAGGTAGTGGAGCTGATCCAAGAGGTCTCATATGAATGTTTCTCATCAATAATTCATTGTTCTGCTCAGCGAGCAAGAGACAAGAAATAAGATCAGCATAGGTTTTGAAACCTTTCTCACGGTACTGTTGTTGTAACAATACATTGCTTGTATGGAAAGTGGAAAAAGTTTTCTCAAGCATATCCTGATCCGTAATACTTTCACCACACAGTTTCATTTTAGAAACGATCTTAAATAGTGCAGAGTTATACTCGTCCACAGACTTATAGTCTTGGATCGTGAGATTCGTCCAATCAAGAAAAACAAAACAAAAGATAAAATCCAGCGGCCGTAGCCGCGGAAATCGCAGAAATCCGGTGAAAAAAGTTTCAGATGTTGTGAAACTTAGGATTTAGAGCTGTAAGTTTCTGTGTATTATTAATGAATAAATGTTCCCTTTATATAAGGGTTACACGAGAGATAAATGGAAATACAAGAATAGGAAAGATTACAAATCATAAACATAAGTAAATTAGGAAAACTAGAAGAATGGAAAGTCTCTTGGCCGCCTCTCTCTCATACTCGGCCGACTCTCTCTCCTCTCTCTCTCCTGAGGTTTGTGTCTCTAATAGATCAGGCCGGTTATGGACATCCATCAATTGATTTATAACATAAAAAACAGTTGTTGGAAAATCGCCTTTGGCGTCGCTCGAGAGAAAGAAAATTATTAATTTTTATCTTTTTATTTGAAAAACATAATATAACTTTGCAAATTCTTATTATTTTGTTTTTTTTTTTAAAATATGAAATATGAAATAACAAAATACATATGGGATCAACCCAAGAAAAACTTGTCGAAATTGTACTTACTTACATACATACTAGGTAAATGTAAAGAATTCAAAAGGCTTAAATTCAGATGGACCCATAAATATATAAGCTATATATTATTTTGTTAAATTATTAGAAATTTTGTTTTGAGATTACAAAGATAACATTGAAGACCTTAAGGTGAAGAAGAATACATTAGTGTTTTTTTCTGTCGAAATTGTAGTTGCTTACCTACTAGGTACATGTACAGAATTCAGAAGGCTTAAATTCAGATGAACCCATAAATATATAAGCTATAAAGTCTGAGAAAGTCGGCAGCAAGTCCATTACGTATATGCAGGTAGTCAGCGTATAATAAGAAAAAAAAAAGGTAGTCAGCATATGCAGTTATGAAAATCAGTGGTTGTTAGTTTCATTTTATTAATGCGACAAAAAAGGTCTGGTGAACATATGACTTAAGCCACAGTGAAGACAAATCAAATTTAATGTTTCAGAAGAACTATAAACAGTGACACACCCACAGCCTATTGGTCAGCTATATTAAATGGCAGAACAAAATAATCATTTATTTAAGTTTGCTACCAGAACACATGAAGACACGAGTGTGTGTGTACATGTGTAAACAACAACTCGATACTGAAGTAAATAAAAGTGCAACCAGAAACGCGAAACAAATGTATATATTTGTAAAACTTTGTCAAAAGTTTATACATTTGTAAACAAGAATTCAATAATTCATAGATTTATTGGTGCTATTGGTGCTTGAGGTGGCGGTAGTTCAGTGACGCTTGAGGGAATAAATCCATTACGGCGAACCCTGGTTTGAATTTTGTTGGCCACATGGATATGAGCTATACTTTCGCCTCATTTGAATATCTAGGAGAGAATTTATCCGTGGGCTGTATCTCCACCCGGAGGTTAGATCTGTGTCTTTAATAGATCCGGGTTTAACTTTTTTTTGTTACAAAAAAAAACAATTCATAGATTTCCCGTGATTTAGGCGTTATAAGTTACAACGACGCTTTTCTAACTTTACCAATCATCGTATATTTCCTAATAAAAACTTGTTTCATTCATAGTAAAATACGTAAGGTCTATATTAAAATTGCATAAGTTTTTTTTTTTTTTCTTTTGAAACACAATTGCATAAGTTTTCATACTTTAAATTCTAACTACCACCTGAAAATCAGATTTTGGTCCACTTTTCCAAGAAATGCTTAAAACCAAAAATAACGTTAATTAATTGGGAAATCTGTTTTTTTAGTGCAAAAAAAATGGTAACTATGTCCCTTTAGACTAATTTATACTATTTTATGTCCTATTAGACTATTTTTTTCCAAAATGGCAGTAATGCCCTTAAAATTGTAATTTAAAAAAAAATATATATATTGAGTTCGACAAGGGGGATCGAACGATCCCACTTTACAAGTTATAGTGGATCGATCGATCCCGATCATTATTCAGAACAAAAAAACGCGAAATATATACTGATCGACCTGGTCCATTTCACTCGATCGGCGAAGGTCGATTTACACAGATCGACCGATCTGTAAGAATAGATCGATCGATCCCGTGCCGAGGAAAGAATCCCAAATCGATTTTTTTTGGTTTTGCATGATTATATCCGGATTGATTCACACTTGATTTGAACCGACCAAGCATGATTTCAACTCTTTAAACTCGATTTCTCTTGGATGAAACCCATAATTTCCCATTCACGAATAAAGGGAGACAAAATCAAATTCTCACCCAAGTTCATTAACCCTAACTCACTCAATTTCACTCTGATTTGGACGATTATTTGGCCTAACCCATACGATTTCGTGAGCTTTTTACGAATCTATCACTCTTTAGTTCGTTCTGCAAAGGTATGAAACTCTATCTCCACTTCTTTTTAGAGTTTGAAAATAGAAAGGTAAAAGGTTAATTTTTTGAGTTAGTTTGGATGTTTAGGCTTCAATCATGTGTTAAGGTGATGATTAGAGAAGATTTTGTACACAATCATGGCTTAAATCATATTTTTGGGATAGATTTAGGAATTTTAGGTTTTGTTTAAAAAAAAAAAAATTAAAACACCATAAAATTGAAATTAATACAGTGAGAATGCTAATTCTTTGACATTGGTTATTGATAAAGTATTAAGAGACATTATTTAACTGAGCTGTGATATTTGTTATTAATAGATATATGTTGTATTGTTTTCAATTTTCAGGTATGGAGTTGGAGTTGCCTAATCGTTTATACGGTGAGGGATTGGAACCTCAGGTTAAGAAGATTAATAACAGATGCCGACTAAAACTTCTCGAATTGCTGAAAGAAAAAATGGAGCCAGAATTCGATGAAGTTATGAAAGATCCCATTTTTTCACAGATTATGGTTATCCAGAAGAATGATCTGAAGTTTTCGGCGAGGTTGGTACACTCTTTCTTGTGTAAGGAGTTGATGACAAGCAAGAAACATGAGAAGTGGTTCACTTTCGCTAGGAGACCTCTGCGTTTTGGATTGCAAGAGTATCATGCTGTCACTGGTCTGAAAGTGAAGCGAGAGAATAACAGTGGGTTAGTGACATGGAAAGATGATGATGGTTTTTGGAGCAAGCAGATAAAGACAAATGGAAAAATAAATTTGCAGATCATTAAAAAGAAGCATTTAGAAGAGAGCAATACCTGGAGTTGGGTTGATAGGGTGAGACTGATATATCTTTGCGTTATTATGGGTGTGGTGATGGGGAAGGATGAGAAGGTGAATATCCCGCATCTGTACATGAAGTTGGCGATGGATTTGGAGAAGCTTCGGAATTACCCATGGGGTCTGTATTCGTTTGATTTCCTTCTGAAGCAAATTGATAAAACAAGGCATAAATTAGAGCAGAAAGAGGGGTATCTAATGGAAGAATTCTTGTTTGGTTTCCAAATTTGGATAATGGAAGCTGTTCCTGCTTTAGGAGAGATTTGTGGCACAAAAGTCAGTAAAAATTTTACAGGTCCACTGTGTGGTAATTGGAGAGGATGTGCAAAATGTTCTTATGAAGATATCATTGGCGTTGAGAACTTATTTACAGAAAATGTATGCATATATTTTTCAAATTAAAATATTTATTCTCTTGTTCACTTTACTAATGATTTGATTGTTTGTAGGGGATTTTGCATTCATTCATGGAATCCCACATAGATGGAGTGGTCCTTTTGGCAACTGATTTTGTACAGAAGGATGAGAAGAAAGATGAAAGAGTAGATCGCATTTTGGATATGATCAATAGTAAACATGATTGTTCCAATCATGTTTGGGGAGTAAAAGAAGCTACGAACTCTGAATTTGAGGAATCTGGCGAAGAGAAAGGAGAGGATCAAACAGTTGATACTGAGAGAGGTGAAAATAGTCATGTTGCAGGGAATGTTGATGGCACAGCTGATGTTTCGGGAAGAAACAAAAGAAAGCATGCAGACCGAGGAGTAGAGTCAAGGAGAAGAATGTTTTGTGCCACCTAGCTGCTTCATCAAAAGGGAATATTGACACAGATATGAAAAATTTCTTGGAGGATCTGGTACAAGCTTCTTTTACTACTTTTGGGGAGAAATTCTGTCAGCAGTTCTCGGACAGGTTGGGTAAGATTGAGACTGAGGTTACACAACTCAGGACAGCTTCGGAGAGAACTGAGCAATTTGAGACAGTTGTAACCGACAGATTGGGGAAAATTGAGGCTGAGGTTACACAGCTCAGGACAACTATAGTGGTGACTAAATTGGTGGGAAAGAGTGATCAAGCAAGCGGTCCTAGCATGACCAAAATCAACAGTGGTCCTAGCACCAGCAAAAAAGGCACTGCTCCATCAAAGAAAAAGGTAACTACTAAGAGAAAGAGTTAAAAATTGTTGAAAGCTTGGAACTAGGCGATGGAATGTAGGTCTTTGAAGCTAGGTTGTTGGAACTTGGAATGAGGCGGTAATATGTATTTGAAACTTGTCGTATATGTAATGACTATATTTAATGTAATATGTATTTGGAAGTTTGTATGTTTATTATGGATTTCGAAAATTGTCATTTATGTCTATTCTCTATTTTGAACTTGAAATTTGTATGTGTAATTTGTAATTGTACGTGTTTGTCAACAGGCTGTAAAAAACCAAGTGTTAAAGACTGCTGATTCGTGTGTCAATTTACCTCGTGCAAAAGTTACTCAAGCATCAGCTAGTGATCTTCGTATGGGTACACAAAAGTTTTTGGAAAGTTGCATGAAGAACCTTCCATTAGACACATTTGTGAAAGGTTTGAATCCTTCTCAAGCTAAAGTCGAAGATTCATTGGATTGGTTGGAACTTTCAAAATCATTGAAGAAGCCAACAGATTCATTGGAACTTCTAAAATCATTGAAGAAGCCAGCGGTCCGATTAGATGACCGAGATATAGAGCTAGACGGCGAAGATTTCCCTGATCGCTGCTTGGTGTTTGTGCATCCTACAGATTTTAAGAAGATGCAGGACTGGCAAGATACACGAACGTATGTTATTCCTTTGTATATATCATTCCGTTGATTTTCTTAATAATTGACATCTCTACCATTGTATTTTGTTTACAGAGTTATACAGATTGGTCCATCTATGTTAGACGGTGATCTAGCCGGACGTATTATGTCTGCCAGCAGTTGGCTTAAAAACTACGTAAGCATTCAACCGATTATTTCTATAAAATGTTACCTATTATATAAATGTATACATTACAGATTTGTCTTTGTTTTTGTAGGAAATTGATGCTATAATGTATGTTTTTCGGGAAAGAACAACATTGAAACGATGGAACGTAGACCGTGTTGCTTTCATGACATGCGTCTTCAGCGACCTCATTGCTAAGGATTACCAGAATTTCTGTAAGGGTATTAAGAAATACACTATGGATCCATTATTACTGCAATACGGTAAAGGTGAACTGCCTTCCCATGGAAAAACACGGATGCTGTGGAATGTCGATGTGGATCGGATGTACGTTCCTGTCTGGGTCAATTGCAACCATTGGATTGCTTTATGCATCAGTTTTGTGACTAGGAATATCCAGGTGTTTGATTGCGGGGGTAAAAAAAAATCAAGGAAGTGGAAGCTTTCGCGCAGTTTATTCCTCGGATTGTCAAGGCCGTGCAGTCATTGACAATACAGAAGCATCTCCACATCACTCCGTACAATGTTTCCTATGTACCTATGAGTGGTCTTAACCGACTTCAATGTCATTGTGGTGTGTACACTATAAAACACATCGAATGCCACGTGCTTGGGTTGGACATATCTATGGTGAGTGATGAGAACATCTGGGGAGCTCGAATAAAGATTATGTGGGATCTATGGGAAGCAGCTAATGATCTAGAACTGATTGAGAGAATGTCAAAGTATGAACCTATTAAGTGTAGTAAGCCTACCGAGTATGTTGAGATTGATGATTTATGATTTATTGTTGGTTATGCTTTTTCAAACTTATTTTGTAATGATTTTAGGAGTTTCTGTTATAATGGTATTTTTTCTATATACAGTACTTGAGTTTACAAAATGAAAGATAACATTATCAATTGAGAAACCATAAAGTTCACTAAACTCAAAAAACAATTGCAAATCCGGTCAGCCTAAATTGATCGATCGATCGACATAAGCTGTTTGACACAACCCGCTATCACATCTCTGACGTCTGTGGAGAACATGGAGTTCATGCCTCCTGCTGAAGTTCTTTACACGCCTCCTCCACCAGCTTCAAAACGTCGCCGTGGTTCTTCTTCTTCTGGTCCTGCGCAGACACAATGTGAGGATGACACCATCCCGGATATCTCAGTCAATCATACTCCAAACCCTTCTATGGAGTATTTGTTACCACCATATACTGGTCAGTTTGATTCTGGAGCACCACCATTAGATGGTACACAGCAGCAGCAGTTCGCATGGACTGCCGATACATTAGTCAAGCTCTCGACGATGATGCAGACTGTGTGGGGTGCACTTGCAAAGATTAGATGTCCACCTACTCCTTCCTGCTGCCGCGCTCCAAAGACTTCAGAGGCAGCTGGTATGACTAGAGACGACGCAGGAAATGAACCATCTGATGAAGCAACCGATGAAGAGCGAGGTTCACACCTCCATAGGAGCAGACGAGCACCAGGACAGAGTAGGAGCTGCAATCCTGACGACCACCAATGATCAGTATCAGTTATATCTTTCCATTGTATTCCACCGGTTTTTTAAATTTTCTGCGCATTTCGAATTCGGATCTGGATTGTTTGCATGTTTTATTAGTCCAGTTTGGATTATAACTTTTATAAATTATATAACCTATAGTAAGCTATCATTCTATTAAGTATAGTTATGTAGTAAATGGAGGTTTTTATCATATTCTCTCTATTTTGCTGAGTTAAATTCGGTTCAAATAAGATGTGTCAGAGTATGAGATCGATCGTTCCAAACTGTCAATCGATCGATCCAAATTTCTGATCGATCGATCCATATTTTCGATCGATCGGTCGGTACGAGATCGAGCTTTGCCGATCGAGAGAACTGTACCAGGTCGATCAAAAGATTGTCCGTGTTTTTGTTTGTTTTGCATATTGATCAGGATCGAACGATGGATCGACCGTTCAATATACAGATCGATCGATCCACACGTAGTGGACATCACAGTTTGTTTAAGGGATTGATTGACTCAGATCTTCTAACCAAGTTAATACGGCATGAAAATTAAACAAAGTTGTCCCAAACTGAAACAAAGTTACTAAAATTCAAGCAAATATAATCAGAAAAACTGAAACAAAGTTGTCACAACAGAAACAAAGTTACTAGAAATCAAGCAAATGAAGTTTGGAAAACTTTCACTAAATTGTGAAGAACACAGCAAACAAATCCACTATATTGGCATCTTGCAAGTTGCTCTATTATGACCACCAAGACCACATCTACTGCACTTACGAGACTGACCCCCCTGTGATCCTTGTGGTGATCGGATTTTGTCTTCAACAGCTTCATATCTGCGTTTTCTATTTCTTCCAAGAGATCTTCTTGTCTCAGGCGGTAGCACTTCAGAATTTTCCACAACTTGTGGGACAGACCAACCATCTTCAGGAACTGAAAAGGGATTTATGCTTTCTTGATAAGCTTCTCTCCAAGCTCCCGTGGTATACAAAAAATCAGTCAATGTATATAGTTCTCTACCAACAAAGAAACCAGCTTTTATTGCGTGTCTACAAGGGATTTTCAAGAGGTCGTACTTCCCACAAGAACAAGTCCGTTTGTCCAAATCAACAAAGCAGTCAATTTTATCGCCTTTAACAAGCAGCTGGCTATCGGTTACATGGTAAACTCTGAAAGTTTTCCCCTTTCCAATTCTCTTATCAATCTTTTCCTCCACATCTATGGTCAAACGGTGGGTGTGCTTTGAAATCAACTTCTTACGCTTAAAAAACCAGCGTGTCAGCATTTCTCTAATACTGTCCAACAAAGGAATTACGGGAAACTCTCTCAGCGAATGCAACGCAAAATTTATCGACTCTGCAGGATTGTTTGTCCTAATGTCATACCTGTATCCATGAAATTGACATCTAGCCCACTTTTTGACATCTGCTTCTATAAGATAATTTCCAATTGCTGGACTGATATTGCAAACATGAGAAAACGTCTTCTTGAAATCAACCACTCTATAAGTCTTTGAAGCCTTAGAAATCAACCTAGCTAATCCCTTCCCCTTGAAATATGATATCACATTATTCAACAAATGATGAATACAAATACCATGTCTCGCTAGCGGATACACTTTCTCCAGTGCCTTCGCTATTGACACTTGTCTATCCGAAATAAAAGCCAAACCATTATCATCAGCAACAACAACTTTTAATTGTCTCATAAACCATTCCCAAGACTGTTCATTCTCAGAGTCTACTATCCCAAATGCAATAGGATATAAATTTGAATTTCCATCTATAGCAGTTGCAACCAGTAGCACCCCTTTGAATTTACTCTTCAAGAATGTTCCATCGACAACAATGACACGCCTCATGACTGTGTTAAAGCCTCTGATCGATTGACCAAACGCTATAAACAGATATCGAAATCTACCATCGACGTCAGTCTTGTAAGAGGAATGTGTACCCGGATTGGCCTCTCGCAGCATGTGTAAGTATTTTGGTATTTTCCCATAACTTTCCAATACCTCTAACAGCGTTGACTGCATATTCACGGGAATCCCATGCTAAAGAATCAGAGATCTCACATCCATAATCATTACGCATAATCTAAACAATATCTTTCGCTTTAGGCCCTTCCTTGATACCTTCATATTTATGCATTAGCAGACTGCCTATCGTTTTCGCTGAAGCTGTCTTTCCGGCACTGGTTTTGTTTGAAGGTGCGCAGGAATGTACACCGACATACTTCTTAATAATAAAATATGTGGAGCCCTTCAAACACTCAGCTCGAGCACCCCAAAAGCACACTTTATCAGCGCATCTAATACACCAAACTGATTTATTGGAGTTGGTCACTGTGTAGTGAAAGTTATGCTTCATTGCACATAACTCAAACCTCGCTTTCAAAACTGTTTTGTTGAGGAAAAGATCTCCCGTCTTAACCAATTCCACCACCTGACTCTTTGCCAATTTTTCTCTGTTTTCTTTTTCAGAATTGATCTTGCCAGCATCATAATCATCTCCTTCAACCTCGTCTTGCTTCATCTTTCCTTTCTTCTTCTCGTTATGCTTGTCAGCATCATAATCATCTCCATCAACTTCACTTTGCTTCATCTTCCCTTTCCTCTTCTCGTTATGCTTAGCCCCCTTAACAATATTTGAAGCTGTCCCAATGTCACAAGGATTTCGCTCGTTCTCTTCACTAGTACTTGCATCAGTTGGCATCTTATTAAGATCAATGTCGATCTTATTTGGATTTCCTTGCTTTGCTTTATAGCTGACACACAATTGAGTTGACTGATGCTTCTTACAAAACCCTAGAAAATTTTGAACTTGCCTTGAGTTTCCAATGATCACTGGTGGACATTTTGATGAATTGATCAATCCAATAGGAAGGTAACTCAACTCCAAATCAGCATCTGTTTCTTCAAAAACAAAATCCTCTATAACGTTTTTTTGTAACTCTTTCAGAGAAGACTTCAATTCCAAAGCAAGTAACCTTCCCCCTTTCTTTTTATCAACATTAAAACTCCAACCTGAAGATACAACCAATTCCAAAACACCACATGAAGCATAGACATGAATCATGGTAGAAATAATGTGAAAATTTTGTGAAAATTTTGTGAACAATCAATGGAATATAGAAGACGGCGAAGAAGGTTGCCAAGGTTTTTTTTGTCGCTTTTTTTTGTTCCTTTTTCATTTTTTTTTTTAAAAATCGATTTTTTTAAAAATATAAAAGTGAATATTCTCAAATATTTTGTTTCCATATTTTTAGGAACTGATTTCTTATCCGTAGAATACAACTAATATGTAGAAATCAGTTTCTACAGTTTTTTAGAATTATAGTAATGTTTAGAATTTGATTTCTACATGTTTTAGATTTATAGTAAATCTGTAGAAGTCGGTTTCTACATGTTTTAGAATTAGATTAATGTGTAGATTTCGATTTCTAAGAATTTTAGAATGGTAGGTTAAGCGCGGAATGTGTATTCTACATATTTGTAGAATACTCCTATATACGTAGATCACGTATTCTAAACATTGTAGATTCAATGAAAAAAGTATATTTCGTTTTCTACTACGTAGAATGTCATTTCTACTTTTTTTAGAACATAATCTGAAATTTATAATTTTAACTTTTTTATAACTGGAAAATATACTATTAAGTTCATATAGGTATTTTAACAAATGTTACTATTTTTTCAATTTTTTTTGTTTGTAAAACTATTTATTAAAATTATTTTCATAAATATTAAAGGGTGTTATAGAAAAATATGACACAAAATATAGATTAGTCTAAAGGGACATAGTTACTAATTTTTTGCTCTTAAAAAACAGTTTTCCCTAATTAATTTTGTTCGAGACTTCGAATAATTTGATTTTCTTGGCGTAGAAAAGTCAATTAGATAAAACAAAAATAAGTTTGTTATTTGGAACTTTGATATAGTTTTTTTTTTGGTAAAAACTTTGGTATAGTTGTTCTATATGTTTTCATTTCAGCTACATTTTTTTGTATTTTTTTATTGATATATATATATATATATATGGTAGGTATTAAATTCGGGAAAAGGAATTGATCATGATGATTGTTCTTCAAAAGAAAATCTCAGGTTCTTTACCAAACATTGTAATGAAACTTAGATTATGCCGTTATATTAACACTACAAGAAAACAACGGCATACTAAGGGAAAAAATCGTCGGTATTTCGTCGGAATAACGCTATTCCGACGACATACCGACGAAAAAAGTCCTCGGAAATAACTCCTCGGAAATTCATCTTTCCTCGGAAATCCCTCGGAAATTTCCGACGGAATTCCGAGAACTTTTTTCGTCGGAAATTCCTCGGACTATTCCGAGGAATATGTCGTCGGAATATTCCGAGGGATACACTTCCTCGGAATATTTCCAAAATTCAAAAAAAATTATAAATTTATTTTTTTAAATTGAAATTCAAAAATATAAAATTAAAATTGAAATAGAAAACATATTTAAAATACAAAAAATAATAAAATAGGTTTTATAAATAAAAAAATGTTTTATAAATACAAAATTAGTTTTAATAAATATAAATATTTTTATAAATATGAAATCATCTTTTTATAAATACAAAATAGTTTTTATAAATAAAAAAAATGTTTTATAAATACAAAATTAGTTTTAATAAATATAAATATTTTTATAGATATGAAATCATCTTTTTATAAATACAAAATAGTATTTATAAATACAAAAAATAATAAAATAGTGTTTATAAATCAAAAAAATGTTTTATAAATACAAAATTAATTTTAAAATATGAAATCATCTTTTATAAATCAAAAAAACGAATTTATATACAAAGAACGTTTTGCATATTTAAAAATAGTTTTTATAAATACAAAAATAAAAAATAGTGTTTATAAATCAAAAAAAATGTTTTATAAATACAAAATTAGTTTTAATAAATATAAATATTTTTATAAATATGAAATCATCTTTTATAAATCCAAAAATCGAATTTATATACAAAAACGTTTTGTAAAATCGAATTTATATAAACGTTTTGTAAATACAAAAATAATAAACAATTTATAAAAATAGTTCTTAATCAATTCAACACAACCAAATCACAATTCTAAACCTATTACACAACAAATCACAATCCTACCCAATCACCCTAACAAAAATCTATCAAAAAACTTCTAAATTCATCAAATCTACTTAAAAACCTAACAAATAGGACCTAAGAGAGTGGGATAAGGTCCTTACATGATTTGTAAAGGAATGGAAAGGATTCGCCGGAGAGATCGTCGCGAGAGAAGGTGGAGAACGCCGGAAGGAGAGAGAGATCGCCGGAGAGGAAGAAGAGAGAAATGGGGAAGAAGAGAGAAATGGGGAAGAAGATGCGGTTCGAGTTTATAAAACCTTGGGTCTGACGGATATTTTCCGTCGGAATTCCCTCAGTATTTTCAATTTCAATTTTCGCGAAATATTTGGCGGCTTGTTTGCCCGGTTAAATGAAAATATTCCGAGGAAATTCCGACGGCCACTTAAATATCCGTCGGAATTTCCTCTGAATATTTTCATTAATTCGAGGAAAAAGAATATCATGTGCATGTATTTCTATTAATTTATATTGTTCCTCGGAATTTCCTCGGAATATTCCGAGGAAATACCGAGGAACTAGTGTTTGGGGTTTCAAAACATCAATGTTTTTTGCCGTATTTCATTTCTTATACAATTGTAATGCATACCATTGAAGATTCTTTGTATAGATGAGCATAAACCATGAAATAACAAATTTCAAAACGAATTGTAAGTATTCCCTTTACCGTTCATTAAAGTGTATAAGTGTTTCTCTTATGTTGTGGGGATTTCGTTCATACAATCGGAAAAGTGTTTATTATAGGGTAATGAACAAATTTTTGACTTCATAATGAACGTAAGACACTTAATAAGGGTTATATAGGTGTTATTCAAACCGCAAAACGTTGTTTTCGGTTTAAAAACCCTATTTCCTCGGAATTTCCTCGGAATATTCCGAGGGAATTCCGAGGAAACCCTTTTCTTCCTCAGAATTCCGTCGAAATATTCCGAGGAAATTCCGAGGAACTAGTGTTTGGAGTTTCAAAACGTCAATTTTTTTTTAAACGGATCGATCGATGGATATATGTCCAAAAACGCATCGATCGATCACTAAGATGGACCAAAGCGTAACAATGTGATCGATCGATGAGATTATCCCATCGATCGATCGAGGATATCAAGTGTTCCTCGGAATTTCCTCGGAATATTCCGAGGAAATTCTGAGGAACTAGTGTTTGGGGTTTCAAAATCTCGAATGTTTTTTTATAAACGGATCGATCGATGTATTTATGTCCAAAAACGCATCGATCGATCACTAAGATGGACCAAAGCGTAACAATGTGATCGATCGATGAGATTATCCCATCGATCGATCAAGGATATCAAATGTTCCTCGGAATTTCCTCGGAATATTCCGAAGAAATTCTGAGGAACTAGTGTTTGGGGTTTCAAAATCTCGAATGTTTTTTTATAAACGGATCGATCGATGTATTTATGTCCAAAAACGCATCGATCGATCACTAAGATGGACCAAAGCGTAACAATGTGATCGATCGATGGGTATATGTCCAAAAACGCATCGATCGATCACTAGTTCGTCGGAATTTCCTCGGAATATTCCGACGAATTGATGTTTCCTCGGAATTCCGTCGGTATATTCCGAGGAAATTCCGAGGAAACCCAAATTTTGGGTTTCCTCGGAATTTCCAAGGATTTCATTTTCCGTCGGAATGTCCGTCAGAATACCGATGTTTTCTTCTAGTGTAAATACGATTTTTTATATTAAAAATATTTTTAAATAGCTTCCTTTGGTACAAATCTATAACACTATACCTCGCGATCATTTTCTGTCTTCTCCTTAATCCCCCCCAACGTAAATTTTCAAGAATCATACTTCTTTAAAACTAAAAATGAGACTTATATAATTAGTAAATTAAAACTTGGATCCTCTAATAGTAACCGCGTGTGATCTGCTACGAGGGTATAAGAAATCAGATCCTTTCTTATGATTCTTCAGTGATCTCTCTTCTTCATTTTCTTCATCAATCCTCGCCATTGGCATCCCTACACTTGAGCTCTTTGGCAAACCTCCTTTTGCAGCCGCAACCGCTCCCACCGCCACGCGATTTTCTTGCCGCTGCTGAAGTTGCTGGTGTCTGATCATGTCAATCTCGTTCTTATGACCTAAACTCCTAACGGAAGCAGCTCTGACCAGCTCGCTGTAGTCATCGTCGAAGGTGAAATCGGAAGACATCCTCCGCGAAGAGGTGGTGGAGGAGAAGGCTGAGGAGGTGCTTCGGCTTCTCGGAAAGGGAATGGAGACGGCATCGGCTGAGGAGTAGTGAGTGCGAGCTGCGCAGCCTGTGATGCTTCGCATGTAGAGGTCACGAGCCTTGCCTAAAACTTTTAGAGGCATGGTAATGATTCTAAAGAATCTGTTCTTGTTTTCTCCTCTCTTTCTCATATTCTCTGTTTTTGTGTTTCTGTTTTGGTTTCGAAGTAGTGATGATGGGTTTGGTTTTGGAGCATGAAATGGTTTTGTGTATAGGTAGGTAGATTGTTTGAAGTCAATTTTGAGAAAGGAAAAATAGCGTGTTGAAGAAATAAATGGACTATGGTTTTGTTGACTTGGTGATACGGAGTTATGTTGTGAAATTTTGGACAAAGTCTACGTTAGTATTCTTTTCTTTAACGAAAAAGGCTACCTTAGCACGCTGCCAAGAGCGCGTAATTGTTATTTCTCTGCCATTTTATATACGTAACTTGTGATATATCTGATCGGGGGTAGGGGAAAAATAAAAACGTCCAAATTGAATTTTTAAATTGGACTGTTAAACAGTAATTTGTTATATTTAAATAAACTGAATGTAAAGTCATAATTTTTGCAATATATAAATTGAATAGTTTTTTTTTTGTAACATTAAAAATTGAATAGTTATAAAAGGAAATTTTACACTAGAAAAGGAAAATTTTAAAGGCAATGATATGCCATGTTAGAAAAAAATAACCATCCAATCAAAAATATGGATTTGTACCATGTCAACTCTCCATAACAACAAATCACACTATCACATCAATTCACGTTATTAGTTCCTTCCATTTCCTCCTCCGAACGGACACATTTATCACACACACAAAATGGTTCGGTTTCTTCTCTTATTTAGTATAAAAATGAGTCATAGTCTTGTCAAACCCTAATATCATGAGAAGCCTCTCTCTCCACGAGATAGCCAAGCTTACTCAACGAGGAAGAACAAAATCATTGAAGTCGGCAGTAAAAATTTGGATATTATCTCTCGAATGTTCATATTGGATAACTATTAGCTCTCCATGTGTTCACATCCTTGATACATGTCCGAAAAGCATTCTTGAGTCATATCTTCTTTAATGTGTACGTGTGTATGTCTTAAGATAGTTCTAGTCATGTTTTTCAGATATGTTTGTATGGACGCAGCTGGAAACTTCAGGGAAGCACCTGGGCCGGTCACGTCATTGTTGCACTTGAGAGGAACTACTTTGTATTTGGAGGGTTTACTGATTCTCAGAATCTTTAAAATGATGTATTTGTGTTTGATGTTAGTATGTAAGGTGACCTCAAAGCTTCAATTGCTTTTATCCAAAAAAATATGATATATCATGTCCGACTGTCGTATACGACTGTCGTTTTCTTTTCTATAGTAAAGAGTGTATGTCCAAGGTAGTTGCCATGGCAGAAGGCTGTCTGCTAGATCCTCAAAGGCTGGTTCTTTTTTCTTTGTTGGTGACTGCAATAAGAATCTTGACCCGTTGGATGACATTTACTACTATGCACAAGTTTGTGTCAACCTTTCGGTTGATTTTAGCAGATTTGCTTTCGTGCAACGTTGCTAATAATCTTCTTTACTTATAGCTAACAGATGGTGGATATGATGCACAGTTTGATCAAACTCCAGGGAACTTGTCTTTAACAAAAATAATGAAGCTAAAATGTCAAGAGCAGAAACTAGCTGAGAGGGGATGTATTGATCTTGGTATTCCGATTAATTCGAGATGGCAATTCAGTCGTATAGAGGTCGAAGGCGCAGAGTAAGTTCTCTGGTTCAAATAGATGAGATAATTCTTGATATGAGAACAAAGAGGTCTAACGAAATCAGAGGATAATTGGCGGTGGAAGGTCGAGAATGGTATGTACAAGCGGGATTCAGCACAACAGGAACCTGGAACCTAACGAGAATGGTATTTCCCAAGGTTCCATGGTCGGTAGGTGTATGGTTTCAAGAAGCACTCCAAAGCACACGGCGCTTGTATGCTTAAATGGAATCCACATGCTATAACAAAATGCTGGTTGTGTAATGATCCTATGGAGACCAGGGATCACCTGTTCTTCACATGCTCGTATTCAGAAGAAGTGTGGCGCAAAGTTATTCAAAACATCCTTGGGAGTGGATACTCTAACGAGTGGAATCAGCTACTACTAGTCCTAGGCTCCACCAGTTCTTGCGGCACTGCTTGTAAAAGTTTCTATATCTCTATTTCTTTCCACACAAACGATGCATTGATTGTAACACATGTTTTTTTGCGATGAATAAATTTAACATTCATTCATTCAATTCATTCAAAAAAAAAAATCACTCAGTTGTTGTTTATGGTTTTATTGCAGGTAAGAGAGAATATCATTTTGAACATTGGCTAGATTGATCAAGGAAAAACGGGTTTCAAGCCAGGGTTAGTGAAAAGTGCCTTTAGATTCCACTATAGAAACGATTATTGACGGAAAGGTAATACAAAGTCTATTGCTTTAAAAAATACACAGCTCTGTTCAAACGGCAGACCCAAAGCTAAAGTAGTATGCAAGTGTTGGTATTAGTTGTCTTTAATGTTTCCTCGAGGTTATAGTTTCTCTTTAAGCAGAGCCGTGCCTCAAAGTTTAAAATTGAAGCATTGGCTTAGAGCATCTAATTTTCTAAAAATAATAAAGCGCAAATTTTTAAGATTCATCTACTTAAACTCAATTAATAAAAATATAGAAAAATGTTAAAAAAAATTAAGGCTTTATGATACTTGAAAACAAAAGGGTATATTATAAATTATGGTTTTCATACTTAAGCAACCAAACTGGTATATACTCATTTTTAATTGGTAAAAAGCAATACAATAAATAAAATCTGGTTGTGTCATGTAAAAAAATATATATTTGGTTGGCTATTTTATAACTTTTAAGATCATCTTGTAAAATATTTATTATTTTTTTTATATTTTTTTAGTAATTTAACTTTTCATTTGTTTTTACTATATGGACTAGTTAATGAATTATAATTACGTGGTGGTATATAATTTTTAATCGCTAATGTTTGTACCGAGTTTGGTCAGAAACAAGTGAGAGAGACGAAACTCGTCGGTGAGTTAGTAACAAAGACGTTTTATTAGATCAGAAGAAGTTTTGTCGGTTTACAAATAAGGAAACAAGCGGTGAAACAAGCCGGTGAAGATGAGTTCACCAGAAAAGTACAAGTCGAGAAGAATAAGAAGAAGTAAAACCCTAATTCTAGCCGCAAAGTGTGTGTAGTTGATTTCGGATCCCTTTCTTGATGTCTCCTTGTCTCTTTATATAGCCGGTCGTTACTTCTCCCTACCCTAGGTCGCCTTGTTTGAGGGGCTTCAGCCCGTCAAACCGAACAGTTAGGCCGTTTGAGTTAAGCCGCTGGGACGATCTGCTTTTAGTCGCATGATTGAGCCGGCTAAAAGCAGTCACTAGTCGAATTGGTGTTTCGTCACTCAGTTCGTGGAGGCGAGCTGATACTAATTATGATGGGCCGAGCCTGCTATTTGGTGGGCCTTGTGGAGGTATATAATCCACCTTCTACATCTAAGGGCACCTTTGGATGCTCGCACGACACTATCTTTAAGCACATTCATTCTAAAGCATGTTTGATTTGTTGTTTGTCAGCAGGAAAAGGCATGTTATGCTAGATGCCAAATGTGATCATAGAGAAAAGACCAAAAAAACAAACGATATGTACACAAACACGGTTGCCACTGCTGATGCTAATATAAACATTGCAAGATCACATGAGGTAGAAACAATGCTATTATCTTTGATGTCAAAGATCGAGATCCTTCTGAACTCGATATGGTATGAAAGAATATCTCCAACAATTTTTCAGCTATATGGGATGATGATGTTTCTTACCATAATTCATACGGAATACGCTGCATTTGTTTTCATTTTGTAACACATTTTGTCTATGTCAAATTAAATGTATTGAACTTTTAGCAGGAATCTTTCAAAAATATGTATAACTTCAAATCGAAAGGGAATTAATTTTTTTAATTATTGATCAATTATATATTGTAACATCTTAGGCAATCCCTTAGACTATATTTGCGAAATGATTTTGCCACATGTCTTTTCTACAATCAATTTCACAAAACAAATATGACAAGGCTACTGAAATTGATGACATGTCTTATATCTTAATATAACATGGACAATTGCATTTAATGTTAATTTATATTTTGGGTAAACTTCTTAAAATATGGTAATAACTAATATATTACATTTAATGTCAATTTATATTTTTGGAAATTTTTTTAGAATATGGAAATAACTCATAAATCATCATTAAAATAAATATATTCAAATATGGCATTATAAATTTCAAAATATAATTTAATTATATATTTTTTAATTATACAATTTTATTACTAAAATTTTCAAAAATGTATACAATTTTTTTAGAAAATTATAAAAATTTAATCGTAAAATCATTATTTTCTTATATATCTAAATTTTTTATAAATATTGTTTAATTTTAATTTTTGGTAATTATGCAACTTTTACAAATTTATTTAATATATTTAATTAAAATAAATAGATAGAAAAATCTATGTAAGATTATAATTTCAAATAATTTTTTTTTGTTGTTGTCATCAACTTTACAGACTCATATTGACTCTGTGAACCACACTGGGAGATCTTGATCCATGTGAACTTCAAAAGACGTTTCCTTCCTAGCACTGCGGGCTAAGCTATCCGCCTTGTTGTTCTGCGTTCTTGGTACATAGATAATCTCTGCTCGGAAAAAACTCTTTTTCAGGCTGTTTATATCTTCCAAATAACTTGCAAACGCTGGCCATTCTTCTGGTTCTGAAACCATCTTCACCAATTGAGAACAATTCGTTGCAAACGTAACCTGAAATTGTCGTAAGTTTTTCATGCATTCCATTGCCCATAGTAACGCTTCCATCTCTGCATGAAGAGGAGAGAGGGAAGCCCGGACATTCCTTGCCCCCATCAAACCCTCAAATCCTTCTAAGGTACTGTACCATCTTTGACCTGAAAAAATATCATTGTCTTTCCAGGAACCATCTGTAAAACACCATCTTCCTGGAATTGACGGAAGAGTCGTAGCCTCTACCTGTGGAGTCCTCTTTTTGTCATTCAATATTTGTGTCTCACCCCAGAGTTTTGATTCTGTTTCTGCCAGTTTAAGGGTATCCACATCCAGATTACTAAAGACTTTATTATTTCTTCCTTTCCAGATGTACTACAATATCCATGCAAACTGATGATCCTCCATCTGTGGAACAACTCTCCAAAAGAGATGATCCATGTTCACAAAGAGAGAGCTTGTTGGGAACATAGATGGATTTGTTGGAATCTTTGAAAGAGCCCATACCTGAAGTGCAGGAGGACATTAAAAAAAAAATGGTTGATCGATTCCTCCTCAGCTCCACATCTTGCACAACAGATATCTCCGGGTATTCCTCGCATATGCAAATTTTTCTTAACTGCTATGCACTCTGTCAGCAATTGCCATAGAAAATGCTTAATTTTCGGTGGACACCGTATTTTCCAACAATATGCCTTCAAAATATCCACTGTGGGTCCAAACACCAATGGTGGTCTTTCCTTATCTGGGTATATCCTTTCAACCTGATATCCAGATCTAACCGTATATTTTCCATTATTTGTGAAATGTCATCCTTCTTGATCTGCCATTCGAGTTCTACTCAGTGGTATACTTTCTATCAATTTCACATCATGTGGGTCCACCAAAGCCCGAAGCGCCGGCGCATTCCATCTTCGCAAATGAGGATCAATAAGAGAATCCACTGTAAGGTCTGGGTAAAGATTGTGTTGATTTTTATTAGCTGGTTTCGGGCGAGTGGTTGGGAGCCAAGGATCATTCCATACGGATATAGAGGACCATGTTCCACCCTTTTGATTAGTCCTTTACTTACCAGAGATCTAGCAGATACAATACTTCGCCAGCCATATGACGGAGAATATGAACGAATCGGATCTAGCGGTGATGCATTCCTGTAATACCGACCTTTAAAAACTCGAGAAAATAAAATATTTGGCTTCTCTATCAGCCGCCATAATTGTTTACCAAGCATCGCTGTGTTGAAATCAGTGATATCTTTAAACCCTAAACCTCCATCGTCCTTACTAATACATACTTTATCCCATGATTTTCAATGCATTCCTCTTGTATTACCGCCAGGGCTCCACCAAAATTGTGCTACCGCACTCGTCAGTTTTTTGGGTAAACGATAGCAACACATCACATGATTTGGCAAAGCCGTAATCACTGATTTGATGATCACTTTCTTTCCTCCTTTCGTAAAGAACTTAAAAGTCCAACCATTGACCCTATTATTTAGCCGATCCTGTACGAAGACAAAAACTTGTATCTTAGAACCCCAAGACTTTCCGGCAGTCCTAGATAAGTTCCCATCCCTCCCAAATTTTGTATGCCCAAAATATCTCTTAGCTCCTGTCTGATAGATTCTTTGATCTTGTGCCCAAATTGAATTGAAGACTTATCAAAGTTTATTAGTTGACCTGAAGCTATCTCATATTCCTTTAAAATCTTGAGAATGGTGTGACACTCTTCTTTTTGAGCTTTACAAAAAAAGAGACTATCGTCCGCAAAAAACAAATGTGATATTGAAGGGCATGCTCTGGCCACCTTTATTCCTGTTAATTGTTTCTCCCTCTCCGCCTTCTTAATATTTGCTATCAAAGCCTCGGTGCACAGAATAAATAAATAGGGAGATAAAGGATCTCCTTAACGTAAACTCCTTTGTGGCACAATGAGGCCCCGAGGTTGGCCATTTAAAAGGACCCGATATTGAACCGATGATATACACTCCATCATTAGTTTAATCCAATGATCATGAAACCCCATTTTCTGTAGTAATGCCTTAATAAACTCCCATTCTACCCTATCGTAGGCCTTACTCATATCCGTTTTGACTGCCATATACTTTCCTTTACACGCCTCATTAGTCCGTAATCCATGAAAAATTTCCTGTGCTATAAGAATATAATCAGAAATCAGTCGTCCTGCTACAAATGCCGATTGTGTTTCTGATACGAGAGAGGGTAGAAATAACTTCAAACGTTGACACAAAACCTTCGAAATAATTTTATACCCTACATTCCATAAACTGATAGGTCGCAACTCCGTCATCCTTGTAGGTCTCTCTGTCTTTGGAATCATACATATATTAGTAATATTTAACCTTGAATCCATTTCTCCAGAAACCAAAAAATCATTCACCATCTCCACCAAATCTCTCTTAATAATATGCCATGAGTGTTGAAAAAAGAGAGGTGTCATGCCATCCGGTCCTTGTGCCTTCTCTGGATGCATCATAAACATAGCCTCTCTGACCTCATCCTCTGTTGCTATCCTCAATGATCGTTGATTCATCTGTGGAGTTATGCCCGGTGTTACCTCTGAGAGAAAATCATCAAACTCCAATGGAGAAGTTGTAGTAAATAATTCTTCAAAATAGTCAACCGCAACTTTCTCTACTCCATTATTCTCTGTAATCCAATTTCCCTCAGCATCATATAGCCCTACGATCCTATTACAGACCCTTCGTTTCTTAGTTAAAGCGTGATAGAATTTTGTATTGAGGTCTCCAGATGAATACCACATATTTCTACTTTTCTGATGCCAGTACTCCTCTTCGTCCTTGTATGCCTCTTGCAACTTTCTAGACACCTCTATAATATCCTCCTGAGATCTAGTATCATCTGTTTGTACCTCTTCAAGAGCTTTCTGTAAGTCTGATCTTTTTTTTTTTCCCATAAGGTGGATTATTTTTCCTCCATTTGGCTATTTCATGGCGGCAATTACTAATTTTTGCCACTATACCAGTTCATGTTCCTTCACTATTATCGGACCATCCCATTGTAATTGATTCCAGAAGGCCTTCTTGTCCAACCCATCTCTTATCAAATCTAAACTGCCCTTTTCTCCTGAGAACTTTATCTTCTAAGTAAGCCACCACTGGGCGGTGATCCGATGCCACCATCCCTAAATATTCTGTATACGAACATGGGAATAGCGTGTGCCACTCCTCATTCGCTAATGCACGATCTAAATGACATCTAACCATTACTGCCCCTTTGCCTTTGCCTCTTCTTCCTTGCCATGACAACTTATTTCCTTTGGCAGGAAACTCCAGTAAACCATAATTCCTTATCATATTGTTAAAAGGAACAAATGAGTTCGCACTTCTCAAAGCTCCACCTTCTTTTTCATGATTTCATGTGATCTCATTTAAATCATCAATAATAAACCAAGGTTCGGATCGCGAAATTCCATATCTAGTTAAACGTTCCCACACTTGTTCTCGTAGGTCTTGCACTGGATCTCTATACACAAACGTCATATAGACCGTTTTCCCAAGAGCCACTGCTTCCACATCTATCATTCGATTACTTGAATATAAAACATTAACCTGATATTCATTATTGTAATAAATCGCTAGTCCACCACTTCGTCCCACTGGATCCACTGTGACTAGATTATCAAATCCGAAATGAGATTGAAATTTCTGGACAAACTCAAACTCTTGCTTTGTCTCCGATAAAAATAAAAAATACGGCTTATGTTTATGCCATATCTCCGTTAAATAACTTATAGTCCACTTACTTCCCATTCCTCGGCAATTCCAACTTAGTGCTCTCATTTAAAAAATATATAGAAAGGCTCCTTTGAGCTGTCTAAATTAGGTGTAATGATACCCTGAATTTTCCAACCCCCATAGTAAAAAGGCTCTCCGCCACGTTAATGCCTTCAAGCTTATTAACTTTACTATCTCCCCATCCCATAATAATTTTCCTTGAAACCTCCAAAGAAAACACTTGTGTGTCCGTTATGAAATAAAATATTAGAATGGTCTCTAGCTAACAACAAGTTCCTAATCTCCAACCGTCTCTTGTGATTCGTTATTCTTCCGAATACCATATAAGATCCCATTGAAACACCTCGAGCGTCCTCCGTAAAGCCTTTAATACGTAACAAAAATATCTGTCTAAAGTTATAATTTAAATAAATTATAAAAATCCTGCTCCATATCATGAGAAAGAAAATATTACACCAATTCATAAAACCCATTAAAAGTGATCCTTTGTGGCATCGGGGAAACTCCAAAACATAAGGCCATGATGATTTAAATCCCATAATACGTTCTTTATAAAAGAACTAAAACCATATGTGCAAGTACCCACTTTTGAACTCCATATCCAAGTCCAAAAGAATCTCTATATCCCACAACTCGCTGATGACCTCCATGTCCAAATCCAACTAATGCGCGATGTGGCCGTCTTCGGTTTGATGAGACCAGAGACCACATCTGCAAGCTCCTTCCGTGATCCATTTTCGGATTCCAAAAAACCTGAGAACCATCTAAAGACCAATATCTCTCCCTCCACCTAAATATATACCAGTACATTACCAAGTCTCTCACAGTCCATATCAACCATATCCAATGAGAGATACAAGAAACATCAAAAGCACCAAATTTGTTCCAACATAAAACCAGAACCAGATAAACTAGAAATACACAAACCAAACGGCCAACCCAATGCCATAAACCCCCAAACCCCAAAAACAAAATGTTCATATAGCTTATTGATAAAAAAGAACGAAAAACCCCAACCCCACCACAATACTTCCTGAGTCTTAATCCGCATAATCAATTAAACGGTTTGGAAGAGGAAAGTTTAGGGTTTAATGGGCCCTCATCCTTTGTCTGCCTTGCTCCATCTCCTCCTCCACGACACTTCCCTGGCTTAGCAGGAGCATTCTTTCGTGGTGGAAGCACTGCTGGACAAACCTCATCCTAGAGGTCCCTACTGCGATCGCCGTCGTTCTCTTGAACAAGGCCTTGCGTGCTCCTTTCTTCGTCTCCTCATCTCCTGCTTGAGTGCTCTGATCTCCAGTCCCCCCCTGCTAATGCTCCTCTCTCAGATCTCGTGATTGATACTCCGAATTCCCCATCTTCTCCTCAGATCGCGTGAAAATCCCGATCCATTGAAGCCCCCTCATTGTTCTAACCCCGTCATGCCATGTTCTCCTTCGAAAACCCTTGATTCCAATCATTCGTTATGTATCCCTCCAATCCTATCATAATGATAGAGATCAAGTCAACTCCCATAGACCCCCAGATCCCATTCGAAAATCAACATCAAACCCAAGAAACCCTAGAAACAGAAAGTCGCCGTCGCCATCGCAGAGAAAAAATCTTAAATTTAAATTCAACTTGATATATACATGCATATTCTTAAATATAATTTTATGCTTAATTAAATCAAATTTATATTAAAGTATTGATACGAAAAAAAAAATTTACAATATTAATAAAATTTTATTTTAAAAAATATTTTATATTTATCTGTTAAAAAATATTTTAAATTTTTTTACTGCACGTGCAGGAAGACATCTAATAATAATAATATGTATATAGATATAACAGCCTAACAAAAAAAAAAAAAAAAAGAAGATATAACAGCCTAAACCTAAAACTGTTTCTAAGAGGCTGATAAGAGGGAGTGAAAATAATTTCTGCAATGAAGATAAGAAAAGAAAGGTAGAAAAAAACTACGTAGTCCGCGTCAAGAAGTTCCACAACATATGGAGTTTTTCACTATAAGAAAACAGCGGTATTCTGACGGACATTCCGACGGAAAATGAAATCCTCGGAATATCCCGAGACATTCCGACGGAAAATTAAATCTTCGGAATATCCCGAGGAATTCCCGAAGATATTCCGAGGAAACACAAAATTTGGTTTCCTCGGAATATACCGACGGAATTCCGAAGAAATATCAATCCGTCGGAATATTCTTATGGAATACCGAGGAAAAATGTATTCCTCGGAAAAAACCGATGAATTCTGAGGATATATTATAGCCGTTGGAGAGCCGTTCGGGGATTTTAAAAATTCCGAGGAAATTCCGACGAACTAGCCGTTGGCGTCGGAATTTCCTCGGTCTGTCGGCAGGATTTCAACTATAAATACAAGCACCCTTCTTCCTCTTCATTCACTCCATATCTTCATCCTCCCTCTTACTCTCTTTACACACGAATTTGATTCATAAAAAACATGTCTTATTCAAATTATTTTCGTTCTTGGATCGATCGACCTCATTTGGATCCGAACACGAGATTGCTTACGGAAGAATACCAACGAGGTATAACCGAATTCATGGGGTTAGTTCACCGACAACCGGAAGCAAAAACAGGTATGTTAAGATGTCCTTGCTCTAATTGTAAAAATAGAAAGGTTATTAAAGAGTGGGATGTTTGGACTCATCTATATTTGAGTGGGTTTACACGAAGTTACAAAATTTGGTATCATCATGGGGAAACTGATTATGAACATGGTAGTACTAGCGAACCTCAGCCATCGGTTATATTAGAAGAACCAATTAGAACGGATGTAGATTATGGTGTAGGTACTGAGCAGATGGTAAATGATGATTTTAGAAGGGAAGATTTACCAAATGCACAAGCTAGGAGATTTTATGATATGTTGGATGCTGGAAAGCAACCATTGTACGAAGGTTGCAGAGATGGTCATTCAGCTTTATTATTTGCTACAAGATTGATGGACATTAAAACAGATTATAATTTGGCTGAAGACTGTGTGGATGCGATTGCTGATTTTGTAAAAGGTATTCTACCCGAGGATAATGTAGCTCCTGGTTCATACTACGAGGTTCAGAAACTCGTAGCTGGTCTTGGTTTATCGTATCAGGTAATAGATGTATGCAGCGACAACTGCATGATTTATTGGAGGGCGGATGAACAGCGGGTTACATGCAAATTTTGTGGGAAGCCTCGTTATAAAGATACGAGTGGAAGAGTTCCAGTGCCATATAAAAGGATGTGGTATTTGCCTTTGACGGAAAGGTTGCAGAGGTTGTATCTGTCTGAACGCACAGCGCAACCAATGAGATGGCATGCGGAGCACTCAACAGATGGTGAGATCAGACATCCTTCAGATGCAAAAGCGTGGAAGCATTTCCAATCAAAGTATCCCGACTTTGCGTATGAGAGAAGAAATGTCTACCTTGGATTATGTACTGATGGTTTTAGCCCGTTTGGCAAGAGTGGAAGACAGTATTCTCTATGGCCAGTCATTCTTACACCATACAACCTACTCCCAAACTTGTGCTTGCGACGAGAGTTTTTGTTTCTCTCGATTCTCGTTCCCGGACCAGAGCATCCTAAGAGATCACTTGATGTGTTTCTTCAGCCACTAATATATGAGTTGCAACAACTATGAGCTCAAGGTGCTGAAACATACGATGTTTTGTGTAAAGAAAACTTTCAAATGCAGACAGTACTAATGTGGACAATAAGTGATTTTTAAGCATATGGTATGTTATCTTGATGGACAACGCATGGAAGGCTATCATGTCCATATTGTCAAGATAACACTGATGCTTTCCAACTAAAACACGGAAGGAAAACGTGTTTGTTTGACTGTCACAGGAGATTCCTACCACCTGATCATCCATATCGTAGGAGTAGGAATTTGTTTACGAAGAACAAGAGGGTGTTTGACAGTCCACCTCCGGAAATTTGTGGGAAAGATTTGAAGACACAACTAAGAGATTTTGGTGTAGAAAGGACGCCAGATGTCGGTGGACATGAGCGTTTTCCGGTAGATGCTGTTGGAGACCTATATAACTGGCACAAAAAAAGTATTTTCTGGGATCTGCCATACTGGGAGGATCATCTGCTAAGGCATAATTTAGATGTCATGCATATTGAGAAGAACTTTTTTGACAATCTCATGAACACGATCCTTAATGTTCAAGGTAAAACAAAGGATAATTTGAAGTCAAGACTGGATTTAGTCGATATATGTGCTCGTTCAGAACTTCATGTTGATGAGAATGGTAAGGCTCCTTTTCCCATATACCGACTTGATGCAGAGGGAAAAGATGCGTTCTTTGATTGGATTTCAAACGATGTAGAATTTCCAGACGGTTACGCATCTAATTTACGTAACTGTATCGACAGAAAGGAAAGAAAGTTTACTGGCTTGAAAAGCCACGATTTCCATGTAATGATGCAGCGCCTCCTTCCGTTTGCCTTCAAGGAACTATTACCACGAAATGTTCATGAAGCAATTGCAGGGATAAGTGGTCTCTTCCGCGATTTATGCACGAGATCAGTGACTCTTGAAGTTATTGAAAATTTGAAGACTAACATAGCCGTGATTCAGTGCAACCTTGAGAAGATATTTCCTCCCTCATTTTTTGATGTTATGGAGCATCTTGTTATTCACCTGGCAAGAGAATTGGAACTTGGTGGTCCTGGGCAGTATAGATGGATGTATCTGTATGAGCGGTATATGTTCCATTTGAAGAAGATGGTGAAAAATTTAAGTAGGGTGGAAGGTTCTATAGTCGCACCGATGATCAATGAAGAAACTTCAAACTTTGCCGAGTACTACTTTCCAGCAGAAGTTCAGACCAAAAACAGATGACCTGCTCGGCATGATGATAGAGGCGAACGGGCAACATATCATGTTACGGTTCCAGACATTTTCACAGACGTTGGACGACTTAGCGGAAAACCAAAGGACCGTCGACTTACTGAGCAGGAGCGCAGTAATTTGCAAACATATTTGCTCACCAACTGCGAAGATGTTCTTTAATATGAGAGGTAAATAGATTAACTTACAAATTTTTATTTTAACAAGTTAAAATTTAAATCTTAATTAATTACACTATTGTCATCATATGTACAGGATTTTCATGGCAGAAAAGCGGTTCGAATATAGATACGCCACAGAGGACAAACTAGAAGAAATGAAGAAGAGAGAATTTGCTGGCTGGACGTTTACTTATGTGAGTGCTTTAAACAAATTAAAATATAATTTATCACATATTTATACTAATTCACATTTATTGATATAACATATATATGTGATATTAATAGGTGTCTGCTGGTTTAGCCAGAGGTGAAACATTTGACGATTGGATACGTGAGATGGTCATTGGACCAAACTTTGTTGTGAAGTCATATCCGAGATTTTGTACTCGAGGATATGCATTCATAACTCAGAAGAGGAGACGTTCAAGTACGACTTATGATGCTGGCATTTGTTCTGCATCAGGAGATGATGTATAATATGGACACATACATGAGATTTTGGAAATCAAGTATTTGGGCATGGTTGGAATGCGCTGTACTGTTTTCTATTGTGATTGGCACGACAACACTCTAGATCGAGGTGTGAGAACAGATGCATTTGGTGTTACATCAGTAAATTCGAGGCGAAAGCTGCAATATTATTATCCTTTCATTCTTGCTTCTTAGGCCGATCAGGTAATTAAATGTTAATTATTCAGAATGATTCATCATCATGTGTATTAATTTATAATTTTACTAATAATTTTTTAAATGTTACATGTTTGTTATATCAAGTACCCCCGGGTAAGGAACATAGATGATCCATGGGTTACTGTTACAAGACTCAACCCGAGAGGCCGAGTTCAGGGAAGTTCTGAGCTGGAAGACCCACTACAACCAAGCACATCCGGCAACTTAAGTGCAGCAGAAGATTTACCTGGAGTTGGCCTTGTAGTCGATTTAACCGACTTCGGAGAGGAAGCCGTCGTTCACGTAGAGGATGAACCAGTGATTGGAGAGTTTCACCAAGATCCATATTCAGATTCATCTGGTGATGATGACTCAGAAACAGACTAGCATCGACTTTTTTTTTTTTAATAGAAATACCGAGGAAATTCCGAGGGAAGATAGGTTTTCCTCGGAATTTCCTCGGAATAGACCTTGTCGATTTAGGGATTTGATTATAGAGTTTTTTTCCTCGGAATTTCCTCGGAATATTCCGACGGAATTCCGAGGAAGATAGGGGTTTCCTCGGAATTCTCTCGGAATATTCCGAGGAAATTCCGAGGAACTAGGAGTTTTTAACCGAAAACAACGTTTTGCGGATTGAATAACACGTATATAACCTTCATTACGTGTCTTAACCAGATTATGAAGTCAAACTTTGGTGTTTTACCCAATAACAAACATTTTTACGATTGCATGAACGAAAACCACACAACATAAGAGAAACACTTATACACTTTAATAAACGGTAAAAGGAATACTTACAATTTTTTGTTATTTTGTTATTTCATGGTTTATGATCATCTATACAAAGAATCCTCAATGGTATGTAGGGCTGGGCATAAAATCCGAAACCCGAAATCCGAACCGAATCCGAACCGAAAAACCCGATCCGTACCCGATCCGAAATGTAAAAAATACCTCAATGGATCTTGTAGGGTGTTACAAAATATATCCGAACCCGAAGTGTTATATACCGAATCCGAACGGGTAATCCGAAAACCCGAAAAACCCAAAAATCCGGAAATATATCCGAAGAAACCGATCCGAATGTCCAAATTAATATATAATATAAATATTTGAAACATGAATATGTATTTCAAATATTCAATTTCATATTTATTTGGATATGATATCTAACAATAACTATTTAAAATTTAAATAAATACCTTAAATACTCCATTATATTACAAAGAAGCATATATTTCTTATGTTTTACTTTTAAATTTTAGATTTTACTTTGGATATATCCGAACCGATCCGATATAATCCGAATTCGAATGATATGTGGTTACATTGGATATATTCGAACCGATCCGAAACCGAAGTGTTATATCCGAATCCGATCCTTACTTGTAAATTTACTAGAATGGGACCTAGGAGGTGTTACAAAATAGAACCGAAATCCGAAAAACCCGATCCGAACCCGAACGGGTACCCGAACGCCCATGCCTAATGGTATGCATTACAATTGTATAAGAAATGAAATACGACAAAAAAAACTGATGTTTTGAAACCCCAAACCGGGTAAACCAAGCCGCCAAATATTTCACGAAAATTGAATTAATGATTTCCGAGGAAATTCCGACGGAAATATTTAATTAGTCCGAGGAAATTCCGACGGACATTTTCCGTCGGACGCCTCATAACATTAGGTCGAACCAGATCTTCTTCCCCATTTCTCTCTTCTTCTCTCCGCCGTACGCCTCCTTATTCTCTCTCGCGATTTCTCTCTTCCTCTCTCCGCCAAACGCCCTAATCCTCCTCAATTTCAGTCACTGATCATGTATGAACCTTATCTCACTCTCTTAGGTTAGATTTGTTAGGTTTTTAAGTAGATTTGATGATTTTGGAATGATATTTATAGATTTTTGTTAGGGTGAATGGTAGGATTGTGTAAAATCGAGTTTGATTATGGTATTCACTTGATTTGGAATTTTGTTTTTAGTTTTTATTAATTTTGTGATTAAAAACTATTATTTGGAATTTTCGTTAAAAACATTTTTTTAACATTTTTATATATATAATATAAATTTCTATATTCATTTAACATTTTTAATATTATTAAAACTATTTTTTGTAATTATTAAAATATTTTTTATTTATTAAAACTATTTTTTGTAATTATTAAACATTTTTAATATTATTAAAACTATTTTTTTAATTATTAAACTATTTTTTATTTATTATAACTATTTTTTGTAATTATTAAACTATTTTTTGTAATTATTAAACTACTTTTTATTTATTAAAACTATTTCTTTGTAATTATTAAACTATTTTTTATTTATTAAAACTATTTTGTAATTATTAAACTATTTTTTATTTATTAAAACTATTTTTTGTAATTATTAAACATTTTATATATTATTAAAACTATTTTTTGTAATTATTAAACTATTTTTTATTTATTAAAACTATTTTTTGTAATTATTAAACTATTTTTTAATTATTAAAATTATTTCTTTGTAATTATTAAACTATTTTTTATTTATTAAAACTATTTTTTGTAAAACTATTTTTTTATTTGTGATTAAAAACTATTTTTCAAATATGTTTTTTTATTTATTAAAATTATTATAACTAATTTTTAAATATGTTTTTTTTTTAATTTACAGGTCTAATGATGATCAGACCCGGCCTCGACAGCGTCGTGGTCGTGGTGGTACGGGGAGCCAGTCTCGGGATTCCAACCAGATTCAGGATTATGCTTCGCCCCACAGCTCCTACCATACATTTCCCTCTCCATTCCCCGCTTCTGCTCCTCTCGTTCCCGCTGCTGTACCCGCTCCTGCTCCTCCGGGTCCTCCGGGTCCTCCGGGAGTGATGAGTGTTACGGAGTTGGTTCGACAGCCCGGTCGTGACCGTCTTCCCTATCTCACTCCGTATCCACATGGACGGGGTCAAACATGGTAATTAAACGTATTTTTTTTTCATTAAAATTTGATTCATTATTAATAATTTGTTCTTTTTATTAGGGTTCAACCGATCCGGGAACGGGATCAGCGCATGGATCAACCGTATGATGTACTCGGCGCTCGACAAGGGACATCCGACTTTCACTGACTTCCCTACCGAGAAGCAGCATCTGTGGTTTCGTTAGTTTGCGGTAAGTATTCTAATTTTTTAGTTATATTTTTAATCTTTAATATAAATTTTCCACTAATTGTGTTTTTTTTAGCAAGAATTCAACTGGAATTCCGATGAGACGCTCTTTATCTATCACCACTTCGTCCATAAAGTTATGGACAACTATGAGAAGCAGATCCACGAGGGGAAGAAGAAGTGGAAAATCAACAAGGTTGTTTTTAATTTATTAAACAATTTTTTAATTTATTAAACAATTTTTTAATTTATTAAACTATTTTTTTATTTTTAAAAGGTCCCAAAGTCGATCAACAACACGGTCTGGACGAAGTTGTGTGGGCATTGGGATAAGGAAGAGACGAAAGAAACTTCTTCCACCAACTCCACCAACCGCAGGAGCGACCGTAAAGGGAAGGGCGTCTTCAAGCATAACTTGGGTGCTCAATCTATTGCCACTCTGGGGGATCGAATGGTAAGTTCAGCCGCTTTTTCTTCAATTATTTAAGTTTTGAAATTTTATTTTTTGTGCATTTCTTCTAATTTCTAATGTTTTTTTAATTTATGTTTTTTTCAAGGCGGAAGAAAATGATGGCGAGCCGGTTGATGATCTCGCCCTAATGAAGAGGGCGTATACCAACAAGAAGACCAGCCAGATTGATGACGGTCTTGTGAGGGAAGTGGTCACCCTGGTCCAAACTCAGGTGCAAGACGAAGTGTCTCAGCTTCAAACCGAGGATGACGATTCGACGGCTTCGACCAACTTGTCCCGGTTTCGAATCAACGAAATCGTTGAATCGGTAAGTTTTTTTTTTAAAGTTCAATTCATTTATTTCTTGATTTTTATTTTATCATCTTTTTATATTATTTAAATTTGGCTATTTTCTATTTCAGTCGGTTCCAAAGAAGAAGGGACGTTTGGTCGGTTTGGGTCGTCGCACCCGGTCGGTTCCTCCTTCTTCTGTACCACAGCCCTTTGTTGATCCAGAAGTACTTACGGCTCAGTTGAAGGACAAGGATGATCGCATATCTTTGTTGGGGACCCAGATGGCGGCTCAACAAGCGGGCTATGAGGCACAGAAGAGGCTGAACCAGCAAATGATGGAGATGATGCAGATGATGTACCCGAACGAGGTCTTCCCGAACGTGCAAGACCCGTAGTTTTTTTTTTCAAAAACTCGGAATGTTTTATTTTTATTTGTACAACTTTGAATATTATCTAATATGTTTTCAATTTTAATTTTAATTTTATATTTTCGAATTTAAATTGCAAAAATTTTATTTTTTTAAAAAAAATAATTTTTTTTTGAAATTCCGAGGAAATGAACCCTCAGAAATTTCCGACGAACATTTCCTCGGAATATACCGAGGGACTCCTTCTTCGGAATATACCGAGGGACTCATTCCTCGGAATTTTCCGAGGGCTCCTTCCTCGGAAATTCCCGATGAAAATTCTGAGGAACATTTCGTCGGAACTTCTGAGGATTGGACCATCGGAAAGTCCATCGAAATATCCCGAGGAAATTCTCCCTCGGTATATTCTGAGGACCTTTCCGACAAACTGGTGGTCCTCGGAGTTTCCTCGGAAATTCATTTCCCCGGAATTCCGTCGGAAATTTCCGAGGGATTTCCGAGGAAAAATGAATTTCCGAGGAGTTATTTCCGAGGACTTGTTTCGTCGGTATGTCGTCGGAATAACGTTATTCCGACGACGTACCGACGATTTTTTTCTCTCGGTATGCTGCTGTTTTCTTGTAGTGTTTCTGTGGAGAGTTAAGAGGAAGACGAGTACAGCGTTGTCTGTGGTGAGTTGAAAAGTCTGAACCATCGATTATGATATTGATGGGCAAGAAGACACACAACAAGTTGCTGCGAGTACAAATATGGAAGACGAGTATACCACACAGTTACGTAGTTTCCTTGTTGTCTGTGGAGAGTTGTAAAGTCTGAATCATAGAATGTGAGGTTAATGGATAAGAAGATACACCACAAGTTGCGAGAAATCTAAGAAAAATACCTGAAGAACGGGATATTTTAACTTTGAAAACATAAACCTAAATCTTTTTGTTTGGAGGAACGAAAGAGCTAGGAATTAATCTCTCTATTCTTCCCAGGCGGCATCAAGAGGTTAGTCATTTTTCTTTTAATGTTATCGATCTGGTTTCTTTTCTTTTCTTTTTTTCCTTAGCAAATTTCTTTGGTTGCTGTGAATAAGATCTCTATTTTCTTTTGTTTATTTATTTCTCTCAAGTCTTCACAGTAAAACATTGTCCTTAGAAATTTCTGGTAGTTTGATTGGTGCTATTATTTGCAAATAAATGTGAATTTCATCTTTAAAGACATTTACGTATGAAGCGCGTTAATTAGCTAGTGTCTCAGCTAGAACAACATATACTAAGATCAATGTGTAATACAAAATTCATCATCATTTGTAATAGAGGATTCTCTATAAACAGAATCATCGTTCGAACAAAAAAGACTGCATCACATATATGCAGGAAAATGATGGGCGAAGAAGTTAAACCACAAAATGTCATGCTTAAACTATAAACAGAGATTCTGACCCAAAAAAAAAAACTATAAACATGAGTGATAATTATTAGACACAAAGTGTATCGTTAGTTTGAAGGGATCCTAATCAGTATATAAGATAGATGAGACAATCTACTTATCACCAATTGGTTTTAGGTTGGAAGTTCATCTAACTTAAAATTGTATTAGAGCCACAATGATCTAACGATTGGTTCCGTTCCTGTTTTTTTTTTGCTCTTCAAGCCACAGATCTTCTTTATTTTTTCGTTTTCAAGCCATTGAGCCTCTTTTTATGTTATTTTTATCAAACTAAATGTTTTCACTATTCAGGTTCATCATGAACCCTTGAATCTAAGCCATCGAGCTTCTCATTGTCCAAGCCTATTATAAACTTCTGAATCCAGGCCTAGTTCTACAATTCAAGCATATCACATGCCTCTGGATTCTAAAACCATTTTAGTCATTTAATTTTTGTTTCTTTTGCAAAAAATAAAAAAAAAAACAGTTTTCTCCTATAAAAGAAAAAAAATAAAAGTTTTATATTTTCTGAAAACTTATTAGCTATTTATTTAAATTTTTGTTATTTAAATTTTCTTTAAAAAAAAAAATCTTCTTCGTCCAGAGCACAATCTCCATGGCAACTCTAGGCTTTTTAACGTTTGCGGCAACTCAAGTCACTTAAGGATGCCTAACAACGAGATCTTTGATCTCTGCTCCTTACTCAACAAGCATCATATCGCTTCATTTTAAATCAGTAATCACCACCATCACCACAAATGATCACCTCCCACCATCACCACTGGCCGTTGGTACACTGGATCTACTAACCTTGGATCTCAATCACCGTCACAAGATCAGCCGATCTTCGCATGAGCTTTCCGAAATCTCTTTGCGCAAGCGTGGGTCTCAAGCCTTACACTCCGGACGAGTCTACAATCTGCATATTCATCTACACCACCTTGTTTCGCACCAGCCTCCATCTACAGGTCCATCTCTCTCAGTGTCAAGCAAATTAGCCACCATAACTCACATGTTCCTATCACTACTTCGAATCTGCAAGTCAATCTCAAGCCGTTGCTTCCGTTTACACTTTATCCGCCTTGAGCTTGAGGGGCGTATAGAAAGATGTTGAAGATATTGGAGTAGAACCTCTATAAATTAATAATGTTGGAATTTTAAAATTTTATTAATTTATAGAGATACTAATTTACAAAAATTTCTTTTTTTTAGATTTTTGTCAATTTTTAAATATTTTTATTAATAAAATAAAAAAAATATTTGATTTTACCGTATATAAATTATTTAAATTTTAGAACATTGATTTTCATATTATTGTATTATCTTATTTGGTGTATATTGTTATGTTTCATAGAATTGTTACGTGGTTTTCGATATAATTTACTAAATATTATTAAAAAATAAAAAAAATAAAAGTATTTTCATTGTGAATATAAAACCAACAATATAATGTTTAGTTTATGATAGTTTGTACTTATATAAAACATATATAGAATATATTATTAATTTATGATTTTAATGGGACTATATATTTACATGGGAGTTTGAAAAATATTATTTTCTTATTATTTTATCGATTTGTGTCATATTTTACACCGGCCCAAGTTGGAACCGACGAAATTTATTAATTTATAGAGATTATTAATTTATCGAGTATTAATTCATAGATGTTTCACTGTATATCATAATTATGATGTATATGTTTTTATTATTAGATTCTCGTATATTTATATCTAGTCTAGTTTAAGTAATCATAGTAGTATATAAACGTGTGTAATATAAAGCTAAGGATTATGAGAGTAAATACAATATTCTTCCCATCTTCCCATCTTCTACTCTCATCATTCTCAATACTAATTATGAAAATATATGATAATTTCATAAGAAACAAAACAAAAATCTAAGTGGCCCTAAGCAGATGCTTCTCTTGCTTCCGCCATAGGCCAGCCCTGCATATATGGCTGAAGCTTCACATAGACTGCATCACCTATTCCAAAACTTCTATCACTGTGATATCTATCAGCAATCTGTTTCATTCAGTTCTTTCAACTTTGCTACAGGATCATCTAACACACCTCCTCAAATCCTTCTATGAGCAGATTCTTATACGTTATCCAATTCCTAACAACTTTGTAATCTTCTTCTTGTAATAATGATTGATGCCATGTTTCTGGTATCCCATAAAACTGGATGGAAGCAATTCCAACTTTTGATTCTTCAAGAGTTTTTTACCGGTTAAGAATAATTTGTTCAACCTTGCGAAACCATTCCTTAACTTTTTTTTTCCTTTTAGGTATTGCGAATACCTGGGTGATTCCTACGAAGATATCAATATTTTCATTTTCAACGTTAATTTTAAGCGTCCAGCATTTTCTTTCTCAAACTTTATAGCACCGTATATTCCATAGTGGACCATCTCCAATGTATTCTTCTAATTTTACCTCTAAAATAGAAGAACTTTATAATAGAGATGAGTTTTACTCCAATGTATTTCTCTCAAATAGAGATCTCTACATATAGAGCAAAATACAGAGGAATGCTATTTTTTACTCTATAAATACAGAAAAAATAGCAATCTCTATTTTAGAGGCAAAAATAGAGATGGTCTAAAATAGAGATGGGTTAGAATGGTTTTGGCTCGAAATGCTATTATAGAGGTAGAAATAGAAGTGGGTTAGAGATGCTCTAAACAAAAATTCAAAAATACTACATGAAATTTATGCGTTGTGCTCTTTCCTTCCCAAACTTTATACTAGTGCATATTCCATATTTAATTAAAAAATAATTTAAAAATATTTCATGAACTTTCAAAATCGTGCTTATATATACACTGACCGTCAAGGTGTTAGTCATCCGTTAGTTTATCAAAAAGACATCATTTTTGATAACTACTACACAAACTCTCAAAATCGTGCTTATATATATATTGATTGTCAAATTTTAAAATAAAGTTTTTTTTTAAATGTAATTAATTTAAAATATTTCTTTAATGGTATTTTAAAATGTAACTTTATATAAATAAAGAACACAGAGTTCAAAACTTTACAATATAATTCAATTTTTTAGCAATAATATAAAGTAAATATTTAAATTAATAATAAATAATTAAAATATGTAAAACAATGATTTTTAAAGTTAAATTAAAAAATATAAATAACAATTTATTTATTTGATAAAACTAAAAAAATAAAAACTTGATAACATTTATTTGATTAAACTAAAACTTATATATAAATTAATGTTTACACAATTTATACAAGAACGTTACTTTGTCTAACAGCTAATATGCTCTTACTTGTCCACTTGTGTAAGAGTTCAAACCTCCAAGAAAATTAATTTTTAGTTTTACAAAATTTATCCAAAACAATGCTGTTTTCATAAATTAACAGATGACTAACACTCCGATAGTCAATTTATATAAGCGTGATTTTGTTAATAACATTGATTTATACGGTCAATTCATATAAGCTGTTTTAACATCATGTGATTGAACATAATAAGCCAGAGGGTTCTGAAAACTTCTCCAAATTGAGAAGAAGAGGAGATCTTCTCCATATGTTTACAAAATCTCAATGGCTTCTCCAGAACTCAGAAAAGAAAAGAAAAGTGAATATAATACATAAAAATACGAGTTTTCTTGATTTAATATGTATTCGGGTATAAATGCTATTCTTTTGTCGGATTCTGGTTGGTTCATGTTAAGTGGATTTGCAACACACGAGATCAGTCAATCTACAAAACATGGACCGGTCTATGTTACGATTTCAGCCTGTGAATCTCAAACCTAAGCAATCAACTTGTTACTTGTAAGTTAAGCTTAATGAACACAAGCAACTTTAACGAGTTCCCGACCTCTAACCGGTACGTCTCGTGGGAGAACTCTTGCTCCAAACTCTACTAGATCCATAAGAGTTTACAAGAACCAATCACTTATAGAACTGTGATGGTTAAGAAACACCAAGAAGACGCAATTAGTCTCAAGGCCTTTAAGCTAGAACAATATGAGCTCAACAATGTTCTTTATGCTTATACTAATGTCTATGCCTCTCTTGTGCAACTTGTATCTCAATAAGAGTTTACAAGAACCAATCAATTATAGAACCGTGATGGTTTAGAAACACCAAGAAGACACGATTAGTCTCAAGGCCTTTAAGCTAGAACAATATGAGCTCAACAATGTTCTCTATGCTTATACTAATGTCTATGTCTCTCTCGTGCAACTTGTCTCGATCTCTTGTGCCTGAAGAAGAAGAACCGTGTCTTGTAACTTGACCTAACACACTTGTTATGTTGCACTTAACCTAATGGGCTTCGTCTATTAAGTCCATAGATTGTCCGTGTGTAACTTGTGCAAACCAGCCCAACATTGAACAAGTCTGATGGACTTTGACCAAACCTCACAAAACTTCACATGTTTGGCCTAAGTCCATAACCCTTGCTTCTCTGATGACACTTCCTTGTCTCTGTCTCTTCTCACTTGTGACGACCCTGAGAAAGTCACCACCTTCTCTCTTCGTATTCCTTCTCTCATCTCGGATGAGTTACCGATTTGCCTCCGGTGAATGAATCCGTCGAACACCATCTATGTTCACTCTGCTGAACCTTAGGTAACTCTGGCCTTCTTCCTTGACTTCTTTCTCTTGAAATAACTTTGGTTCTGTAAAGGTAACTGATCAATTTGTCCACCGATCTTGATGTATGTTCCTCTTGACGAACTCTGATGATGAATCTGGAGCTCCACCTCAATCTATGATGGTTGATGTTGCTAAAGCTTCGGTCTTTCAGCTATTTACTTGAGGTGAGTCAGTCCACCCAAGTTAACTCCGACAGTGGTCGTGAGACCAAACTGCGTCCCTTACTTCTTCCGAGCCTGTTCAATTCAAAGTTGAACACCTCCGACTCAGACACTTCATGACGATTCCTCTAAGCTAAACTCACAGACGCTTCTACTAGATGTGGTAGCGACTTTATGCTTCTTGACCAAGTGTTGATTATTGTTGTCTCATACCCTTAATCCTCAAGATTACAATCATTCATAACAACTTGTTCAACCCAATTCTTCCTGCGCATTTCCTCTGTCTTTCACAAGAATCTTCGAGCTAAGTCTAACCTTGAATCGCCTTTTTCTTTAATTAAGCCTTCTTAACAGTGACTATGTCTCTCTGTTTGCTTCTCAGGTGAAAGATGCTCCACCTTGAACACGTGAGTGTTAACACGAGTCCACCCCTTTTGCTAGGTAGTCCTTCTTCAAACACTTAGAGTAACTCATCCTCTGACTCTGACACATGCTAGCCCTCTGCTCTGTGACGTGTCTTGTGAGGTATTCTTGTATACTCTGGAGTTACCTGGCGTGGCCGTTCCTGTCTCAGTGAAGGTTCACAATCTTGCAGCATAGCTGGAACTTCTGATCAGGTACGGTCTTAGTTAGAAAATCTGTTGGATTGACTGTAGTGTGGATCTTGTTTAGGATTTTAACTCCATATGATATTAGATCCCTGATGAAGTGGAATTTATTGTCTATGTGCTTTGTCCTTTCGTGATGAATTGGGTTTCTTGCTAGGGTTATAACACTCTGTGAATCATAATGCAAGTGAAAATTGTGGTGCTTGAAACCTAACTCTGCACATAATCTTTTTAACCACAAACCTTCCTCTGCTGCCTCATTTATTGCTATGTACTCTGTTTCTGTGGTGGAAAGAGCAACCACAGACTGCAGACACGATTTCCATGAAACCGTGTTCCCTCCAACCTCGAAGATGTATCATGTGACTGATCTCCGCCTGTCCAAGTCAGTTGCATAGTCTGAATCTGTGTAACCTTCAATAATGAACTTTGTATGCTTCTTGAGTTATAGGTTGATCTTAGATGCTCCCTTTAGATACTTTAACACCCATTTAACTGCCTCCCAATTTTTTCTGCTAGGTTTACTCATGAACCTGCTGAACCCTAGGTCTGGCCTTGAACCGACCATAGCATACATTAAGCTCTCCACATCACTAGCGTATGGAACGTTTTCCATGTATGGTGCTTCGAGCTTCCATTCTTTCTCAGTCAAACTTCTCAAGTTGAATTGTGCAGCGGTTGGCGTAATCACTGAACGTGCACCTATCATCCCAAACTTTTTCAATACCTTCTAAATGAAGGTATCCTGCGACAATGTCAGTGTGTCTTTCTCTCTGTCCCTTCGAATATCCATTCCTAGAATTCTCGAAGCATGTTCCATATCCTTCATTTCGAATTTCCCATTCAGCCAATCTTTGAGTTTCTTAATCACCTTCTTATTTCCTGATAAAATGAGCATATCATCGACATAGAGCAATAAGTAGGCAACTTTATCAGTTTGTGCATCTCTGACGTACACATATTGATCTTTGGTGCTTCTGTCAAACAACTGATCTTTCATGAAGCTATCAAACATGTGATTTCACCTTCTTGGAGATTGCTTAAGTCCATAAAATGACCTTCTCAATAAGCAAACTTTATTCTCATCTCCTGGTTGTATGAACCCTTCTGGCTGAGTCATTATGATTATTTCTTCTAAACTTCCATGTAGAAAAGTAGTCTTAACGTCCATCTGTTCCAATTTGAAATCTAATTTTACAACAACTGATAGCATGAACCTGATGGAGACGTATTTCACCATTGGAGAGAAGATCTCATTGTTGTCAATTCTCTCAGTCTGTGAATACCCATTTGCTACCAGTCTTCCTTTGTATCTCACATCCTCAACCCCTGGTATACCTGGTTTGATTTTGAAGATCCACTTGCACCCAACCAGCTTTTGGTTGTCTGGTTTTTCGATCAAATCCTAGGTCATGTTCTTCTTATGAGAATCCATCTCTTCCTGTGCAGCTTTTTTCCATAGCTTTTGTTTTTTGCTCCTCATTGCCTAAGCATATGATCTTGGTTCATCAATTTCCAAATCCTCAGAAATAGTTAAAGCGTAGGCCACAAAATTTCCATCTTCATACCTCGATGGAGGTCTCATGTTCCTCATCCTTTCTCTGTCTCGTGCAAGAACATAATTGTCTAATGATTGAGGTGTGTCGTCGTATGCATGTTCATCAGCTTCCTCGGTTGGACATGTTTTGCTTTCTGAGTTTTCTGATGATGAAGAATCTTCCATATCATTCCCATGATCTGACGTGACACTCCTTTCCAACTCATTAGTAGTTATGGTTGGACCCTGAATCAGATCATCACTGAATAACACTCTTTTCTTGGGCTTCTTCTTTTCTGAATTTCCTCTTGAGCAACTGATTCAACCTGTTCAACTCTTTTGTTCAACGTATCTTTGTAGGTTTCATTCTCATTGAACACCACATTTCTGCTTGTTCTGCACTTTCTTTCTTCAGGTATCCAAACCATGTATCCTTTTGTAGGAAACGGGTACCCCATGAATACACGCTGAACATGAACAAACGCTGAACATCCAAGCCATATTTGATGCTTCATATTCGGTTTTTATCCTAATCAAACTTGTTCAGGTAACTTGGAGTTAACTATTGAATTCGAGGACTTATTGATCAGGTAGACAGCCGTTGATGCAACTTCAGCCTAGAAACTTTGATCCAACCCTGTCTCAGCAAGCATACACCTGACCTTGTCCATTATAGTTCGATTCATCCTCTCCGACACTCCATTTTGCTGTGGAGTGTAAGTACATGTTATATGCCGTTTAATGCCTGCATCTTTGCAAAAACCATCGAACTCCCTTGTTGCAAATTCAAGACCATTGTCTGTCCTTAAACACTTGATCTTCCTCTCTATTTAAGTTTCCACAATAGTCTTCCATTCCTTGAATGTGGCGAATGAATCACTCTTATTCTTTAGAAAGTATAGCCATACCTTCTTAGAGTAATAATCAATGAAGGTTATGAAGTACTTGCAACCTCCCAAGATGTCTGGCGTTGATGGTGAACCCCACATGTCTGAATGTACATAATCTAGGAATCCTTTTGTAACATGCTTTGCGACGGTGAAACTTTGTTTATGGGACTTTCCCAATACACACTCCTCACAAAACTTCAACTCATCAACCTCTTTCTCATGCACATATCCCTCCTTGGCTAGAATTTTCATACTCTTCAGGTTCATGTGTCCAAGTCTTGAGTGCCACAGACTTGTCCGATCAGATGTTTTGTTGTACAAGTTTATCCTTTTTATCATCCTTGTAGAAGTGAACCATTAATTCTTTCCCTTCATACATGCAACCTGAAGTCTCCAGCATTACATATGAGATTAGATTCTGGCTCATTCCTGGCATGTATCTTACACCAGTAAGGACTACAACCGAGCCATCAAGATTTCTTATCTTTATCTTTCCAATTCCCTGAATATTGTTGTGCATATTGTTTGCCATCAGTACCTTGCCTCCTTTGAACTCTTCCAGATCGAACATGAATTCCTTCTCTGGGGTTATGGGAAAAGAACAACTAGAATCCATGACCCTTTCGTGCATGTCTTGAGTGCTCACGGTTAACACTAGAGGCTGTTTCGGTTCCTCTGCAATGTTGGCTGATTTCTCTGGTTTGTTGTACTTCCGATCAGGGCAATCTCTTTTCCAGTGCCCCTCCTTTCAACAAATAAAACAGCCCTTGTTGTTCTTAGGTCGAGACTTTGACCTACCAAATCTGCTCTTCGATCTTCCATTTCCATTCCTTCCACTGCCACGGTTTGACCTGTTATCTTATATGTCCATGTCAACGTACAATCCTTCTCCAGCGGACCTAGAACCCTTTCCGCTTTCAATCAACTCTCGTTTCTTTAACCTTGCAGCTTCAGCAACCTCGTTGAGACTCAGAGTGTCTCTACCATACTTTAAAGTCTCTTTCAACTGATCATACCGGTGTGATAGTGAACTCAATAACAAGGATGGCTTGTACCTCCTCAGACACATCTACTTGTAGATTGTTGAGGTCTGCCAGCAGTTTCAGAAAGTCATCAACATTCTCGTCGATTCTCTTGGAATCAGAGACATCTTGAATATAGAACCTTAGCGGAAGGTAAATTTTATTCGGAAAAGATGTCTCCATGTACAGCTTGTTCAATGTAGACCACATTGATGCGGCTGTCTCACAGTGTGTAATACGTAGGACTTTATTACCCACGTTCAACACTATCAAGTCTTTTGCCTTCTCAGAATTTTCGAACTTGATTGGATCTATATCTGTAACTGTCTCTACTTTTCCTGCTAGTTCCTTCTGTGGATCTTTCATAGCTTTCTCAAGCTCTTTCTTTGTCGTTGGTGGATCCTTTAGCAGCTTCTCATAATCAAGAATACTATTCAAACCCAGTACACCGAAGTGTGCCAACATCCTGACCTTCCACAACGAAAAATCTCCAGTACCATCAAACATGTCCACTTCAATCCGTGAGTTGGACATGCTGACCTTCCTCTTAGCTTAGATTAAACACACGCTTTTGACCTGAGCTATGATTCCACTTTGTTACGATTTCAGTCTTGTGAATCTCAAACCTAAGCAATCGACTTGTTACTTGTAAGTTAAGCTTAATGAACACAAGCAACTTTAACGAGTTCACGGCCTCTAACCAGTACGTCTCGTGGGAGATCTCTTGCTCCCGAAATCCACTAGATCAATAAGATTTTACAAGAACCAATCACTTATAGAACCGTGATGGTTTAGAAACACCATGAAGACGCAATTAATCTCAAGGCCTTTAATCTAGAACATTATGAGCTCAACAATGTTCTCTATGCTTATACTAATGGCTCTGTCTCTCTTGTGCAACTTGTTTCTCTCTGAAGCTTGATCTCTTGTGGCTGAAAAAGAAGAACCATTTCTTGTACTTGACCTAACGCACCTGTTATGTTGCACTTAATCTAATGGCTTTCATCGACTAAGCCCATAAATTGTCCGCACGCAACTTGTGTAAGCCGGCCTAACGTTAAACAAGTTTAATGGGCTTTGATGAAACCTCACAGTCTATATCTCTTCCATGGATCATTTTCTTTTGATTCCTTGAGTGGGATAGATCGATCTGTAGTCCTGGGATAGTTGATCTAGTGTCAAATGACTGCTATAAATTTCTGGATCGACCGATCTAGTGCCTTCAACAAATTCTTGATATTAAGCACTAGATTGATCTTTACCATGGTGCTATTATGTTTCTTGCACGAGATTGACCGATCCATAGATCAAAGATGTGGCGATCGTGTGTTAAACTGATGATAATCAAAATTCTAGATAGACTGATCTAATGCCTCTGGCAGATTTTTGATATTGAGCATTGGATCGGAGGTTATGTTTTCTTTTTTTTTTTGCTTTTTTTTTTGGCTTCTTCTCATTCTTCTTTGGCGCAGGAACAACTAAAACCACCATCTCGCTCTTTCATCCATCCATATGTAATAAATCATATGATCCTTCCCACATTTCAACTTCATTTAATTTCAATGCTCTCTTTAAGCTCCAAGCTCTCATCTATTCGCGTCATTTCCTAACAAACAAACCCGTAATCTGTAAAATCACTAAAGCACACCAAAAGACCACAAAAAAGACTGAATCACATAGTAAAACCAATCAATCTCGATCAAAATCCAAAGTAAAAAACAATTTAAGTACAGCTCATCAATACTCCGTCCACGATGAATATTGAGTAATGCAGCATTACTAATGCTTTAGAAAAGCTGTCAAAAGGTCCTTAAAGTAATCAACGGAATTGGCCTTAAGGCACGAATTAGAGTGGCACATTTTAGAGACTCGGATAAAGATTTGACAGTAGCTTCTGCTGCATTCTTCCTCACTAAAATACGCTCATCCCTCACTTTAGATTGGCCGATATAAATTCAGGCAGGGTTTTAAGAGACTCCGCAAGCCCGTCTCCAACATCAACTATTTAAAAGAAAAAAAAAACAATATGTAAATCCAATATTGCTTTGGTTGACCTCATAGGGATGTGATTATAAGTATTCGTTCAATACTACGTAACTTGATTCTTATTTTCTTACTACTTAAAGCAGGATCCATTATGTCTGGGGAACTTGTGTCATTTGCAATAGAAAAGCTATGGGACCTACTGAGCCATGAATACGAACAATTTCAGGGAGTTGAAGATCAAGATATAATGAGCTAAAAACTGATTTAAACACATTAAAGTCATTTTTGAAAGATGCAAACGCAAAAAAGCATACAAGTGAAGTGGTGAGAAGCTTTGTGAAAAGGATCAATGAGATTGTTCTTGACGCTGAAGATACAATTGAACGCACTATTCTGAAAGATGTACTCGGACGTGGTAGCATCGGAAGACTTGCGTGCATTGCTCCGAAACGCATGAAGATTGCATCAGAAATTGGAAGCTTAACTAAGACGATCAAGAAAGCAGTTCGTGATATGAACGATTTTGAGGTACACCAGAGAATTGACGATGTAAAGGATCCACAACCTTCTCAACAAAGACAAGAATTTCCTAAAATTCACGAAGGAAATCTTGTGGGGATGGAAGCAAATGTTAAGACATTACTAGGATATTTGGTGGAGGGAGATGATATTCAAGTTGTTTCCATAACCGGGATGGGTGGTCTTGGGAAAACCACCCTTGCTAGACAAGTTTTTCATGACAACCTTGTTAAAAAGAAGTTTGATAGACTCGCATGGGTCTGTGTTTCCCAAGTTTGTGATCATATCAAAGTGTGGCAAGCAATCTTGCAGAATTTCAGATCCAAAGAACAGCAAAATGAAATCCAGAAGATGACAAAAGCTGCCCTCCAAGGCGAACTCTTTGAACTGTTAGAAACATCAAACTCGTTAATCGTATTAGATGACATATGGAATAAAGAAGATTGGGACTTGATCAAGCGAATATTTCCACACAAAGCAGGTGATAACCTCATATGTTATGGTACAAATATAACTCATTATGTTTTTTTGTGTTATATTACTATATAATAGCCAAAGGGTAAATGTTTTACAGGTTCGAAGGTGCTACTTACTTCTCGAAATGAACGAGTCGCAAGACCTGGAGAAACATATATAGACTTTAAACCAGAATGCCTATCTGATCAAGACAGTTGGACACTTTTCAAAAGTATAGCGATGCCCAGAAAAGATGCATCTGGTAAGAATTCAAATTAATGTTTTGGAATGATCGCAAGACATCAGATAACTTATTATGTAGTCAAAAAAAAAAGAAAAAGATAACTTATTATCACATATTAATAAAATATTATTTTTGACCCAAAAAAATGAAATATTATTTTTTTGTTTTATAATTTGGCAGAAATGACTCCAGGTGATGAGGAGGTGGAAAAGATGGAAAAGATGGGAAAGAAAATGATGGAACATTGTCGAGGATTGCCTTTGGCTATCAGAGTGTTAGGAGGATTGCTGGCTGAGAAATACACAATTCACAACTGGGAACGGTTATCTTTGAATGTTGGATCTCATCTCGTTGGTAGAACCAGTGACGACAACAATAATTCGCTTAACCATATATTGTCTCTAAGCTTTGAAGAGTTGCCTGTTTATCTGAAGCTTTTCTTCCTCTACCTGGCCCATTTTCCAGAAGATTATGAGATAAATGTTGAAGATCTGTCTTATTACTGGGCTGCAGAACGAATACTTGAGTATGGAACTAGAGACCGCATTCGAGATGTTGGAGATAATTACTTTTGGGAGTTGGTGAGAAGAAATATGGTTATATCCGAAATAGACAAAACCACTGGGAGATTTGAGACATGCCGTTTGCATGACTTGATGAGAGATATTTGTTTGTTTAAAGCCAAAGAAGAGAATTTCCTACATACTGTTGGTGTCCGCTCTCCGACTTCACACTATCAGTCACGGAGGTTTGTCTCACATGATCCGACTACATTGAATGTTGAGAAAGATATTAGTAATCCAAAGGTTCGATCTATAGTGGTTTTCTGGAAGTCGGATTTGTATTCATTATTGGCTGAAGATAATTTATTTCGGGTTGTACCAGAAGATACGTCCATTAATACATTTGATAAAAAGGATGGAGCACTTTGGAGCCTTTCGGATTTAGGCTTAACAAGGTTGGAACTTTTGAGAGTACTACATCTTCCTGGAGCCAAATTTGAGAAAAGGAAGTTATCTGATAGCATTGGAGAGCTCATACACTTAAGATATCTGAACTTAGAAGGTGCGTGGGTATCTCATCTTCCCTCTTCTTCTACAAAATCTAAAGCTGCTGATCTATCTAAATTTAAATGTAATTGGGCATTCTCATTTACTCACGCACACCTACTTGTTGGGAATGGAAGAATTGAGATACCTTGCATTACCAAGGGATATGCGAAGTAAGAGGAAGTTGGAATTAAAACATCTAGTGAACTTGGTGACCTTGATTAATTTCTCAACAAAGTACTGCCATTTAGAGGATCTTGGTGGTATGGCCGGATTGAGGTCTCTTGGAATCAAGATAACTGATGAGATCAGCTTTGAAACTCTTTCTGCATCGATACATGGATTGAGACACCTGGAAAATCTTGATATAGTATACGAAGGGGCTAAGGGGACCAAAGAAGGACGAGTGCCTATGGGGACCAACAAATGGAACACTCTATTGGAATTTGATAATCTCAACAAGCTGAAGTTGAGTACAAATATTCAATTGCTCTCTCATGAATTACAGTTCCCTTCTCGCCTAACAAGCCTGTATCTGTTCGGGAGTGGTTTGAAGGAGGACCCAATGCTGATTCTAGAGAAGCTGGTGCATCTGAAAGAGGTTAAATTAGGGAGTGGATCTTTCAGTGGGAGGAGAATGGTTTGCTCGAGGGGTGGGTTTCCTCAGTTGCAGAAGCTATATTTAGGGGAGCTAGAGGAGCTGAAAGAGTTGATAGTAGAAGAAGGCTCCATGCCCCTTCTTTATACTCTCTCTATAAATAATTGCCAAAAACTAAAGGAGTTTCCTGATGGGCTGCCATTCATCACTTCCTTAAAGTATTTGAGAGTTGAGAGAGGAATGGAAGAAAAGATTGTCCGAAGGAGGAGGAGAAGATTATTACAAAGTCCAACACATCCCTTCTGTTGAAATCATGCATATAAATATTTAAACAGACAAACTAAGCACCAGGTAAAACATCTTTTCTTCTAATATCAATTCTCTGTATGTTTTCAGAAAGGATAGAAACCGAATTTACAGTGTTTAATGTGACATTTTTCTTTAAAAAAAAAGATGTAAAATTCTGCTGAATTTGATTGGCGTTTGGTTCTTATGTTTTGTAGATGATCTGATCTGAAGCAAATCTCTTACCAACTTGGGTATGGGCGAATCAACCGAATAATAATCTCTGTGCAATCTTGTGTATTTTATTGTATAATTAATCAGACATATGTTTTTCTTTTACAAAGAACAAAAATACTTTGTGGTTTGTAGCAAAACTGGTTTCTTATATGTTCAATTGTTTGAGTGAAGATACTAGTTTTATCTGACTCTTCAATACTGTATCAGAGCGGTACATGCTTTTGCTTTCCTTTTCCATATGAACATCTTTGTTTCTTGAAACAACTTTTTGTTTGTTTTGTCCATATCTTTTCTCTAATTTTTCGATTTACTTTACTCACAACCAGACAATCATAATATGTTCGTTTGTCGCTGAATGAAACCAAAGTTTCATGTTCGGTTTTGAATTAGAGACGTTAAAAATATAAAACTAATCAATCGACTTCGACTAAAACCCTTAGCCTTCCAAACTAACGATGCCGCCGGTACTGAAGCTATTAAAAGAACACCCAATAATTTGTTTGGCACTGTACGAAATATTTGAAATACAGGAAAAAATACCATTCATGTAATGTTTCCGAAGGAGTTGAAAAAGGATCATATTCTGACTTTTATCATGAGAATATCCAACTATAGCTTCCACTGAATGAATAATGGATCCAGATCCTAACAACAAAGCTTTCGAATAAGCCTCGATTTTGGATCTTAGCACCCCCAAAAGTCTGTCTGTACAAACGCGGGATTGAATACCCGGATCGAATCAGAGTTCACGTCTCCCGCCTTGAACAAATAGGAGGCAAGCAATTCTTTATCTAATCTAATATTGATTGAATGTGAGCATTCCGAGACTTTCATGAATGTAAAGTTTGGTAAAGGCTGACCAAGATGATAATGCTTAGCTGGTCTTTCCGGACGATCAGGCACACCAGCACTGAGACACGGCCTGGACTCCCATGGGGGGGGGGGGGGGGGGTGTAGAAACCCGTTAAAAAAAAAAAAAAAAGAGAATGGTCGAGTGTCTTTGTGGTGGTCGAATCGTGGGCGGTAAAGATCGATCGGGAAATTTCGAAGAACGAGGTGGTCGAAGAAGTGATCGTGGGTGAACTATGAGTCGAATAAGTTGCTCGACCATAGTTAGAAGATGTCTTAGATTGATCAGACGGACGTTTTGGAAGCATAACAATTTTGGAAGCACGACGGTTTAGAAGCTCGACGTTTTTGAAGACCGACGTTTCTTCATCACGAAGTTTTCTCGGAAAATCTTCATATCAGTAAAATATTATTCTGGAGACAACATAAGTTGGAAGCAGGACGAAAATTAAGCACGACGGGAAGCAAGCACGACGGGATCGAAGCACGACGGGAAAACCCGAAATTGGGCGAAAACCCTAATTTCTGTATTATGGAATTCTTCGAGGAAGCCGGAGGCTCGGGAAATATTTTTACAGGATATCAGAATTCATCTGGAGTCTATTAAAAATATTTAGAGCATCAGAACGGGAGCGGAAAAATATTCGGGATTGATCTCGGGTCAGAAATTTGCCGGAAGGGTAAAAAATCGCGTAAACCGACCGAGAAGCTCGAGGTGGCTCGTTGCATGAGTTCAGAACGTGGTGTCAAGCATCTAACAAGCTGAGTGTCTCCAGAAGCTCGAGGTGTCGCCGTGCATGGAAGCTGTACACGCAGCCTGACATGTAGAAGCACGAGGTGGATCGACCAGGCACGAGGTGTCTCCGCGCATGCAACCGAAGCATGCTGATCGACATGTGTGTACTGGTGTGGCTTCTTGCATGCACTCCAGGCATGCATCCTGACATGTGGGAGGAGTGGTGGCGTCCTGCATGGGTCCTGGACATGCAGCCTGACATGTGGAGCACGAGGTGCCGCCGCGCATGCGTTCGGAGCCATGCGAAGCGACACACGGGCTGCCACCAATCTGAAGCTGATTGGCTGGTGTATCCTATAAATACCCCACGACCCCAGCTCATTTATTCACATCCAGACCTGTCCAAACCAAGTTAAAAACGTGAGAGAGAAGTAGAAAAAGAAAGCAAGTGATTCCGAGCTATTTCGAGAGTTTTAGAGAGTTTTCGAGGTCAGTTCTCTACTGATTTCGAGTCAGCGCCTAGGGACGGTTCTGTCCAACTGAATTCGTCCAGGCCACTCAGTTCCTTTGAAGATCAAGTGGAGATGCTGTCCGGAGTTAGTTCAGTTCTACGGGTTCAGATCAGTCGAAGTTCTGCTCGATACTCCGCCGGGAAGTCCGAAGAACTGCCCAGAAGCTAAAGGAGGTTCTGTCCGAGTCCAGATCAGCCTGTCGAGGCCTGTCAGTTTCTTCATGGTGAAGCCGAGGTTCTGTCCAAGTCGAGATCAGATCAGTCCAGTCCAGTCAAGTCATCCATTGGGTTTTGGCCAAGTCCTCTCCGATCAACCAGCTGCTTCTCGCCTAGAACACTGTGAGTTGGCTTGTGTGAATTCCACTTGGAATTTAGGGTAGTTTTGAGTTGGCTTGTTTGAGTTCCACTTGGAACTTAGGGAAGATCGAGTATTCATATAGAGCAGAATGCTCACATTCTTGCATGGTAGAGTCCTTGGGGTTATTTATTAAACCGGACTCAGTTTAGCACGGGCTAGCTGAGATGAAATGGAATTAAGACTGAGATAATAACCTGACTAGGACTAGGATGCATCATGGTTTATATTCTTGCATGTTGATATGGTTGAGTGCAGATTCCCGTTATCTTTAAAGATAGTGTCGTAGCATGAGGCCGAACTATCTGGGTAACGGTTTGATTGAATAGATTGATTGAGTAGATTTAATTAAATGCTTGCTCGTTTAATTAATATTGTTGATTGAGGTTAGTCATCTCTTGGTAAGGGAGTGACTAACTGGTTGAGTTGTTTAGTGATAATGTTGTTGTTTAGGGATCTTGGCCATATAGGCCGATCTCCTGGTTGTGATGTTGATACTATGGGTCCTATGCCATATAGGCTGGACTACGAGTATTGGTTGATATTTTCGTAGACTCCTATATATTGTTTAGTTTTGGGTTGGAGTCTTGTCCCTTAGGTCTTTCCTAGGGATAATTGTGTCGAGTGTGTGTTATGCCGACAGCAGGTGCGAAACCCGCCCATGCTAGGTATGTTTTGGGGTGGACTAGTGTTTCCTCGCCCTCGTATTCAGCGGGTTCAAGGAAACCCCTTATTCGCTGGATCGGGAAGACTCAGATAGACGGGGTCATGGCCTATGGCTGAGTGATTACACGACGGCGTAATGTGGCAGTGACCCGAAGGACTGTGGGCTGTCGCGCGGTGACCCGAAGGACTGTGGGCCGCGGTCGGTTGAAAGTTCCTTCTTCTGGAACTTTGTGGTAGGGAGATAGGATATTGCCGATAGAGAGGAGAAACACGAAGTCACCAGGGCCCAGGTTAGAGTATTGTGTGTCGTAGAGGGTTATGGAACCCTCGAGTTAATGTAGCACCGATATACGGTGTTACGAGTAAGATCGAGTCATTGGTAGTTACTATCTTATTATTGTTGTGGTTGTGGTTGTTGATTGCTTTGTTTGCAGGTTCTGACATTAAGTCCTAAGTCTGGTTTAGGTACCGGATTAGGCTTGATGTGTATTTTGTTAGTGTAGGCCTGACGTTGGCCTGTATGTGTTTGAGGGATTGCTTGTGAAGGGTGGTGGATATTGAAGCTATGCGGTATCATTGGTTGGCCGATCATGTTCTTGTTTGATTGTTGGTCGACCGGCTCATGATACTTGTATAGTCTAAGTGTCTAACACTACATGAGTACTGAACTCAGGCGTATATATGGTTAACTAGGGATTGGTTGTTGACTTGTTTTAAATGCAGGTTCCCGTTACTTGAAGCTAGATTATGGCAGGAGGCCAAGTCTAACTTAGTAACGGTTTGCTTAGCCTTAGCTTATATTGCATGCTAGGGCTAGATTGATTGTTATTTTGGGTTGTTTGGGTTAGAGTCTAGTTTGCGGGTAGAGGCCGCCAGCTCACTGAGTAATACTAGATTACTCATCCAACTCCGTTGTCCTTTTTGCAGGTCGCTTTAGGTAAGGATGATTGGATAGCATGGTGCTGGACGTTAGGACCGCCGGTGTAGATTTTCATGCCTTTTGTAAACGGTATTGTGAATTGTGTTATGTTGACTCGATTTGGCATTAGGGCGGGCCCAGTCTTGAATTATTCAATGTATGTATATTTCTTAAATCAATAAAAGTAATTTTTTTATATGCGCTTCATGAGTACTCTGATATTTGACTAGTCCGGTCTAACACAACGTTAGGTCGTGGCACGGGTTGAAAAGTCTTAGGCCTCGATCTAACGGAAAATGCTAACTCTAGGTACAGGTTGCAAAGCCTTGTGCCTTGACGCAGTGGGACGTGTTAGTGGACGAACTGGTCGAGGTCGTGGAGTAAATTTTGTGACTCTGGCCGGATCGTCCCTAACCCGTCACGTAGTGCTTCCGGACCATGGTGTTGGGTTGGATGGTCAGTCATGTTCTTGTTTGATTGTTTGCTGGCCGGTTGGCCTTTCATCTCCAACCTTTGGTGTGGGTCGTCCGTCGGTCATGTTCTTGTTTGATTGTTGGCCGATGGGTTGACCTATGCCTAGGACGGTTCGGGGGTGTTACAGAGGTGGTATCAGAGCATGGTTTCGTCCATGCTTCAGGAACTCATGATTTAATCGGTTTTAAATATTTATCGAGTCAAAATGAGTCACAAAAGGCATTAGGGAAACCGGTCACGTCCAGCAATAAGATTTATTGTTTAAGGAATTACGATTGAGATAGTGGAATTTATTGGTTAGCACTGTTAGGTTGCTGGTTAGCATTGCTAGGTTGTTTGATTAGCATTGCTAGGTTGTTGTTAGTAGACTGTTGGGATTAGTTGTCTACTAACTTGTGTGTGAAGTGTTCTTTTGAATTGCAGCGAGTAAGTGTGTTCGTTGATCGGAACTTTAAGGGATGAAAACCTTAAAGTGGAGGGAGTTCGAGGCCAAACCCAAACCCAAGCGATAGAGGAGAGACAGATTCAGAGAACTGAGCTGTGGTATGGACTGGACAGATGGGAGGAAACAAGACTTCGTTGGGAAAGGACTTCATCAGTATTTGGGAAAAGGAAGATCGAGAAGGATTTGAGGAATCTGGACAAGTTCGTATCATGGGGAACCAGAGTGTTATGGCAGAGCAACAGTAAGAGATGATCCAGCGATCATTCAACTGAAGGCGATTGTGGAGGCCTTGAGGAGGACACTTAAGGAACGATTGTGGACAGAGTAAAGAGGTTATGGAGACGAGTGGAGAATGTCGCGAAGATGAGAAATTGCGCAACTAAGAATTCGAGGACGAATTCTATTAAGAGGGGGAGAATGTAGAAACCCGTTAAAAAAAAGAAAAAGAGAATGGTCGAGTGTCTTTGTGGTGGTCGAATCGTGGGCGGTAAAGATCGATCGGGAAATTTCGAAGAACGAGGTGGTCGAAGAAGTGATCGTGGGTGAACTATGAGTCGAATAAGTTGCTCGACCATAGTTAGAAGATGTCTTAGATTGATCAGACGGACGTTTTGGAAGCATAACAATTTTGGAAGCACGACGGTTTAGAAGCTCGACGTTTTTGAAGACCGACGTTTCTTCATCACGAAGTTTTCTCGGAAAATCTTCATATCAGTAAAATATTATTCTGGAGACATCATAAGTTGGAAGCAGGACGGGAATTAAGCACGACGGGAAGCAAGCACGACGGGATCGAAGCACGACGGGAAAACCCAAAATTGGGCGAAAACCCTAATTTCGGTATTATGGAATTCTTCGAGGAAGCCGGAGGCTCGGGAAATATTTTTACAGGATATCAGAATTCATCTGGAGTCTATTAAAAATATTTAGAGCATCAGAACGGGAGCGGAAAAATATTCGGGATTGATCACGGGTCAGAAATTTGCCGGAAGGGTAAAAAATCGCGTAAACCGACCGAGAAGCTCGAGGTGGCTCGTTGCATGGGTTCAGAACGTGGTGTCAAGCATCTAACAAGCTGAGTGTCTCCAGAAGCTCGAGGTGTCGCCGTGCATGGAAGCTGTACATGCAGCCTGACATGTAGAAGCACGAGGTGGATCGACCAAGCACGAGGTGTCTCCGCGCATGCAACCGAAGCATGCTGATCGACATGTGTGTACTGGTGTGGCTTCTTGCATGCACTCCAGGCATGCATCCTGACATGTGGGAGGAGTGGTGGCGTCCTGCATGTGTCCTGGACATGCAGCCTGACATGTGGAGCACGAGGTGCCGCCGCGCATGCGTCCGGAGCCATGCGAAGCGACACACGGGCTGCCACCAACCTGAAGCTGATTGGCTGGTGTCTCCTATAAATACCCCACGACCCCAGCTCATTTATTCACATCCAGACCTGTCCAAACCAAGTTAAAAACGTGAGAGAGAAGTAGAAAAAGAAAGCAAGTGATTCCGAGCTATTTCGAGAGTTTTAGAGAGTTTTCGAGGTCAGTTCTCTACTGATTTCGAGTCAGCGCCTAGGGACGGTTCTGTCCAACTGAATTCGTCCAGGCCACTCAGTTCCTTTGATGATCAAGTGGAGATGCTGTCCGGAGTTAGTTCAGTTCTACGGGTTCAGATCAGTCGAAGTTCTGCTCGATACTCCGCCGGGAAGTCCGAAGAACTGTCCAGAAGCTAAAGGAGGTTCTGTCCGAGTCCAGATCAGCCTGTCGAGGCCTGTCAGTTTCTTCATGGTGAAGCCGAGGTTCTGTCCAAGTCGAGATCAGATCAGTCCAGTCCAGTCAAGTCGTCCATTGGGTTTTGGCCAAGTCCTCTCCGATCAACCAGCTGCTTCTCGCCTAGAACACTGTGAGTTGGCTTGTGTGAATTCCACTTGGAATTTAGGGTAGTTTTGAGTTGGCTTGTTTGAGTTCCACTTGGAACTTAGGGAAGATCGAGTATTCATATAGAGTAGAATGCTCACATTCTTGCATGGTAGAGTCCTTGGGGTTATTTATTAAACCGGACTCAGTTTAGCACGGGCTAGCTGAGATGAAATGGAATTAAGACTGAGATAATAACCTGACTAGGACTAGGATGCATCATGGTTTATATTCTTGCGTGTTGATATGGTTGAGTGCAGATTCCCGTTATCTTTAAAGATAGTGTCGTAGCATGAGGCCGAACTATCTGGGTAACGGTTTGATTGAGTAGATTGATTGAGTAGATTTAATTAAATGCTTGCTCGTTTAATTAATCTTGTTGATTGAGGTTAGTCATCTCTTGGTAAGGGAGTGACTAACTGGTTGAGTTGTTTAGTGATAATGTTGTTGTTTAGGGATCTTGGCCATATAGGCCGATCTCCTGGTTGTGATGTTGATACTACGGGTCCTATGCCATATAGGCTGGACTACGAGTATTGGTTGATATTTTCGTAGACTCCTATATATTGTTTAGTTTTGGGTTGGAGTCTTGTCCCTTAGGTCTTTCCTAGGGATAATTGTGTCGAGTGTGTGTTATGCCGACAGCAGGTGCGAAACCCGCCCATGCTAGGTATGTTTTGGGGTGGACTAGTGTTTCCTCGCCCTCGTATTCAGCGGGTTCAAGGAAACCCCTTATTCGCTGGATCGGGAAGACTCAGATAGACGGGGTCATGGCCTATGGCTGAGTGATTACACGACGGTGTAATGTGGCAGTGACCCGAAGGACTGTGGGCTGTCGCGCGGTGACCCGAAGGACTGTGGGCCGCGGTCGGTTGAAAGTTCCTTCTTCTGGCCTTTGTGGTAGGGAGATAGGATATTGCCGATAGAGAGGAGAACACGAAGTCACCAGGGCCCAGGTTAGAGTGTGTGTGTCGTAGAGGGTTATGGAACCCTCGAGTTAATGTAGCACCGATATACGGTGTTACGAGTAAGATCGAGTCATTGGTAGTTACTATCTTATTATTGTTGTGGTTGTGGTTGTTGATTGCTTTGTTTGCAGGTTCTGACATTAAGTCCTAAGTCTGGTTTAGGTACCGGATTAGGCTTGGTGTGTATTTTGTTAGTGTAGGCCTGACGTTGGCCTGTATGTGTTTGAGGGATTGCTTGTGAAGGGTGGTGGATATTAAAGCTATGCGGTATCATTGGTTGGCCGATCATGTTCTTGTTTGATTGTTGGTCGACCGGCTCATGATACTTGTATAGTCTAAGTGTCTAACACTACATGAGTACTGAACTCAGGCGTATATATGGTTAACTAGGGATTGGTTGTTGACTTGTTTTAAATGCAGGTTCCCGTTACTTGAAGTTAGATTATGGCAGGAGGCCAAGTCTAACTTAGTAACGGTTTGCTTAGCCTTAGCTTATATTGCATGCTAGGGCTAGATTGATTGTTATTTTGGGTTGTCTGGGTTAGAGTCTAGTTTGCGGGTAGAGGCCGCCAGCTCACTGAGTAATACTAGATTACTCATCCAACTCCGTTGTCCTTTTTGCAGGTCGCTTTAGGTAAGGATGATTGGATAGCATGGTGCTGGACGTTAGGACCGCCGGTGTAGATTTTCATGCCTTTTGTAAACGGTATTGTGAATTGTGTTATGTTGACTCGATTTGGCATTAGGCCGGGCCCAGTCTTGAATTATTCAATGTATGAATATTTCTTAAATCAATAAAAGTAATTTTTTATATGCGCTTCATGAGTACTCTGATATTTGACTAGTCCGGTCTAACACAACGTTAGGTCGTGGTACGGGTTGAAAAGTCTTAGGCCTCGATCTAACGGAAAATGCTAACTCTAGGTACAGGTTGCAAAGCCTTGTGCCTTGACGCAGCGGGACGTGTTAGTGGACGAACTGGTCGAGGTCGTGGAGTAAATTTTGTGACTCTGGCCGGATCGTCCCTAACCCGTCACGTAGCGCTTCCGGACCATGGTGTTGGGTTGGACGGTCAGTCATGTTCTTGTTTGATTGTTGGCTGGCCGGTTGGCCTTTCATCTCCAACCTTTGGTGTGGGTCGTCCGTCGGTCATGTTCTTGTTTGATTGTTGGCCGGTGGGTTGACCTATGCCTAGGACGGTTCGGGGGTGTTACAGAGGTGGTATCAGAGCATGGTTTCGTCCATGCTTCAGGAACTCATGATTTAATCGGTTTTAAATATTTATCGAGTCAAAATGAGTCACAAAAGGCATTAGGGAAACCGGTCACGTCCAGCAATAAGATTTATTGTTTAAGGAATTACGATTGAGATAGTGGAATTTATTGGTTAGCACTGTTAGGTTGCTGGTTAGCATTGCTAGGTTGTTTGATTAGCATTGCTAGGTTGTTGTTAGTAGACTGTTGGGATTAGTTGTCTACTAACTTGTGTGTGAAGTGTTCTTTTGAATTGCAGCGAGTAAGTGTGTTCGTTGATCGGAACTTTAAGGGATGAAAACCTTAAAGTGGAGGGAGTTCGAGGCCAAACCCAAACCCAAAGCGATAGAGGAGAGACAGATTCAGAGAACTGAGCTGTGGTATGGACTGGACAGATGGGAGGAAACAAGACTTCGTTGGGAAAGGACTTCATCAGTATTTGGGAAAAGGAAGATCGAGAAGGATTTGAGGAATCTGGACAAGTTCGTATCATGGGGAACCAGAGTGTTATGGCAGAGCAACAGTAAGAGATGATCCAGCGATCATTCAACTGAAGGCGATTGTGGAGGCCTTGAGGAGGACACTTAAGGAACGATTGTGGACAGAGTAAAGAGGTTATGGAGACGAGTGGAGAATGTCGCGAAGATGAGAAATTGCGCAACTAAGAATTCGAGGACGAATTCTATTAAGAGGGGGAGAATGTAGAAACCCGTTAAAAAAAAGAAAAAGAGAATGGTCGAGTGTCTTTGTGGTGGTCGAATCGTGGGCGGTAAAGATCGATCGGGAAATTTCGAAGAACGAGGTGGTCGAAGAAGTGATCGTGGGTGAACTATGAGTCGAATAAGTTGCTCGACCATAGTTAGAAGATGTCTTAGATTGATCAGACGGACGTTTTGGAAGCATAACAATTTTGGAAGCACGACGGTTTAGAAGCTCGACGTTTTTGAAGACCGACGTTTCTTCATCACAAAGTTTTCTCGGAAAATCTTCATATCAGTAAAATATTATTCTGGAGACATCATAAGTTGGAATCAGGACGGGAATTAAGCACGACGGGAAGCAAGCACGACGGGATCGAAGCACGACGGGAAAACCCAAATTGGGCGAAAACCCTAATTTCGGTATTATGGAATTCTTCGAGGAAGCCGGAGGCTCGGGAAATATTTTTACAGGATATCAGAATTCATCTGGAGTCTATTAAAAATATTTAGAGCATCAGAACGGGAGCGGAAAAATATTCAGGATTGATCACGGGTCAGAAATTTGCCGGAAGGGTAAAAAATCGCGTAAACCGACCGAGAAGCTCGAGGTGGCTCGTTGCATGAGTTCAGAACGTGGTGTCAAGCATCTAACAAGCTGAGTGTCTCCAGAAGCTCGAGGTGTCGCTGTGCATGGAAGCTGTACATGCAGCCTGACATGTAGAAGCACGAGGTGGATCGACCAAGCACGAGGTGTCTCCGCACATGCAACCGAAGCTTGCTGATCGACATGTGTGTACTGGTGTGGCTTCTTGCATGCACTCCAGGCATGCATCCTGACATGTGGGAGGAGTGGTGGCGTCCTGCATGTGTCCTGGACATGCAGCCTGACATGTGGAGCACGAGGTGCCGCCGCGCATGCGTCCGGAGCCATGCGAAGCGACACACGGGCTGCCACCAACCTGAAGCTGATTGGCTGGTGTCTCCTATAAATACCCCCACGACCCCAGCTCATTTATTCACATCCATACCTGTCCAAAACATGTTAAAAACGTGAGAGAGAAGTAGAAAAAGAAAGCAAGTGATTCCGAGTTATTTCGAGAGTTTTAGAGAGTTTTCGAGGTCAGTTCTCTACTGATTTCAAGTCAGCGCCTAGGGACGGTTCTGTCCAACTGAATTCGTCCAGGCCACTCAGTTCCTTTGACGATCAAGTGGAGATGCTGTCCGGAGTTAGTTCAGTTATACGGGTTCAGATCAGTCGAAGTTCTGCTCGATACTCCGCCGGGAAGTCCGAAGAACTGCCCAGAAGCTAAAGGAGGTTCTGTCCGAGTCCAGATCAGCCTGTCGAGGCCTGTCAGTTTCTTCACGGTGAAGCCGAGGTTCTGTCCAAGTCGAGATCAGATCAGTCCAGTCCAGTCAAGTCGTCCCTTGGGTTTTGGCCAAGTCCTCTCCGATCAACCAGCTGCTTCTCGCCTAGAACACTGTGAGTTGGCTTGTGTAAATTCCACTTGGAATTTAGGGTAGTTTTGAGTTGGCTTGTTTGAGTTCCACTTGGAACTTAGGGAAGATCGAGTATTCATATAGAGTAGTATGCTCACATTCTTGCATGGTAGAGTCCTTGGGGTTATTTATTAAACCGGACTCAGTTTAGCACGGGCTAGCTGAGATGAAATGAAATTAAGACTGAGATAATAACCTGACTAGGACTAGGATGCATCATGGTTTATATTCTTGCATGTTGATATGATTGAGTGCAGATTCCCGTTATCTTTAAAGATAGTGTCGTAACATGAGGCCGAACTATCTGGGTAACGGTTTGATTGAGTAGATTGATTGAGTAGATTTAATTAAATGCTTGTTCGTTTAATTAATCTTGTTGATTGAGGTTAGTCATCTCTTGGTAAGGGAGTGACTAACTGGTTGAGTTGTTTAGTGATAATGTTGTTTTTTAGGGATCTTGGCCATATAGGCCGATCTCCTGGTTGTGATGTTGATACTACGGGTCATATGCCATATAGGCTGGACTACGAGTATTGGTTGATAATTTCGTAGACTCCTATATATTGTTTAGTTTTGGTTGGAGTCTTGTCCCTTAGGTCTTTCCTAGGGATAATTGTTTCGAGTGTGTGTTATGCCGACAGCAGGTGCGAAACCCGCCCATGCTAGGTATGTTTTGGGGTGGACTATGGTTTCCTCGCCCTCGTATTCAGCGGGTTCAAGGAAACCCCTTATTCGCTGGATCGGGAAGACTCAGATAGACGGGGTCATGGCCTATGGCTGAGTGATTACACGACGGTGTAATGTGGCAGTGACCCGAAGGACTGTGGGCTGTCGCGCGGTGACCCGAAGGACTGTGGGCCGCGGTCGGTTGAAAGTTCCTTCTTCTGGCCTTTGTGGTATGGAGATAGGATATTGCCGATAGAGAGGAGGAACACGAAGTCACCAGGGCCCAGGTTAGAGTATTGTGTGTCGTAGAGGGTTATGGAACCCTCGAGTTAATGTAGCACCGATATACGGTGTTACGAGTAAGATCGAGTCATTGGTAGTTACTATCTTATTATTGTTGTGGTTGTGGTTGTTGATTGCTTTGTTTGTAGGTTCTGACATTAAGTCCTAAGTCTGGTTTAGGTACCGGATTAGGCTTGATGTGTATTTTGTTAGTGTAGGCCTGACGTTGGCCTGTATGTGTTTGAGGGATTGCTTGTGAAGGGTGGTGGATATTGAAGCTATGCGGTATCATTGGTTGGCCGATCATGTTCTTGTTTGATTGTTGGTCGACCGGCTCATGATACTTGTATAGTCTAAGTGTCTAACACTACATGAGTACTGAACTCAGGCGTATATATGGTTAACTAAGGATTTGTTGTTGACTTGTTTTAAATGCAGGTTCCCGTTACTTGAAGCTAGATCATGGCAGGAGGCCAAGTCTAACTTAGTAACGGTTTGCTTAGCCTTAGCTTATATTGCATGCTAGGGCTAGATTGATTGTTATTTTAGGTTGTTTGGGTTAGAGTCTAGTTTGCGGGTAGAGGCCGCCAGCTCACTGAGTAATATTAGATTACTCATCCAACTCCGTTGTCCTTTTTGCAGGCCGCTTTAGGTAAGGATGATTGGATAGCATGGTGCTGGATGTTAGGACCGCCGGTGTAGATTTTCATGCCTTTTGTAAACGGTATTGTGAATTGTGTTATGTTGACTCGATTTGGCATTAGGGCGGGCTCAGTCTTGAATTATTCAATGTATGAATATTTCTTAAATCAATAAAAGTAATTGTTTTATATGCGCTTCATGAGTACTCTGATATTTGACTAGTCCGGTCTAACACAACGTTAGGTCGTGGCACGGGTTGAAAAGTCTTAGGCCTCGATCTAACGGAAAATGCTAACTCTAGGTACAGGTTGCAAAGCCTTGTGCCTTGACGCAGTGGGACGTGTTAGTGGACAAACTGGTCGAGGTCGTGGAGTAAATTTTGTGACGGTCAGTCATGTTCTTGTTTGATTGTTGGCTGGCCGGTTGGCCTTTCATCTCCAACCTTTGGTGTGGGTTGTCCGTCGGTCATGTTCTTGTTTGATTGTTGGCCGATGGGTTGACCTATGCCTAGGACGGTTCGGAGGTGTTACAGGGGAGGCAAGATACCTAATATTTACAATGCTCTGGTGGGTAAGGGTTTAAGAAAAAAATAAGAAAATACATAAAAATAACTCTATTATATAACTTCAGTCGGCAGCCTTAGGACTAAAATCTGAAATGGACCAAAAGGCCAAAAACAAGTCTCACACATCCAAAAAAAATCTGTATGGACCAAGTGATTGTGAACTACCATTTTACCCTTAATGAATGGATAATATGAACCATTGGATTCTATAATCTTTGTATAAATCAGAACCGTCGGATTAAGAGAAGGAAAGAGGAATGTTATATTTATAAAAGTGTCATTAATGAAACTTCAACCAGGGCCATTGATCATCTTTTCTATATTTTAATCTTGGCCACACGTTTTCACAGATCTCTCATTCTCTCTCCTCTCTCCCTCTTTAATCTGACGCATAAATAACTCACAGCCACACGATTTTCATTATTTTATTCTCTATTCGACTAGGTACAACTAGTATAACTCATACAACTATACATGTTAAAAAATAATATAACTGGTATAACTAGTATATAAATGTTATAATTCGTGTACAATTTGCAGCTACTATAATTAACTCAACTATTAAATCATTTTTTACATATGATGATAAAATTTCATCTATTTTTCTAAGGTTCTTCAATTATTGTTAAATTATTAAATTACGCTATCAATTTTACATAAGATACCTTATACTTTTAAGGTTTGTTAATTAGATTGACCATATTATTATGAGAAATAAACATGAAAAATATATTTACAAAGTTATAATGTGAAAATACTGGTACAACTGGTAAAACTTTGACATCTCAGAAATTGACAAAATCAATTCGGTATTCCATATTTAAAAACAATCAAATAACCAAACTGGTAACTGTTTAGATAGATTCCTTATTTTTAATGATTTTTTGTTTTTTTTTGTTTTTAGAAATTCTTACACCATCACATAAGTTTACATGATCTACCTTATACTTTTAAGGTTTATTAACTTGTTTGTTTACATAATTTATGGAAAACATACATGAAATATATTTTTACGAAATTGATGATTTCATTGTAACTAGGCAAAGCTATGTACACATAAATAAGTGGTACAACTGAGGTAAATATATTTATTATATGGTACAACTAATATTTTTTTATTTCACCGTCAAAGTACAACTATGCACAAATTGGTACAACTCAAAAACTAGTACAACTATGTACAGAAGGTACAACTAGAAAACTGGTACAACTACTTGTTATTTTATTTAATATTGTTTTAAATGTTCACCACGTTTTAAATGTGTATCATATTTTAAACATTGGGGTTGAACACATTATTAATATTGGTATAACTAGGACAACTATTCAAGTTCTGAAATTTAAATATTCAATTTAGTACTACATATGAAAAAATAATCAGCTGGCCATATTGGTAAGTGTTTAAAACAACGCAACTCAAATATTGCCACAATTAAACTAGTAATACTATTATTGTAGTTAAACCAGTTGTATCAATCAGACTATTATAATCGTAATCCAAACACCAAACATGAATGCTTATACATCATTTTGAACTCTTGATGTTTTTTGTGTCATCTTCTGGAATATATTCTTCTAATCCTTTACTATTGCAACATTTTTCGGTTTGACAATTGTCTTCTTTGGTTTCGAGAGCAAAAGGATAAAAATGATTTTTTCTGTAAATAGTACAACTAGTTCAACTGGTAAAACAACTAATTATTCAAATACATATTATATAAAGCAAAATTTTAACATATATTGACAAATTCATGCATGGCATAATTAGACCAACATTTTGGTTCTACATTATCCTCTTCTATACCATTATTCGCTGAAAACAAAAACCGTAATATAGCCATATTAGTTATAAAATTGTACTAGTTATAGTTGTTCTAATTATACTAGTTATACTCGTTGTAGTTGTACTAGTTATACTAGTTTCAGTTGTACTATGTGTACTAGTAGCACTTTGCGTTCTTCATTGTCAAAAAATTTGTATTTAAAAGTGAGATTCGATTTTATATGAGAGAAAATGGATTGGGAATGATGAAGAATTGATCGATTTGAGATAAGAACGGAAATTCGTAAGGGTTGAAGAGTTTTTTTTTTATTTTGATTATGGAATGGAAAAATTTGTTAAAATGGAGATTTAAAATCTGAGCTTTTTGAAGGTTGTGAATCCGGATGAAGTAAATGAAAACAGAATAATATGGAAGGGATTAGATGAATGACACTTAAGTTTGAGTTTGAGTTTGATTTTTAAGAAATGGTGATGAAAAAATGGAGATGAAGAACGTAAAAATGATGTTGGAGAAGAAGGAGAGATTTGGGGGTCTAGAGATCCGGATTGGGTTGGGTCGGATTATTGGGTTTGGATAGGTAGTGGTTGGGTTGGTAAATAAATAGAAGTTTCTGGGTTTTGAAGTCTTTTTGACTATTTTTCTATTTAAAATTAATTCAAAGTAAAAATTCAAATACAAGGGGTCTTTTTTTAATTTTTTTCTAGACCAAGTGGTCTATATCAGCATTTGATCCCCAGCCTTACCTCAATTCCCTTCTTCGCCTCAACAGCTAAAGCATCCCTTTCTGCAGCTCCTGAAACTGTCTACTTGCCTTTCCCTCCCTCGGAAAAAGCCTACCAACCTACCCACCTCTTAATCTCCGCCCGTTAACACTTCAGCTGGATTTCAGCTTCAAAGGGCAAATGGAAAGTGCAGATGGAAGCTCTCTCACCATCTTGTCTGCTTCTAGAAAACTAACTTTTTACCTCATATCACAATGACTCAGTCTAAAGAATCATTAACAACGAAGGGATAAAAAAATTTGAGATTGGTATGAATTTATCCAATTTTTCAGTTCACAACTCTTGTGCGTCAGGGTTTTTTATCCCAAATTCAGCAGCTATTCCAGCTACTAAGATTTATCTGTTAGATACTAGTTCAAGTGTACCACTTTGATAAATGCGAGTCTGATCTAGTTCGTGTACCCTATGCTCGAATCAGTATTTGTATTTATTGATGGGAAATTTGATCCTGTATACCAACAAAAAAAAAAAAATATATATATATATATATATTTCACCAATTAACAATATTATCTCTTCTCTCCTTTCTTTTTCTATCTTTCTCTACCTTTTTACTATAAATCTGATATTTTTTCTAATATGGTCATTCATCAAATTAACCCATTGTTGATTGATACCATCATTACTTCTCTTCAGATGAAGGAGGTTACTGAAAATAACTTCAGATGCATATGTGAAGCATATGCGATATTTTGTGTATTTTGTGTTTGACTGGTCCGGAAGTTTTTGTGTTAAAAGTAAGGAATAAAAACTAGTTTGGCAAGTTGGCAACTACAAAAAAATGAAATATGCTGTTTATATTTTATATATTACTATATTTAAAAATCAAATAACTCATGTAATCCAAATAACCACGTAGAATTTTAAAAATAAATGTTATTATTAATTTTCAAATAGAATTTTTTTACATTGACTTTCTTACATATAAATAATTTATTATATACCGAGTGAAGTTTACTATTAATTTTTATTATTAAAAACATCTTAAGTTTTATCTGATATACGATGTATTTATAAATGATAATGATTTATCTACGGTAAAGAGGAGATGTTTTCAACTAGAAGTTTAAAATGATTTGTATTAAAATGATAAATTTATTGTTAAACATGAATTTTAAAATTGATTAAAAATTCAGTATTATAAAATTTGTCATTTCATAAAGTACTACGAAATTTACTGTTATTGAAAAATATTTAAGTTGTAAATTTTATAATGCTACAAGTGTTTTTTAAGTGTTTGAGTGGAGTTTTTTAGGTTGTGATTGGGGATTTGATTTTGAAGGCTTTAAGGACTTTACAATGATCCGAAGTCTCTAAAATCAATAATTTTACTAATCACAATTTGGCTTTTCTAAAATTTCTCAAAACTCCTAAAAACACTCAAAGCCTCAGCTTCCATTTTTCTTTCAAGTTTCTTTACTTTTTCTAAAAGCTAGAATTTATGACTTTTATTTTTTTCTAAAGCCACAGCCATAAAAGTCACAACCAGTATTTTTGTAAAAAATTAAATCTCATAGTTCTAGATAAGATTCAAGAGGTGCTTAACAAAAATCGTACTAAATTCTGAAAATTTACCTAAAATCATCTAAACCCCAAATAAAAATCAAATCACTTCAAATTTCAGACTTAAAAATCATTTTTGTCCGTAACAATAAATTTTTTATTCACAGGATTTAAATCTTTGTAAGAATAAGAATTTAATCTTAAAATATTAAAGCATACACATATATAAGTATGAGTATGACCATTCTATTTTTTAATATTTATGTTGGTAATAATGATATATCTAATATTAAAATGACAAATGACATTTCATATTTTAAATTTCTTTTTATCATCTACATTATTAAAAATAGTAAGTATTTTATTTTGATTAACTTTATCATCTCATTATAACTAGATTGGTATGTTTAGGTGTCAACTTAGTATAAGCAATTGATGATGTATGATGTGACATCATAAACAATAATAACTTATCTTTTTTTTTGTGCAACCTAAATTCATTAATAGTCTTAGACTCTTAGAGCATGAGCATTGGTAAACCCCCCATTGGGGTTCATCCAATTTTTTTAATATTTTTTTGTGGGGCCATAAATAGTTATGAACATGTATTTGTTGTTTTCTGCATTAGTGAACCCGTATAAGGAGTTCATAGGAATAAAATAATAATATAAATTAAAGAAAAATTAGAAATAATTCAGAATACATGAATAAAATATTAAAATATATTATAAAATTTTGAAATTTTTTTATTCAATACATTAAGAGTAGATTACATAAATAAAGAAATTCAAAAACATACAAAGCTTATTCATCTTCATCACCAAACTTTTGCCAAATATTTTCCACTGGATCAGCTTTCAATCGAGCATGCTTCTCTAAATCTCGAACTTCTCTGCGGATGCCTAACATATCACCGACATGAATACTATCTCTGCTTCTCACCCTTGAACTTCTGCTGGACTCTCCTGACTCAAACTCAGATGTATTAATTTGAGCGTATCCGTGTCGTTCGTTCTCTACTATCATATTGTGCAATATGACACAAGTTTTCATTATCTTTCCTATCTTTTCCTTGTCCCATTGTAGAGCTGGGTTTTTAACAATTGCAAACGTCGATTGCAATACTCCAAAAGCCCGTTCGACATCTTTTCTGGCGGATTCTTGCTTTTCAGCAAATTTCTCGGCTTTACGACCTTGAGGAAGTGGGATGGATTAGATAAATGTTGCCCAATTTGGATAAATTCCGTCAGTAAGATAGTAGGCCATATGATAAGTGTGGTTGTTGACCTTGAACTTAACTTTAGGTGCTCGACCATGTAAGATGTCATCAAAAACATGTGACCGATCTAGAACATTGATATCGTTGAGGGTACCTGGTAAGCCGAAAAATGCGTGCCATATCCAAAGATCTTGTGATGCAACAGCTTCTAAGACAATTGTCGGCTTTCCTGAACCACGTGTGAACTGACCTTTCCAAGCCGTTGGGCAGTTTTTCCACTCCCAGTGCATACAGTCGATGCTGCCTATCATCCCCGGAAACCCTCGTACCTCTCCAACATCGAGTAATCGTTGAAGATCCTCGGGGGTAGGTCTTCGTAGATACTCATCTCCAAACAACTGTATTATTGCATCAGTGAAATTTGCCAAACATAAACGTGATGTACTGTCACCAAGTCGGAGATATTCGTCATATGTATCTCCCGACTGACCATATGCGAGCATACGTATAGCTGCCGTACACTTTTGAAGGGGAGAAAGCCCGTACCTTCCCGCAGCATTTATTGTTTGCTGAAAGTATGGAACTTCACTACTTAGACGCTCGACAATGCGAAGAAACAGTGGTTTGTTCATTCGAAAACGCCTCCTAAACATTTCAGGTGGGTATGTAAGATTTTCCATGAAATAGTCTTTCCATAGTTGATTGTGTCCTCGCTCTCGATCTCTTTCAATATAAGCTCGTTTCTTCCGGTAGTTGGTTTGACCATCAACTACTGTGTCTATGAAATTATCAACAACTTTGTCGACCATTTCATCAAAAGCTTTATCTGCTTCATCGCTTGATGAGGAAGACATTGTTGATGATATTTATTGATCTTTTTCTTGCTACAAAAGAAGAACTTATAGTTAATTTTTTTTCTTTTCTATATGGGATGTTTATCTTTTTTAGAAATGTTTTTTGGATTTTAAAGTTATAATTCCTTTTTTTTTCATAAACAAAAGGGAGTATAATATTTTTTTTTCATATAATTCATTTTTTTTTTCTTTTCTATATGGTATGTTTATCTTTTTTAGAATTTTTTTTTTGATTTTAAAGTTATAGTTCATTTTTTTTTCATAAACAAAAGGGATTGTAATTTTTTTTCATATAATTCATTTTTTTTCTTTTCTATATGGTATGTTTATCTTTTTTAGGATTGTTTTTTGGATTTTAAAGTTATAGAAATCATTTTTTTTCTTTTCTATATGGTAAATGATATTGTTGCCTCATAAAAACAAAAGAAAAGTTCGTATTTTACCTCAATGGATTGGTTTTTGACAAGTAGAGGTGGTGATGTCTATGCAATCGTGGTGAACCCCCGTGGTGATCGATGAAAAGTGTATCAGAGCAAGTGGTGATGGTTGATGAGTGTATCAAAGCAAGTGTATCAACGAAGTTTACAAGTTTAGAAGTTTTGGTTTTCAAGTTTACAACTATTGTGAAACACTTTGATGCACAAAAATAATAGAAAGACATAGTTTATATATATAGAGATACATGAGTCAAGTTGCTCGGGTACATACACCCGTGAGTTGAAAAGGCAAGTCGTGGGGACATACACCCGTGACTTGAAAACACATCCTGTGGGTACATACACCCATATTAACCGAAGGTCCAAAAACGAGTGTAGAAACATACAAAATACTACACCCTCCCGTGATTCAATCTGACATAATACTACTACAACCATCAACCTTATCCGTGACTTGATATGATACATAAAGAAACCGAGACCTACAACCACGTCCACACGTATCCTCCTCCTTGAACCCGTGACCTACAAAGAAAAACGGATACATATCAATAATCTAGATACCAAAACATATACAAACATTATCAATATACATAAACCAAAACATATTCAAACACTGTTTAACCAGTGAAACAAGAGAAATCAAATGATTAACCAACTGATAAATGCACAAAAAAACTTCCACTCACCACGTTAAAGCATTTCTGAAATGAGTTTGTTTTTTAGAGCTATTTCTTGATCAGAAAGAGTTTCTGCATTTTTTCCTAGCAACCTATCTAGGAGTTTGTGTTTGGATAAGTTATTCTTTGCCTCTAAAATGCTCTCTATCTGATCAAACGCTGGTTCATTGAAGTGTTTCTTGCGTTTTGCTGCTTTGGAAGCCTTCACACCGGGAGGCCTAACATCTTGCTCGCCACCCACCTCTTCCGCAGGTTCCTTCCTCTTCTCCTTTGCACCATCTCGTGTCGAAGTGTGGGATCTCCATTTTTGATCAAACCGAAGCTCCCTCCAACAATGTTCAAGAGTGAACTTGGCATTGTAGTCATTAAAGAAGATGTCATGAGCCGCCTTCATGACATCATTCTCAGTTTGTCCATTGGCTTGCTTCTTCAAAGCAGCTTCGTGACATCCCACGAACTTGCAAACCTGTTCATTAACCCTACCCCACCTCTGCTTACATTGACTCCACTCCCTAGGAACGGAGCCAACAAGCAGAGGGCTTGCATTCACACACTCCTCTATGCGCTTCCAAAATGAGCCAGCCTTCTGCTCATTACTCACGATTGGATCCTTGCTGGTGTTCAACCAAGCACTGATCAGCACCACATCTTCTTTGGTTGTCCACTTCCGCCTTTCCGCAGGTTTTGGAACCTCAGAACAACCAATATCTATTGGTTGACTGCTCTGGGAGGCAAGGAGGTTAACGAACCCGTGAGAGTTAAGGGAAATTGGTTCCATTAAGTTTTAGATAGAAGTTTTAAAAGTTTGGTGTGTTTTGTGATGGGGATCATGCCTATGTTTTAATACTAGTTTTAGTGTTAGAAAGTACAATAAATTGATTACGTGTGTGTGTTTGTCTAACTACCAAGCATTGATTAAACTAGTTTAAGTATGGTGTGTGTGTTTGGTTTTTCGTGTGTCTGTTTGTTGTGTGTGTTTTAATTACTCTATACTAGTTTTAGTGTTTGGTTTGTGTGTTTTAATGACTCTATAACAAGTACAACATAGGTATAACTACACAGATATCATTGAATGAACATCAAATCCATTTTAAAAACTCAACTACACCGATTTGATACACAACCATTCACTACCATTGAATACGCAACTACCTATAAGTTTTAAAACTCAACTAAGTGTGGTTAAACTCTAGCTAGCTACCACTGTAGTTAACCAGTGTAGAGTAAGGGTTACCTTTTGTTTTCAGTCGAAGCAGAGCTTCTCCAAGACCTCAACCTGGATAGAGAGGTTATAAACCTGCCCAGTGAGGTTATCAACCTCCCAAGTGAGGTCTTTAACCTCTGCCTGTACATGAAAGAACAATCATACAGTGTTAGGCAATGCATAAAAAATTAAGAAATATTTTACAAAATTGAAATCAAATTAGAATCTAGTTACCTCAAGTCTCTGAATGTGGTTATCGACCTCTGGCACCCAATTTATCACCACCTCCACCTCCGCCAGACGCTTAGTGAGGCGTTCGATCTGCTCCTCGACACCATGGACCCAAGGCTGACGATAATGAAACCCATCAGCCTTGGTAAGAAGAAAAAAAAATTTACGTTTAAAAAACAATCTCGTTTAAAAAAAAAATTTCATAATACAATTAAGAACAACCGTACCGTACTTCGTAGTTTTTGCACGTGAAGAGCCGCTTCCAAGGAAGCGTGTCGTATTCGTCCTTCCGACGAACCTCGTGAATGATACTGCCACCACAGGGACACCTCGTCGGAATCCCGTACTCTGAATCAGCCACAGAAGAGAGCATGTTGATGTACTCCTTTGTCCTCTTTGAATCTCTTATCTCTGCTGCGGGATCCATCTGCATCAGACAAAACGATTCCTTTTAGAACCCTAACTATAAACTAAATCGATTACAAATCCCAAATAAACGTACCCGCATGACGATTTTAAACCAGAAATCTATACCCCCTTTTCAATTTCGAACCCTACGACAAAACCCCCAAAACCATAAATCAAAACCCCCAAATCGATTTTTAACCTAAAACGCTTACGACCCCAAACGATTGAATCAATCGGTGAAACTAGTGGATACTCACCTCAGATCGTCTACGAGAGAGTACGACGTCGATTAGATCGAAGAAAGAAGAGAAAATGATCCGGCTATCGCCTCGCACGAAAAATCGCCAGGGAGAGAACGAAACCCTAGCTTTAGAAGAGAGAAGTGAAAATGAATGATCTATCGCAAATCCCTTTTTTTCTCCGTCTACACGCGGACTCGCGTGTCCACTCTGCTATCGACGCGTGACTTGACCCCGTATCATACGGGTTCACCCGCAAGAGACGGATCACGATATTAAACCCAATAAACATTCTTTTTTAATCGAATGGGCCTATGATCCCGAGCCCGTGATCCGGTTATAAACCGTCGATGCTCATGCTCTTAGTCTATTAGAATACCCAATACAGAAGAAAAGCAGAGAGTCTCTTTTGCCAGAAAGCAAAAGAGATAAAGTCAAACAGAGAAGAAACATAGACGATGTCTGCCACTACGCTGAAGATTTTTTTTGTATGTATGTTTGTTGGGAATAGCTCGGATGAGCGTTTGAGAATCAGAAAACACTCTGATGATTTTGAAGCCAAGGGTGATATCTGATTGGAGCGCCGAGTGGACTGCTAGAGCTTCTGCGATCAGGGGTGAGCCGACAAAATCATGGGTTTAGGATAAGATCCACGCTAATCCAGCTCTTTTAGTAGATTCATCCCAAGCCGCATCAGTTTTGCAAGTTATCGATCCCTCAGGAGCCGATTGGAGATTAGGACTTTTGTGAGCTGAGGCATGATACTGATTTTTGGGTTTGACTGTTTTGGCCATGCACCATTCTCTCGCCGCTATGATTGCTTTTAGCCCCACTTCTTATGACAACGCGTGCTTCTTTCGAAGATCAGTTTGTTTCGAGAGGTCCATAGAAGCCAGTATACCAGGGGAAGATATTACAGGTGACTCCAAGAGGAGGCAGACAAGTCAATTGTCTTGCCCGGACGATACCTGATTCGAAGTCAATGGAGGCAGCTAGGGGAACTGCCATAGAGAGCTGGATTAGATTTCAGGCCCGTTGTGAGACCGGACAGCTGAAGAAGATATGTGTTTCTGTTTTCACATCCCCACATCTTGGACAGGTTGAATTCCTCAAGATACCTCGACGCAAAAGGTTCTCCCCTAAAAGTATTGCCCTCTTGAAAATAGACCAAAGAAAAACTCTGAGTTTCGCGAACATACCTCCTCCAAACGTCCTTTTTCCAGTCAAAACCCAAGGGATGTTGTTGGACCACCTGGATAGGGATCGAAGAAGTTGCTTAGTGATACCCCGACTTTACATAATAGACACCTGATTGGAGTGGCTGCCATATGTACATGTCTTCCATGCTGTATTGTCTTGGACGGATACATTTTATTTGCAAGGCCATCTCAGGAAGTAATTCTTCTATTCGGCTTATATTCCATAGCAAGTCTGAGGTGAGAAGATCGGAGACTCTGAGGTCTAAAGCATCCTCTCTGATGAGGCAGAAAGGCTCTATATCTTGAGATAAAGAGATCCATGAATCATGCCAAACTTATCTTTATATATGTTAGTGATTATTTTATTAAAATATAAATATTATAAACTAATTTTAACTTTAAAAATTAAGGTTTAATTATGTTTAGCTTAAAAACATGTGTTTTTCTATTTTTCCAGTGTCATTTCACTTGTATGTTTTCAAATTCCAAAAATGAAGCAAACCACCATATAAAAAAATACTTTTGATATAAAGTTTTTATTCACACGATATACAAACACCAAAGCTTGAGAATATTTGAAATTAGATAGTCACACTAATAAACACACATGCATCACACAAAATAATCACAAACCTTGAAGATCCACAGTAATAACCTGAGCCGAATCTCCTTTTTCGACAACAAACGTTTTAAGAACCTTTTGAGATGAACTAGTAATCACTTCAACAGCATAATTTCCATGGTACCCTCTAAATGCAAACGCACCGTTTTGATCAATATGTCCATTAGCATGAGAGAGCCAATCTTTCTTCACAGCTAAAAGCCTTTTGCCAGCTTCATTAACATCACCTTCTGCATTCACCAAGTGAGAGTTGTCTCTGCTCATGAACAGCTCCCAAAATCCCCATAACATGATGCCTTCAACCGCAGGATGTCCAAAAGCTTCCCACATCACTACCTCCAAATCATCTCCCCTGATGTGCTCATTAATGGAGGAGACATCTAACTCCGTGAACCATATCGGTAAACCAAGGATTCCTAGTCTGTCTAGAGCTGAACAAACAATTGGACCCACTGGACTATCGATATGGCCTTGAATCCCAATTCCTCCGACCGGTGCACCCTTTTCTTGCAGGTCAAGAATATGCTCAATGTACTTTTCCGGGCAGGATTTTGGATCACATCCGTCTTCTATGTGGTAATCATTTACGAACAATGTCGCAGATGGGTCTAGTTGGTGTGCGGTTTTGAACATGTTGACTCTTATGTCTTTGCCAAGCTTGTCTTGGTAGAATGATCCGTGTAACATCTCGTTGTTCACATCATAATGTTTGAATTTCCCCTTGTAACGGTTTAAAAGACTGGTTAAGCGGTTTTGGACCGCCGTGTTTAAGTCGGTTTGGTTCATCTTTTGTATCCACTGCTGAACAGTTGCTTGGACCTCCCAAAAGATACAATGTCCTCTGGTTTCTATGTTGTTACTACTGCACAAGTTGAGCATATCGTCCGCGTCTTGGTAATTAAGCTTCCCTTGTTCTGGCTCCGTCCAGTACCATTTCAGCTCGTTGCCGAACACCGCCCAGTTAAAGTTTTTCAAGAAAAAATCGACGAAATCTTCGTTATCTATACTTGATCTGCTGATGCAAGTTCCCACAGGGAAGCTGTTCCTCGTCTGTCGAACTTTAACCGTAGCTCCAGAGAGTTTGCTAGCATCAGCACCGGAGAATTTGAGGATAACGTCGCTTCTACGGATCTGTAAATCAAGAAAATTACTATAAAGTCTCATTTGATATAAAAGCTTATCGAAGCAGAGTGTTTTGTGTATATACCTTGTCAGATTGTCTTCTCAAATGCTTGATTCTGGCGAGCCGGTCAACCGGGAAAATCTGCAAGCCAGCGACCATGAGATCAACGCCAGAAGAAGGGCCTTGAATATAAACCAAAGCCTTAGATGGCTGCTTCTCAACTCGGAAAGAACCACCAATCTCATGCCATTTATCGTCGTTGATCTCGACTTGTCCACCGTTTACCCATTGGCTATCAATACCAAGTGCGACGTTAACATTCTGCGGACTATTAATGCCGGAACCGAGTTTAACCCAAACAGATATTTGGTATGTCAAGAACAGTTTAAGTTTGTCAGTGATCATTTGAGCAGGGCCCATCCATGTTTGTGTTCGGTTAGTCACGAGCATGTAGCGGCCACTTAGAGGCTCGTGTGGTCCAAGCGAGTACCTTGCCATTGGAGGAAGGATTCGAGGGGAGCCTTCTGCAACGCTTAGCGTGCAGTTCCCTAATGGAAACCACCCGTTGGTTGTACCATCAGTTAACTGGCTATTGGTGAGTATGTTTACCCCAAATGCAGGATTCTATAACAAAACAAATAAAATAAAAAATAAAACTAAAGTCTCCAATACAAAATTGTTCATTATTTAGAAATGTAAAATATGTTTGGAAATGAACTTATAATCATGGAATCAACTCGATCATCAGATTATAGATTATAAGCCTTGATTAAATCCACTTCAGCTTATAACCTCATGATTACATAATATGTGAGGTTATAAACTTATATGTGAGGTTATAACCTCACATATAAACTGTGGTTAAAATGTGAAGTGAATCTCTGGACTAACCTCAATGGGTGGGCGCGGTGAAGGAGGAATTTTCTCAGCGTGCTTTACGGTTAAGCTGTTGAGGAGAATATCGGTTCCTGGAGGCGGACCTTCAATGTAAATGACTACTCGTGATGCAGAACCATTGAGGAGGAACTTCCCTTTACACTGTATCCACTCCTTGTCTGTTGCTTGCACACTTTATAAAAAAAAACAAAAATAAAGATCCACTTTAACATTTTACAATGATTCTTGATCTGAACTATTAGAAGAAGACTAACTTGGCAATGCCAATGTATTGGTCACGTTGATTTGGATTCTGGACCCATAGAGTAGCTTGCACAGTAGCACTTGTCACATTGTTTCCATATATACGAACAACCGCGGTTGCTTCATATACACGTTTCCTCTCAACTTTTCCAGTAATCTCTTGTTGAATACCGTTCCAGTTCTGTGTGCGTTCTGTAGCTGCAGCGAAAGCTTTTCCAGATTGTGGAATTATCTTTCCATCAGCCATGGAGTCATGACACACAATCTTGCAGCTTCTCCCAGACCAGTTATTTAGTCCATCTTCAAAGTTTGGGTTCACTACAAGATTCTCATCTTCCACTGTAACACCTTCAAGTCGTTCCCGCTTTAAAAGAAAATCAAATAGGTAAGAGTTAAGGCAAACAAATAATCATTGATATGATTAGTTATATACCTCAGGCTCGCTATCAAGGTGAATGGTAACAGACTGTATTAAGAGATCAATCCCTGGTGAAGGACCTTCCAAATAGAAAACAACTCTTTCTGGTACGCTTGGTAACGAGAACATGCCTTCTAGTCTCACCCACTTCTCCTTGAATACACAAGTTCTGCAATATTCAAAAATAAACAAAAATGTTCTTCTTTTGTGAATATTAGACAAAATTATAAATGTAAAAAAGCATTTACTTTGCGATGAACTGATAGTTTGTTGGCGATTGTTGGTTTTCGAGCTTCAGAGTGGCTATAATCTCCTCCAATCCTTGAACAGGACCAGAGACGGCAACAGTTGCAGAAACTTTATAGAGAGAACAAGGTTTCACTCTGCTTGTTATGTCTTGCTCTAAGCCTTGCCAAGTTTCTTTCCTGTTCTTGACAACTACATAGCTGCCATACTTTGACGGGTCTAATACACCGTGAGGGATACCAGAATCTGCGGTGACAACAGAGGCCTCGCAGCAATTTGGATGCCATGAATGCGTCCCCAAAGAGAAGTCATGGTTCACAATAACATTGGTACGATCAGAACCGATGACTGGTGTCACATTGTTGTTGTTGTTCTGTTTTGCATGCTGGTAGAGACATGATTAAACAGAGAAAGATCCAATTAAACGTTTAGCTTAGATTTCAAGAAAGAGTGTGAAAAAGGTGAACAAGACTTGTCTATGAAGAAAGGAACATATCGAAAAGACAATCAAACCCTTGCAACCCTAACCTCTCCATTGTCGTTTCTTGAAATCTCCATGCTGTTTCTTAGCTTCTAAAAGAACAGAATCAGACCCAGAACAAGTTAGCATATGGGTCAGAGAAAATTTTGATGAAAAGACACAAATATTCAACCTTTGTGTGTAAAGGATAAGACAAACCTTGTCTGGATTGTGATTTTTGTTCTTGTGAATTGGATTTGAGAAGCAGCAGACCGTGAATCTCTTCATTATATAGACACAGAGATCAAACTGTTGTGTGCTATTTGGTAGATCTATCAAGTTGATCGCAGGATTCAAGTGAACTCCAAGAAAAATCAGCGGGACCAGCTACCCAACTAAACTCTTTGAAGATTTAATTCTTTTTAAAAAAAAGTATTTGAAGAACGGATGAGCGCTCTGTTTTCTGGGATTTTATGTAGAGTCCCTTGGAGGTTGAGCTACGAAAAGACAATGCAAAATTATTAAAATACGGTAGACATTAACTTTCTATTTAAAATTAATGTTTTTGCTTAGGCTTATGTTGTGTAACTCAGGTTATGTTCTGAATTTTTTATTTAGGTTTTGACCGATAATACTAGCATAATAAAATCATAGATTCGATTTTTGTTTATAAAAATGGTATAAATAAATTATTTTAAAACAAACTACTATTTGATATATCATTAAAATTAAACAAATATATAAAAAATGTGCGACGGAGGATATGGCGAAAGATGCACGAGAAGAACGAGCTCAGAGGAAGTGGCAGGCGCCAACGGATGGTACTTTAAAATGTAATGTGGGGGTACAATGGTTTAAACAGAAACGGATTCTCGGATCTGCTTGGATTGTGAGGAATCATCGGGGTGATACTCTTATCCATAGTAGAAGGGCTTTTGCTAATATAGGATCCTTTGTGGAGGCTAAGTTCTATGCCTGGTTATGGGCGATTGAATCAATGCATAGCCATCATATTGGAAGTGTGCTCTTTGAAATGGAGTTTGGAGATTTATGGGGGGGCTGTCACTAAACCGAGAGCATGGCCAGCCTTTAGATATGAAGGAGCAGAACTGCGGAAGGCTTTGGATTTAATTCAGGAATGGGACGTGCAGGTCGTTAATTCTAAAGTAAGATATGCTCATACTATTGCAAGAAGTGTAACGAGAGAGAAGAAATACCAGTCCTACGTAGCACAGGTTAGTCCCCGATGGCTGAAGGAAATGTTTGAGGAGGATCAACAAGGTGTTTGATCGTTTTGTAGAGGTAGCAGGTGGAACAATGCTTTGGATGATTTTGGTGCGTTCGGGTGGAGCTGTATGCTTGTTTTCCCTTTTGGTTTTGTTTATGGTTTTGTTCCTATCTTTGTGTTGGACTTGTGCGATTCTGGCTTTCCTTTTGGAACTAGTAATAAATCTTACTCAGAATTAAAAAAAAAAACAAATATATAAAAAATTATCTATATATTATTTAAATAATTTATTTTAACTGTGATTATTAACTTGTTTTTATGTACACAAGAAATCAATCATTAGCTTTCAAAAAATCAAGATCATTACGAAATATTTTTAGTTCGAAATAAAAAATCTTGTAATCATTTAAATTCTTAAAAGTTACTATTTATATAATTAAGTAATATTTTCTTCGGGTTGTTATAGTACTTTATCATGCTTTGATCGGGGGTGGGTGGGAAATTATCAGGGCTAATCTCTCTACTCTTCATGCAAAGATGGAAACACTACCTTGAGCAATGGAATGTATGAAGAATATACGTCAGTCTCATGTTACATTTACAACGGATTGTTCTCGATTGGTGAAGACGGTTTCGAAACCAGAAGAATTGCTAGATTTTGCAAGTTATTTGGAAGATATAAAATCCTGAAAGAAAATTTCATCAGCTCAGCTATCATTCATGTACAACGAACCCAAAATATAAAGGCGGACAGACTAGCACGCAGTGCAAAGAATCAACCGTCCTACGTCGTTCATATGGATGCAGAGCTTCCCATTTGGTTTACAGAGTCAGTTTGAGTCTGTTTAAGTTGATGACAAAAAAGAAATATATATATATATATATATATATATATATAATTAAGTAATATATAAATTAATTTAAATTAATTTTTTCATCCCAAAAGTAGGAGGATACTCGAGGAATTCTTTACATCTAGAGACACTTTCTCACATTTAAATTACACTAGAAGACACTTATCACTTGAGACACACTTTCTTTTGTCAAAAAGAGTCTTATGACTCTAAACTAAAGAGAATCTCTCTCCTCTTCTAATTTTATTTTATTATTTTTCTTATTCTACTTTATGTATTTATTTACTTTTATCTTAAGTTCTAAAATATATTAAACAAAAATAATTATCATAATAAACTATATATAAAATTCTAAATCTTTTAATATTCATGTTCATATATATATTATATATATATTAATGTGTAAACAAAATGTGGACGTGGACACCAAACCGTGGATAGCAAAATTATAAATTAGTTGTGGACATGAATATCTTAACAGAATTATAAACTAGTTGTGGATATGGACAATATTCTTTTGATTCCATTCATCATCTCGGGATCTAAATTCAACTCTAATCAAAATTACATCCATCCACATTATGACAAAGCGCAAATTCCTTAGATCAGAAATCTCTAACATGCAAGATCTATTACTCTCCGACAAAAAAGTAAACGCTTTTTCGATTTTTCTCTCCGCTCATACTCACAATATCATTTTTTTTCTCTTCTTGATTGAAGTTTTATAGTATACCAATGTTTATTAGTTGGTGTCCCTATATTTACCAAAAGTTATGGAAAATGAGGTTAATGTCCACGTTATTTAATATAAACACATTAACATCACATATCCACACATTATACATTACTCATCCACACATCACCCGTCCACAAATCACCCAACCACGCATCACTAGTCCACAAATCACCCATCCACCAGTGTCATTTCCATTAAGGGCAAAAAATTTCACAATCTGTTGCTGGCCCATAACAAAGTGTGTCATATGTAAGAGGTGTCTATAGGTGTAATAGAAAGTCAAAAAATGTCTCTCAGTGTAATCAACTCATACTCGAGACTCACTTAACTATTTGATAAAATTTTCTTTTATATATTGTTTTACATTTCAAATACATTTCTATAATTTTAGTAAATTAGTTACTTCTAAAACATCATTTTGTATTACACAGCTTTATATCCATTTCGAAAACATTGTTAACTATGAGAATGCTAACATAACTAGAAATTCCAACATAACATATGATGTTTAATGCTAGAAGTTTTACTTTTGATTTTTTTATTAGTATTGTTTTATCAAATCAAATTTTATAAATATATGACAAAGGGCAATTCTCTCAATAGACATTTTTAACTTTTTGTCACAAAAATAGACCCCAAAAACTAAAATGACCTAAATAACATTTTTTATTTTGAAAATTTTAATTTTTTTTCAATTTATAAAATTTGAAATCCTATCCTCAAAACTCCACTCCTCAACTCTAAACCCTAAACCCTAAATTATAAACCCTAAGCCTTAAACCCTAAACCCTAAACCCCACCCCTTAACTCTAAACCCTAATGTCTAGATTAATTAACCCTAGGAGTATAAGTGTATATTTACTTCTTTTGATAAAACATTTAAGTCTATTTTGGTCATTTTTATTTTTAAGATCTATATTTGTGACAAAAATGTTTTTTAGGTCTATCCTAGGAAATTTTTCTACGGCAAATCATATACGATTAACTTTATAATTTAACAATAATTGGATAAATTTTTATAAAATGTGTGGGAATTAACTAAAACATTAATTATATGTTTTAGTTATTTCTTTTTTATCAAAAAAATAACTAAAACATATATAATATTTGTATGCAAGAATATCCAATTTAAAAATAAATCAATTAATTTTGGTCATGTCTAACATCTCAATTATCATTCTTTTTTTTTTGGGTAAAATGTTAAAATTATATTACCAAGTTTTCTGTTTTTGACAGAGATTACAAAAGAGAACTAGTAGCAGAAGTACAATAATGAAACTAAACACAAGCATACATACAAGCCCTAAAGCCCGAGAGAGGAGAGCAGGAGCATCCAAAGTACCGGAGAACAATGAGGCGAGCTCTGACCAAGGGACCAGAGCAAAGGAGGAAAGTTGACGGTTGTCGTGAGCCCGAGAGAAAGGTGCCCTCAAACCTTGATTGCACGGTTCCCTCAAACCTTGATTGCACGGTGCCTACAGCTTCCTAATGACCCACCAAGCAAAGCTAATCCAGAGAATCTCGAGCACGGATACACTTACCAACCCAATGCTCACCACCACTAGCGGACGAGGCAGTGACACAAACCAGCTATGCCGTCGTTCAGAAGACGTTCTCAAAGATTGCCGCCTTCAAGTCCGTCAACCGGGACCGTATACACCCATTTAACCAAGAGTCCATATAGAACAATCGGACTGGAGAGGTACACAACCTCTGGAGTGGCGCAATCTGGTGAGTTCGTAACCCGAGACCCAATTTCCATCCTGAACAAATCCAAACTACCTACTACAACCGTAAGTGAGCAAGAGTACCTACACGAAGCAAATGGAGAACAGAGAGGGGAGATGAGCGCCACATCGCCGGTAACTCATAGCTTTAAAGCGGAAGCCAAAGCGAACCGCAGTGCGCTACCACCAGAACTACCGTGAGGCGAGCTCGGAGCCCAACCTACGGAGCCCCCACGCAACCCACTGGAGACCACCAATGGAAAACAAAACCAGAGTTTGATGGCCGGAGCACAAAGCTCAAAGCCGGAGCTCCAACAAGACGCCGTACCCACCATCAGTCACATGCCACCCTGAGAGATGAGAGAGCACTTGGAGAGGGCCACCGACGACCCATGCGCCACCAATCCTGAGAGAGCTAGACGAGATCTGAGAAAAAAACCCTAACCGGACTGAAGCTCCAAGCAAGAGGAAGAGAGCGGCACGATGAGACAGCGCCGTCCTCTGGCGCCTCCCACAACACCGAACCCCTCTAGATCTACGCTGGGAGCACCGAATCTGAACCGGGAGGAGGACCTTGTCTAACTAACCCTCCCCGAGACCACAGAGATACACAAGGAGGAACGGGGAGACACGAGAGCAGGGGGCTCCGACGACCGCATGACTGCACGGAGGACGCGGCAGTCGCCGGAGCAAGGAGATCTACGGAAGGGGTTTCTTTTCTTAGAGAGAAGTTCGAGATAAATAAGGTTAGAGAGCTCAATTATCATTCTTTGATAAACTGATTTTTTATTAATATCATTCTATATTGTTTAACTAAATATATTTATATAACTATTAAACATATTTCAAAAAACTATCACACTTGAGTATAACACAAATGGTAGTTAAAGAATATGGTAACTAAGACTATCTATCTTTTAATATGGATGCACGCAAAATTGTCTGATAGGTACAGTACGATAGAAAACTGTTATGTATATATGAAGTTGTTGCCGTGTTTCCAAGTTTCCAATTGCTAATAGTTAGATTCGTTCATCACAGCGTTAATAAGACTGCATTTGTAGGATGATTAAAATTCGAAAGTATCTCATAACTGATGAAAATATATGTAAAAGAAAAACTATTATAAGACATTTTCTTTAAAAAATTGGTATTCATGGGAAAAACAACCATAACTATCTTTGAAAAAAAAAACAAAATACATCAATGTTAAAGCATTAAAGTTTTCAAAATATACTTAAGTGCGATGTCATTTTGACATAGCCGACACGCATTAAAGAGGAAAAATTGAATATCGATAGCTTATCACATTCCAGTCATATCTATGTGCAGTAATCGTTTCTCATTCTTTCTGTAAATCATTAACTCCAGATAAATAACTAATTACGAAGGTAAATATTGTTTGTTAAGTAGTACTTATTAACTAACTACAAAAGCAGAACATTTTATTTATCAACGAATCCAAGATATAGTTCAATTGATTTTTTTATAAGCTTTATCGGCTAATCCGGTAGGCTCCGAGAAAAAACACACTTAGTGTTACATAATGGACACTCGAAAGTATATCACATTGTCTTGCCCAAATTTAGAATACCTTTCAATTAATACCAGAGCGTAGACTAATCGTCTGTTAAAGCTCACCATGTTAACCACATGAACCAAAACCCAAACACCAAATAGCGATAATTTAGTTTACAGAGATAATCGAATCCAGAACTGATATAGATACACACAAAACTCCAAAAAAATACCACTAAACTACCAATGCTTGGTTTATAGTTCATTTTATGTGCTACAAAATTCTTCATACAAAGAAAACCTTTAACGTCAACACATAAACTAATTTAAATTTTTTTAAAAAAAATAAACATGTTCTAGTCCTAGAACCAGAAGATTATAAAAGTTGTTCCTCAATAACTTGTGGCAATCTTAAAAACTATCACTAAAATTAATTTTTAAAAAGAATGACTCCAGGTTAGCCTAGCCTAATGTCATAACTGAAGATATCATCCCAATGTTGTGGATATCCTAATCGGAAATAAGAGCATCTCCAAAAAACTCTGTATTTTAGAATTTCCAAAATTCTATTTTGAATTTTCAAGGTGTTCTTCTCCAAAGAAAAACTTCAAATAAAATTTCAAAATTATTTGTAATTTACACTGTGGTCTTTATATTTGTCATAATTAATATAAATCCATAAAAATTGTAAGTAATTAGCACATATGTAAAAATATTACAGTAATATTAAATAATAAAATCTTACACTAAAATATAAAATTATAAAATATAAATAAATAATTAAATATTAATACAAGCAAAATACCAAATTATTTCATAAAATCATTTCCGTAATTCTCGATCTTCGGTTACACAAAACTTGTTTGGACAATATTCTAGAGGTTCCGGAGCAAATTTACAAGACTACTAGTGTTGTTGTAATATTTTGTAATAATTTTGTTTTCATGCATCTTTTTAAAATGTTTTTTATTAAGTTTCTTTTGTAACATTCATGTTGTTTAATTTTAGTCTTAAAATTAAATTTTATTTTAATTTTTTATTTATTTTATGTGTAAAATTTGAAGTTATAAAATTAAATTTGAAATATCTCTGATATACAAAAGTTTTAAAGATTAAAATGATAAATGAGAAAATACTTAAGAATCATAAATGTAATGTATAATTAATTATATGACTAAAATGCAAATAAAATATGAAAATTCAAATTTAGAGTTTTGAGTAGTGAATTCACTCCTTAAAACTCTAAATTTAAAGTTTTGAAGTTCTTTTTTGAAAATCAAAAAAACTTTATATTTGAAGTTATTGAGTTTTTTTGGAGACGCTCGAAGGTAGATATTTGGTACAATACAATTAACGAGCATAAATAAACATGAACAGACTTGATATTGTTATTACCTAACAGGCTTTTCATCGTTAAAAAATGGGAAAAAATATACAATTGTGTGGCAACCTTTGATATAAAAACTAGAGTTGTATCCCCTAAACCGCCGTTTTGTATCAGATTTCAATTTATTAATAAAATTTAAGCTTTATAAAACTAAAGGCAGAAACAGTTATTTTGGCCTCACATCCCTAAAATATTAGGACCGACCTAGTTGCTGGTTTGGTTGAAGACTTGAAGCAAAATCTGTTACCCAATTTGAGAGAAACAAAATGGAAAAAGAAGGCGAGAGGTAATCATCGCGAGGAAGAACAAAACTTTGAAGATTAGTTAAGAGCTCCCAACTTGATAATTATTTTATAATTGTTTATGCTTGGATAGCTTGGATAGCTTGGATTGAAAGCGAACTAGTTTTTTGGACTCTAATCGTAGGTGGAAGGTCAGTTGAAAATGTTCTTATTCAAATTAATGGCTATCGAATTAGTACAATAACTAGTAAATGCAAACGTATTTTAAAAGTGATATGTACCGAAATTCTCATTAAGATAGTGCCTACATATTGAAAATGTTACATCTTTGCTTCAACGATTATCCATCAGCATCAAATATACAAACTCACCTCATCAGTTTCCCCCTAATTATATGATTTATTTGCTAATTAAAAACCAGTGACAGAGAGAAAAACAAGATAATGGTTTTAGTCATACATACCTTCAAGCTTGGTGAATGGTGATGCAGCTGGTCAGTATCTATATACACACATCTATTTATGTTTAGAGAAAACTACATGTCAAGCACATTTTACTAGGTTCCTTTCACACAAAGAAAATTTTTAGTTATAAACCCCAGCCTGGAGTTTCTTATACTTGAAAAGCGCATGATTGCTTATGAATATCCGCAGTTGAGGAAGCACGAGAAAAATTATCCTATCATGACTTGGAAATTGCATCTTTTGTGTTTGCACTTAAGATTTTGATGGTCATACATGTATGGGGTGTAAGAATATTTTATATTCTGTGTGACCTATGTGTCTATTGGTTTAATATAAAGTTCATATTAATGTTTTGTATTCTAATATAAGAGTTGATACCGTGATGGATCGGTTTCGAGTAATGAGTTAGAATATGGGTGTATTGATAACCCTCCTGCTTTACCTTAGCTTATAAATATCCTTAATCCTATGATTATACACATATATATACAAGGTAGTAATAATAGAATATATTACCATAATGTAATATATATGTGAGTATATGTTGTAGTGCGGTTATAAAGAAGAGTTGTGTTACAAACATCCGTTTGATGGATATAAACCAACACGTCTCTTAGATTATTATAAAAGGACTCGTACTCCTTTTATCAAGACAACGTGAAGTCTCTTTACAACACTACACTAATAGCTTTTAATAAAAGGAGAGATTAAGGAAGGTTTGGGATTTCCTGTTCATCAAGGAAATCACCAAAGAGAAGGTTAAAGAGGAGAAGATCAATTGGTGGAATTGCATCCAAGCATGGATCAAAGTTAGTGTTTCTACCTTCTTTAGAAATGTGTTGGGATTGAATTAAATCAAATCTAGATTAGGTCTTGGGTGTAGATTTCATAATTGAAATCATAAAATTAATTAACATGTGGTATCAGAGCCTATCTAGATTTAATTAATTCATTCTAGAATAGATTCTCATTAGTTCATGAACATATACGGATGAATTCGTTTCAAAGAGTGTTCATGATTTAATTATTGAGATGTTTAGGATCGAGGCCGTATGTAGTCGTGTTTTGTCCGACGGTCTCGTAATCTCATTACTATACGGTCTCGTAATCTATCGAATTAGTATGACATCGTAATGAAACCAATGCACTAGAACCAGTGTTTCATAATTGTATGAAACTTTAGAATCTTACGATGCCGTAAAGGGCTTAGATGTCGATCATTGAATAAATGGGTTGTTGTTGATTTGGAAATTAAATAATCAGTCAACAATTTCGACAATCATAACGATCGATTTCATCAACGAAAAGAGTCGGTGTAATCAAAGAGCATAAAGACCAAAATGGTTAAGTATTTACGTTACGGAAAAGAATAATCATTTTGGTCTTCAATCTGAAAATAGAATTGATTGCATGCAAGATTCTGGAATTTACGTAAACGGTTATACAAGTTTGAAAAAGTCACCATCTAAAAGTTGTGAAATGATAGTTAATGCAAATGTGAACGGTCACTAACTAGCCGAAAGGTGACAAACAAAATAATAGCAGCATAATATTTCTTAATTATTTGATAAACATTATGGTTTATGAATGGATTCAAATAAAGTAATATTTAGCTATAAAATATTTTATTAATTCAAAATATTGTATATAAAAGGTGTTTAATTTAAAATGCTTCCGCGTATTTTAATGATAAGTAATTATGTTATGACATATTAACACAATTTAAGTATTTTCCCTTCGACCTTTTTAATGCTTATATGTATATAATATGATAGTCTCCAAAGTGACCTTGTTATATTACATATAGATATTAAAAACTATAAAGTTTATAATTGATCTTGATCAATGATGCTAAATGACATAAAAGTTTGATAGATCAATTAATTTATTATTTATATTCTAGGAGATCACCCAAAGGTGGATCATTGAATATGATTAATAATAAGAAAAATAATTAGTCATTTCTTACTATAGTTGATAATGTGTATATCCAAAGATAACATATTTATTTGATTAGTGTTTGTTTGATTAATATTAAAGTATTTATTACTAGCATCACTAAAAGTATTTGTATTTAAATATTGCCCAAAGGTTATTTAAAATACAAGTGTTAAAGTTTCTATTAGTCTAAATATATATCAAAGTCTCAAAGCACTAACGGGTAAACATGCATGAATGCTTGCAGCTTCATCAAATGTGTTTGCATCTGCTAACTCTGTGGTAAAGTTTAATGGCCTCAACTATGGTGAGTGGTTCGAGCAAATCCGGTTTACACTGGGTGTAATGGCTTTGGATTTTGCCATACTATCTGATGAGGAACCTTCAGCTATTGCAGTAGATAGCTCCGAATCTGAAAAGTCTCGTTATGAGAGATGGGAGCGATCTAACAGGCTGAGCTTGAACCTTATGAGGTTAACAATGGCGAAAAATATTAAGCCATCAATGCCTAAAACAGAGAAAGCAAGGGAATTCATAGAGAAAATTAAGGAGTGTTCACAATCGGAATTGGCTGACAAGTCGATTGTAGGAAGTCTCATGAATGAGATAACTACAAAGAAGTTTGACTGGTCTCAGCCAATCCATGATCATTTGACGCACATGTCTAATCTGGCAGCAAAGTTAACGACCTTGAGAATGGAGGTACATGAGCAATTCTTGGTCCAATTCATCATGAACTCTCTACCTCTTGAATTTAGCCAGTTCCAGGTGAATTACAACACCATTAAGGATAAATGGAACTTTAAGGAATTAAAGGCTATGCTAATTCAAGAGGAGGGGAGACTAAGGAAGATGAAAGATCAAGTTGCTAACCTCGTAGGTCTTGGAAGTGCCAGTAGCAGCAAAAGAACATCAAGTAGGAAGGACAAAAGGAATGTTAAGAACTTCGTGAAAGGACCTCAAAGTCAAATCCAAAAGGAAAAGAACTGTTTCTTTTGTAAGCAAGTAGGACACTTCAAGAAGGATTGTCCTAAAAGGAAGGATTGGTTCGACAAGAAAGGTAAACATTACAGCTTTGTTTGCTATGAAATGAATCTTGTTGAAGTTCCTAATAATACTTGGTGGTTAGATTCTGGTGCTACTACTCATGTGTCTCATATTAAACAGGGATTCAGTTCGATCCAGCCCATAAGAGGACCTGAACAGTACTTGTTCATGGGAAACAGGATGAAGGCACAAATAGAAGGAATTGGGACGTATAGATTGATCTTGGACACTGGAAGTCATGTGGATCTTGAAGGGTGTCTCTATGTACCTGAGTGTGCTAGAAATCTTGTTTCTGTTAATAGGTTGGACAATTTAGGATTTAGTATTAAGGTTGCACATGGTGTTTTCACATTGTACCGAAATGATTACTTTTATGGTAGTGGTATTTTATTTGATTCACTTTATAAGTTCAACCTTGATGCAAAGTTTTCTGAATCCCTATTTAATGTTGAAAGTCGAGGCATTAAGCGTAGCGCAATTAATGAAAGTTCTGCTTTCTTGTGGCATCAACGACTAGGTCATATTTCCAAAGAAAGAATTAAGAGGTTAATAAAGAATGAAATTCTTCCTCAGTTAGAATTCAGTGACTTAGATGTATGCATAGACTGCATTAAGGGAAAGCAGACGAAACATACTTTAAAGAAACCAGCCACAAGAAGCACTCAGCTTCTTGAGTTAATACACACCGATATATGTGGCCCTTTCGATGCTCCTTCATGGAGTGGCGAAAAATATTTCATCACATTTATTGATGATTACTCACGGTATGGATATACCTATCTACTGCATGAAAAGTCTAAGTCTGTGAATGTCCTAGAGGTATTCATTGACGAGGTGGAAAGGCAGTTAGATAAAAAGGTGAAAGTAGTGAGATCTGACAGAGGTGGTGAATTTTATGGAAAATTTGATGAAAGTGGACAATGTCCTGGTCCATTTGCAAAGTTACTTGAAAGTAGGGGCATATGTGCACAACACACAATGCCTGGTACTCCTCAGCAGAATGGTGTAGCTGAGAGGCGGAACCATACCTTAATAGAGATGGTTAGGAGCATGTTGAGTAATTGCTCATTGCCCCTTTCTTTGTGGATATATGCATTAAGAACTGCAACGTATGTGCTAAACCGGGTTCCTAGTAAGGCAGTTCCTAAGACTCCTTATGAGCTGTGAACGGGAAGGAAACCTAGTTTAAGACATCTACGTGTATGGGGTTGTCCAGCAGAAGTAAGGCTATATAATCCACATGAAAAGAAACTTGATTCTAGGACTGTCAGTGGATTTTTTATTGGCTATCCTGAGAAATCAAAGGGGTACACATTTTATTGCCCTAACCATAGTACGAGAATAGTTGATTCGGGTAATGCTAGGTTCATTGAAAATGGTGAAACTAGTGGGAGTGGTGAACCACGAAAAGTGGACATTAATGAAGTTCAGGTTGAAGTTTCTTCACCTGTAGTTCCACCTGAAGTAGTTGTTCCTATTGTTGCATCAGACTCTAATGGCACAATAAGAGAACAAAATGATGAGCCAGTCCCACTAGCTGAAGATACTGTTGATGAACATGTCATAATTCAAGAAGGGAATAGTGAACCACAAATACCTTTAAGGCGATCTGGAAGAGAAAAAAGATCTGTCATTTCAAATGATTATGTGGTTTACACTATTGAAAATGAATGTGACTTAAGCATGGATGACGATCCGATCTCATTCAAAATGGCCATGGAAACTGACAATTCTGAAGAGTGGTTTGATGCCTCAAAAGAAGAAATGAAATCTATGGATGATAATCATGTATGGGACTTAGTAGAGTTGCCCGATGGTTTCAATACCATTGGTTGTAAATGGGTCTATAAGACTAAACGTGACTCGAAAGGTAAACCTGAAAGACGCAAGTCTCGCCTTGTTGCTAAAGGTTTCACCCAGAAAGATGGCATTGACTATTAAGATACCTTCTCTCCGGTTTCAAAGAAGGATTCTCTTAGAATTGTTTTGGCTTTGGTGGCTTATTATGATCTTGAGCTTCACCAGATGGATGTAAAAACTGCCTTTCTGAATGGAGATCTTGAGGAGGAAGTATATATGGACCAACCAGAAGGATTTGTGGTCACAGGAAAAGAAAATTTGGTGTGTAAGCTGAGAAAGTCAATATATGGACTAAAACAAGCTTCTCGACAATGGTATATAAAGTTTAATGATACCATCACATCATATGGTTTTGTAGAGATCATTGTTGATCGATGTATCTACATTAAGATCAGTGGGAGTAAGTTTGTGATTTTAGTCCTATATGTTGATGATATTTTGCTTGCTGCAAATGACATGGGTATGTTACATGATGTGAAGAAGTATCTCTCTAAGAACTTTGAAATGAAAGATATGGGTGAGGCATCTTATGTGATCGGGATAGAAATACTTCGAGATAGATCACAAGGACTGTTAAGTTTGTCTCAGGAAGGATATATCAATAAGATCTTAAAGAGATATAAAATGGAGAAATGCTCTGCAGGAATAACTCCAATTCAGAAGGGGGACAAGTTCAGTAAAATGCAATGTCCTAAAAATGAATTGGAGCGTACAGAAATGGAAAGAATTCCCTATGCATCGGTGGTTGGGAGTTTGAACTATGTTCAAACATGTACTCGACCTGATATCAACTTTGTTGTTGGAATGTTGGGTCGATATCAAAGTAATCCCGGAATGGACCACTGGAAAGCTGCAAAGAAGGTTCTTAGGTACTTGCAAGGCACCAAAGAGAACATGCTTACATATAGGAGATCTGATCAGCTGGAAGTCATTGGATATTCAGATTCAGACTATGTCGGATGCGTTGATAGCAGAAAATACGTTTGGCTACTTGTTCCTATTAGCTGGGGGAGCAATATCATGGAAGAGTGGAAAGCAGTCTGTCATTGCAACTTCCACCATGGAGGCTGAATTTGTGGCATGCTTTGAGGCCACAATTCATGCACTATGGCTGCGGAACTTTATCTCAGGGCTTCGGATTGTCGACACTATAGCCAAGCCGTTGAGAATTTACTGCGATAATTCTGCAGCTGTCTTCTTTTCAAAGAATGACAAGTACTCGAAGGGTGCTAAGCACATGGAATTAAAGTACTTGTCTGTTAAAGAAGAAGTTCAGAAACGGAGAGTGTCATTCGAGCACATAAGGACGGACATGATGGTAGCGGATCCGCTAACTAAAGGTTTACCACCCAAGGCGTTCAATGGCCATGTAGAACGTATGGGTATTATAGATAAGGCTTTGCTATTTTAGTTATGAGATGCTCATTATGTATTTGACACTAAGAATTCACATAAAGTTATGTTTCTGATTTATTTATTATGTTATCATTAAAGTATCTGTATACACTTATGGTTTGTAGATAACATATGGTTGGTTTGAGAAATAAAAGTTCTTCTCATATAAGGATTTATATAAAATTAGAATTGATTTGTGATACATGGAAGGGACTATGTCGTTTTAATGGCATACAACCGCCATGATTCGATCAATTCAAATTTTAGAAAAGATCAAGTGAACTTGATATAAAAGTGCACATTAAAGTTATTTAACCCTTAAGTTAACACAAAGGTCAAGTGGGAGAATGTAATAATATTTTATATTCTGTGTGACCTATGTGTCTATTGGTTTAATATAAAGTTCATATTAATGTTTTGTATTCTAATATAAGAGTTGATACCGTGATGGATCGGTTTCGAGTAATGAGTTAGAATATGGGTGTATTGATAACCCTCATGCTTTACCTTCGCTTATAAATATCCTTAATCCTATGATTATACACATATATATACAAGGTAGTAATAATAGAATATAGTACCATAATGTAATATATATGTGAGTATATGTTGTAGTGCGGTTATAAAGAAGAGTTGTATTACAAACATCCGTTTGATGGATATAAACCAACACGTCTCTTAGATTATTATAAAAGGACTCGTACTCCTTTTATCAAGACAACGTGAAGTCTCTTTATAACACTACACTAATAGTTTTGAGTTATTCTTGGGTTCACCCCCTAGGGTGAACCTTTAGATTCACCAACCAATAGAAAATTATCATTTTAAATTTAGTATCTTTTAATTAAGGAAACCAAATAACTTGGCAAATTATATTATTTTTTCAAAATAAAATTTAAAAATAAATAAAAATAATATATAAAAAACGAATTTAAAAAAAAAAAATGTTGTCAACAAAACACTAAACCCTAAACTCTAATACTAAACCCTAAACTCAAATCCTAAACCCTAAATCCTTGGGTAAACCCTAAATCCTTGGGTAAACCCCTAAACCCTTGGAAAAACACTAAACATGTTGTCAACAAAACACTAAACCCTAAACTCTAATCCTAAACCCTAAACCCTTGGGAAAACCTTAAACCCTTGGGTAAACCCTAAACCCTTGGGTAAACCCTAAACCCTTAGGTAAACCCTAAACCCTTGGAAAAACACTAAACATTTGGATAAATTCTAAATTATAAATCTTAAACACTAAACTCTAAATCTTAAAAATAAATATTTTTTTTAAATAATCTTTTTTTAGAACTATTGTTATTTTTATTTATTTAATTTTTTATTTTTTATTTTAAAAGCATAATATAATTTGGCAAGTTATTTTGTTTCCTTAATTAAAAGATACTAGATCTAAAATGACAACTTTCTATTGGTTGGTGAACCTAAAGGTTCACCCTAGGGGGTGAACCCAAGAAAAAGTCAATAGTTTTTACTAAAAGGAGAGATTAAGGAAGGTTTGGGATTTCCTGTCCATCAAGGAAATCACCAAAGAGAAGGTTAAAGAGGAGAAAATCAATTGGTGGAATTGCATCCAAGCATGGATCAAGGTTAGTGTTTCTACCTTCTTTAGAAATGTATTGGGATTGAATTAAATCAAATCTAGATTAGGTCTTGGGTGTAGATTTCATAATTGAAATCATAAAATTAATTAACATGGGGAAAAAATTATCGTGTTCATGGACCATAAAAATCTTAAGTACATTTTCACTCAACCCCTTGATGGATAGATCGCATTTTTTTAGACATTGGTCAATCGACCGAGTGCGCATTGAGATCGTTCGATTGCGACCATTTTGTCGCCTTTTGGATTATATGAGCATATAAAGTACAAAATTATGTAGATGCGTCGCTTTTACCAATAGATGAAGACTTTCCACTAATAAGATTGAGCTCTTTTTAACAAATGATAGGTAATTTATTTAGCTTCATATGCCAGATGTTTGAGGTCGATCTAATGGTGCAATGATAAGTGCCAAGGTTGAGCTGATCCAATCAAGAAGCAGTGATGATGTGGAGGTGGAGTAACAACTTTAGGCGGGAGAGTTTGCTGAGTCTTGAGTTGTATATCGTTTAGACTATAAATAATGAGTCTAAGAGTCTTTGAGAGGTTGTATAGGAAGTGAGCAAACTTTGAGTTTGAAGGTGAAGAAGATGAACTGATTTTATTTCATTCTTGCTTTGGGCTGTTACAAGATAGAACTAGTCTATTTATACACAAGTTCTAAATCGTAAAACCCTAATAGTGAAAGCACAGGTGTCATCATCCTAATGGAGGAGTTTGATCAAGGGTTTGAAACCTATTGAACAACTTTATCTCTTCTGTCTTCTCCGTACCAATCTTCTGTGCTTTCTTTACTTCATTCTTGTCTTGTTGTGCAGGTACAGTCACAGAAGACCGTTGAACCGAGATGGGCTTTGTGACAGAATTGGGCTTTGTGTTGTTGTTGCCCAATTCTACCTTTGTATCATTAACAGTCCCCCGCAAACTTGGTGTTGGAGGTTCTACTACACCGAGTTTGATCCTGAGACGATGAAACGCAGAGACTTGCAAGGATTTGGTGAATATGTCCGCGATCTGCTGCAGTCCTGGCATGTGTTTAACAAGCAGAGTTCCAAGTCCAACACGTTCACGTACATAGTGATGATCTCTCGTAAAATGCTTCGTTTTGGAATGAAACGCTGGATTGGCTGTGAGAAGAACCGCGGAGAGGTTGTCACAGTAGAGCTCAGGAGTAACAGGAAGTGGAACCCCAAGCTCTTTGAGAATATGACTAACCCAAGTGATTTCAGAAGCGGTTTCAGAGAGAGACCTGTACTCAGCCTCCGTTGAGCTCTTTGATATAGTTGGCTGCTTGCGTGATGACCAAGAAATGAGATTATGACCGAGAAAAGTGCAGTAGCCTCCTGTGGATCGACTAGTTTCCTTACACCCATCCCAATCACTGTCACTGTATGCTCTCAAGATGCTATCAGTGAATTTGTTGAAAGAGATTCCCATTGTTACAGTACCTTTCACATATCTCAGAATTCTCTTCAAGTGTTGAAAGTCAGAGACTGTAGGCTTGTGCATCTTTTGGCAGACATAGTTGACAGCAAACTGTATGTCAGGTCGGGTTAATGTAAGGTATTGGAGCTTTCTAGCTAAGCTGCGGATATAAGTGGGGTTTGAGAAGGCTTCATCTTGATCACGAGTTCTTTCAGGTTGAGTTGGTAGTGGTGTTGGCATGGGAGTGCAGTGTTCCATAGAAGCAACAGCCAATAAGTCTTCAGCATAAGCTTGTTGAGACAGAAACATTCCCCCGGTATGAAATTGCGCTTGTATACCCAAAAAGTAGTGAAGTTGACCCATGTCCTTCATTCTGAAACGACCCTTGAGCTCTTGGAGAAAACGTTGCATTGTCTGAGACTCATTGCCTGTGATCACCATGTCATCAACATATAATAGCAACATGATGACATATTTTCCTTGACTGAAGATGAAGAGAGAAGGATCTTTAATGCTGCATAAAAAACCAAACTCCAAGAGATAGAGACTAAATTTATCAAACCAGGCGCGAGGAGACTGTTTTAAACCATAGAGAAATTTATGTAAGAGCCAGACATGATCGGGATGATCTTTATCGACAAACCCGGCTGGTTGAGTCATGTAGACGGTTTCAGTTAAATCACCATGGAGAAAGGCGTTTTGCACATCCATTTGCTTCAGATTCGAGTTCATAATTGTAGCTATATGAAGCACAATCCTCACTGTTGCAGTTCTGACAACAGGACTATAGGTTTCTAAGTAATCTATGCCCTCTTCTTGATGATTTCCTTTTGCCACAACCCTTGCTCTTCTTTTACCAAATGTACCATCAGCGTTTAGCTTGTTTCTGAAAACCCAGAGGCTGCCTAACACATTCATGTTTGGAGAACGTGGAACTAAGGAAAATGTTTTAGTTTCTTTGCAGTTTACATATTCCTCAGTCATTGCTTCTGTCCAACCTTCGTCTTTCAGAGCTTCAGATACCGTCTTAGGAGTAGGAAAAGCCACTTTGCGTGACATCAGAACATATCTGGGGTTTGGTTTAACAATACCCGTCTTGGCTCTAGTCAGCATTGAATGAGTGTTAGCTGTAGAGGTTGAAACCTGAGGAGCTTGCACGTCTGGAACAGCTCTCTCAGAAGGCTCAGAAGTAGTAGCAGAGACGGTTTGAGTGGTTTGGATAGGACCAGAAGCGGCGCTTGAGTGATCAGGTGAAGTATAAGTTGACGGTCTTGAAGCAAGCAGAGGGAAATCTGATTCATTAAACAGACAATCCTCTGAACTCACACCAGGTTGACTAGAAGAAACAGCCGTAGAGAGAGGTGGAACAGAACCAAACTGTATAGGAATCTGCTGTGACTCTTGATGGCGACTAAGTACAGATGAAGCAGCTTGAGAGGTGGAATTTGGTTGCATGAAACTTTGCTGCCAAGCGTGATACAGAGGAGTCGAGTTCTTCTGCTGAAGATGAAGATAAATATTGGCAAAAGGAAAGTTAGTCTCATCAAAGATCACATGTCGGCTGATGTAGAATCTGCCAGTTGGAGGATATAAGCATCTGTATCCTTTATGCTTATCACTATAACCCAAGAACACACATTTGAGAGACCTTGGATCAAATTTATGAGAAGCATAGTCTCTCAGTGTTGGGAAGCAGGCACAACCGAAAGTTCTTAAGGCTGAGTAGTCAGGAGTTTTGCCAAACAGTTTCTCATAAGGTGACATGTGATTCGGTAAGGTTGAAGTAGGCAGAAGATTAGAGAGAAAATGAGCAGTTGCAAACGCTTCAACCCAGTATCTTTGTGGCAATTTGCTTTAAAACAACATTGAAAGACCGAGTTCCACAAGATGACGTGCTTTCTTTCCGCAAGCCCGTTCTGTTGGGGAGTGTGAGGGTAGGACATTAGCTGCTTGATTCCATTCTGTTCCAGATGATGTTGAAATACTTTACTCGTGAATTCTCCTCCTCCATCACACTGAAATGACTTTATCTTGCAACAAAACTGATTTTCAACAAGTTTCTGAAATATTTGAAAGACTTCAAAGAACTCAGACTTCAACTTAAGCGGATAAAACCAGCAGAATCTTGAATAGTTGTCAATAAACACCACATAGTATTGAAAACTTTGAAACGATACAAGAGGAGACGGACCCCAGAGATCACAGTGTATCTTTCAAGGGGTTTTGAAGCTACAAAAACATAATCATAAAAAGGTAGTCTAGTACTCTTTGCAAGTCGACATGACTCACAGAGTTTATTCAAAGATCTACTGATACTAATAGCTTTATTTTCAGACAGCAGCTTGAGAACTTCTGGTTGAGGATGGCCAAGACGCATATGCCAGACTTCATCAGTTGCAGAGCACTGGCGAGAAGAGTAGAGCACTTTCAATCCTGGATCCTCAATCCTGTAGAGCCCATTATTGTTGTTGCCTGTCACTAGTAGCTTCTTTGTTGACTTGTCATTTATCCGAACACCATCACAATCAAATTCAAAAGAGCAAGGATAGTCTTTGGTAAGCTTTGAAACAAACATAAGAGACTTTGCAATTTCAGGGCATACAAGTACATCTTGAAGAGGAAGATTACCTGATGTAGAAGCAATACTAGCACTGCCAGTATGAGTATGAGTACTGTAAAAAAAAGAAGAGTTCGCCCTAGTTTTAAAAGCTCCCAGACACAGAGTACGAGGTCGCCGCACAACTTCATCTCCCTCGACGCTGGCGGCGGCTGTGCTCGCCGGCGTCGTCTTTCTCCTTCCGTTATGAATAGCTTCTTCCTCTATCTCTGTCTCGTTTTCAGTTTCGTCACTATGTCAATGTCTCGTGCTTCCGTCGATGTCTCTAATGATAACCGTTTCGTCGCTGGATTTACTCAGTCCGAGTGTGAACTCACCGGATTTCGACTCTCCCCCGTCATAGCTCCTCCTCTTCCTCGCGCCGCCGCCGTTTCTTCTTCCTCTCGCTTCGCCGTCGTCACTCCTTCCACTCACCTCACAGTCGCCACTCCTGCTCGTCTCCCCGTTGCTCTTTCCATTCGTCTCGCCGTCATTCCTTCCACCCGCCTCGTCGTTTACATGGCCGTCGCTCGTTCCACTCGCCTCACCGTCGTCCCTCGTTCCACTCGCCTCACCGTCGTCCCTTCCGCTCGATTTGTCCTCGTCAATCCTTCCTTCATCGTCCTCGACGCCCTACGACTCCGTAACCCCTGCACTGCCGCTCCCCAGCCTGTCGACCATCACATCTCCGTCACCGGCGTTACGCCCCCTCCAACACGAGCCATATCCCGCCGTCCCGACTCGTTTTCCAGATCTGCTCACGTACATATGTGTATGGGCTTTCAAAGTTGGGCCTCAAATGGTCCTTCTTCAACTCTTACACCAGGGCCCATTTTGATCGATGTTAATTTGGAAGAGCTAGATCAGTGTCCACACATCCCATGTCCTCTCTCGCCTACCTCAAACCCTGTAAGTTCAAAGTTTCCTTGGCAGCCGCACATCAAAATTATTGAATCTAGAACTGTCACAATGAGGCTCCATGTTGTCTTGGACTTGACATCCGCTGTCTCTCCGGACGAGCTCTCTATAGCTGAGGTTCTTGATTATATTTTTAGCTGCCACGGCTTTCACGGTTCTTCGCAGATCTATTCAACTTCAAAAGTTGTACCGTCGACGACTCTGCGTGTAGTCCTATTCCGGCAGTCCTTCCGTATCTCACTGCAACGTTATCTAAAATTAGCATTTGCCGACCTCTATCCTTCAGAGGATGTACCGTTGACGACTTTGTGTGTAGTCCTACTCCGGCAGCCTCTCCGCACCTCACTGCAATGTCGGGAGATCCAGACATCTTCAGAGACGGTTTTTAACTGCTCTCAAAACCCATCGGTTGGGTTATTCAACGTCGATTTCAACTTCTTTGCGTTTCTTCGAACGCGGGCTCTAGGAATACAAGTGAAGCTTCTCTACGGGTTTCTTCTCTCCTTAGCCACATCAATCATTCGTCATGTTTTAGTTATTTTCGTTTATCACTTTACCGTCGAGAATTTTTCCGGTTGTAACCGACTTAGCCCTTGGGGTGTTTAATTTTAATATAAGCATTTGGTGTTCAAAAAAAAAAAAAAAAAAAAAAAAAAAAAGCATTGCCAGTATGAGTTATTGGCAGAAACTCTCCATTACCAACCATGATGGTGTCGTTTCCTATGTAAGGTTGAGACTGAGTGAGATGATGTGGAGAGCTTGTGACATGAGTAGTGGCTCCTGAGTCAGCATACCAGTCATGTCTTGGAAGATCAGTAACATCAGTAATCCTCATGGCAGCAAGAGCCGCAGGAACTTCATCAAATTGATAACTGTTGTTGAATCGATGCCAACATCTGATAGCTGGATGACCTGCTTTACCACAAATCTGACAGACAACACCAGGATTGTAACTTGCAGAGGAGGCTGAGGATGAAGAAATTTGTTGAGGGAACCCTCTACCTCGAGTAGAGTAAGATCCTCTGCCTCTGTTGAATCTGTTGTTCCCTCTGCCACGGTAGTTGTTGTTGTAGTAACCAGATGATGAGTTGGAACGGTTGAGGTTGAAGGCCTGATGAGGAGACACACTCACATCTGTGTAGGCTTGAAGTCTATCATCATACCCCATCAACTTGGGAACAATATCTTCAAAGGTAGGGGCGGGAAGCATGTCTATAGACCCTTCTATACTCGTCTTAATAGGTTCATACTCTCTGCCTAGACCATGGAGAGCAGCAAATATCTTCATTTTCTCATCAACCGGATAGCCAACAGTGGTGAGCTGGTCACAGACAGTCTTTACTTCTTTTAAGTAATCATTCATGGTTTTGTCACTACAAGAAAACATCGGTATTCTGACGGACATTCCGACGGAAAATGATATCCACGGAATTTCCCGAGGAATTTCCTCGGAATATACCGACGGAATTCCGAGGAAACATCAATCCGTCGGAATATTCCGAGGAAATTCCGACGAACTAGTGATCGATCGATGCGTTTTTGGACATATACCCATCGATCGATCACATTGTTACGCTTTGGTCCATCATAGTGATCGATCGATGCGTTTTTGGACATAAATACATCGATCGATCCGTTTATAAAAAAACATTCGAGATTTTGAAACCCCAAACACTAGTTCCTCAGAATTTCCTCGGAATATTCCGAGGAAATTCCGAGGAACACTTGATATCCTTGATCGATCGATGGGATAATCTCATCGATCGATCACATTGTTACGCTTTGGTCCATCATAGTGATCGATCGATGCGTTTTTGGACATAAATACATCGATCGATCCGTTTATAAAAAAACATTCGAGATTTTGAAACCCCAAACACTAGTTCCTCAGAATTTCCTCTGAATATTCCGAGGAAATTCCGAGGAACACTTGATATCCTTGATCGATCGATGGGATAATCTCATCGATCGATCACATTGTTACGCTTTGGTCCATCTTAGTGATCGATCGATGCGTTTTTGGACATAAATACATCGATCGATCCGTTTATAAAAAAACATTCGAGATTTTGAAACTCCAAACACTAGTTCCTCAGAATTTCCTCGGAATATTCCGAGGAAATTCTGAGGAAGAAAAGGGTTTCCTCGGAATTCCCTCGGAATATTCCGAGGAAATTCCGAGGAAATAGGGTTTTTAAACCGAAAACAACGTTTTGTGGTTTGAATAACACCTATATAACCCTTATTAAGTGTCTTACGTTCATTATGAAGTCAAAAATTTGTTCATTACCCTATAATAAACACTTTTCCGATTGTATGAACGAAATCCCCACAACATAAGAGAAACACTTATACACTTTAATGAACGGTAAAGGGAATACTTACAATTCGTTTTGAAATTTGTTATTTTATGGTTTATGCTCATCTATACAAAGAATCTTCAATGGTATGCATTACAATTGTATAAGAAATGAAATACGGCAAAAAAATTGATGTTTGTAAACCCCAAACACTAGTTCCTCGGTATTTCCTCGGAATATTCCGAGGAAATTCCGAGGAAATTCCGAGGAACAATATAAATTAATAGAAATACATGCACAGGATATTCTTTTTCCTCGAATTAATGAAAATATTCCGAGGAAATTCCGACGGATATTTAAGTGGCCGTCGGAATTTCTTCGGAATATTTTCATTTAACCGGGCAAACAAGACGCCAAATATTTTGCGAAAATTGAAATTGAAAATACTGAGGGAATTCCGACGGAAAATATCCGTCAGACCCAAGGTTTTATAAACTCGAACCGCATCTTCTTCCCCATTTATCTCTTCTTCCCCATTTCTCTCTTCTTCCTCTCCGGCGATCTCTCTCTCCTTCCGGCGTTCTCCACCTTCTCTCGCGACGATCTCTCCGGCGAATCCTTTCCATTCCTTTACAAATCATGTAAGGACCTTATCCCACTCTCTTAGGTCCTATTTGTTAGGTTTTTAAGTAGATTTGATGATTTTAGAAGTTTTTTGATAGATTTTTGTTAGGGTGATTGGGTAGGATTGTGATTTGTTGTGTAATAGGTTTAGAATTGTGATTTGGTTGTGTTGAATTGATTTAGAATTTTTTTTATAAATTGTTTATTATTTTTGTATTTACAAAACGTTTATATAAATTCGATTTTACAAAACGTTTTTGTATATAAATTCGATTTTTGGATTTATAAAAGATGATTTCACATTTATAAAAATATTTATATTTATTAAAACTAATTTTGTATTTATAAAACATTTTTTTGATTTATAAACACTATTTGTTTATTTTTGTATTTATAAAAACTATTTTTAAATATACAAAACGTTCTTTGTATATAAATTCATTTTTTGGATTTATAAAAGATGATTTCATATTTTAAAATTAATTTTGTATTTATAAAACATTTTTTGATTTATAAACACTATTTTATTATTTTTTTGTATTTATAAATACTATTTTGTATTTATAAAAAGATGATTTCATATCTATAAAAATATTTATATTTATTAAAACTAATTTTGTATTTATAAAACATTTTTTTTATTTATAAACACTATTTTATTATTTTTGTATTTATAAAAACACTATTTCCGAGGACTTTTTTCGTCGGTATGTCGTCGGAATAGCGTTATTCCGACGACATACCAACGATTTTTTTCCTCAGTATGCCGTTTTCTTGTAGTGTGTCATTCTTGGCTAAAGTTTGCAACTTTCTTTGTAGTTCAAACAGCCTTGACGAAGAGACCCTTGTGAAGTGTTTGGCTATAATAAGCCACACATCTCGAGACGTGACGCAAGGAACGGTGAGACTAAGGAGATCTTCAGAGAATGAGCCGAGAAGCCATGACTTTATCACCTGATCTATTTTCCTCCATGTTTGGTGGTCAGGGTTTGGTGTCTGAGTGTTGGTGTTGTTGATTCCAGGGATAGTAAGCGAAGTTGGTGGTGTTGCGAACTCGCCAGTGACAAAGCCAAGAAGCCCTTGAGCAGAAAGAAAGGATTCAAACTGAGATTTCCAGAGAATATAGTTATGTTCGTTGAGTGTAATTGTAACACAGTTTTTGATGCTTAGAGATGGAACTGAAAGATGAACCACAGACAGATTGTCCATGGCTCTGATACCATATAGGAAGTGAGCAAACTTTGAGTTTGAAGGTGAAGAAGATGAACTGATTTTATTTCATTCTTGCTTGGGGCTGTTACAAGATAGAACTAGTCTATTTATACACAAGTTCTAAATCGTAAAACCCTAATAGTGAAAGCACAGGTGTCATCATCGTGATGGATCAAGGGTTTGAAACCTATTGAACAACTTTATCTCTTCTGTCTTCTCCATACCAATCTTCTGTGCTTTCTTTACTTCATTCTTGTCTTGTTGTGCAGGTACAGTCACAGAAGACCGTTGAACCGAGATGGGCTTCGTGACAGAATTGGGCTTTGTGTTGTTGTTGCCCAATTCTACCTTTGTATCATTAACAGGTTGGCCATTTACGGGGAAATTGTGTGGGACACTGATGAGAGATCTTATGTTTATAGGCTCAAGGTCTCTTTGAGATCTTGAGATTGTAACTGGTTCGATTAGAGTAACAATACAATACTGTGCTAGTGTGCTCTATCATGCAACCAAAATTTATGTTCGTTTACTGAAAAATCATAATTTTCCATGACTCTTTTTTCAAACATCATATTTACATTCTGTCATTTATTTATTTTTGCACTCAAAACTACAAACAAACTTTTTTATATTGTTTAATTCTTTTCTCTTGAAGAATTTAGAGTAACATTAGTTTATGGATTTGATCCCTAATATATTAATGCAATTTGATGTACAAGTACATTTAAAGATAACCTTGATGATATCAACTCGCAAATAAAAAACAGTAAATTTCGTTCTTATAAATCGCAAAATGGTTCGTACCGGATGAAAGCAACTCGCAACGAAAGCGGTGACTAAAACCACACAGGTTCCGTGCATGAACTGTGGCGTTGGGAGAGATCAGAAAAGAATTGAGATTTTGATCCGAAAGCTTCCGTTCCAGAGAATCAAGGGGGAGAGGGCTTAAGAGAAGAAGAAACGAAACAAATGGATTCCGCAAGTACACGAGTTTCATTGTCTCTCTTCGGACATGGGCTATGTTCATATGGTTTATACATGATCAATCAAATTTGAAAAAGCTATTATTGGGTCATATGTATTACACTGAAAGTTGTGGATGATACATAGACATTCATGTAGCTTTTTAAGCAATACAATATTTTCATTTGGATTTTAGACACCAAACAGTTACAAAGAAAATACCAAACTGTTACATTTTTTCACTCTCATGCATGGATCTCAAACTCACTCATGGATAGTCCGGAAGGGCTTGTATGTCTTGACACTACTTATCAGTCCAGCGATGGATCCAGCAGCGGCTAACAGGGAGACGATCAAGCAAACCCAGCACAACATTTTCAGCCCAATCCATCTAGAAGAGTATTTCTTAACCTTAGTTTGTGCTATGTGCATCTCCACGGGGAAATAAACCGTTAAAGGCCAGAAGGAAGCTGCTCCGATAAGACCCAAGATGGCGTTGAAGAAAGGGAATATCATAGCTACCAAAGTTGTTATAACCACATAAGCTGTCCTCCACACTAGTCTGAAGAGGTTGATGCTAAATTTTCCAAGGAATGGTATGTTTACTGAATATTCAGATGTGATGAACTTGTTGTCAGGCCAGTTTCTATTGCATTTCTTCTCAACAAACTGGAATATGGGCTGCGCGAACACCTGCAAGAAGTATGTTTCTTTTTCATTAGCTAAACTGCGAGAAAGTTCAAAAACAAAACAATCTTTTTCTCCTTTTGGATTTGGTTTTACCTGATAGGCACCAATGAGATGGAAAGCAATGCAAGCGTTTGCAAAGTCAATGAGCCAAAATGGCTCGTAGAATCCGAAATCGGTGAGGAAATCTCCAGGGGCTTTGTTTCCAAATGCAGCATATCCAAGACAACCACATAAGATGTAGAAGAAAGTGGTGGTTGATACTCCCACAAAACTTGCTCTTTTCATAGCTTTGTTCTCTGCTGGGCTAGATCTCAATGTGTCCTGCAAAAAGTATCAAATTTTCACCGGTTAGTGTATGCAAATCCAGTTTTGTCTCATGTGTTTAACTTAAATTATATTAAGCCGTCACTTTCTAGTCGACATATACACTGTATTGTACTAAATACAGTACACTAAAAAAGGTGAAAACTAATATCATTAAGAGACAAACAAATTAAGGACTATTTTGTCAACTCATTAAGCTGAAGTCCATTGCTAAGAATGAATATCATTGTTTGCTGTCTTTGAATGTGACATCTTCTCACTAATATGCACATGTTATACCTTTAAGCTAAAAGACAGATTCTCTTCTTTTTGACTCTTTTGTAGTAAAAGTGGTCCACAGAGAATTGATTGTCATTGTCAATAATTTCGAACCACAATTCTATTAAGAGGTTCATATTCAAAGCAAACAAGACTCGATAGTAAACTGATTGATGATTAACTTGCCTGAATCTCAATGAGAACCGTGGCGTAAGCATATGCAAACGCTATGTCTCCAACCGCTTGAAACGATCTCCATATCTTCTGAGCCGCAGTTACATCAACTCCTACCACCGTTCCCGTCATATTCGTCTTACCCACTTTCCCACCTTTTCATATCGTAACATATCAACCGTTACTTTATTGTTTTATCTATCTTGTTACAATTATTGATATAGGTACTTTGAAAACTACAACTTGATGACCAAGTAGTTGTCGTTTCGCAACTAATTAAATCTTTCAAAGATTTGTATATGTACCTGCGACCGTCGCGATGGCTAGGCCAATCCCAATACTTGCGTAAGCGAAAGACATAACCGCAGCCATAAGGGAGAGAAAAGAGAGCTTGTGAAAGTTGGGGATCTGGCTAAGAAGGATTTGAATGATCCCGAAGGCCGCCATATATGGATAGTTTGATATTGTACAATCTGCATGGTGCCCTTTATTGTGGTAACAGTTCGCTTTCCCGATCGCTCTGCGCAAGAAACCATACTGATCACATCAATATGGTAGATAACTAAACTGTACATTTGGTAACGGTCATAAAGTAAAATCACATATTCACACATAGTTGACTTACACCAAACTAATAGAAGCAGTGATGGTGTACCCAACAGTGATTCCTATCAGATTCCCATACTGTGCCACTCCACAAAGCTGCACTTTCCTACCACCTGTCAATTTTCAATAATTCCGATGTATTATTTCAGGCCATGATTATTTATTACATTTGTTTTTAAGCTATTAATTAATCTTTTGTTTCATACATCAAACATAAAACACTCCACGGAACTATACTAGTATATATAATAACTCCATCTACGTCAAATACCAACAATAATGCTAATACTACCAAAACCTTTGCCTCATATGTCAAACTATTATTTAATTTCTGTTTTCCTCGGGTTGCACAGTTTTGGATCTTTATAAACAGTACAAAACCGTGAGTTATTTAAGAAAAGTTTCAGCCTAATTAATTATTTCAACAACCGTTGTATAGTTGGAAATTGAAGGACGGTTACCACACTTTTGCGTTCAATTCAATGTTTTACTTAAAATGATTTGAAGTAAAACCTCATTGTTTATTGAACTAGACAACATACTCTAAATTATTTGAAGTATGTAATCCTTATGAAAATAATAGCGAAGTCTAATTAATTTTTCAACAACCATAGTTTATGATTAGAAAATTAAAAGGACGGTTACCACACTTTTACATTGAACTCAGTGTTTTACTTAATAAAAATAATTCGTAAAAAATAATCGTTTATTAAACTAGACAACAAACTTTAAATTGCTTACGAATATAATCCATTTATAAAAATAATAACCAAGCCTACTTAGTTATTTCAACAACATTTTTTATAACTAAAAAATTAAAAGCACGGTTACCACTGTTTTTATATTCAGTTAAATTTAAATATTTAAAAGGACATGTATCATTTATAAGCGTCGACAAAAAAATCAATTTATACGCAACAGTAATTTATATACCCGAGAGATTTTTTTTTCTGTAAAACCAAATTGGCAGGAAATGTTAGAAAATCTATAAATCCATTACTTTAGCTACATTCCTAACCACAACTCATCGGATGCATAAGCTTTTCGATTGTTTCAAAAGATATCAATGATGATTTCTTATGATTGATCTTATAGTTCGTAACATCAACTATTTTATAAACCACGATCATTGTTCTATATAAACTCATTACATAACCAGTTTTGTTTTATTTCAAATTGACCTAAAAGTTACTGTCGCTTATAAATTATAATATGTGTTTTTTAATACTAATATATATTTTTCATTTTAAATTAATATTAGTATAAATTTTTAATACTAATAATTATTTTCCTATTCTGACCACAATAGTTTTCCAGACAAGGATCGGCCTAACTAAATACGAGACAAAATCAGTATATTATTTTAACGAAAGAGAGCGTGATTATTGGGAGTTCTTAGGGTTGGGTTCTTAACTGAACATAAGAACATGTTTCTTAACTTTTAACTAAAAAAATTAAGAACCAGTTCTTAAATAAAAGTTTTAAGAACCGGTTCTTAGCTTTTGTAGTTAAAAGTTAAAAACGAGTTCTTATATTCCGTTAAGAACCTCAACCCTAAGAACTCTCGGATAATCATGCTCTAATCTCTCTTTTTTTTTTAAAAGGAACCAACCATGCCTTAAAAATTACTTAACAAAATTGAATTTTTGGTACAGAACCTTTTTCAAAAAAAAGGTTGGTCTAAGAAGTGTCTATTTTTCAATCTTCTTTACAGTAAAAAGTTAAAAAAAAAACAAAGAAAAAACCATACCGAGGTAAGATCGAACAACGTCCATGTAAGTGTAGTTTCGTTTTCCGGTGAGGGGATCCGGCGCACGGTAGCAATCAGCGAGCATCGTAGAAGTGAAGTACGTTATAAACGAGAAAATGATCAGAATCAAAGTCCCTGCTATCCAACCAAGCTGAGCTATGGCCCATGCCAACGACAACACTCCTGAGCCTATCACCGCCGTGATAATATGCGCACTCGCCGTAAGCCACGTCCCCGTCCTCTTCTCTCGGCCATCGTCATCAACGTTCTTTGTGGGATCGGACATGGCGTAGACGTCGGCGGATTCCGCCGCGGAGTGACCGTGTTGATCGGTGTTGAAACTCTTCATAGTGAGAGAAGAGAGCAAAGTTGGTTGACAGAGAGAAGAAGATAAGTAAATGTGTAAGTCAGAGAGAGAGAGAGAGAGAGTAAACGAAGAAGTCTAATTGTAGTCAATAGATATGTGTTTACATAATATCATATATATAGGCATACCTGTATATGAATGCATATATATATATAGTGTGATGTAGCATATATGCCAACGAGACGTATACGTAAATACGTGTTGAATTTCAACTTTTATTTTCTTATAAATGATTTAAATGTTTTCTTTTTAATACGGCTTGGGATGTGTGATTGCTCCAGACTAGATATGAGTCCACCTATAGAGGGAGGATTTAATGTTCAGATTCTATAATGATTATTCGATTGTTTTTTTAAAATATAAATTAATTTACAGAAAAATTGCACGATTTTTTCTGTATGATAATAGTACCTTTTGATACTTTAAGCTTACCAGTGTTGAGTTATAGAAGAAACAAATATTTATGATTTCTTAATAATAATGTTTCAGATATACACTTTAAAGAACTTGTAACTAGTTAGTCTAGTTTATATTGTTAGATCAAATTCTTTTACCCCCTGAAATTCATAATACACATTCCCAAAATTTCGAAGATGTACAATGTTAAACTAGATCATAATGAAACCTTCCCTAACTTTATACCTAGAATATTATCTTCTTCTTCTTTTTTTGTAACACCTAGAATATTATCTTAAATAGTAATTTTTAACCAAAATAGCTATTTTTAACTATATATTTTTATTTCCTTCCAAAGATGTTCAATTTTTTCTTTTATTCTAAAAAACTTTAGAAAGTAGATTTTTGTTTCGACAATTTAGAAATATTACTTATTGATAAGAAATTGTATTTAAAAAACGCGTATCATGAAGCCAAGAGCGTAGTTGTAATAAGTTTACCATAAAGAATTATAATTTCATTTGGTTTTCAAAATTAGTTTAGATTGTTCAACCAGAATAAATGAAAAATGAAAAAGTTTGATTTAGCGAAACAAAGTTAGAAGTTAAAATAACGGTTATTTTACAACAAGGTTGCCTTATTTATTTTTGACTAAACAAGGTTACCTTATATAATATTTATCACTACTAATCAATTCTGTTCTCTTGGTAAGTTGGTAACTGGAACAGGTTCCACGACCTCAATCAGGTCAAATAATACAAAATTGGCGCGCGGATTTTGAATTTTCGGTTTTTGGTTATTTATTTAACTAAATAATGTATTTGTAATATTTGATGTATTATATTCACCAAGTAAATAATTTTTTTTGGCATCTTAAACCATCTATTTTCGATGAATATTCGATATCATATAAAAAATTGAACAAATAGACGTAATTAGAGAATTGTAGACGATATATAAAAACAATGGTCATTAATGTAAAATATGAAGAAATATTATATTATGACTTAGTATGACATAAAAGATTATAAATTAGTTATACATGTTTAAATAAAATAAAATGATTTTTAAACTTCTATGAAAAATTTAACATATAAAAAAAGGCGATGAATTAGTCATCAAATTGTAAATAATTTCATAATTTTATTAATAATAAATTATTTATAGTCTTTGTTTTTCGTCAAGATAATTATTAAATGTTCATAACATTAATATATTAAAAGACCATATTATGAAAGCCCATGTTGTAACCGTTTTTTCCGGGAAGTGTAACAAAAAAAAATTACATTTAACTCTTCGTTTTGTTTAAGGTTGTGTCGGTAAAAGATTAAAAAAAATCTCTCTATCTTTTTCAATGTTCAATTTGAAGCTTATTATGCGGAAATCATACGCAAATATAGGTAATTGGTTGGAATCTCTATATCTTTATATTCTTATAAATTTTAAATTTATTGTTTCTTCTTCTGCAAGCAAATCAATTACCGAAGTAATAGATCAATTGGTTGGAATCAAATCTATTCTTATAATTAGTATAATTATGGTTACAGTTTCTATATTTAATAGTTACATTAAAGATACGACATTGAAGATATTTTGTTTGGATTAATAGAAGATATTGGATTTTGAGTTTGTATTTATTGATTTGTTTTTTTATAAAACTTAGAAAATCAATGTGATGATTGGTTGGTTGATACATCCTATAAAGAAAACGAAAACTATAGGTGGTTTGAATATTGTACATCGATCGATGCATAATGTAAGTTGACTATATAAAACTTGAACATGATCATTTCAAACTAAAGTATAGGTAGGTTATATGCATTTGTTATATTGTAGTTAATATATTTTAAATATTACATAAGTCAAGTGATTCACGTTTTTGTAAAAATAAAATTCAAGTTCATTATTGGGCCGTACTCGTACGTAATAAGCTACGTTAAATATGATGTATTTTTAGATTTATTTAATGACATTAAGTTTAAATTTGATTAAGGAAAACTCATTAATTTAACGGGAAAAGACAAGCATTAAAATATGTAGGTTTATTTAATGACATTAAATTTAAATTTGATTAAGGAAAACTCATTAATTTAACTAGAAAAGACAAGTATTAAAATAGGTCGTTTAATTTAATTTTCGATGGCATGAAAATGTAAATAAGTTAGAAAACTTAGGGATATTTTTTAAAGGATATTTCTCTTTTAATAACAATAACAGAGATGCACTTTGACAAAAGCAAATGTTAGATTGTTATATAGAACCATCGTTTTTTTTGCTTTTAGGTTATATTTATTTTCAGGTGCTTTTCTAGAAAACAACATTGACTAATTTACTTCAAAATGTGAAAAGAATAAAAAGAGAATTAATGGACGTACCCTATTTAAAATTTTAAATGATTTAAGTTTTAATGAATTTTTAAATGATTTTAGATTAACTGTAAAACTTATTATGATTTTAGATAAACTACCACAGCTATGATATTTGGATTTTCTAAAAATTAAAACTCCAACAAAACAATTTTAAATCGGTAAACACCTCTTAAAATCTTAAATTAAAATCTTTTCAGTAACCAAATCACTACAAGAAAACATATTTTTTATGAGGGCAGTATTCGTTGTAAATTCGTCGTAAACGGGGTGTTACGACGAATTAACCTCGAAAGACGTTTCGTTGTTAAACGACCGTCGAAACGGAGGTTTCGTCGTAAACGACTCGTTACGTTTACGACGAAATATATTCCTCGTAAAGCGCATGGAAAGTATTCGTCGTAAACGACACGTAAGACTTCGTGGTAAAGCCCACGTAATGATTTCGATGTAAAGCACACGTAAACATTTTCGTTGTAAAGAACACGTAAACATTTCGATGTAAAACCCTCGTAAATCTTTCGATGTTAATCACTCGTAAACATTCGATGTAAACTCCATGTAATGTTTACGAGGAGTTTACATCGATTCTTATTATATTATTATTAGTATATAATAAATTTGAATTTATATTTAATATTTGAAATTTAAAATGTTTTAAATTTTAAAACGAAATATATAAATGAAAAAAATATTTTAAAAATATATTTAAAAGTCATACAATATTTAAATTCATACTACAAACAGAAATATAAAAAAACTACATATTGTCGAAGTAGTCGGTGGGGTTGCTCTGTTGTTGACAGTTTGGATCAGACTCTTCGGGATTTCGTGATGGCAACCCAAGAACGGCTCGTCTCTCACTCAACATTCTCTGCATAGTCGGGTTTCCCACTGCCATCACGTCTAGCAGATCCTCAAGAGAGTCTAAATGAACCTGCTGGCTATCCATTCGAGCTTTCATCTGAGAAGTCTCTTCATCATGTCTCGAAGTGTATGACGAAGTTGCCCTTTCAACTTCGTTAACAGAGCCTATGCCGACTATTCGTCCCTTCTTTTTAGGAGCCACCTATAAAATTAAAACTTATATTAATATAGTTAGTTATGTTAAAATATTAAAAATAACGTAAACAAAAATTTTAAGTTGTACCTCTTCGAAGATTTTGTCGGCCTCTTCGGTGGTCAATGTGACGGGTAATCCATCGGGAGACTGCTGGGTTAGTTCCGTCTCCCGTTCTTCAATCCGAGCAGCCGTTGCATGGAAGAGTTTCTTAGATGCAGGATCCACGAAAACTCCGTCGGATGTGACGTGAGTCATCTGGAATAGCTCAGACAGAGATGGTAAGACTCTCGTCTTCTCTAACTAGAAAAAAATATATATTAATATTAAATTTAATTGAAAAGTTTAAAATAAATATTAAAAACAAAACTTACAGCTTCTAGACGGACTCCTGCATGAGATTTTTGTCCGGTTCTGTGAACCATGGGCAAATGACCATCTTTATCCTTCGTTCTTCGAGAAGCAGAGCCCGAATTGGCCTTTTTGATCTAAGAGGGTAGCTTCCAATAGACGATGAGGCCATCCCACACATCCGTCGTGAGCTCACTGAGCTTTTCCTCATACCCGTAGATCTCCCACTTGTCCTTCCCATCGGAGATTGTGTTGCAAAGGCGGGTCTTTGCCTTTGCAATGAATTCCCTCTTCACCCTCTCGGTGATTCCGAAAGACCAATTCCACATTTACTGAAACACAAAAATTTTGAAGAAATTACAATTAATAATAAATATTTTAAAATAAAAAGTAATATTTAAAAGTGATAATTTAATTAAATTTAAAAATCTTACCGCAAAACATTTAAACCAAGTGATCTTAACGTGATTTGGTGTCATGCTCCAGTTCGGATATGCCCCGTCGTAGTAACCCTTAATCATCGCCGAAACACTCCGGCTAACACAGTTGTTAGCCCCAAACCTGAAACAAAAAACAATTTAATTGTTAGAAAATAAAAATAATTTAAATTTTAATGTAATAAAAATTAATAACTTACTAATAAGTTCGTCGGGGTCTATGGGGGTCTAGAACTTCCAAACCCTCCCGTACGGGCTGAACAAGGAAATCCTCCACTGTATATCTCGCGTATGGTGCATATGAAGGCGCACGCAAATCTGGATGAACTGCACCTGCTGGGGCAGGCTGAGGTGCAGCCGCTGGAGGAGGAGGTGGAGGCATCTGCGGTGGAGGAGGAGGACTCCAAGAAGCTCTCTGAGAAGTCTGAGAGTCTAGAAATGCATCGGAAGATGATGGACCGGAAGAAGATGCACCGGAACCATCACAAAACAACTGAGAATAAGTAGGTGCTGCTGGTTTTCTCCAATGAGCCATCTAAAAAAAATTAAAAAAAATTTAATCAATTAAGACAAAATTAAAAAAATTATTCTGTCACCTAACTAATCACCTAAACTATTATTCCGTCACCTAACTAATCACCTAAACTAATTACCTAACTAATCACCTAAACTAATTACCTAACTAATTAATCACCTAAACTAACTTAAAAAATAATAGAGGAGAGAGGGGGGTACCTTTAGAGGGAGAGAGGTGTTTGGGAGTAATGAACGAGGCACCCTCGTTCTGGCGCGTCTCAATATATAGGGAAAGGCATTAGTCGTAAACTCCACGTAATATTACGACGAAGTTACCAGGCCCGTCTTTTTTCATTTACGACGAAGTTACCAGGTCCGTCTTTTTTCATTTACGATGAAGTTACCAGGATTCGTCTTTTTCCATTTACGACGAAGTTACGTGGAATCAGTCTTTTCATTTACGACGAAGTTACCAGGCCCGTATTATTTTTACAAAGATTTTAGTACGCTTAACCCTAAACCCCGAGAATGAAATCCCTAAACCCCAAAGTCACATATCATCTAACATCTTCTTCTTTACTTCTTCTTACTCTTTCTCCAACTTAAACCCTAAAACTCCAAATAATTTTTTTAAATCTAAAAAAATACATATTATATAAAACAACATTTGTTACACATACATTAAGATGATATAAAAACAATATTTCTTTAAACATACATTACAATAGAGAAATACAATATTTGTTACATATATTACATCACTCTAAATCGTTTTCGTTCTCATCACTATCATTACAATCATCATCGTCGCTTCTCTCGAACTCGTCTTCACGTGCTTCATCTGTCGCATCTTCGGGAATATCTTCATATTGAAAGTTTTTTGGGTCGATCAAAAGGATTTCATCAGTTTGTTGTTCAGGTACCTCAACTTCAGTGATAGCGTCTTCTTCTTGCAAGGGCGGTTCTTCTCCAGCGACAATGCGTCCACGAGGTGTAATTTTGATAGCAACTAACCAGTTTATCCCGGAAGTTCGAAGCCGAGGATAAGGAAGGAAGCTAACTTGCTCGGCTTGTGAAGCTAAAATGAAAGGTTCAAATTTGTTGTATCTTCTCCCAAATTGTAATCCACAACACCAAATTTGTTATACCGAATCCCTCGGTTCACAACAGGATCGAACCATTCACATTTGAAGAGGACGCAATTTAGCTTCAATAACCCCGGAAATTTTACTTCAATAATCTCCTGCAAGATCCCGTAAAAGTCTGTTTCACCTTTCACACATATTCCATAGTTACTCGTTGGCCGATGTCTCCCATACTCGTATGTGTGAAAGGTAAATCCTCGTGTGAAATACATAGGTGATGTGGTGACCTTTGAAACTGGACCTTGAACCAAATCATGAAACCATACGAGATAATATGGATAGTCATAATCAACCTGCACAAAGCAAATATTCTTAATTAATAATGAAGTATCAAAACACTTGCTTAATTAATCAATGTATGAGATATATTACGTACCTGTGATTTTAACCACTTGACAAAGTGCTTATCTTTCCGTGTGTCCACATCAGTTGCAGATATTCCTGTTATTGCTTCTTCAACTTGAGATACAAACATGCTGCAAATTAAACAAATGATCAAGGCATATATAATTAACTTCAATTCATATAATTAACATTCACAAAAATATTTACCTTTCAAAGTAACGGGTCACTGCATCCTCGCAGTTAAGCCGAATATAAGTGTGGGCACTATGTTTATCCTCTTCACATGACCACCATACTTCTTTCGTTTTACCACCAAACCGTCCAATTTGGCAGAAAATGTCAGGAACACCATCAATTGCATATGATGTCGGTACTCCACCATCATCATATCTTCTTGGAACTCTTTTTCTCGTACGAACAGTTGGAGCAAAGTAGTACGATGTGAAGTTAGATGTTTCGGCTGTCAAACTCTCCGCAACTATTGAACCTTCCACCTTTGCAAGATTTCTTGCTTTTCCCTTCAAATGTTTCATCTGTCGCTCATACGGATACATCCATCCGTTGTGAACAGGTCCACGAAGCAATGCTTCATACGGTAGGTGGACAACTAGATGCTCCATGACGTCAAAAAATGAAGGAGGAAATATTTTCTCCAGATTGCACAATATGATCGGAATGTTCTGATGAAGTTGTTCGATGACTTCTTCCTTGAACGTACGTGTGCTAAGATCTCTGAAGAATGCTCAAATGGCTGTATATTGCAAAAGTAATCAAATTAATAACATTTCATAACATATGTGTATATATTATAAATTTATAATTACCTGCAAGTGCTTCATGGACATTTACTGGAAGGAGCTCGGCAAAAGCAAATGGAAGTAGTTGTTGCATAAACACATGACAATCATGACTCTTCATTTCAGAGAACTTTTGACCTCGTTCAACACATCTTGACAGATTTGAAACATAACCATCATGAAACTTAACTTCTGATGCAACCCAGTCAAACAAAGTTGTTTTGGCTTCTGATGACAACCGGAAGATGGGAACATGAACGTTTCCATTGCTTTTGATATGTAACTCACTTCTTGAGCAAATATCAGGTAAGTCCATCCTTGACTTTTTGTTATCTTTTGTCTTCCCAGGGACGTTAAGTATTGTATTCATGATGTTCTCAATGTTGATACCAAATGTAGTACTGTGGTGTAAATCCTCTGTTTACTAAATGCTTCCATACAGTTTCACTACGTGCAAATTTTGAATTCTTGCATTTCCGACAGGGGCAGAACATCTTACCGCTTTCCTGCGTGATCGGTGTATAGCCCGCCTGGTGCATGAATGCCTCTAGCCCGCTCAGAAATGCGTTCATCACCCTCCCGTCGGAATCTTTGTGCAAATACATCCAACTCCGTAACTCGTAAATACTATCGCCACGGGCCATTTTTTTCTTAGATTTTGTTTAGAAAAAAAAATTTCCTGATTTTTTTTTCCGTTTGTGTATTGTAAGGAAGAGAGTTGTGGGAAATGACATATATATAGAGAAATTTTCGAGTTTGGTAGGTGAAATATAACAACGATTTTACAAAGAATGTTTTACATGGATATAACAACGATTTTACATGAACTTACAACCACTTTACAACGAAATTAGTTAAGTTAAAGCACATAGAATACAAGTTTTCACCTAAATATAACGGTAACATGTTTCGTTGTAATATCGATGTAACGGTTACGACGAATTTATCTTTCCACGTACTTTCGTCGTAAACTTACATTGACTTTACGACGCAACTGTTTCGTCGTAAAGTTACATCGAGTTTACGACGAATTTTGGAATCCTCGTAATTTAGTTGTAAACGCCATGTAAATTTACGAGGAAATAATTTGCTCGTAAATCTTCGTTGTTATAGAAACGTTTTCTTGTAGTAGATATTTTTAATTAATATATTTAATAACAATTTTAATAATAATGAATTTTTTATTTATGGTTTAATAACATTTAATTTATTATTTAATACAATTACTTCAAACTCTCTTACGTCTTTTAAATATTTTGGGTTTGAAGTTACGCGTATCTTTATTATAATAAAAATTTACAGATTCATTAGCGATATACAGGATTTTGTTTTGGAGATATGGTATATATATAATGGATTCCATATCAGTTCATATACAAGTTGTTTGACTAGTAAAATAACAATTTACCATTTTTAGAAACCTATCAAACAACCTTTGAAAACAAATATATATATATATATATAAATATGTTGGTGTCTCTCTGTCACGTGGAAAGTCTTTCGCTGCAGAGGCGACATGTGTCCGTCACAACATTATTTGGGCTTCAGACTTATAAATTTTGGGCCTTATACAACTCTAATTTTTTAAATCCGGTAACCCACAAAGTCCACCTTTGAACCAGCAGCCGTAATTAATTATATATAGATAGATAACAAAAAAAATCCACGTCATCGTAAACTATTTTACCACTTAAATTATTTGTCGGTCTATTTAGGCTCTATTATTTATGATTCTAAACTTTGATTTGGGTCTATACAATAATATTATTCTTACTATAGTCAACTAGCAAATGAAAAATAGATTTGATTCATCCGCCAGTTTATTTTTCTAAGTTAATATATGGTCAATAATTGTATCCCAATTTTAATTTATAAATAAATAGAATGACGAGAGGTTTGAGAGCAAACATTAAAATCGATGTGCCGTTAACTAGTACTACAAAGCTCTGCACACATAAAATTAGCCATGTGTTTACCCGTAACTGAAGAATCGAACCTTACCAAATAAAAAACAAAATCGAAACTAAATCAAATTTCATAAATCAAGTATATTTCTATATATCATGTATTCTATATTTTTCTGAAACTAAAATATCAAAAACAAACGAGAACCGAACCAAAATCAATAACTATCTCAATTTGGAATATAATTTACAAATCTAAAATATTAAATAAACTTAGTTTTACAGTAACAAATATCATAAACTTATTATTTAAAAACTGAACTATCCAAAATGAATTATATGAATACCATTTACCTAAATTATTTAAAATTATATAAACTACCTGATAATTTATCCAAAAAACTTAAATCACCTATTTTTTTCCTGGTAAAAAACAATTTATCAATAAAATTTACTCAAATTAACCAAAATAATCTGAAACGCCCATAACCGAAAGAGACCCGATTTTGTTTTTGATATTAGCTGGTTCCCCACTTTGTTGTCCAAACTGAACCAAAAAAACAAAATATCTGAACGAGAATTGAATCAAAATTTATAAATAACCGAACATATCTTATATCTGTAGAATTAAAAAATAAAATAAAATATACTAAAACAATTCAAAAATAAATAAAAAAAGTTTGAATTTTAAAAAAGTATTATTCGAAAACATAAAAAAATATGATTTTTATTTAAATAATTATTTGTTATATATATATCAAGAACAAGGATATAAGAGTCTTTTGCCACTTATTGAAAATATATTTTTAAAAATGCCTCTTTAGTGATTGTAAAGATCAATAATGGTACCATGAATGTGGTAAACATGAGATTTCACCTATTATCTATTTAAAGCTAATATTTTCTTTTATTATGTCAAATTGAACTAAGAATAAGATATATTATCATATTATTCTGAATTGTTTTTTGTTAATTTTGTATTCTCTGAAAATATAAAATAATGAAAGATATTGTCATTTTAATTCTAAACCAAAAATGTTTATTAAAATAAGGGCACTCGCACCGGTTGAAATTCATCGGTCTCTAACAAATTTAAAAATATTAAAAGCTGAAAAAGAAGAAAGAGAAAGGATAAAAAAAAGAGCAAGAGTGGTACCTGTGGGAAGAGCTTTCATACATTTCTAAAGAATCGGTGAATACATGTGGTATCATTTTACAGGTTTTTTTATTTTAATTTTTAAAATTATAAATAACTAAATTATGTACAAAAATAATAAAAAAAATTTTAGTGAGGTACTCTACTTGCTATTTTACCACTAATGATGTCCTAACAATGTGATCTCTGAATTCTATTCATTATTGTTTTTTATAATATAGTTTTCATTCCACCATGATTTTTAAATGCTTCATAAAATTAATATAAACTTATATAAAACAGTTTTTATTATTAACTTTCCGTCCGCGGGACGATCCTAGTAATTTATGTAAATATGTCTGGACTGAAGAGTGGTGACGCTAATAAAGAGAAAAAGTTGAAAAAAAATAATTTATGTAAATATGTCGGACCAAAGAATGCACCTATAGTATTTTCAAAACATAATATACTTTAACCAATTTATAAATGCATTTACTGTAATTTATAATAGATACCCATAATAATGTTGTGCATATAATATAAAAATATTTCTAGATTCCCCCCTAACTGTAGATACTTTTTATATAGAAACAACATTATGCTACAATTTTAATAAATAAGACAATTATAAGTAAGCGAATTAAATTCAAAAAGTGAAAATATACTCCCAAGAGGCTTCTCATTTTTCAAACAGCTCTAACACCTTTGAAAAGACAAGTTGTTCCAATTCTTCAATGAAACTCTTTCAACGAATGAACAACATGTCTTTGAAATCGTTCAACAAGTGGCTAGTCATATTTTTATAATGATCAACAAAAGACTTCATATATGTGAAAGGTTGACTTCTTTGTATCCTTTACGGATTAGGTGTACTCACAAAATAACAAGGGTTTTCTTTTAATTCATAATTAAGTTATTATTTTTATTATATTTTGGAGAATGAAACAATAGTTTGGCTTCATTTGGATTAGGGGTGTTCAATCCAGATATCGGATTGGTTTCGGTTCGGTTCAGTTTTTTTCGGTATTTTGGTTAGTAAAATATAACTACTATTCTAAATCCATATTTACTTTGACTTTAATCTTTCACATACTTTTGAAAGATTTCAACTGGACAACTAAATTGATCAGTCAATCTTGTTGCTTTAAATCATTAGTATTTATATATATATTATTTAGTTTGAATATTTATTAAATAAAAATTTATATGCGTTATATTTTATGATCATTTGTAACTTATTATAACAAAAAAAAAATCTATTGATCACAAAATTTTCAGAGTGAGAATCTTCAAATTTCTAATAATATATAGACGTTTTGAAAAATTCAAAATATAACATATAAGAAAAAATATAAATGTTTTTATTATATATTTAATGTGATTTTTTAATATCTTTTAATAATATAAAATTTAAAAAAAGAACTAAGATACCAAAATTGTTATCAAATATTTATTATTCATAATAATTAATTTTCATATATACGTTAATCATATTAGGTAATTTCGTAGCTTCTAATTAAGGAAAGTGCAAAAACAAAATTTGGTAGATTATTTATCAATTCGAATATTCGATAGTTAGTTTAATAAAAAATATAATGTAAGTTAAGATGGACCAGCCTATTTTTTTAAGAATAGTATATTTTATATAGTCATTTATTAAATGAGAATTTATAATCATACAGTTCTATGATCATTCATATCGTTTTATAACTGAATATTTAAATCATCGATAACAAAATTTTCAATGTGAAATCTTTAATAAGTTTATAATTTATAAATGTTTTTGAAAATTCATTGAAAGTTTTAATATTAAAATATTTATGTAATCTTATGGTATATAGTTTAATCTATATATATATATATATATATGTTTTATTATTAAATGATATTTTTTACTCATATGGTTTTAAAATCATGTGTATCTTCTTATAATATTAAATAAAAGTTCATATTAATACAATTTTATGATCATTTGTAACTTATTATGACAAAAAAAAAAATCTATTGATCACAAAATTTGAAGAGTGGGGATCTTCGAATTTCTAATAATTTATAGACGTTTTGAAAAATTCGAAATATAACATATAAAAAAATATAAATGTCTTTATTATATATTTAATGTGATTTTTAATATCTTTTAATAATATAAATTTTTTTTTATTATATATTTAATGTGATTTTTAATATCTTTTAATAATATAAAATTTTAAAAAAGAACTAAGATACAAAAATTGTTATCAAATATTTATTATTCATAATAATTAATTTTCACATATATGTTAATCATATTAGGTAATTTCATAGCTTTTATTTATCAATTCGATAGTTAGTTTAATAAAAAGTGTAATATAAGTTAAGATGGACCAACCTATTTTTCTAAGAATAGTATATTTTATATAGTTATTTATTAAATAAGAATTTATAATCATACGGTTCTATGATCATTCATATCATTTTATAACAAAATATTTAAATCATCGATAACAAAATTTTCAATCTGAAATCTTTAATAAGTTTATAATTTATAAATGTTCTTGAAAATTCATTGAAAGTTTTAATATTAAAATATTTATGTAATCTTATGGTATATAGTGTTTAATCTATATATATATATATTTATTTTATTATTAAATGATATTTTTTACTCATATGGTTTTAAAATCATGTGTATCTTCTTATAATAAAAATGTTAAACCATTGATCATTAATTTTTAACATAATAATTTTAATAGTTTTAGTCATTTATTGTCGTTTTTAAAAATTCAAAATATAAAATATACGAAAAAATCTAAATTTTACTTTTATAGCTAATTTGATTGTTTAATTTATTTTAATAATATAAAATTAAACAAAAAATGATGGAGGAGATATAAATTGTTATCAAATCTTTATTATTAAAATCATTAATTGTCATATATATATTAATCATTTATGGTAATTTTGTAGGTTTTATTTAAGGAAAGAAAATAACATATCATATCATTATATCATATAGTTTGACCAATTTATGTATCTAACAACATATAAAAATCGAATGTGGACCTAGTTATTTTTCAATTGAATGTAATTGACTATCTAATTGAGTGCCACCTATGCATTGGGGCCTATTTTAATTAATACAAAATTGAGGTTACATCTTTTCAAATGTTTTTCAATTAATATATAGGGGATTTCTGGAAAGATTCAAGACCTACTTAAAACATAAACAAACCATAATGACATTTATTGAATCTTTCAACAAATGGCATAGGGAGGCAGCTCCTTTCAGTAACGCTTCAGAATCTGGGGTTATTTGCCTAAAACATCAAAACTCTTGGTGGTGGTGAATCTTCAGTTAACCATTGAATTTTTCAACAAATGGCATACGGAGGCAGCTCCTTTCAGTAACGCCTCAGAATCTGGGGTTATTTGCCTAAAAATTCAAAACTCGTGGTGGTGGTGAATCTTCAGTTAACCAGTGAACCCATAATTGTAAAGCAAGTAACGTCCGTGCAAGATAATAAATTTTAATTAACAAATCAATACTATTAAAACAAAAACATGTTTTATCTACTTACTAATAGCCAGGGGCATTAGAAGATGAAAAATAGTAGGCATTAGAAGATTACACGCGCTTCACGCGGCCCCAAATTGCGATCTTAATGGCGAAACCCTTCAAGCAAACTGCCGCTCCGAGCCTCGACGACTTCACCGGTGTATCCTTCGCCGGAGGGTCCCCACTGCTCTCTGTCCATTCCCCTTCTCTCCTAATCTCTTCCCCTACAACTTGCTATGGAATCCACAAATGAAATCTCTAGCAACGTACCAGCGCTTCAACCGTCGAATTCAGTAGCTTCTCTTGGATTGTCTCTCGCTCTTAACTGCGCAAGTGGTCCAATGGCAACAGATCTGCAAGGTAATGAAGGCGGGGCCTTTCTGCCCTGTGCTGACTCTCATGTGCCGGTCTCAAACACTACTCCATCGTCTCAGCCTCCTTTGTCTGTCTCTAACCCACCTCCGCCGTGTGTCGATACCATGAACACTCAACCTCCGCCTGTCTTCACCTCCACTACGGTGTCTCTGATTTCAACTGAAGCCAGAGAAGTTCCGCATGTCGTCACCAACACTACGTTGTCTCCGATTTCAACTGAAGCCAGAGATAAAGAAGTTTTTCCTCCAGACACTGAATCCAGTTCGGTTTCTATCCAAGCTGAGACTCAATTTGTGCCTTCATTAGGCTCCTGGGCTAAACCACTCATTTTCAAACCTGTTCCTACTCCTCTTGTCCCTAGTACGCCAAAAGACTATGATCTTGTACTTGTGGGAAACCAACTAGCTACTCTGTGGCCATCTCGTAATGATGAGATCCTGAACAAGAAACAAAAAGCAAGCATCCTACTCGTTCACTAGAGCTTCTGGTTGCAAAATTACCACCTCCAGAACTTAAAGCAGATGGCACTCTCCGGTTTCCTTGGGCTGCAAGATTGAGTCCAGAATCTCGCAATCTGTATCGGGCTGCTTCACCTACGTACAAACTAGATGGAACACCTGAGGTATCAATCCCATCTAAAGTTCTTAAATTAGGACCTGAGAACAAGGATGAGTATATCATATGAAAGTTTCATAAGTGCTCCTTACTTTCGGGTGGATTGGTTGATGCTGTTGCTAATAGGATTTAGGGAAGAAGCTGTAAGATCTCTTGCAAGAAGCTGAGTGATTCATCCTACATGTTTCATATCCCGCATCAACCTACTCGTCATTGGGTAATTCAAAGAGGAATTTGGCATATCGATGATTGTTTACTCTTTGTTTTGCCATGGATTCCGGAGGGATCTTTTAAAATACCCGAAGTTTCAACACTATCGGTGTGGGTTACTCTAAAAAATATCCCAGATTGCTGCTATTCAAGACTAGGAATTAGTCATATTGCTTCGGGCCTTGGAGAGTGTCACATCCCGGTTCTCCCAAACCGGAATGGTTTTGTTTTTCTTGATTATTAACTGGATTTAGACCAAAGCCCATTAGCTTTTATCCTTTTTTCTGCCCGTGTAGTAAACCCTAGGGGTTCCTCTTCTTTTCCTATAAAAAGGAGCCTCCTCCTTCTCTTCTCTCCCATTAGAAATCAGAGTGAAGCCTTGCAGAGTTCCAGAGAGATCTGAAAACCCTAGCCGTCAAGGTTTCTATTTTCTTCTCTCTCCTTCTCTCTCGCCTGCGTCTCTCTCTCTCTCTCTCTTTGGTGTTCGCCGTTTGCTGAAGGCTGGAGCCAAGCCGTTGGAGATCCCCGATGAACCGATCCAATTCTATGTCCAGATCTCTCCTTGTCTTCTTTCTAAATCTGGTCACTGGTGAGGTAAGGAACCCTAGTTCTCGTTTGCTCCATCTCTTTGTTCTCTTTTATCTTGGATCTCTCATCCCGGATTCTTTGGTGGTAGCACCAATTCTTTTTGTTGTAGATCTGGTTCGTGGAAAGCCATAAGCTTCGGATCTGGTTCTACTCTCTTTTCCATTCTCAGATCTAAGGCCAAGGTGAGGGCTTGTTGCAATCTCTATCTCCTTCTATTATTATCTCATCATGGTAGAAGTGTCTAGGTTGATCATTCATCCTTATTTGTTACTTTCTATAGATATACTAATATAAATAACTATACATATGATATATAGAAATATCTTGATGGTTGATGTGTGAAAAACATAGATCTATTGCTAAGGTTGTTAAAAATATGGTTGAATGATGTTTGAGGATTGAATGTGATGATTGTATTGATTGAGGTTATTATTATAAGAGGATGATATCTTTATAATTGGGAGATGTAAATGAGTAAGAGAAAGGCTTTAAGGCCTATGTGTGCTGGTGTAACGTGGTGGAATGACATATATGTATGTCTCGGGCGTTACATCGTTTCTTGTTGGGTTATGTGGCAATCATTTGAGTTGGCATGATTCATCGCCGAAGCGGGCATGCGGCGTGCCTGTAAATGAAGTAACGTAGAAGCGTGATGTCGTGGAGACAACGTGGAACGTATGAACATGGTGGCGGATCAAGCGAGAACCAATGTCGGTAACTTGATTGCGTGAAGCGTGAGACAGCGTGATGTCGTGGAGACAACGCAACATGAAAGTTCTCGCGCGACAACATGAGGAACGCGGGTACCGATTTAGGTGGCGTGGTCTCATTGTTGGCACCGCCGGAGTTTATCCTCGTTTCTTGTTGATTGCTTTCGATTTACTGAATGTTAAAGTTAGATGCTTATGTTATGTTGTGTGATGATTGTTGGTGATTGATTTCGGGGCTCCTGGAGCTTCCCTCACTGAGCTTTTGTCGAAATGCTCACCCCTCCTTCTTCCCTTTTCATTTCAGGTTCGACTCATATTGGTGGGTTTTTGTCAAAGACGTCCTGGGATCCTAAAGACACATTGTTTCGGCCTTGTGGTTGGAGACAAGTGTCATGATATCGCCGACCATTTCAGCTATGCTAGGTCGGGTGTCACAAGTGGTATCAGAGCCCAGGAAAGACTCTCTAGTCCTAACCTAGAGGGTCAGTCTCGACTCAAACCAATATGAATTGAACAAGTTCCTAATCTCTTACTTAATGGTTGAGTTTTCCCCTTGCTCCATTCGGAATTTGAGGCGAATTCCCAGTTAAGTGGAGTAGAGTTGTCACATCCCGGTTCTCCCAAACCGGAATGGTTTTGTTTTTCTTGATTATTAACTTGATTTAGACCAAAGCCCATTAGCTTTTATCTTTCTTTTCTGGCCCGTGTAGTAAACCCTAGGGGTTCCTCTTCTTTTCCTATAAAAAGGAGCCTCCTCCTTCTCTTCTCTCCCGTTAGAAATCAGAGCGAAGCCTTGCAGAGTTCCAGAGAGATCTGAAAACCCTAGCCGTCAAGGTTTCTCTTTTCTTCTCTCTCCTTCTCTCTCGCCTGCGTCTCTCTCTCTCTTTTTGGTGTTCGCCGTTTGCTGAAGGCTGGAGCCAAGCTGTTGGAGATCCCCGATGAACCGATCCAATTCTATGTCCAGATCTCTCCTTGTCTTCTTTCTAAATCTGGTCACTGGTGAGGTAAGGAACCCTAGTTCTCGTTTGCTCCATCTCTTTGTTCTCTTTTATCTTGGATCTCTCATCCTGGATTCTTTGGTGGTAGCACCAATTCTTTTTGTTGTAGATCTGGTTCGTGGAAAGCCATAAGCTTCGGATCTGGTTCTACTCTCTTTTTCATTCTCAGATCTAAGGCCAAGGTGAGGGCTTGTTGCAATCTCTATCTCCTTCTATTATTATCTCATCATGGTAGAAGTGTCTAGGTTGATCATTCATCCTTATTTGTTACTTTCTATAGATCTACTAATATAAATAACTATACATATGATATATATAAATATCTTGATGCTTGATGTGTGAAAAACATAGATTTATTGCTAAGGTTGTTAAAAATATGGTTGAATGATGTTTTAGGATTGAATGTGATGATTGTATTGATTGGGGTTATTATTATAAGAGGATGATATCTTTATAATTGGGAGATGTAAATGAGTAAGAGAAAGGCTTTAAGGCCTATGTGTGCCGGTGTAACGTGGTGGAATAACATATATGTATGTCTCGGGCGTTACATCGTTTCTTGTTGGGTTATGTGGCAATCATTTGAGTTGGCATGATTCATCGCCGAAGCGGGCATGCGGCGTGCCTGTAAATGAAGTAACGTAGAAGCGTGATGTCGTGGAGACAACGTGGAACGTATGAACATGGTGGCGGATCAAGCGAGAACCAATGTCGGTAACTTGATTGCGTTAAGGCGTGAGACAGCGTGATGTCGTGGAGACAACGCAACATAAAAGTTCTCGCGTGACAACATGAGGAACGCGGGTACCGATTTAGGTGGCGTGGTCTCATTGTTGGCACCGCCGGGGTTTATCCTCGTTTCTTGTTGATTGCTTTCGATTTACTGAATGTTAAAGTTAGATGCTTATGCTATGTTGTGTGATGATTGTTGGTGATTGATTTCGGGGCTCCTGGAGCTTCCCTCACTGAGCTTTTGTCGAAATGCTCACCCCTCCTTCTTCCCTTTTCATTTCATGTTCGGCTCATATTGGTGGGTTTTTGTCAAAGACGTCCTGGGATCCTTAAGACACATTGTTTCGGCCTTGTGGCTGGAGACAAGTGTCATGATATCACCGACCATTTCAGCTATGCTAGGTCGGGGTGTCACAGAAAGCCTATCTTAACTCATAAGCCTCGCTTGGATACTTCAAACATGGGGGAAGCTAAAGTGCTAGTTGAAATGGAGTTGGAAAGAGATTTTCCGAAACTTATAGCTCTGGATGATAAGCAAGGCCATATTTATCTGGTTAAAGTAGAATACACATGGATCCCTTCAATTTGTGAGATGTGGCGGCTTAGGTCATAAAGCGAAGAGGTGTCTTTTGCCTTCAAAACCTCAAGATACTTCTGGTACCTCAGGAAATCCAGAGGGTGTAAGTGTTGACATTCCCATTGTTGACATAGACAAAATCTTGCAGGAACAAAATGATGAAACAATCTCAGGAAGTCTTCATAAAACTTCTGCCCTCATGTTCACTCCCCACCGGAGCTGAACATAAACTTACATGATGTTACACACTTGCACTCAGACTTGGTTGTGGATTCTTAGGTACCAAATGATTCTTCACTTCCTCCTTTGGAATGCCAGGTTATTAAATATGTACCAAAGGAATGCCAAGCTTCAAAGACCTGTTCTACCCCACAGGTCCAACATGATAACCAACTAGCCCAGCCAACTTTAGCCAAGACTTTATCACCATTAGTAGGTATTGTATCTACTCCCATTTCAACTTCTATTATGGAAACTTCTCCATCAAACATTATCAACAGGGAAGTCCAAAAAACCTCTATGGTTGATCGCTTCAACACATCGGCTCAGGTTAGTGGATTTCAGAGTCTTTCTCGGTTCGCTGTCCTTGGTGATGTTGACATGGCCCCTGATGAAACAACGAGCTCGCTTGGGTTTACAAGGGGTTGGAGGGAATCAAGACCTCCGATCAAATTCCAAGATCTAGAATGGAAGACAGCGCAAGGGAGAGGAAAGCATGGCCGTCGCGGCCGTGGTAATACTCGTTAGTTGCTTGATCTCATTTCTCCTCTTGGATTCAGAGACGTTTGAGTGTTTCATAGCATTCAGATGATGTTTATCATGATTTGTATTCATGTAAACTTTTTCTAACTATAAGGTTTCGTACCTTATCATGAAAACGTTTTTATTTATAATTGAAAGCCCTTTGTCAAAAAAAAAAAAACTAATAGTCAGGAGGGTTATTGGTAAGTGAATTCGTATGAATTCTGAAAATTTTGAGATTCCATTGTTATTGGTTCTTGGATTTAAAAAATCTTAATATAATCCTTTGTTATTGGTTTAAGAATTTTCAAAATCCATTCAAATCCTTTGTTATTCAAAAAGTTTAGTTATTATTCATTTTTTTATTCTAACTAAATTTAGTGTTATTGAGAGATGAATTCTATTCATTTTTAGTCATAAGACTCAACGTTCAAAATATCGTATGTATCCATGTGATTTTCAAAATCCATACTAGAAAACAAAATAGTTGTACTTACCAAATATCTATTGCAATTTAAGTCCAAATTATATGTCTAAAACTATTATTTTTGAGTATATAATTACATTTATATTGTTTTATCATTTTTGAATAGACAATTTTATTTATAAATATTAAAATATTTTAAATATTAAAAAAATATATTTTCAAAAGCATTTTTGAATTTTAAAAAGAAAACTTGACAAAAATTGAAAAAAACAAATTCGAAAATTATTTAAAAAAATTATAAAAAGTTTAAATTAAAAATATATAATTCGAAATTAAAAAAAAAAATTTAATTTTATTTTTATTATTCTTATTATTTATATATCTACAAATAGTATTTTGCATTTTTAATGAAACTTTTTTTGTTCATTTTTTTTAGTTCTCTTTTTGTGACAAAAAACTTAAAAGAAACTATTTAAGAGAATTGCCCAATTTGTATGTATCACTATTATTATTATTATTTTAATTTGAAAGAAAAAAAGTAATACAAATGCATGCAAAATCTATATCACTCTAAAAAGTTTATGATCAAATTTCATAAGTCATTGTATATAAATTTTCACAATTCACATAACTTTTTTAAATCTATTAACTTATACATTTTACAAACTCTATACAAATTCATCTCCCAGTAAACCCCCCCCCCCCCCCCAAGGTTGAACATTACAAGATTTTCTATTATTTTTATTTATAGCTAATTTAAATATCATTAAATATGCACCCTAGCTTAAAATTTAGGAAGTAAAAACTAATTTATTGGTTTTAGAAATAATGAGTTCAAATTATATTAACACTAAATTTAATTAACTAATCAATTATATTATATTTATTAGTATAAAAGGAATTATATATACTTACTTATTCGTATATATTCAATTCTAATCTAATTTAAATGCAAGAAAACAAATTCTTTAAACACTTCACCAAATACATAATATTATAATTTTTACCGATAGAGTATTAAAATTAGATATATATATATATATATATATATATAATATTTAATAAAATAAATATTAATATTTATTTACTTTTAATATTTAATGATATGACTGAACATGTTATTATTGATATTTTTAAGTATAGTTCTACGGTTATTCCAACAAGCATGTAAAATACTTATTAAATAGAACCTATTAAATATAAAATTAATTAAAGAAAACATAAAACACAAGTTAGACTTGGGTGTTTTTGTATGTATTGGGATATGGGTTGAATATTTTGAATTTTTCTTCTAATTTATATCACATCATAGGTCTCATTCTGGTAAATTTGTAAGTACAAATCAGGCTCAAATATAACAAAACGATTTTGGTTCTGATTTGTAACACATCCTAAAATTCATAAAGTAGTCATATATCATTCGGATTCAGATTATATTGATTCGGTTCGGATACATCCGAATTTAAATTCAAAATTTAAAAACAAAACATAAGAAATAAATACTTATTATATAGAATTGGATATTTGAAGTTCTTATTTAAAATTTAAATACCTATTTTTAGATATCATTTCAAAATAAATATAGAAATAAATATTTGAAGTACATATTTATGTTTCAAATATTTATATTTGTGATTAATTGGGACATTAGGATAGGTTTTTCAGAATTTTTCGGGTTATCCATTCGGGTTTGACTAATAACACTTCGAGTTCAGATTTGTTTTGTACCACCATACAAGATTCATTCTTGTAATTTTTTCATTTTGGACCGGTTACGAACCATATTTTTGGTTTGGGTTTAGTTCGGACTTCGGGTTCGGGTAATGGATTATATGCCTACGTCTACTTTAGATAATGAAAAATGCGAGTATAAAAAGTTTTCACCGAGAAATTATTAAAGCGCAGATAAAAATCAATTATTATTTATGATATTTGGGTCCACAACATTTTAAAAAAAAAATCTTATTTGCAAAACTGACGGTCCAGGAAAATTATACATGTGACGTCACCAAAATCCCTCGCTGTTGAAATTTCCTTCAGTTGAGATTTGTTTTCAACGAAACAGTGATATTATATTATAACAAAACATGTGTCTATTATTAATGTTGACTGTTGGAGAGAAGTATGAGCCAATATGCCGACAGAAAAAAAGTATAGCCAATTTGGAGACGATGTAATAATACAAGAGTTTGTACATTATAGTTTTATTTTCTGGGATTATATTGAATCAAGTTTTTATAATTGTTTATGTTAAAATGGCAAATTATCATTTTTAGTTGTGGATTTAGAAAATTCTACGGTGTTATTAATTATAATATTGGCTGATGTCTTAAAAAATAGAATTAGTAATAGCATTTTAAAATTGTTAAACACATACATTCAAATTTACTATCATTAAAATAATAATTTAATTATTTATTGCATCATCAAGTATTTTTGTCAAAGAGTATGGAAATTGATGATCAATTAATCAAAATCAACTACTCACAACGTGTACGATTAAAATGCAGTTTCATGAACAATAATTGTATAACACATCTTTCTTCACAATACACATATCCATGAAACGATTTTATCTGCACAATACAAATAGTATGTACATTTACGAAGGATAACTCTCTACAACACTCGAACTGAAACTATGAGAGACGGTTCTTCTTGAATATTAACATTACTCTGGAACTTCTAGTAAGTTTTGTGTCAAAAGAATGTACAATCCTGGTTGAACAAAAAAAAAAAAAAAAGGATGTACAATCCTGTAAATCGCGGACTACCAAATCAAATTACTTGCACAGAATATAACATCCTCTATAAACTTGCTGTAAAGATTTATGTTTCGTTTTGGCTGTTATCAACTATTTTCAGTTGCACCACAATTTAATAGCAATATTTTTTAATCCAAGGCATCCTCAAATCCAATCATATCGGTGAACATGCGCAACATCCCCGCGTTGACTGCTTCCAACTACATCATACAGAGCCTTCAAGTATTCTTTGTATGGGTTAGAAAACCAAATTGAAATAAACAATTACACATAAAACCGATAATATGAAAACAATCAATGAAAAATGTTTTCACAAATGAGACCACAAAGTCGATATGATATTTATTTCCTTAATTCTTTATATTGACTTTGTAGTGCGACATGCCATAAACGACTTAGAGTCGCATGATAAAATTTTCGCACAACGCTCGTGAACAGTTTCTACGAACTACAAATACTATGAAACACTCGTAAACATATTATGGGAGATTTTTGATGGTTTTCGATGTGAAAATGTGTCGATGAAGAGTGAGGAGAGACTAATATTTAAAAAGAAGGCGAAAAACGACTTTCAGTTAATTGTTGCAAAATGTTCTCCCCTTAGCGGAGATTTACGGAGATCTTAGGAAGTTGATGTTACTAAATTTTTTTCATCAAGTTTCTCTCACTCTCATTTCTTGTTTAAATATCTTGACGAGAGATAGACTTCGTGTTATTTTAAGACGAACTACATATCGTTTAAATATGATGCTGTTTTTAGTTATGAAATATGCAAAAAACTGAAATTAATTTGGCCATAAAATGATCTTATTGGGCGTTAGACCTTTCACCAAAGCCCACACCCACGCCGAGCCGGTCAGACGATGGGCGACACATGCAAGCTCTCTCTCCTTCGAACCTTGGACCAATGTTACGTGGGTGAACATATTTATGCAACTCAAGTTTTGTTGTTCCACCCTATGTGAGCCAAAGAGAAATGACTTGTCTTTGTCTTTAAATCTTTTCAACTTGTCCACTTCATTGTTTCATTTCTCATTGCAAGTTTTCTAACGAACGATTAATCCTTGCTATAACGACCACCAGTTTGACCAGAATAGCCACTGAAAAAGTAAAAACAAAAGTCAAATTTTATATTTTTGTCAAAAGAGAGTTCCAACATCGTCGCTCCCTCTTGACGGGCACGATCTTCATTAATACACCAGTGCACACAACATATATACTTCTTCCTTTCTTTTTTTTGTGTGTGAGAAAAGCCAACAACTTCTTTAACAAAAAAAAGAGAAAAGCCAACAACTAGCCGCTGCATGTAATCGTGAGGATAAAGTGGACAACTGAATATAGGCTCTCTTCAGCTTCTTGTTGTTTGTGCAACAACTACTCTTGAAGTATTTTCTTGTATACGGAAACTACTCTGGCCATATAAACAATTCAACGTACTAAAAACAAAAAAAATATGTCATAAATCAGTTGAAAAACTGGTATAACTTGGACGGCTTAAACGATGGTTACAGGGAAAAACATATATTAATGATTGATAGAATGTTTGTCATACTTAGTTATCGGATAGCGATGTCCTTTCCAGTTAGTCATTTAATAATGTTCCACGTCATGAAAATCTTCATAAGACATTAACGGAGATATATATCTAAGAGTTTTAAGTGATTTGTATTAAAATGATAAATCCGTTGTTATTCAAACGTGGATTTTAATGACAAATCTGTTGTTATTCATACGTGGATTTTAAAAAATACTTTAAAATCCAATGTTATTGAACTTATCATTTCATAAAACACTCTGAAATCCACTGTTATTAAACAAAATTTAAGTTGGAGATTTTAGAATACTTTAATTGTTTCTAGAGTGTTTGAGGGGAGTTCTTTAGTTATAAAAATAAAAATTCAAATCTCACTGTTTTAGATGAGATTCTAGAGTGTTTTAACAAAAATCACACCAAATTCTCTAAGGGGGTGTATTCAATCGAAAGTTTTAGGTAATTTGTGTCAAAATGACAAATCCACTGTTATTGAAACATGAATTTTAAACTCATTTAAAATCCAGTGTTACTGAACTTGATATTTTATAAAGTACTCTGAAATTCACTGTTATTGAAAATATTTTAAGTTGTGGAGTTTTCAAGCTTTCAAGTGATTTTAGAGTGTTTGGGTGGAGTTTCTTAGTTAAAAAAATTAAAACTCAAATCTCATGGTTTTAGGTGATATTCTAGAGTGTTTTAACAAAAATCATTTTATTCTTTGCAATTCCTTAAAATCATGTAAAACTTCATTAAAAATCAAATCACCTCAAATTTTAAATTGAATATATCCCCTAATTCTCCTGCAATCATCTAACCCCTAAGTCTTTGAAGTTGATTGATCTCTAGTTATCTGTATTTGTCATTTTTAGAGCTGTAGGTATATTAAGTCTACATAGATCAAAGCCACAAGAGTTTCTTTGATTATTAAATGATGAATATTTTTGACCAAAAAAAATATAAAATGATGAATATTTTTTTGGCTATTGGTATTAAATGAGATATTGAAACTATAGTTAAGATTTATGATTTTCAGCATTATTTACCAAAAGAACTGATAATATATATATAAACACTATGTATTTGTCAACGACTCAACGGTAATAACTCTTGACTAATTACAAGTGGTGGTGATCTTTTTTGAAAAGTGGTTGCGTTTATTTTGGAGACATATATAAGATGATAAAACCATTAATTATCCTCTGAATCGAAGACACAATTCAAGAAGATAAATTTAGGTGTGGGATATCAATCTCACGTCAGAATATATTTACCAGAAGATAGCAGTACAGTCGACAATCTACCATTTTTGGAAACAGAGAAACAATGTATATCACAACAGCTGCATTATCGTTCCAACTGTGATTACGCGTGGGATATACAGAGAAGTGAAGATTATAATCATAGCAAAGAGGGATAGGAAGAAATTTTTTTCTCTATTGTCAAATTGGATTATCTAATTTATTAGGTCCATAAACATTGCTCTATCTTGTTTTTCCTTTCTTTTTGCCAAGGTAGAGTAGCACTTAGATTAACTTTTTGTAAATCTGAACATCATTAACATGATATTAACATTCTTAGCAAAAAATATATTTACCAGGAAGAGATTTGGCGATATCGCTAAAGCAAATATAAAGTAGTTTTGGCATTGCAATACATGGTAAAGTAATTGACCAAACGAATTTTATTCTTGCTTTTCTTTAGTGCAATGTCTATTTCAGTAGCTCTTATAATATACGTGAAAGGTTCATATTATTTACAATACAATATAGTTTATCAAATTCAAAGACACGTGAACGAGTTTGGCATAAAGTTGGCCCCATAAAAAATCCAAATTATCAACCTACAATGCTTTTAAGCAAGGAAAAAAGAACTTTGAATTATTCTTTATGCATGTCAGTTTTTCCTAAGAAAATCTTGTTCTCATAGTCGAAACCCATTAAAATTAAAATTTCTAACCGATGAAATATATAGTTATAAAATGTATTTTAAGAGAAAAAAATTACCGTAAATGCAGAAAATTCGATTGTTATTAAAATATTCTGAGCAAAATGGACGGTGTTAATGTTATAAAAGGACGGTATTTTTAATGAAACTTTACTGCCGACTTTCTGGAAAGCTAAAAACAAAAGTAAAAAATAGTCATAAAATGATGAAATAAACATTACAAATTGGTTTATAAATATCACCAAAGTAGTTCTCGGATTCCCATTTCAGTCATATCACCTGATTTCTAAATAATCAGCCAGACCTTATCGACCGGAGTAGTTCAAACACGACTCAAATAATACTTTAGTACTTTGACTTGAGAAAAACAAAACTTCAGTTCATGTAAGTCTTTGATACTGATTGATTGAATGTCTATTATATTTATTTTAATATAAAATTGATGCAACTTATTTGGAAGATATCAAGACGCTGAAAAAGAGTTTCACCCGATCAGAGATCATCTATGTACCACGGGCGCAAAATTCAAAGGCGGATAGTCTAGCACGCAGTGCTAGAAAACAGCCGTCTTTCGTCGTTCACATGGATGCAGATTACCCGGTTTGGTTCACAGAGTCAATATGAATCTGTATCGTTGATGACAAAAAAAAATATAAAATTGGTTTATAAAAATGATTCGTAAATAAATTCAAAGTAGTTAAGAAAATAAACAATATATTTAATTCAATCTAAAAATATAAAAAGTGTTTATTTCAGGTTTTAACATATCATAGTCTAAATTTACTAAGTTTTTCTCTCTGAAATTTAGATCTAAAATAAAACTATTATAAAAAATTATAAATATTTTGTGTTGAGTTTCAAATCTGCATACATATCATTTACCAGTATCAACATCCATTATATCTATGATGAAGTTGGTGCGTAGATGATCTTTACATATAAAATTGTCAAGATGGTTATTATAGAGATGAGAAAATATTTCTCTTCCAAAGATTCTATAACAATTAGACAACAATCAAAGAGTAAAGATTTGTTAGGAGGTGGGTGTGTGATTAACTATAGATTTTTGTCTAAAGATCAAGATCCCGAGATATTACTCCTGTGGAGGTGGGTGGTGATTAAAAAATAGAATTTTGTCTAAAGATCAAGATTCCAAAATACTACTCATGTGGTCTTGTTGATAGAAGGAGTAATTCCTTAAGAAAGACGGGTTAAACTCTCTTCCTTTAATTCAGACCATGAGGATATCCGATAATCGTTTGCCTGGCAAAAACTTATTTTATGGCTGGGTTTTTTTTTGGTCAAACTAAAATTTTATAGATTCTTATTCTCCATGTGTTCATGAAACATGAAAATAAAGCCACATAGGCTAAACAAACAGCTAATACAAAGACGCAAATACAACATAGAAGGATAGGGGCATACAAAACGCTTAAACAACTAATGACGTCGAGAAGTCCTCTAATCTCAACGACCATCGAGCTGTAAAGTAAGACGACGCCTTGGAAATTAGAGACCACAATCAGTGATATAATTCCCAAGATTGAAGCAGCAACAAGTGCACAATCAACAATCTTCAACATAGCTACAAAGCCTTTGATTAGAACTTCAGTGTTAGAAGTATCTCTAATCTTCAACATTACACTCCCTGCAACAAAACCACATAAATTAGATGATGAAATTGGGAGAGGAAAAAACTCCATAACGGAGGAAACCAGACAATGAATAGATATGTGATGCATCAATTCATTAAGCTGCCACAACTGAAAAGACTTGAGTACCACAAAGATAGAACTTCATACTGTAGTAAAGGGACCACGAGAGAGTCCAAAATACCAAACCAAAGATATCAACTCATCATCCAACATTAATTTAGAGAATCTTTCTGATAAAACTTGGATAAATGGACGAGGAAGAGAGATAGAGATGGTGATGGGGATCGACCAACCCATTGTTGAATCAACAGACACAATGACAATCATACTCAACGGGAGAGTAGAATGTATGAAATCACACCAGCAAAGAACCACACTACAATCTGCAGGATACCAATATTTGGAGACAAAGCTTGTATCACCAACATACACAAGAGAAGCAACCTCATCACATAACACAAAAGCCATATTCAACAAACAAGATTCCAGATCTGGAGCTTTTGAAACCGGTTGAGAAAAGGCACAGGATGTCTCAAAGAGCAGAAGAAACACGAGACTGAAAGGTGCGTCAGGAAAATCTGGTGGTTCTGGCGGAGAGAGAGCTTCAGGCGGCGGTTCTGTCGGAGAGAGAGCTTCAAGCGGCGGTTCTGACGGAGAGAGAGTTTCAAAAGGCGGTTCTGGCGACACATAAGGAGACGTACGGGGGGGGGGATCGGGAGGAGGACAGAACTGCGACGGAGGTGGCGGAGGACGGAACCACGAAAGAGAAGACGAAATCACCAACGGAACCATGAGAAGGGTTAGCTGCTTCATATGAGGGAAGGCTGCGCAACCGTGCTGAAGTTGCAGAGATCCATGGAGGCGGCACGTTGGGGACTGAACCAGGGAGAGTTTCACTTAGGGCGAACTCGGTTTCATTTTATGGCTGGTTAAGAGCATTTCCAACGAGAGAATTTAGTTTTGGGATTCTAAAAGTATATATATATATATATATATATATATATATATATATATATATATATATATATGTATATTATATATGTGTATGTAATTGTGGAGTTCTAAACTTTACGGGACACGTAACCCAAAGTATCTGATTTTAGATATTTTAGGTTATGTTTTCCGTAAAGTTTAGAACTCCGCAATTACATACAAATATATATTATATATATACATATATATGTACTGTTAGAACCCTAAAACTAAAATTCTTCGATAAAGTTGTTATAAACTCTCTCCCCTCAGTTCATACCTCAGTTCAGACCCTGAGCATCTCTTGATAAATAATAACCATTTACGTGGCATAAATTTATATTATGGAAAAAAAGCTGACTTATGCATATTGTCTAGTCAGTTCCTAAAGTTTACAGTTATATCTAGACACTAGTTAACTCATTAAAAATTTTGAATTCTATCAAAATTTATTTTAAACAGTTGTAACATGCTCAAACTGACACATGTCAATTAAATAATAAACATAACCGATTAATTGTTGAAGTGGCAATGATATCAATAAAATAGTGGGCAAACGGTTGATCTGTAAGTTAAGAGAGAAAAGAGAAAGGGGATAACGAAACCCTAGTAAGCCGCCATCAACTCAAGCTTGGAGGAGGGGCGGAATCCGTTGATTCGTCGCCGTGAGAGACCTCTCCTCCTCCTATTCTTGTTATTATGTTGTATGTTTCTCTCTTACCCTTCTCTGGTTTTCTTCTTCTTCGCACGATGTCGAGATGCGAGCTACTCTGGATTTCCATGGATTCTCTTGTGGATCTACAACGGTGAGACACTGTCTGTCAAGTCGCTGGAGTAAAAGCGAGATGCTGCAAGGAGTCGGAAGGGAGGGGCTCTATATGAGAGTAATTTCGATCTGGTGATTTGTGTCTTGTTTTACGCTTATATGTCACTTGCTCTCTCCTGCGTTTTAGATCCTCCTTGTTCCGGGGTTGATTAGTTCTTTGGCCTGGAGACGAGTGGAAGCGTGTGGAAAGCATCTCTTTCGTGTGGTGGTGTTGAATCGTTGGGTCTCAAAGGTTCAGATGTGCTCTGGATAGTTTTCGTCCGTTGTTGAACGGACTTCTTTGCTGACTCTTGGACCTGCGTTTCTTTCCATACGGTGTTGGGAAGTTATTGTGTTAGATGCTCCTCTCCATCTTGGCTCCTCTCCTTTTCTTTGTCTACTTATCCACTCAACGGAGAGGATGTATTCTCTGAATCCTTGGTTGGCTTATAGATTGCTCGCTCTAGTCTTTTTCTACATTGGAATTGGTACGGCGGTGGCATTTTAGCGAGTCCGTGAGCAGAACAGGTTTAGTATATTTGTTGTGAAGAAGTTGGTTGGTGTCACCTCTCCATTTCCAGATGGAGTCCTCGCTGCAGCTTATAATAAGAGTTCGTCCTGTCCCTGGTTGGTTCGCTGATCTCTTAATTCCTCGGTGGCTTCTTCTTGAATGTTTGAAGCAGTATAATAAGGTTGAGGTTTTGGTTCAATCGGAGGAAGTTGCGGTTTCGTAGGAGGGTTGGTCCCAGGTGTTTCGGTTCTTGGACCCATGTTTCTGGGTCGGTGTGTGTGGGGTGCTATTCGGCGTGGTTCTGGCTTTTCATCGTGGACAGGAGGTTCAGGTGATTTTCGGTTCTATTAAGTCCTCGCCGCTTGCCCGCTTGGTGAATGTGGTCTCTTGTTAGACTTCTGGTTGTTTTAGACCTTGGCTATGCTATCTATGGTTTTGATAAAGGATTGTAGGAAGATCTAGTTGTAGGAATTTGCTTTTGTCTTAAGTTATGTTTCAGTGTAGTCTTTGGTGCCTTTGTATGGCTTTTAGTGTCCCTCCTGTGGACTGTTGTTTCCGGGGATATCAACGTCTTCCGCCGGCTCTTGTTGTATTCCACCGAATGTTTAATATAAGTCAATTGACGGAAAAAAAAAGGTTGATATGTTACCAAATGTATTTTAAAATACCTTCTTACTCTGATAAAAATTAAAAATGTTATAATCGGAGATAGCTAATTAAGAAGCAGATCCTCTTTAATAAGACAGAGTGCCATTCTCATGCTTTTGGCTTCCGACTTACAGACCACATATTCTTTTTACTTCCACACTAAAAAAAATAAACTTCTAAATAAAAAGAAAATTTTTCCATATTTCAAGATATAATCTTATTTTTTTTATACAACGAACGACTATTATATTGCTCAAACTTGAGGTGCATGGTTTGTGTAACTAGACCGGAATAGAACAACCAATGTAGTAAAGAGCTCTATAAAAAGATCTTGCAATCTTGGCTAACGAGTCCGAAATTCCATTTTGTGGCCTTGGAATATGACATATCTTGAAGTCCGTAAAACATATCTTTAGTGTTTTTACTGCCTACAATTCAGTTGCAAAACTTGACCAAGCGTGAGGCTCCTTTATCATAGCGATCAGATCCTTACAATCTGTCCCAAAGCTCTAACAAGACAAATGTTGTAGCATTCTATTGATTGTCCATTGCAGTGCTTCCATTTCTGAATGTAAAGCAGTTTCTCACTTTCTTAACTTTCGCGTCCTCATAAGTTAAATCTTTCCCAGGCTATCATTCCATACACAACCGCAACCACTGAACTGATCTGTGGAAGTCCACGAACCATCCACCATACAGATCTTTGGGATTCCTCAGTACTATGGTCCTGTAAAATGGGAGGTACCATCTCATTCGCATTAAACCAGACATGACACTCACTTTCTGCATATTAGACTAACTCCATAGGATTCCTGTCGATCCCCCTAGCTAAAAAGTTTATCATTCTGAGCCTTCCAAATTTACCAGATTATCATTCTATGTCCAGTTTTGGTTCAATGAATCTATTCTTCCTCCAGAAGAGGTAATCCATATTCGCATAAATGCTTGATAGCGGAAATATATCAGGACTAGATGGTGTAGTCGATAGAGACCATACTTGCAAGGCTGGAGGAAATTCAAATATAGCATGAGTAAGTGTTTCTTTCGGCTCCCGACATCTTGGGAAATAATTATCGCATCTCATATTACGGCGTGTCAAATTTCTCGTTACAGCCACATGTCTTGTTAGGAGTTGCCATATAAGATGACAATATCTTTTGAGGTGTTTTTACTTTCTAAACAAAGGCTTGAAGTTTGGCTATGCTGGGCTCCAGGACCTCCATTTCTTCATCAGCCCTCATTAGGTTCCGAGCTACCCAATATCCAGATTTAACTGTGTACTAACCATTCTTAATAAATTTCCAGCAAAAAGAATCACGTAGATGAGTTGAGCTTATGGCTAAATTTCTTATAAGAGGTATATCATCAGGGGAGACATAGTTCTCTAATAATGCAACATCCCATTCCCTTCAGGCTCCAATAATAAAGTCACTGACTCTCATGTTCAGGTGCAAAATATGGGCAGAAGATCGAGCCGGCCTAGCCGGTGTAGTAGGAATCCAAGGGTTCTCCCACACCTTTACCTCATATCCATGATGAAATTTCTGTCTAATTCCCAAAAGCAATGGTTTTTGTGACGCTGAAATACTAGTCCACACATATGATGGGTTGTGTACTGAATTTATTCGTAAAGGCGAACTCATTCTGTAATATTCCCCTCTCAAAACTCTCGCCACTAGAGAGCCAGGTTGAACTCGTGAATCATGCGGAAACCAATCCCGCCCTCTTCTCTTGGTAAACAGAGTTTTTCCCATTTTGCCCAGTGAATTCTCCTCTCAGGAAGATTGGAGCTCCACCAGAATTTTGCGATGGCGCTTGCGAGATTATCACATATCTCAAGCGGGAGCAAAAAGATAGACATAACGAATGTCGGAAGAGCTAGCAAGATAGAGTTGATTAAGACTTCTTTTTCTCCTTTCGATAGCCATCTAGTGGTCCAATCATTCACTCTGTTCATTAATTTATCTTTGAACTACTAATATCTTCAGGAATTCCTAAATAGGATCACATTCCTCCTTCAGTATGGATCACAAGTCTATCTTTTAGTTGATGTCTAACGTTTGCACCATTCCTCTTACCAAAGAGTAAGGAGGATTTCTCAAAGTTGATATACTGGCCTGATATTTGTCCATATGTCCTGACTACTTTCATTACTTATTCATATTCACGAGGCTCCGTCTTACAGAAGAAAAAACTATCATCAGCAAAGAGAAAGTGGGATACCGAAGGACACGCACGTGTAACACGCATCCATGTTATCTTCCCTTGGTTCTCATTTCAAGATATAATCAAACCTAGCTAAATCTCGCCTAAAATTACATATAAAAGATCCTTTAAAATTCTAGAAGAGAGGATCCGACTTGAAAAAATTCGACTAAGAGACGGGCAAACAAAACTAAGCTTTATATACTAAAATATGTTGTACTTCTGCTCTTAAAATCAATAGAACACTACTTTTGAACTTTTTGATTATCTTGTTTTTTGTTCCCGTAGTATTATAAAAAAAACTTACATTTTATTACTTTAACAGTTATTATTATTGTTTATGTTTTAAATAAATGAAATGTTTGAGATAAAAACTTATTACTTCAATATTTAGACTTCGCATGTATACAAATCACACCGCACTGCTATTAATAGTAACTAGAATCTCTACAAATACCTATATATATATATATATATATATACATAGTTTTCACTACAAGAAAACACATGCTTAACGACGAAAATTAACGAGGAAAAACAATCCTCGTAAATTTGCGTCGAGTTTACGACGAATTTACGTGAAAAACTAAAGTCATCGTTATTTCCTCGTAACGTAACGACAAAACTGTTTCGTCATAAAGTGGATGTAATTTTACAAAGTATTTTACGAGGAAAAACTATTTCTTCGTAAATACGACGTAAACTTTGCGTGGTATTTACGAGGGAATAGTTTATGTGTATTTCGCGAGGAAATTTTTGAATCCACCAACTTTATAGGTGTTACACGTTTTTTTTGCCCACCTAATTAATTTTCGTCGTAAATTCATAGCAAAATTACAACTACCAGATTCGAATTTTCCTATAAATATGGATGTTTGAACATCATTTTAAACACACCAACAACAAAAAACGTGAAAGAAAAAAAATGGCTGGCTCCGGGACTATTTACGAGTTGCGGAAGTGGATGTATATGCATAGAGATGCTAACGGGAGAGTGACGAAAGAATACCTTGCGGGTCTGGAGACATTTATGCATCAAGCAGATTCAACACCGCTCGCCCAAGAAAGTGGTAAGATGTTCTGTCCTTGTCGGAAATGCAACAATTCGAAACTGGCAAATCGTGAAAATGTTTGGAAGCATTTAATAAATAGAGGTTTCACGGCAAATTACTATATCTGGTTTCAACATGGAGAAGGTTTTAATTATGATCAGAATGAAGCTAGTAGTAGTAATAGCAATTTTCAGGAAAAAGAACCGGTTGATCATCATTTGCATAATGAACATAGTTACCATCAGGAGGAGATGGTAGATTATGATAGGGTTCATGATATGGTAGCTGATGCATTCGTAGCTCATGATGAAGATGAAGAACCTAATATAGATGCAAAAAAGTTTTACGAAATGTTAAACGCGGCGAATCAACCACTTTACAGTGGTTGTAGAGAAGGTCTCTCTAAATTGTCGTTAGCTGCTAGAATGATGAATATTAAAACTGATCACAATCTACCTGAAAGTTGCATGAACGAATGGGCGGACTTGTTTAAAGAGTATTTGCCGGAAGACAATGTGTCTGCTGATTCTTATTATGAGATTCAGAAACTGGTTTATAGTCTTGGGTTGCCTTCGGAGATGATAGATGTTTGCATCGACAACTGCATGATCTATTGGGGAGATGATGAGAAGCTAGAAGAATGTCGATTCTGCAAGAAGCCACGATTCAAGCCGCAAGGACGGGGACGTAATAGGGTACCGTACCAAAGGATGTGGTACCTACCAATTACAGACAGATTGAAAAGATTGTATCAATCAGAGCAGACTGCTGGAAAGATGAGATGGCATGCCGAGCATACTCAGACGGATGGTGAGATGACTCATCCATCAGATGCAAGAGCCTGGAAACATTTCAACAAAGTACATCCAGATTTCGCTAGCAATATCCGGAATGTGTATCTCGGATTATGCACAGATGGATTTAGTCCGTTCGGAATGTCAGGGAGACAATATTCATTGTGGCCAGTCTTTCTTACTCCATACAACCTGCCACCGGAGATGTGCATGCAACGGGAGTTACTATTCTTGACCATATTAATACCTGGTCCGAACCATCCAAAAAGGTCCCTGGATGTTTTCCTACAACCACTGATAAAAGAGTTGAAGGATTTGTGGTCAACAGGGGTGAGGACGTATGACTGTTCAACGAAGACGAATTTTACGATGCGAGCGATGCTTTTGTGGACCATAAGTGATTTCCTGCCTATGGGATGTTGTCTGGATGGACTACACATGGGAGATTAGCTTGTCCATATTGTAATGGAACGACAGATGCGTTTCAACTGAAGAATGGTAGGAAGACAAGTTGGTTTGATTGTCACCGTCGATTTCTTCCCATTGGCCATCCTTACCGAAGAAACAAGAATTTGTTTAGGCACAAAAGGGTTGTGAGAGACACTCCTCCTCCATATCTAACTGGAGAACAAATTGAAGCGCAAATCGACTACTACGGAGCTAACGAAACAGTTCGTTGGGGTGGTAATTGGCATGTCCCTCGTAATATGCCAGATTCTTACGGTGTTCATCACAACTGGCACAAGAAGAGTATATTTTGGGAGTTGCCATATTGGAAGGATCTTCTTCTGCGCCACAACCTCGATGTGATGCATATAGAGAAGAATTTCTTTGAGAACATCATGAATACAATATTGAATGTCCCAGGGAAGACAAAAGACAACATAAAATCGAGGTTGGACTTGCCGGATATTTGCTCAAGAAGCGAGTTACATATTAAAAGCAATGGACAAGTTCCCGTTCCGATATTCAGATTATCTTCAGAAAAAAAGTCGGTGTTGTTCAACTGGGTGGCATCAGAAGTGAAGTTCCCCGATGGGTATGTTTCGAATCTCTCTAGATGTGTTGAAAAGGGTCAAAAGTTCTCCGGGATGAAGAGTCATGATTGTCATGTATTTATGCAACGACTACTGCCCTTTGCATTTGCGGAGCTACTTCCAACAAACGTACATGAAGCACTTGCAGGTACGTAGTGTATTATATCACAATAATTTACAAAATAATATATGACTAACAATGTGTTTAATTTTTTTTTGAATATAAAAGGCATTGGAGCATTTTTCAGGGATCTGAGCACACGCACTCTTAAAGAAGAAGTTGTGGAACAGCTTCAGGAGAACATTCCCATCTTATTGTGCAACTTGGAGAAGATATTTCCTCCCGGATTTTTTGACGTCATGGAGCATCTAGCTGTCCACCTCCCATATGAGGCATTGCTTCGTGGACCTGTACATTACGGATGGATGTATCAGTATGAGCGAGCCATGAAATATTTGAAGGGAAAAGCAAAGAACCTCGCCAAAGTTGAAGGTTCTATAATTGCTGGAAGTTTGACGGAAGAAGTTTCTCACTTCACATCGTACTACTTTGCGTCAAAAGTACGTACACGGAGAAGAGCTCCAAGAAGATATGATGATGGTGGTGTTGCGCCAACATATGCAGTTGCTGGTGTTCCAGACATCTTTAGCCAGATTGGGCGACTCGGTGGGAAGTCTAAAGAGGTTTGGTGGTCGAGTGAAGAAGACGCTCATAGTGCACACACCTATATTCTACTCAATTGCGAAGATCCATTGATGCGTTATTTTGAAAGGTAACATATATTGACACTTCGAAACACATATAAGTATAATTAATTGTATAATTGCGAGAGATTCATTCCTATAAAATGTGATTTTACAGCCTATTTGTTTCTCAAGTCGAAGAAACATTTCCTGGTATATCCACAAGTGACGTAGACAAAAGAAAAGATCAACACTTCATTAAGTGGTTGCGGAATCAGGTATTAACTAAAACTTTTTTTTCATACATTATCTGTATTTCATTAACATTCTCTTTATTTTTGCAGGTTGATTATGACGACGACGATGCAGATTATCCTAAGTGGTTACACGAAGTAATTCAATCTCCACTTGTAAAGGTCACCACATCACAGATGTATTTCACACGAGGCTATACTTTTCATACATATGACTATGGTAGACAGCGGGCGACCAGTAACTATGGAATATGTGTGAAAGGGGAAACAGATTTCTACGGGATCTTGACGGAGATTATTGAAGTCGAATTTCCAGGGATACTGAAGCTGAAATGCGTCCTCTTCAAATGTGAATGGTTCGACCCCGTCGTCAACAGAGGTGTTCGGTCTAACAAATTCGGTGTAGTTGATGTCAACGGTGGACGAAGGTACAACAAATTCGAGCCTTTCATCTTAGCTTCACAAGCAGACCAAGTTAGCTTCCTTCCATACCCTCGGATGAGAGATTCAGGTATAAATTGGTTAGCAGTGATCAAAGTTACACCTCGAGGACGAATCATCAGTGGAGAAGAACCACCATTGCAAGAAGAACAGAAAAATGAAGTTGAGGAACCTGAACAAGAAATTGATGACATCCTTCTCATTGATCCGCATAATCACGAGTACGAAGATCTTACCGATGATGCCACAGACGAAGCTGTTGAAGACGAGTTTAATGAAAATGATGATGTTTCTAGTGATGACGAGAATGTCGATGTATCCGATTGATGTATTTGTTTTATGAATAAGATGAGGGAGTTTGTTTTATGAATAAGATAATGTGGGGTTTGTTTTATGAATAAGGTAATGCCGGGAGTTTGTTTTATGAATAAGCAAATGTGGGAATTGTGGTTTGGAATGGAAATAAAGATGGGGTTTGGAGTATATGAAGTAGAAAATAAGGAATATGGGGTTTGGGGTTTCGGATTCAAGGGATATAAACATAACACTCGTTAATTCTACGTAACAAAAAATCGTCGTAAAGGACTCGTAGGTCAACGAGGAAATAACGACGAAATATAAAAATAAAGAACGCGGGACTCGTTAATTCCACGTAGGACAAAATCGTCGTAAATACCACGTAGGATGAATTCGTCGTAAAAACCACGTAGGATGAAATCGTCGTAAATACAACGTAAGACAACGAGGAAATAACGACGAAACCTAAAAATAAAGATGGGGTTTGGAATATATGAAGTAGAAAATAAGGAATATGGGGTTTGGGGTTTCGGGTTTGGGGTTTGGGGTTTCGGGTTTCGGGTTTGGGGTTTGGGTTTCAAGTTTTTGGTTTCGGGTTTCGGGTTTAGAGGTTCGGGGTTTGGGGTTTGGGGTTCGGGGTTTAGGGGTTCGGAGTTTGCGGTTTCGGGTTTAGGGGTTCAGGGTTTCGGGTTTCGGGTTTTGGATTTCGGGTTTGGGGTTTCGGGTTTTGGATTTCGGGTTTCGGGTTTCGGGTTTCGGGTTTGGGGTTTCGAGTTTGGGGTTTCGGGTTTAGGGGTTCGGGGTTTCGGGTTTCGGGTTTTGGATTTCGGGTTTCGGGTTTCGGGTTTCGGGTTTGGGGTTCTAGGGATTTAACCATAACACTCGTTAAAAATAACGACGAAACTTAAAATTAAATATGGGGTTTGGAATATACGAAGTAGAAAATTTAAGATGGGGGTTTGGGTTTCGGGTTTCGGGTTTGGGCTTTCGGGTTTCGGGTTTGGGGGTTGGTTGGGGTTTCGGGTATGAGGTTTCGGGTTTCGGGTTTCGGGGTTGGGGTTTCGGGTTTCGGGTTTGGGCTTTCGGGTTTCGGGTTTGGGGGTTGGGGTTTAGGAATAACGACGAAACTTAAAATTAAATATGGGGTTTGGAATATATGAAGCAGAAAATTAAAGATGGGGGTTTGGGTTTCGGGTTTCGGGTTTGGGCTTTCGGGTTTCGGGTTTGGGGTTTGGGGTTTCGGGTTTCGGGTTTCGGGTTTCGGGTTTCGGTTTTCGGATTCTAGGGATTTAAACATAACACTCGTTAATTCCACGTAGGATAAAATCGTCGTAAATACCACGTAAGCATAAATCGTCGTAAAGACCACGTAACCAGAAATCGTCGTAAAGACCACGTAAGCAGAAATCGTCGTAAAGACCACGTAAGCAGAAATCGTCGTAAATACCACGTAAAAAGATTTAAACATAAAACACGTTAATTCCACGTAAGCATAAATCGTCGTAAATACCTCGTAGTGTAAAAACTAGAAAAAAGGGAAAAGGATCAAAATACCAGAATAACATGTGGCAAGACTTCCAGAAATTATAATACGTAAGTCTCGCCCACATGAATTCTAATATCTTATCATTTTCCTATTTTTTTCAAATATTTATAATTTGAATATGATTTTGCTGAGGAATGTGATTTCAAATAGGTGTGTGATTTGGAAGTTTATGTGTGGTTTGAGAATGAGAGTTGTGAGTATATTTATAGGAAAGCAAGCCTCGTTAATTCCACGTAGGCAAAATCGTCGTTAATACCTCGTAAACAAAAACACGGGCCTTTGTGATTCCTCGCAATTTCCTCGTAAAAAAAACACGGGCCTTTGTAACTGCTCGCTATTTCGTCGTAAACTTACGACGAATTTGCGACGATATGTAATCTTATATATACACCCGAGCGCTCACTCTTTCTTTCCTCTCTACTTCCTCTCTACTTCCTCTCCATTTCGTAGCAATGGTAAGCCTCTCTGATTCCTCTCTAATTTGGTTAGTTTAGGATAGATTAGGTGGTTAGTATAGGGAATTTAGATAGGTTTGCGGATTTTATGTTATTTAGTGTTGATTAGGTGGATAATGTTGGGAAATATATTGTTGATGTTAATTTTAAAAATTTCATTTTTTCCCAGGTTCGAAAAGGAAGACTTACTGCCCATTACAGAGAGATCTTCGGTGAGCCGGGTAGTCGTTTAGACCCGGCCTCTTCTTCCGCTCCCAGTTCTTCGGGCCAGGAGACTGTCCCCGAGACTCAGTACACTCAGAGAGTCTCTGGGTCTACTTCTTCTAGTGCACCATCGGCTCCTCATGTGCCTCCTCCGATGCCTCCTCCTGTGCCTCCTCCGATGGCACCTCCGATGGCCGCCGATATTCATCCTGATCTGATGGTGCCTCCGAGTGCTCCTTACTCGCAGTACACTGTAGAGGACATTCTCAGTCTGCCAGGCAGAGAAGGTTTACCAGTCATCGACCCAGACCGACCGGACGGAACGTTGTGGTATGTTGCATTAATTTTTTTTAATTCGTTTAAATTTCTTTTATAACATTAAAAAATAATTTATATTTTAAATTTGTATTTTCCAGGTGGGGGGTTGACGGATGTCTTGCATCGGACGTAACCGACACGATCAAGGGTTACTTCTCCATGGCACATCCAAACTGGAGTAAGACGCCTCACTACGTCAGAAAGACGTGGTTCAAAATTTACGCTGTAAGTTTCTATTAATTAATTATATATATTTTAATTTTTTCATGATTTATATATATACTTTCTAAAAAACTAATTGTTAATTTATTTTTTCCAACAGCAAAAATATAATTGGGCCTTGGGGATCACTGAGAGGGTGAGGAAGAAGTTTAACGCGAAAGCGAAAGTTCGCTTGTTGGACACGGTCTCCAACTGGAAGGGTGACTGGATCGTGAAGGGGTATGAGCGTGGCAAACCCGCTGAGCTCACCACGGATGTGTGGGATGGCCTCATCCGTTATTGGCGCCTTCCTGATTCCATTAGAATCGCCCAGGCTTGCTCTAACTCCCGTAACACGGTCGATGAGCACGGGAACGGGCCGATGCTTCACACTACGGGCCAAAAACCCCACGCCGGTGTCCGTTTGGAAATGGTAATTAAATATTTTATTAAATAATTTTTTTAATACATATATTAATTTATTCTAACTTTCTTAACTGTTTTTTAGGCCAAAGAGACGGGACATCTCCCGTCTCTTATGGAACTTTACGAGAGGACCCACAAGAACAAGGCGGGCGTATTTGTAGATGGCAAGTCCGAGCAAATCTACAACGACGTAGTTGCTCGGGTTGAAGACCGCCAGACTCAGCTGACCCAGCAGTCTACCGACGGATTACCCGTCACCTTATCCACACTTGAAGTGGATAAGATTTACGAGGAGGTAAATTTTCAAAAAAATTAATTTTTAATTATTCATTTAATTTAACTTTAAATTTTTACTTACAATATTTATTTTTTGTTTTTAAGGTTGTCCCTAAAAAAAAGGGACGGACGTTGGGTATTGGTTCTGTCAACGATGTTCCGAGAGCGACATCGTCTTATGGTCAGCGACGGGATGATGAAGTCACGGAGCTGCGTAGAGAGTCCGCTCAGCTGCGTAACGAGTTGACCGCGACAAAATCTCGTATGGGTGGAGTCGAGGGCTTCTTGGACGTTATTGCGGCCACAAATCCGGAATGGGAGTCCATGTTGAGGAACATGCGACAACAACATCCCATTCAAGGCAAGTCATCCGACGTACATAACGAGGCGGATGTTACGAGGAGAAGTGATGAATTCTACCGGGCGTTGAACGACCCTTAGTTTTTTTTTTGGTTGTTGTATTATATAAATTCAAAACTTATTTATATATAAAATATTTTCATATTGATTTATTTTTATTTTGAATTTTAATTTATTATTAATTAAATAATTTTAATTATTTTTTAATTATATTTTTAAATTCTGTAAAATAATAAAAACGAAGTAAATTCGTAGCCAATGTACGACCTCTTTACGTGGAAACCTTACGAGGAAATGACGAGAAACATTTAACGAGTATTTTACGAGGAACCGTTTACGAGGAAATAACGAGGAAAAGTTTACAACCATTTTACGAGGAAATCATTTCGTGGTTGTTACGTGTATTTTGCGAGGAAACTCTTTCAAGGTATTTACGTGTAGATTACGAGGAACTATTTTCGAGGTATTTACGAGGAATTATAGCGACGTCCTTACGTGGAATATTGACGTGGTCTTTACGACGAATCGCCCTACTTCGTCTTTACGACGAAATATATTCCTCGCTAAGTTACGACGAATTAGCGAGGAAATATGTGTTACGACAGACGTGTAACGAGCAAACGCGTTTCCTCGCTAATTCGTCGTAAAGCTTCTTTTACGACGAAATAACGAGGAAAACCGCCCTCGTTAAAATTATGTTTTCTTGTAGTGTTTGTTATTACTAGGACGACACCACAATTTTTCTGCAGTTATTTCACATGTTGTTATTCAAATCCTTAATCTTCTTTATATGAAAAAATTGTTTATTTATCATTAAACTATGACACAGCCACAGTTCACATATATGTAAACACTAACACATATGTTTTGATATAATTCTTATTAATACATTAAATGATTTTATACTATCCTTTACTAATAGAATAAAATATTATGATTAAAATGGTTATTTTAGTTCTGGATAAAAATTTAAAACAATAAGTAATTCGAAAAAGAAAAAAAAACTGATTATCCATTAAAAGTAAGATAAATGATAGATATGACTCCTTCTATTGTATTTTAGTTTTAAATGTCATTTAATAATTATTCACATATATATAAACAAAAACATATATTTTATTATTATAATTCTTGTTAAAACATTAAATAATTTATACTATTCTTTATTAATACATTTAATTCATATGATTTGTACTGTTTATATTAATTTGGACTAAAATCTAAATCAATAAGTAATTCTAAACAAAAAAAATTAAAAAAAGTTTTAATTTAAAGTAAACAAAATAATAAACATATTATATTTTAACTGAAATCTATGGAAATTTATAAAACTTTGTCTAAACTTTTGATTAAAAATAAGAAAAGTTATATATATTTAAATATATATGTATTTGTTCCTCCTTGCTCAGGTCGTGGTGTGAGCTGTAGTGGTCTTCTGCTCCGGTTCCTCTCTGGTGTTTCCCTCGGTGGTGGTTCCACTTCGCCTTCATCAGTTTGTTCTTTTGACGGCTGGCCATTTAAGATAGATGACTGGATGTAATAGTGCTGGTTTGCTGACGCGGCGGTGGACTTTCCAGTGAACGTTTTTGTCACTCATAAACGTCCTTTTTCATCTTTGTTTGAGCCATGCGAAGTGGTTTAGGTTGTTGGTTGCAGATTTGAGAAGGTCAACTCAACTTAATATTTTTCTAAAGATGTTTTAATTAATTTGGGGTATTTCGGGGATATAAAAAATCTAGACTGATATCTAATAAGAAGTTCATTACATGGATGGACTTTTTTCTAGATATTTAAATGAGTTGTAAACAATAGATTCATATCCACGTGACATGATGGAATATAGTTAGGGTGCCTTTGAGTCAATGTTGCTTTAAAATCCAAAGTTATCACACTAATAAGAATGAATTGGTAGGATAACTATATTCAGAAAAATATTAGACAAATAACCATGTAATAAAGTAGGAGGTTTGATGTGATAATTTGGCATGAAAACATATAGAAAACATCACCTTAACGAGGGCGGTTTTCCTCGTTATTTCGTCGTAAAAGAGGCTTTACGACGAAATAGCGAGGAAGCGCGTTTGCTCGTTACTCGTCCGTCGTAACACATATTTCCTCGCTAATTCGTCGTAACTTAGCGAGGAATATATTTCGTCGTAAAGACGAAGTAGGGCGATTCGTCGTAAAGACCACGTCAATATTCCACGCAAAGACGTCGCTACAATTCCTCGTAAATACCTCGAAATGAGTTCCTCGTAACCTACACGTAAATACTTTGAAAGAGTTTCCTCGCAAAATACACGTAACAACCACGAAACGATTTCCTCGTAAAATACTCGTAAACTTTTCCTCGTTATTTCCTCGCAAATGTTTCCTCGTAAAATAGTCGTTAATTGTTTCTCGTCATTTCCTCGTAAGGTTTCCACGTAAAGAGGTCGTACATTAGCTACGAATTTACTTCGTTTTTATTATTTTTACAGAATTTAAAAATATAATTAAAAAATAATTAAAATTATTTAATTTAATAATAAATTAAAATTTAAAATAAAAATAAATCAATATGAAAATATTTTATATATAAATAAGTTTTGAATTTATATAATACAACAACCAAAAAAAAAACTAAGGGTCGTTCATCGCCCGGTAGAATTCATCACTCCTCCTCGTAACATCCGCCTCGTTATGTACGTCGGATGACTCGCCTTGAATGGGATGTTGTTGTCGCATGTTCCTCAACATGGACTCCCATTCCGGATTTGTGGCCGCAATAACGTCCAAGAAACCCTCGACTCCACCCATACGAGATTTTGTCGCGGTCAACTCGTTACGCAGCTGAGCGGACTCTCTACGCAGCTCAGTGACTTCATCATCCCGTCGCTGACCATAAGACGATGTCGCTCTCGGAACATCGTTGACGGAACCAATACCCAACGTCCGTCCCTTTTTTTTAGGGACAACCTTAAAAACAAAAAATAAATATTGTAAGTAAAAATTTAAAGTTAAATTAAATGAATAATAAAAAATTAATTTTTTTGAAAATTTACCTCCTCGTAAATCTTATCCACGTCAAGTGTGGATAAGGTGACGGGTAATCCGTCGGTAGACTGCTGGGTCAGCTGAGTCTGGCGGTCTTCAACCCGAGCAACTACGTCGTTGTAGATTTGCTCGGACTTGCCATCTACAAATACGCCCGCCTTGTTCTTGTGGGTCCTCTCGTAAAGTTCCATAAGAGAAGGGAGATGTCCCGTCTCTTTGGCCTAAAAAACAGTTAAGAAAGTTAGAATAAATTAATATATATATTAAAAAAATTATTTAATAAAATATTTAATTACCATTTCCAAACGGACACCGGCGTGGGGTTTTTGGCCCGTAGTGTGAAGCATCGGCCCGTTCCCGTGCTCATCGACCGTGTTACGGGAGTTAGAGCAAGCCTGGGCGATTCTAATGGAATCAGGAAGGCGCCAATAACGGATGAGGCCATCCCACACATCCGTGGTGAGCTCAGCGGGTTTGCCACGCTCATACCCCTTCACGATCCAGTCACCCTTCCAGTTGGAGACCGTGTCCAACAAGCGAACTTTCGCCTTCGCGTTAAACTTCTTCCTCACCCTCTCAGTGATCCCCAAGGCCCAAGTATATTTTTGCTGTTGGAAAAATAAATTAACAATTAGTTTTTTAGAAAGTATATATATAAATCATGAAAAAATTAAAGTATATATAATTAATTAATAGAAACTTACAGCGTAAATTTTGAACCACGTCTTTCTGACGTAGTGAGGCGTCTTACTCCAGTTTGGATGTGGCATGGAGAAGTAACCCTTGATCGTGTCGGTTACGTCCGATGCAAGACATCCGTCAACCCCCCACCTGGAAAATACAAATTTAAAATATAAATTATTTTTTAATGTTATAAAAGAAATTTAAACGAATTAAAAAAAAATTAATGCAACATACCACAAAGTTCCGTCCGGTCGGTCTGGGTCGATGACTGGTAAACCTTCTCTGCCTGGCAGACTGAGAATGTCCTCTACAGTGTACTGCGAGTAAGGAGCACTCGGAGGCACCATCAAATCAGGATGAATATCGGCGGCCATCGGAGGTGCCATCGGAGGAGGCACAGGAGGAGGCATCGGAGGAGGCACATGAGGAGCCGATGGTGCAGTAGAAGAAGTAGACCCAGAGACTCTCTGAGTGTACTGAGTCTCGGGGACAGTCTCCTGGCCCGAAGAACTGGGAGCGGAAGAAGAGGCCGGGTCTAAACGACTACCCGGCTCACCGAAGATCTCTCTGTAATGGGCAGTAAGTCTTCCTTTTCGAACCTGGAAAAAAAATGAAATTTTTAAAATTAACATCAACAATATATTTCCCAACATTATCCACATAATCAACACTAAACAACATAAAATCCGCAAACCTATCTAAATTCCCTATACTAACCACCTAATCTATCATAAACTAACCAAATTAGAGAGGAATCAGAGAGGCTTACCATTGCTACGAAATGGAGAGGAAGTAGAGAGGAAGTAGAGAGGAAAGAAAGAGTGAGCGCTCGGGTGTATATATAAGATTACATATCGTCGCAAATTCCTCGTAAGTTTACGACGAAATAGCGAGCAGTTACAAAGGCCCGTCTTTTTTTTTACGAGGAAATTGCGAGGAATCACAAAGGCCCGTGTTTTTTTATACGAGGTATTAACGACGATTTACCTTACGAGGAATTAACGAGGCTTGCTTTCCTATAAATATACCTACAACTCTCACTCTCAAACCACACACAAACTCCCAAATCACACCTTATCTCAAATCACAATCCTCAAAAAAATCCTATTCAAATTATAAATATTTGAAAAAAATAGGAAAAGGAGAAGATATTAGAATTCATGTGGGCGAGACTTACGTATTATAATTGCTGGAAGTCTTGCCACATGTTAATCTGGTATTTCTCTCCTTTTCCTTTTTTTTTCAAGTTTGTACACTACGAGATATTTACGACGATTTGTACTTACGTGGAATTAACGGGTTTATGTATAATCCGTTTACGTGGTCTTTACGACGATTTCTGCTTACGTGGAATTAACGAGTGTTTTGTTTAAATCATTTTACGTGGTCTTTACGACGATTTGTGCTTACGTGGAATTAACGAGTGTTATGTTTAAATCCCTAGAATCCGAAACCCGAAACCCGAAACCCGAAACCGAAACCCGAAACCCGAAACCCCAAACCCCAACCCCCAAACCCGAAACCCGAAACCCAAACCCCATCTTTAATTTTCTACTTCATATATTCCAAACCCCATATTTAATTTTAAGTTTCGTCGTTATTTTTAACGAGTGTTATGGTTAAATCCCTAGAACCCGAAACCCGAAACCCGAAACCCGAAACCCGAAACCCGAAACCCGAAATCCAAAACCCGAAACCCCAAACCCCGAACACCTAAACCCGAAACCCCAAACCCGAAACCAAAAACCCGAAACCCGAAATCCAAAACCCGGAACCCCAAAACCCGAAACCCCAAACCCCAAACCCGAAACCCGAAACCCGAAACCCCAAACCCCAAACCCCATATTCCTTATTTTCTACTTCATATATTCCAAACCCCATATTTATTTTTAGGTTTCGTCGTTATTTCCTCGTTGTATTACGTTATATTTACGACGATTTCATCCTACGTGGTTTTTACGACGAATTCATCCTACGTGGTATTTACGACGATTTAGTCCTACGTGGAATTAACGAGTCCTTCGTCGTTATTTACTCGTTGGAATACGAGGACTTTACGACGATTTAAGCTTACGTGGAATTAACGAGTGTTATGTTTAAATCCCTAGAATCCAAAACCCGAAACCCGAAACCCCAAACCCCATATTCCTTATTTTCTACTTCATATATTTCAAACCCCATCTTTATTTCCATTCCAAACCACAATTCCCACATTTGCTTATTCATAAAACAAACTCCCACATTACCTTATTCATAAAACAAACCCCACATTATCTTATTCATAAAACAAACTCCCTCATCTTATTCATAAAACAAATACATCAATCGGATACATCGACATTCTCGTCATCACTAGAAACATCATCATTTTCATTAAACTCGTCTTCAACAGCTTCGTCTGTGGCATCATCGGTAAGATCTTCGTACTCGTGATTATGCGGATCAATGAGAAGGATATCATCAATTTCTTGTTCAGGTTCCTCAACTTCATTTATCTGTTCTTCTTGCAATGGTGGTTCTTCTCCACTGATGATTCGTCCTCGAGGTGTAACTTTGATTACTGCTAACCAATTTATACCTGAATCTCTCATCCGAGGGTATGGAAGGAAGCTAACTTGGTCTGCTTGTGAAGCTAAGATGAAAGGCTCGAATTTGTTGTACCTTCGTCCACCGTTGACATCAACTACACCGAATTTGTTAGACCGAACACCTCTGTTGACGACGGGGTCGAACCATTCACATTTGAAGAGGACGCATTTCAGCTTCAGTATCCCTGGAAATTCGACTTCAATAATCTCCGTCAAGATCCCGTAGAAATCTGTTTCCCCTTTCACACATATTCCATAGTTACTGGTCGCCCGTTGTCTACCATAGTCATATGTATGAAAAGTATAGCCTCGTGTGAAATACATCTGTGATGTGGTGACCTTTACAAGTGGAGATTGAATTACTTCGTGTAACCACTTAGGATAATCTGCATCGTCGTCGTCATAATCAACCTGCAAAAATAAAGAGAATGTTAATGAAATACAGATAATGTATGAAATTTTTTTAGTTAATACCTGATTCCGCAACCACTTAATGAAGTGTTGATCTTTCCTTTTGTCTACGTCACTTGTGGATATACCAGGAAATGTTTCTTCGACTTGAGAAACAAATAGGCTGTAAAATCACATTTTATAGGAATGAATCTCTCGCAATTATACAATTAATTATACTTATATGTGTTTCGAAGTGTCAATATATGTTACCTTTCAAAATAACGAATCAATGGATCTTCGCAATTGAGTAGAATATAGGTGTGTGCACTATGAGCGTCTTGTTCACTCGACCACCAAACCTCTTTAGACTTCCCACCGAGTCGCCCAATCTGGCTAAAGATGTCTGGAACACCAGCAACTGCATATGTTGGCGCAACACCACCATCATCATATCTTCTTGGAGCTCTTCTCCGTGTACGTACTTTTGACGCAAAGTAGTACGATGTGAAGTGAGAAACTTCTTCCGTCAAACTTCCAGCAATTATAGAACCTTCAACTTTGGCGAGGTTCTTTGCTTTTCCCTTCAAATATTTCATGGCTCGCTCATACTGATACATCCATCCGTAATGTACAGGTCCACGAAGCAATGCCTCATATGGGAGGTGGACAGCTAGATGCTCCATGACGTCAAAAAATCCGGGAGGAAATATCTTCTCCAAGTTGCACAATAAGATGGGAATGTTCTCCTGAAGCTGTTCCACAACTTCTTCTTTAAGAGTGCGTGTGCTCAGATCCCTGAAAAATGCTCCAATGCCTTTTATATTCAAAAAAAAATTAAACACATTGTTAGTCATATATTATTTTGTAAATTATTGTGATATAATACACTACGTACCTGCAAGTGCTTCATGTACGTTTGTTGGAAGTAGCTCCGCAAATGCAAAGGGCAGTAGTCGTTGCATAAATACATGACAATCATGACTCTTCATCCCGGAGAACTTTTGACCCTTTTCAACACATCTAGAGAGATTCGAAACATACCCATCGGGGAACTTCACTTCTGATGCCACCCAGTTGAACAACACCGACTTTTTTTCTGAAGATAATCTGAATATCGGAACGGGAACTTGTCCATTGCTTTTAATATGTAACTCGCTTCTTGAGCAAATATCCGGCAAGTCCAACCTCGATTTTATGTTGTCTTTTGTCTTCCCTGGGACATTCAATATTGTATTCATGATGTTCTCAAAGAAATTCTTCTCTATATGCATCACATCGAGGTTGTGGCGCAGAAGAAGATCCTTCCAATATGGCAACTCCCAAAATATACTCTTCTTGTGCCAGTTGTGATGAACACCGTAAGAATCTGGCATATTACGAGGGACATGCCAATTACCACCCCAACGAACTGTTTCGTTAGCTCCGTAGTAGTCGATTTGCGCTTCAATTTGTTCTCCAGTTAGATATGGAGGAGGAGTGTCTCTCACAACCCTTTTGTGCCTAAACAAATTCTTGTTTCTTCGGTAAGGATGGCCAATGGGAAGAAATCGACGGTGACAATCAAACCAACTTGTCTTCCTACCATTCTTCAGTTGAAACGCATCTGTCGTTCCATTACAATATGGACAAGCTAATCTCCCATGTGTAGTCCATCCAGACAACATCCCATAGGCAGGAAAATCACTTATGGTCCACAAAAGCATCGCTCGCATCGTAAAATTCGTCTTCGTTGAACAGTCATACGTCCTCACCCCTGTTGACCACAAATCCTTCAACTCTTTTATCAGTGGTTGTAGGAAAACATCCAGGGACCTTTTTGGATGGTTCGGACCAGGTATTAATATGGTCAAGAATAGTAACTCCCGTTGCATGCACATCTCCGGTGGCAGGTTGTATGGAGTAAGAAAGACTGGCCACAATGAATATTGTCTCCCTGACATTCCGAACGGACTAAATCCATCTGTGCATAATCCGAGATACACATTCCGGATATTGCTAGCGAAATCTGGATGTACTTTGTTGAAATGTTTCCAGGCTCTTGCATCTGATGGATGAGTCATCTCACCATCCGTCTGAGTATGCTCGGCATGCCATCTCATCTTTCCAGCAGTCTGCTCTGATTGATACAATCTTTTCAATCTATCTGTAATTGGTAGGTACCACATCCTTTGGTACGGTACCCTATTACGTCCCCGTCCTTGCGGCTTGAATCGTGGCTTCTTGCAGAATCGACATTCTTCTAGCTTCTCATCATCTCCCCAATAGATCATGCAGTTGTCGATGCAAACATCTATCATCTCCGAAGGCAACCCAAGACTATAAACCAGTTTCTGAATCTCATAATAAGAATCAGCAGACACATTGTCTTCCGGCAAGTACTCTTTAAACAAGTCCGCCCATTCGTTCATGCAACTTTCAGGTAGATTGTGATCAGTTTTAATATTCATCATTCTAGCAGCTAACGACAATTTAGAGAGACCTTCTCTACAACCACTGTAAAGTGGTTGATTCGCCGCGTTTAACATTTCGTAAAACTTTTTTGCATCTATATTAGGTTCTTCATCTTCATCATGAGCTACGAATGCATCAGCTACCATATCATGAACCCTATCATAATCTACCATCTCCTCCTGATGGTAACTATGTTCATTATGCAAATGATGATCAACCGGTTCTTTTTCCTGAAAATTGCTATTACTACTACTAGCTTCATTCTGATCATAATTAAAACCTTCTCCATGTTGAAACCAGATATAGTAATTTGCCGTGAAACCTCTATTTATTAAATGCTTCCAAACATTTTCACGATTTGCCAGTTTCGAATTGTTGCATTTCCGACAAGGACAGAACATCTTACCACTTTCTTGGGCGAGCGGTGTTGAATCTGCTTGATGCATAAATGTCTCCAGACCCGCAAGGTATTCTTTCGTCACTCTCCCGTTAGCATCTCTATGCATATACATCCACTTCCGCAACTCGTAAATAGTCCCGGAGCCAGCCATTTTTTTTCTTTCACGTTTTTTGTTGTTGGTGTGTTTAAAATGATGTTCAAACATCCATATTTATAGGAAAATTCGAATCTGGTAGTTGTAATTTTGCTATGAATTTACGACGAAAATTAATTAGGTGGGCAAAAAAAACGTGTAACACCTATAAAGTTGGTGGATTCAAAAATTTCCTCGCTAAATACACGTAAACTATTACCTCGTAAATACCACGCAAAGTTTACGTCGTATTTACGAGGAAATAGTTTTTCCTCGTAAAATACTCGTAAAATTACATCCACTTTACGACGAAACAGTTTTGTCGTTACGTTACGAGGAAATAACGATGACTTTAGTTTTTCACGTAAATTCGTCGTAAACTCGACGCAAATTTACGAGGATTGTTTTTCCTCGTTAATTTTCGTAGTTAAGCATGTGTTTTCTTGTAGTGTATCACTTTCTCATTTTCTGCATGTGAAGGTTTGGCAAATGCGTTTTCTAAATTTTACTATACTATATTTGTTCAATATGTAGTATAGACTATTATATTCATACATTTTTGCTATAATTTCGTCTTTTTCGACGCTTTATTTTAGAAATTCTCTTTACTTACGGGAGCCACCTTTATTCGCCGTGTAAAAGATAGATTTGAATAATTGAGAAGTTGACACAAGAGAATAATAATTGTAATATAAATCATAAAAACTATACTATACTATATGTGTTTGACAAATAGTATATAATAATCAATTTATACAAATAGCATATTAGTAAACATAATTGTCTTACTAACTATAATAGTCAACCCAAGCAAAATGAAAACACCCAACCCATGGAACACAATAAAGACCAAAACATATTACACTGTAAACAAAACAAAAAGAGACAGAAAAAGATGATGAAGAGAAGAGGAAAAAAAGAAAGGCAAGAAGAATGAGAAAAATAAAAAAGAATGAAGAGAAGAAGAAAATGGAGAAATCTGAAATAGAAAAAGTACTGTAAAAAATTATATTGTATTACTAAAATAGAATAGTATATAGTACTTACAATATTTTATAACCAATTACATATTAGTTGTTCAAGGAGAATTAAAACTCTAGACAAATCAATTCATATAAATTATTTAATCTATATACTCTAACATAATATATCAAATATATATATATATATATATATACATATTTTAAAAATTTTGAAACACATCATAAATAGAAAAAAATATATATTTTTGTGAGTATTTTATAAATCTGAATAATTGTTTTTAAAGAAGCTAGAAAATAAATAAGATTAGAGGGAAAAACATTTTACAACAAAATAAAAAGAAAATAAAGGAAAAACAAAGCCACTACATATGCTTATACAGAAGGGTATAATTGCAATTAATACATAATATATATTGCGTATCCTAGCCATTTAGTTGCTGTGGTCATTTGTCTAATTAATATATATTTTTTTTTTTTTGTAAACTACCTAATTAATATTTTTTCATGGTTATATTTGCCAATTTCTCTACTAATAAACCACTATCGCGTAGTTATTTTTAATTTTCAAAGTCGACGGTGGGTATTTATAATATAATTGAATATGGCTGTCTTGTCTGTATATTTTATGGATCGAAGGTGCAGTATGTCAATGAAGAAGCTGTAGGCGTCGTTAATTTGTTTTAACTATCTGAGAGCTTCTCTTGGATATATCAGTAACTTGCGACAAATTTAATGCATGTTTGTTCCATTCTTTTGCAAATGATCACGCGGATAGCTTATGATATTGCAATTTACGATATAGGAGTTTTACGATAATCTTAGATTTCATTTGTGGTTTTTAGTAGTTTATTTGTCTTTATGCTACTTTTTTTTTTACAAAAGGTTTGCTATTAAATACTGCTAGAAAAGTTACAAGAGAATGGCTCAGCCATAGAGTTCAGAATAAGAAGTCTGCTACTTACTTTTCATGTAATCTTTTGTTATAAATAAAAATTAGTATAAAATTTAACATTTTACAAAAAAATGATACAATGTCTTTCTATCCAAGATTTCAAATATTCATGGTTCAATAATAATCATGATGTTTAGATTCTGAGTTTGAAAAGAACATTAAGACTTTGTATTGCTAAACAAAGCTCAAGAAATAAATGAAGATGCCACTCGTGATGCTAACTATCTATTCCATTTAGCTTTACAAAAAGATGTGTCTCTTTCTAACAACTTTGTTCTTCAATGGATTTATGCGTTAGCCTACAATTGTGAAGGAATCTACAATGGTCCATATATGCACAATTTAATTATATACTATTACATATTGATTTCATAGAGACTTTTAGGATAAAACAGAATTTTTTTTTTTAGTTTGGACATGGGTACATCTAATTTTTGGCTTTGAAGATGCCGTCAAAAAATGCCAGTATCAAACGAGGGTTTATCGACTTGGCAAAGCCGATAAAAAGGCCGATATACCAATTTTAAAACTTTACGCTTTATTTTCTTCAATATTTTCCTAAGAATGTTATCGACATAAGAATGTTATCGACATCTCATGATAGTTCTAAAGATATCTTGATTTTTGTACAGATAGGGCAAACAAAAAAATAAACATGAGTGCATTTGTTAGTTTTTTTCGGTGTAAAGTCTTGTAAATATCTACTCCTACGATGTCTTATGCTTTTTTTTTTTGGACATCCGATGTCTTATGCTTTGTTTAGTCGTTGAATGGAAAAATCACATGTTCAATGGAAAATCACATGTTCAGCTGTAGTTAAATCACAGAATTTCTAAGTTCTTGATTTATAAACTAAATGTTCAAAGAATTTTTTTTACGCAAAACTATAGTATTTAAATAACAAAAGCAAACGGCATTGTTATTTTCTTAGATAAGTGTCACGAAAATATCCAGACCCAAAGAATCAAAAGGAAACTGATATAAATACCCCAAACTGCTATACCTAAAATTTTGGTACTAAACTCGATCTGACATAAGAATCAAATGATTATCCAAAATATAAACATATATTCAAAAAAATAAAATAAAATAAATATATATTCAAAAACTATTAGCTATATTAATATTTGTAATAATTCAAGTATCATAAATTATAATTATAAACCGGAATATATTAATTAATATCTGGTTATTTTAGTAGTTTGGATATTTTGAATAATTTAGATACAATAGCTGAACTGTATCCATAGTTATTTGCAAATAAAAACAATTAAACTATATCGGACGAGTATTTGAATAAAAACCGAACCATACAAAACCTGACCGAAAAAATAAAAAATACTCGAGTAAAACCTATCAAAATACTCGTCGTATATAGTTGAATTGTTTGTTTTTATTTGCAAATAATTATGGATACTCGAGTAAAACCTATCAAAATATTCGTTGGATTAATCGGTTGGGCATGACTCCCCAAGTTATTCAAAAAAAAAAACCTATCAAAATATCCAGAATTTATAAAAGATATAATCTGAACCGAAACCAGAACCAGAACTAGCGCACCTAATTCTTGAATTTAAAGAGTTAGGTCTCGAATTCGACCCATATGGTTAGGCCATAAGTTTGTCGGCCACGAAGCCTAACAAAACTAACTTGGTGAAGGAATCCGAAATTTAACGTGCCAGATCCCATAATATTTAGCAGCCCACTAAGATAAACGAAAGCCCATAACTAAATAGTCAAGTAACCCGAAACATACATCCTTCACTGTACGAATCGAAAAGAAGGACACGGCGTGGATCGCGATGATGGTCTCTCGTATGAACATTCATCCTTCTTACCCGACAACTTTAATCAAAAACATCCGACCACAGCTTATTTCTTTTTTAAAAAAGAAATAATTAAAATCCTCAAATTGCTCGAACAAAATGCTGTTCCTGTACTAAAGTTTGTAGCTTTCCCAGATCCTTTTCTCCATTTCTTCCCCATAAGCTAATGAAAACAGAGACATAGCAAATCGTGTTCTGGGAATCGTCAGATCTTGATCTGAGAAGACTTACAGGTTCTGTTTCTTCTCTGTGATTGCGTTAAGATGTTATATAAGCTCTGACAAATGATGGGTCTCGATCAAGTTTCCGTCTTTATTAGTTTTTTTTTTTTGTTCTCTGGGTTTCTCTCTGATATTGATTTTATTTACAAAAGTGTTTTTCTTTTATGCACAGATTTGGTATTATTGGTATGGTTTTTTGTTCGTTGCAATTCCACTAGCTTAGATGAAGACTATTAAATGAAACCAAAACTTTCTTCTATTCATTATTTAGAGAACTTCTTTTCCTAAAAGATAATACCTGGTTTGCTTTTTATATGAGATGATCACATTTATTTCGAATAACTGAACTGAGAATTGGGAAATGATTCTGAATAATCACTTTTGTTGCAGGTCCTAGTCGCTGAGTAGCTCGAAGAGCTGATTCAAAATCGTTGGATGGTCTTGAGAAAACACACATTCCAAGATAATAGAAAAAGTGATGTGCGTTTTTATATTTCACATATGTTACGCCATCTTGGATGGCTATTTGGATTGAGCAGAAGAAGTAGGCGAGCAAAGACACTTGACGCTAAACCTTACATAGATAATAGGGTTAAGCCAGTACTAATGGTTGACACGGTTCAAGAAGTTGCCATTTATATCCACAGGTTTCATAACCTTGATCTTTTCCAACAAGGGTATGTGACATTTCTTTGCCTTAACTCAACATTTTTCTAGAAAAAGAGTTCTAATTCATTTATTTTTATTAGATGGTATCAAATAAAAATCACCATGAGATGGGAAGATGGTGATAACGCTACTCGTGGTATTCCTTCAAGAGTCGTTCAGTATGAAGGTTGGTTTGTATCTTTGTTGTTGCGTTCGTGTGCGTCTATTCCGAGTATAATTTAGACAGAGAGAATTGGTTTGGTTTTGTTACAGCTCTGGAATCAGGCTCTAATGGAGTGTGGAGGATAGATGATAAAGACAATAGTTTCTTCACACAGCCTTTCCAAATCAAATACGCAAGGCAGGACGTTCGTCTGTGTATGATGATTTCATTCACTTTGCCACTTCAAAGATATGACGTAACAATCTCTACTCTCATTACTCATCCTAACAAATTCCAAAAGTTATGTTTTGTTAGAATGAGTTTCTTATGAGAAATGAATCTTTGGTACGCAGGGGTCGGCTACATCTGCTGCTATATTGAAATTTGAGCTCATGTATGCTCCAGCTATGGATAATTCATCAACGAGGCAATTAGAAGCTTTGCCTGCTGCGATTCATGAGTTTCGTATTCCACCCAAGGCCCTTACAGGCGTGCATTCATACTGTCCTGTGCATTTTGACACACTCCATGCGGTTCTTGTCGATGTGAGTGTCCACATCAGTGTATTGAAATCTGCTGCTTATAGACGACCTCCAAGTCTTTCAAGGTTTGTCAAAAAGAATTTCTTTTTGCATTTTGCATTAACTTAATATCGGGAAAATGATCAGTTCCAACCTCAAACAATTTCCTTCGTGCTTTTTCCTACCTCAACTTTGTTATCGTGATGATTTCATCTTAAACTAACATTTATTTAAGATAAACTATCTGAAATATCAAATTCAAACCGAAATCAATTTTGACCAAAATGATGTTTGTCAACCATCCTTAAATTTACCCGAAAAACTGAAAAATATACCGAAAACCCAAAATGTATCAAAAATAATTTAAAACCCGAAAAAACCTAATATACTTAAAATCCAAAAATGTACCTAAAATTTATCCGAAAACTTAAAAATGTTTGGATTCTACAGAACTTTATATTTATGTTAGTTCATATCTCAACGTGTTTTGAAGCAGAGTGGTGAGTAACAGTAAAAGTGTCAGTGGCAGCAGTGCTCAATCTTTCAAGAAAGTATGTCCTTATGATTCATTACTGTTTCAGTCGTTTGTTTTGTCTAGATTTTGAAAACTTCTTGTTGATTTGGTTGCATACACTTTTGTTAATTGACTAGGCACTTGGTCTGCTTGCTTCTGCTGACAAGAAAATGGTGTCATTCGTTAAAGCATTACTTGGAGCACGCGACATTCTACTCGAGGAAATGACAAGACTTGGCGAGGCAATTGGAAAATCAATTGATTTGTCTGACTTTGTATCAGATATGAACAATGTTCCTTTATCTCAATCAGCAGTTCCCGGTTCAGGACAAGGCAAGGAACAAAACAGTCCTCTTGAGGTCCTTGCTTTTATTTTTGATGCCAACTAGTTTTTTTTATCTGACTATATTTTTCTTCTTCTTTTTAATTATTCTCCATTCTTTGGTACAGAAGCTGCAGATTACATTTGATCTAACAAGTGATGACTGGCTTCATGAACTCTCCAAGGATCATCTAACTCGTTTATTCCACTTACTTGGCACCCAACTGCATTATCTTTGGAACACATTTCTTGGATTTCACCGGTAATTTCTTTTGGACTTTAATGATTTAAGATCTTTTTCTAAAAGCTAAGATCAACATTCTTGGCTTTTATAGGGATAATAACACAAAAATACTGGAATATCTTCGTGATGTTTGGAGAAAAGATCGTAGAGCTGAATGGTCGATATGGATGGTGTACTCTAAGGTTGAAATGCCACATCATTTTATAAACAGTGGAATGAGTGATATCATAAACCACAGTGCACACAAACGAGCCTCAAGTGTCTTGAAATTGACTGATGTGAGTTTTAGTCTTCTGTTTCTATTTTACCAATTTTTTTTGGCTCATCCAAGTTTTGCTTTGATGCAGCCTGCACAACTTGCAGCTAACCGTGCTGAACTTCACCGTCGAAGCATCGCGCAAATGAGGGTTTGTTCTGTGCTCTCTGTCCCCTCTTGGCATCACAAGCTGTTGATTTTGATGTGTCAATGCATTTTTTTTTTGTGTGGTGCAGATTAACAACCGGTCAATACAAGACATGCATATACTTGGGGATCCTATGCGAGTTCCTATTATTATAATCGAACGTGTCTTGAATGCACCAAGACGCACTTTGAGTGATAACTCTTACTTGAGACATGTGGATATGCTCGATTCCGGCTTGCTTAATGCGGTCAATGATGATGGGGAGAAAACAAAAGCTACCAGCTCCCAGAAAAGTGCTCGTGAACTAAAGATAGTTGTTTTCGTTCATGGTTTCCAGGCAAGTATCTTAGCTAGTAGCATCTGTTTATCACTTGCTTGATAGAGTTTTTGTTCATATTTTCTCTACTGTAGGGGCATCACTTGGACTTGAGGCTTGTCCGGAACCAGTGGCTTATGATAGATCCGAAGATAGAGTTTCTCATGTCCGAGGCAAATGAGGAGAAAACACATGGCGATTTCAGAGAAATGGGACAAAGGCTGGCGCAAGAGGTTGTTTCTTTCCTCAAGAGGAAGAAGGATAGGTATGCGAGACAAGGACATTTGAAAAGCATCAAGTTGAGTTTTGTTGGGCATTCTATTGGTAACGTGATCATCAGAACAGCAATCTCTGGTAAATGTTCTTTAGAAATCCCGTTGATGTTGAGTGATTCATCTTTTTAGTTTTGTTTCATCTTTGTTTTTTTTTGTTTTTGATGTTTCAGATGGTTTGATGGAACCATTCAGGAAGTATCTACATACGTATCTATCGCTTTCGGGTCCACACTTGGGTTATCTGTACAGTACAAACTCTTTGTTTAACTCAGGACTTTGGCTCTTAAAGAAGTTGAAGAGTACACAGGTTATTCATCAGCTTACACTCACTGATGATCCTGATCTCCGGCAGACTTTCTTTTACAAACTCTGCAAGGTAGAGACAAACATCTCAACTTTTCTTCACTGCAGGTTCAGTTTTTGTTGTTCTGTTCTAATATTTGGTTTTGAATCCTTTTCAGCAAAAGACGTTGGAACATTTCAAAAATATAATTCTCCTGTCCTCACCTCAGGTACTCCTTTCTCTTCCCCATGGCTCTAAAGAATCGGTCTAGGCAGCAACTTGGTCTTTAGTCGAAATGATTTTTTTTTAAATATGAGTTTTTTTGAAGAATCTGATTTATAGGACTCAAATTGGTTAAAACTGTCTTAAATTGTTTAAAATTGGTTTAAATCTATCTAAACTAGTCTAAATCTATTAAATTAAGCTATAATCTTGGTACTAATTCACAAATTTATCTAATTTCTTTCGCTTTATAATTTATCAAAATAACTATATAATTAAATCCAAAAACTAAAATAGTTTATAGAAATGTAAAATACAAATATAATAAATGTTAACGCTTAGGCCTCAGCCGTCTAGTTGCTAGTTTTCTAGGTTTAGTTACCGCCTACCTATTTCTTGAACATTGCTCTTCCCTCTTTAAGGTTGATTGTGTGAAGAAGTTTGAGACTTGTGAAGGTAATGAAACATCTTTTGCTTTGTGACTGTTATACAATGCAGGATGGTTATGTTCCATATCACTCGGCAAGAATTGAATCGTGCCAACCAGCTTCATTCGACAGTACAAAAAGGGGAATCGCATTCTTGGAAATGCTGAATAATTGTATGGACCAATTACGTGGACCAGCACCTGAAGCGCCGCATCAGCAAAGGGTTTTCATGCGCTGCGATGTTAACTTCGACATGACTGTGTATGGACGTAACCTGAACTCGTTCATCGGACGTGCTGCCCACATAGAGTTCTTGGAGTCTGATATCTTTGCAAGATTCATAATGTGGTCATTTCAAGATCTGTTCCGCTGATTTTTCCTGAACAGGATATTGAATTTTGTACAAATTTTGGTGGGACTATAAACTGTTGTATATTAGCTCAGTGCCGGTGCAGAATTTTACAAGGCCGCAAAGAGAAAAATAGACCGTTTTAATTTGGTAAAAATGTTAAACAAATCCTCGGCTTTTTCATTTGGACCATTATAATCCCCAGCTTTTGGAAAGACCTGAAAAACAATAAATTTTTCTTTTGACTTTAAAAACCCAGCTAACTTTTCTTTGAATGGATCAAATTAGACCCGACGTTAATTAGACTAACGGAACATGTTAACCCTGTTAATTTGCACAGTTAGCCAGTACGACAACGTTTTATCTTAAACTTCAAAATAAGATCTGAAACCCTAATATCATTTTCCCCCAAATCGATTTGGGGATTTTCTTGACACACCAACCCTAAAAATTACGATTACAACTCAAAATCCTCCAATCTCACACGATTGACTTCCCTTAGCACGAAGATGAGTTCGGATTCGACAGCTGAGAGTTCAACCGTGAACACATACGGTATTCGTGGGTTTCCGGCGAGCTGTGTTTGCGGGACTAAGACAACAATCTACACGTCTGAGACTAACAAGAATCCGGGGAGACCTTTCTTCAGATGTCTTACGAGAAGAAAGGTAGCTTCTTATCTTCTTGATTATATTGTTGTCGTTTATTCAAATTGAATATAAAGAAATATGCCTAAAATCTTATGGTTTTTGCATAGAACCACTTGTTTAAATGGGTTGAGGAGGCTGTTTATGAAGAGGTTCAAGATGCCTTACCAAAGATTGTACTGCTTGAAGCTGAGCTTAACAAAGAAAAATCTGATATTGAAGATTTGAAAGGCGTGGTCACTGAGTTGATGGAAGAGGTTGTAAGAGCCAAAACAGAGGTGAAGAGGTGTAAGGTGATGATGACGATCTTGTTTGTGATCATGTGCGTGATCATCATTGTCCTACTAGTTAGTTTGATGTAGAATTAAGTTAGTTATTTGCTTAATGTTTGGTCTTGACTATGTTTGGGGCTTAATTCAGTGACTATTATGTTGGTTTCATTGACTATGTTGTTGTTTGAAGTAATGAACTAAGTTGTTGTTGTTGGTTGAGATACAAACCAATCTTAAATAAAGCTTGATGAAACATAGCATAAGTTAAGTGTCAAAGCACTACAAAATAGATCCGAAAATACTGATACACAAGACAGAAACCTGAAAGCTGAGTGTTAAAGCACTAAAACTGAAACATGAGTGTCAAAACACTAAAACTTCAAAACACTAAATCCGAAAATACTATCTTCTGCTTCTGCCCCTTCCAACTTCGAAATCACGAAAACCATCGACCCCATACCGACGCATCTGAGTTTGGTGGTGCATGTGTGGCTTGTTCCCATCTCCCTGACTCTTGTGGCTGTGTTGATTCCCCTCGTGGCTGTGTTGACACTTGTGGCTGGGTTGGTTGTGATGATGAAACATGAGACTGTCCCTGGCTTGGTTGTGACGATGATGCATTAGACTGACAATGAAAAAAAAAATCAAGTGAGCATAAGAAGATCAGAAACAAACCAAAAACATCTTGAAACTTGCCTGATTTTTCCTAGGGCGACCTCGTGGTTTCTTGGGCTGACTTTCAACAAAGTCATTCTTACATGTCTTCTTGTTATGATGCTCTTGCTTGCAATTAGAACATGTAATAACTCGATCAGCACGAGTTAGTTTCGTGCTATCAGTTGTAGAGACTTTCGGGCCCTTCTCTGTCTCACCCTTGCTCTTGAACCTATCATGGTTCTTTGGTCTTCCCGGGTTTCCTTTTCTCCAAGGTGGTGGGAGGACACCTAATCTACCAGTCTCAGGCCATAGCTTCTTCCCTTGAACAGGCCTTACCCCCATACTATAGGTTTGACGCCACATAGCTATGGTATAACAAGGAGATACAAAGTCAGAAAGTTTTTTACCATCTTTAAGGATCACATAGGCGGCATGAATACAAGGAATTCCAGTCATTTGCCACTGGATACACCCACAACTTAGCTCATCCATATCCACAGCATAAGCCACACCACCATAATCAACCTCTGTGACTGGACCAACTGCTGGAAAGCTCATACAATCCTTAGACTTTGACTCCACTTTAGCCATCTGAAGATGCGTCCTTTTTGTGAACTTTGTCTTAGCATTTTTAGCCATTACAGCCCTTCTGAAGTTTCGAACCATACACTGTCTCCTTATATCCTCTAACATCTCCAATAATGGCTTCCTTCTTGCTTCACGGATGGTTCTGTTGAAGGACTCACTTAGGTTATTGAGATTATCGTTGCACAAGGTCCCTAATTTGAAATATGCTCTGGACCAAGTTTCTGGTTTGGTGACTTGAAGAGTAGCATAGGCGCCTGGATTGTACTCTTTCAGCCTCTCACTCCACATTTTATAATCTCCAATTGTATAACTCCTTGCTATTCGCCAGAAGAGTCTTTGTAGCTGCATGTCATGGCTGCTCTTCTTCCAATTATCGAAAATGTGTCTACAACACTGTCTATGCTCAACCTCTGGAAGAATGGTGTGGACTGCTTTCACTAAACCCTGCCAATTACAAGCATGAGACAGTTAAAAACACTAAGATACAGTAATGCTTTAAGCACTAAAAGCTTTAAAAAATCAAGATCAGACGTTTACCTTTTGTTTGTCAGACAATATAGCATAGCCTTTGCCATCCTTTAAGCCCAAGTCATTTGCGAGGTGTCTCACAAACCAGTCCCAATTCGTGTCATTCTCCACTTCTACTACTGCCCATGCAATCGGAACAATCCGATTGTCTCCATCACGTCCTACAGCAGCCAAGAGATGACCCTTTATGTCCCACTTTAGAAATGCTCCATCTAAACCCATTATCGGTCTACAAGAAGTCTTCCAAGTCTCCTTCAGCGCATGAAAGCAAACATATAGCCGGAAAAACCTCTGTTTACTTCCTACTGTCGGTCCAGGGATGGTTTCGATATCCATTGTAGTGCCAGGGTTGGTTCGAAAAATCTCAGCTTGATAATCCCATATCTTGTTGAAGTGTTCTTCGTGGCTTGCTTTTCTTTCTTTCATAACCTTTGTCTTCGCATTCCCACAAGCTTCCACACTCACAAACATCCTATACTCTCTCTGGATCTCAGAAGCAATTTCATGCTTGGTGATTTTGGGATTCAACCTCAGCCTCTCAGCGAACAGCATTGCTATAGTAGAACACTTCAAAAACTTTGAGTGTCCTGTTATCTCACACTTGTGCTCATTCACATAACATTTGATCATCAGCTTCTGTTTGCTCTTCTCATAAGAACAATACACCCTCCAGGGACACGAGCCATCTTCACACTTCGCACCTAACTTCAAAGCAGTGGACCGGTAAAGCTTGATGTTGCGTCGGGTTTTTAATGTATACCTGAGAAGGGTATGCTTGAATTCTTCAGCAGTGAAGAAAGTGTTTCCCAGCCCAAGCATTGCCTCTGGATCCACATCTTCTCTGTAGGCTAAACTGGGAATCGATTGTTCTTCATTTTCATCATCTGATGATAGAGGATCCGGAACTTCTTTTTCATGCTCCCAATACCATTCGTCCCCACTATCTTCATCATTCTCACAATCATCATTCCTCGCTACTTCTCCGAAGAAGACAGTCAAATCGCGACCAGTTTCTTCCTCGATACCACCATGACCGTTTGCTTCATCAGGGACTTCTTCGTTGTTTGGGACTTCTTCGTTGTCTGGGGCTTCATCAGCTTCGTCGTCACCGACAACACCACAGTCATCCTCGCTGATTTCTCCTTCTTCTTCCCTGTCGAGTACATCTGTTTTGCTTTTTTTCTTCTTACGTACATCAGCTTCGTCGCCGACTCCACCTTTTCTTTTCACTACAGAACTGGCACCACCGAGTTTCCCTTGTCGAGACTTCTTGTTCTTTTCATTAACCATCTTCTCTCTTCTTCTTTCTGGCGAAATCGTGAAATTAGGGTTCTTAATTGAGAAAACCCCCAAATCGATTTTGAGAGATAATGAGGAAGATGTGTTTTTTTAATTGAAGAGAAGACGACATCGTTTTGTTTAACGACGAAAATTAACTGCGTTTAGACGCTTTGTTAGTGAACTTAACGCCGGGTTTAAATTGATCCAATCGACAAAAAATTTGAGGTTTTTATGGTCAGTTAGGAACCTGGGGATTATAATGGTCCAAACGAAAAAGCTGAGGATTTATTTAACATTTTTCCCGTTTTAATTTATTACAAATGTGATATTATAAAAACAATTTTGCACACTCATAACTTGAACTCACCATCTCTTTACCTCTCAGAAATTTACTAAGGGACTCAACGCAAGAAAAGCTAAATGTTGGGTTTAAATGGTTTGATGGGCTGAGATACTGAGTTTAATCCGTAAACATCATAAAATCTTGGTAAGTTGAGTTTTGTTGGGCATTCTATTGGTAACGTCATCATCAGAACAGCAATCGCTGGTAAATATTCTTAGAAAATCTTGTTGATTTTGAGTGATTCATCTTTTAGTTTTGTTTCATCTTCGCTTTTTTTTTTGCTGTTTCAGATGGTTTGATGGAACCATTCGGGAAGTATCTACACACATATCTATCGCTTTCGGGTCCTCACTTGGGTTACCTGTACAGTACAAACTCTTTGTTTAACTCAGGACTTTGGCTCTTAGAGAAGTTAAAGAGTACACAGGTTATTCATCAGCTTACACTCACTGATGATCCTGATCTCCGACAGACTTTCTTTTACAAACTCTGCAAGGTAGACACAAAGATCTTAACGTTTCTTCACAGGCTCAGTTTTTGTTATTCTGTTCTAATATTTTGTTTTAAATTCTTTTTAGCAAAAGACGTTGGAAAATTTCAGAAATATAATTCTCCTTTCGTCCCCCCAGGTACTCCTTACTCTTCCCCTTTGCTCTACAAATCGGTTTAGGCAGCAATTGGGTCTAAGCCAAACCGATTTTTTTTTTTAAAATCTGATTTATATGACTCGGTTTAAATTTTCCTAAATCTGTTTAAATTTGTTAAATCGAATTATACTAGTCTAAATCTATTAAATTAAGCAGTAATCTTGGTAGAAATTCACAAATTCACAAATTGTCAAATTTCTTTTGTTTTGTATATCTAATTTTGATAATTCATCAAAATAAATCTATAACTTAACCCAAAAACTAAAATATTTTATATAAATGTAAAATATAAATATAATAAATTAATAAGTTATTAATGCATAGGCCTCGAATAATCCGTATAGTTGCTAGTTCTCTAGGTTAGTTACCGTCTACCGATTCTACGTTGTTCTCTTTGTTAAGGGATTCGAAGCTATGGTATCGTTCGCTCCTAATCCAAGGTCCCTTGATCTTTTCCATTGATTCAATCTTTGTTCATAACTCAAGAATTTTTCACACAGTTCACGGCCGCACCACTACATCTGGGGTGGATCCATGATCCAAAACATCCACTATGAAGTATCGGAAAACACCTCCGATGTGGTTTACCAGATCATTACTATCTCTTTGTCATGGATATACAAACCCTAGAGAGTATACAAGAGATATACAAGAGAATACATGGCTAAAAACTAAGCCTAGAACATCATATCTATGTCTAGCTTACTCTATTTTTTCAAAAGACGCCATGGAAGCACTTCCAGGATGCTTGAGGCTCATGCCTACGAGAGACTTGGCTTTTGCCTCGCTTAGAGATCCCTGTCGTGATCTCTCCTTCTTTGGATCAGCACTTGACCTAATGAGCTTCAACGATTAGGCCCATTATGTTGTCTGCGCGTAACTTGTGACAAGTCGGCCCAATATTGAACATGTCTGATGGGCTTGACCGAACCTCACAAAACTCCACCTGTTTGGTCCAAGTCTATAACCCTTCCTTTGTGCTGACACCTCCTGATGCTTGAGAAAACATGCTCATCTTATGTATCTCCCTGTCTTTTCTTATCTCTTCTCACTTCTCTCAGTTCCATCTTGAGCCAAGCTTGAAGTCCCTTCATGATCTTCTTGAAACCTGCATAAGCTTACACTTATACACCACAACCGCTTAAGTAGATTAAACACTTAAATCCACTTAACCCCATGACTGAAATTAGACATCGCGCTTGATGAAGGGTATGTGACAATCACATTGCCATTTTGAATTTTCATCATCTTCAGCTATTATCTTGAGTTGCGAACCCAGCTGCTACACTCCAAATGTCAAACTCAACTCCTCATTAACGTCGTGTTACTTCATATATTGTTTCTCCTCGTAAACTTATCAACAACACAACATTGCTGTCAAAATCACGAACCTGTTCAAGTCCTTGAACAAAAACCTGAACATCCTTCTCCAAGTTGATTTCCTCGTTGGCTTTTTGATTCCACTAATGTGCACTGAGCCTTGAACCAAATTACCGGAATTATGTGCAGCTACCTCAAAATCATACATGCTCCACACAAGAACAATCCTTGATTCAACTATTTCTCTTGCTTAAACATGGCAGCCTTGAACATCTTCTTGTACCGCTGTTACTCCGAACAGGACCCGCCATCCAACCATCATTGCCGGACATACTTTCGACACAACTTTGGTTCACCCTTCATATTGTTAACAGAAATTGCTACCACATAATTCTCCTCGAATCAACTGCAAACCTTTGAAGTCACTCATGCTCCATATTCTGAAACATTTTTTTGACTTACCCTTGATGTTCTTGAAACACATTACACTTGAGCATCAGTTTGTACCGCTACTATCACAAGTAGGTCACGCCGCCTAAAACTACATGATTAGGAAGACTTTTGACACAAATATCTTTGCTCCACCATCTGATCAACCTATTCTGCAACAATAAATCCTCACTGACAGTTTAGATCCCACTACTAGTTAAATGAATTGAGCCTCATACCATCTAATTCATGATACGCCTTAGCTCTCCTCACGAGCTGCATGTGATATCTTATCTAGAATCCCTGATATCCCTCATTTTCTCAGCTGTGAATTCATTATCTTACCCTTCTTGTGTTGAGATGTCTCTAAAACCGAAACCTGTTCATCACCATCAACGACTTGAACTCGCCATTAGCTTGATGAGTACCTCGCCATCGATGAATATCTGGCCATTAGCTAATGGACTTCCATGAGGAAACATCCCCAGTACTCCCTCTGATGCGACCATATTTACAGAACTTCACCGGTTCCTTTTCTCTAAATGCAATCAGTTTTTCCTTGCATTTAGACCTTCATGAAATTTCTTTCAGTTCCATGACTTGAGCTTAAGATGACCATGCTTGTGAAGAACAAGTCTTACCCTTCCTAAGATGGACAAACCCTAATACAATTCTCTGCAATCCTTGTAATGTCTTCTAACAGTTTCTTACTTTGCTTTATCTCACCATTTTTCATATTCACTGCTCAATACCTCAGTTTAACTAAGTACTTCACCACGTGTTACCATCCATCATACTCGGCTAAGATTTCGTGGTCCTCTGTATCAAACATCACTACAGTGTATTCCTGATACATATGCCGATTTCACTTGTCTTGTCTACAAGTTACCTTATGTAAGACTCCTCTTAAAAATCTCCTTATGATGCGCCTTATGCTTGTTTACTGATCTTGACACTCCTGGCCTTGACACTTTGAACATGTCCATGAACCAATTTCTCTTTCAGCTCTTACTCTCTTAAGCTGACTAAGTTGCTAATCGAAACTTTTACCCTTCAGCTGAACCAATCAAGGCATCTTCTAACACAGAAAACCAGTGATTCACTCCACCTGGAATCGAATTATATATATTCATGATGCATCAATCCTTATATAATCTCAGTGGCTCTACCTGAATCAAATAACCCTTTAGAAGTACCATGTCTCTGTAAAGTTTCTACAACTGTTTGTTGTTCCTATCGGTCTTTTAACCATATCTCTCATCATCCACGCCTGTGATGCTCCTGAGATATTTCCTTACAGTTTTTCTTTTGTCAAACTCGAGCTCATGACGAGTGTCTCTAGCTGTAACTATACATGAACCATAACCTGTTCAAGCATGAAACTCCGACCTGGTCAAGTCTGCAAATTTTCTCCTTTTGCTTTTGAGCTTCGATTAATGTTTGAGAGCTCCACCTTGACAGTTATGGTAGTGACACCACCGGCGTCCCTTACTTTTCCTCTGAGTCTATTCATCTGGAATTCCTAACTCAGACATCCATGACGATTCCTCGAAGGCAAACTCACACACGCTTCTGCTAGCTGTTGTAGCGACTTTTTGTTTCTTGAACAAGTGCTGATGACTATTGTCTCATACCCTTTATCCTCAGGATTATAACTAGTCAAAACAACCTATTCAACCCAATTCTGCCTGCGCATTTTCTCTCTTTTTGACCAGAACCTCTAAGCTAAGTCTAACCCTGAATCTCTTTTTCTCTTAGGTTTTTCCTGTCACTCTCACGACCTCACCAAGGCTGCTACATGTTGTTACCACAAATAGCCATTTACTCCAACATACCCTTGTGTAGGCTTTTACACACTTTTTCCTTGCTCTAGTTGCTTCTTCGTGGAGTTACAACCTGTTTTAACCACACTGACTTGGTGACTCTTCTGGCTTTCTTCTCACCGCCAGAAACCTTTCCTCTCATGCACCCATGAGACTTACCTGAACTGACCCAAAATAAATCACCTCTGTTTCGTCATATTGTTTCCACATGACAACCAACTTGTGCAGCTGCAATATCCGTTGATCATCTTTGTAGGAACCAAAATTCGCACTGTCAATTTCCGTAAATTAATGAAACTCAAGAAACCCTAACTTTTCATGAGGTCCCGGATTCTCTGCGAGAGCCAACGACAAGTAACCAAACAAATGCGGAAAATATAAAAAGATAACAAAACGAATTTTTAGAAAAATTAGATCTTATTTCGAATCCGCGTAAGAGTGTTGCGATTGTTGGGGTCGAAACGGTTACGATGAAGTTAACGTCTAAATCTCCGCAGAATACAAGTATGTCTTTCCGCAACAAATCATGCTCGGTCAAGAAAACGTCGCAACGTATGTTCCCGAGATAAAGCATCGTTCGAATTCTATTTAGATCAAACATAAGCCATCGGAAACATACCCAGACCAGCTACGGATAGGTCCGAGTATGACGATCAGAACACGGACAAACCAAGCTCGGTCATTACGCAACTACCGCACATGCACACCGTCTGGTCGCTACGTAACGACTGAGCGTTCGTCCCGCTCGGTAGCGACCGAGCTCTTCTGAAACGTCGATACGACATTAGTCCATGCATTCTCGTCTACCCTTCGATGTTATCTCCCGAAGACCGTAACAAACCCATTTCATGTTTCCCGCCATTCTAAATCATCGATCAAGCTTTATGGTAAAACCGCGGAAAGTTCGTTCTTTATCGAAAGAACCCGTAATAAACGCTTCGAGTCAGAAGACGGCCCAAAGGGACCTAAGACATGACTCGAGGCCCAACTTACGATTTCTTAACCAACAGCCCGTAAGCCGCATGACGGTTTACGCTTGGTTCGCAAGGAAAGATAAATGTCAAGTTTCCGTGGATAAATACGAAATTTTCAAGATAATTACGAAGATCGGAAAAAATGGAGATATTTCATTTTTTCCGATCTTCATTTTTTCCGATCTTCATTTTTTCCGATAAAAATGGAATATCTCCATTTTTATGCTATGACGGCTTAAGGGCAGAAGAGGAAAAGCGTAAACCGACCTAGGAGCCAGTATATAAGGAGTCCTAGGCGAGAGGCATGGGGGGAGACTTTTTTCGGAGCAAACTTAGGACTTGGAGCGATTTAGGCATATTTCCGTTTTTGTTATTTCGAGCTGCGACTCAATTAGATTTAGCCGTCTTAGGGTTGCTAGAACTAGGAATCTCGCCGACAGCTCTCGAGCCCAGGCTTATACCTTGTTGTAACGCTCAAACACGGATTCAGAATAAGATCTATTTTGCTCTCTTTTTACGATTTTTGTACTTTGTCGTTGATATCTCGTGTTCTGATTGCTTAGCGTGTGGTATTAACAGATCTCCGAGACCTCTGGGAAATTAGGGTTTTCCTAGTTTCCTAATTTAAACGGAAATCGACAGTGCGAATTTCGGTTCCCATAGCGATCATTACAAAAGATTATAAAATCTTCGGCAACAAGAGCTGTCAGCGAGTTACCTAGTTATAGCCACCCAAAACCTTAAACCTAATTGAGTCGCAACTCGATAACAAAAGACAAAAAAAAGACATGAAAAATGTTTTGATTTGATTTCGGACTGAACCTTATGAAAGACTGCATATGTACCCCTTTCGAGGATCAAGCCGAACATAATTCTATTGAAAGAGTAGAACAAGTGATCGAACTGCCTGGGTGAGTTCATCTAGTAATCGAGCGCCAGTCATAGAAACCGAACTTGTCGAGAATAAAGCCTAAGGTTTCTTAGTGAAGAGAGTTCTATGTCTTAAAAAATTGTCCCCTTGTGCTTCTTGCCTTGGCTCCCCTTATATATGCCTCCAAGGTAGGTCGTCCTCTCTTTTCTGCCCTTGATTTGAGTTTATCTTCTCATGGAAATATTCCTTTTTCTCGATCTTCATGATTATCCCTTGAAACTTGACATTTATCTTCGAACTTGACATTTATCTCTAAACTTGACATTTATCTCTTCTCGCGAATAATCGATAAACCGTCATAGTGACTTTAGGCCAATTCTTCGTTAAAAATCGCAAGTGGGCTTTTGCCGCATTTTACTGTCTTTGACGAAAACATTTTTACGATTTCTTTAGGAATAATAATCTTCAGTACGACGCCGGTTTTACGAAACAGTGGAGATCAATCGTATAGCTGAGATAACCTAAGTGTTTAGTAAACCGTTATCGATTTATACGATCGATCAAACTTATACGAGGAAATATGTCTTTGTCTTCAACGGTAACTCCGATCGAGACGAAACAAGAGACAGCTTGACCGAGACCTGAAGGGGGGAGTTCTGGAGACAAGAATGCATGATTCTGGACTGATCCAACTCGTCTTTGGGTGAATTGGATAAGACTGATCCAACTCGCCCAACGGTGAGTTGGATTGGTCGGTCCATGGTCTCGGCTTATCCAACTTCTCTGATTGTGGGTCGAGCGATGTTGGTTTGTTTGTTCCGATGCTTCGGACTTGTCTGTTCGATAGGTTGAATAATCCCTTGCGAGGAGCTTGTCGTGCAATAGTCTTAGAAATACTGAGTTTTAGTTTTTCGTATTCTTATTTTCTTTTTAGAAACTTTTCTCGGGAAGTTTCTGACATTGATTACGTCATTTCCGATTTTGACCCCAACAATCTTTCGCAAAGATAACCGGCATACTTTGTGATCTCTGAAAATGTTCAGTCCCTGAGAGATTGTCGACCTTTGATTCCATCTCCTTAAGCCTAACTTTGACTTAATACGAGTCTGTCTTTACCCTGAGATATCCTCCATCCCAGACGACTCAAATCAGTCTCCAACACTGGAGATCACGAACACGCCCACCTGTGCAACTATTCTTACTGCAACTTACACGGGTCTTCCCTTTTTTGCAAATATCGCTGAATCCTTTCAAATTTCTCATCATGATTTCCCAAACCTAACCATCAGGTGCATTGAAATAGTCTTTTGTGAACGTTTCTTCTTGTGTCTTTAATTTTGTCATTGTCTACCACAAACTAACAGCATTCACTTCCTTCCTGATGCTAGAGAAAAATAGACCGTTTTAATTTATTTAAAATAACATAATTTACTGGAAACAATTCTACACGATTTGAAGTCCCCAATCCTTAGCCTCGGAGAAATTTACATCAACACTACACTAAAATAACATTTTAGGAATTTTGGGCTGAAATATGATTTGTTTAAAGAGAGGTGTCCTCAGCTTGGGCACAGAGTTCTATAGTTATCTTTCTGCAAAAAAAAAGTTAGATAGTTGGGCTTACAAGCAACGTACGTCCTTCAAGCAAGATGTGTTTACTTTTCTTTTTTAGAAATGCGAGTAGAAATATATGAGCTTCGTTTTAGATTTTACTAAGGGACCCAATAAAAGAAAAGCTAAATGTTGGGCTAAAATGGTCTAATGGGATGAGATTTTGAGGTTCATCCTTAAACATCATAAAATTTTAGAACAGTCCTTGTAGTATTGTAAGTGTAGAGATTCAAAAGAAACAAAAACAAATTTCTGAACAGAAACAACCTGGCTCTGATACCAAACTGGCACAACGTTGATAGGCTCGAAAATCGTTGATTCCAACGCGAATGGCCGTTCGACGAGGACTCGATGATCGTTGATTCCGAAGAATGGCCTTTAAACGAGGGTTCTTGATAATCATTAATTCCGAAGAATGCCGACGAAGAATTATTTTTTTTAGGATTTTCTATATTCAATAATCAATATCTTTACAAACTATATATCACGCTATTTATACTAGTCTAAAGAGATCATAACTGTATCTCCATATTCTAATATACACTATTTGTACATATCTTTATAACTAATACAATTTATAGTATTAAAAGGGAAGGATTCTTAAAAAACCTAATTAAACAAGGTTGTTGGACCATTTCAATAGACATAACAATTTTTTGGTCTTACTTTATATTTCTCTAACTATATAAATACTTTACATAATTTAAATGAACTCATTTAATATTATTTCATAATCTATTATATAATTACTCTACAATAAATTCTCATGAATATATGACATATTATTCAAACATGTTTACACATGACGTGATAATTACCACATTTTGTTCCATTAATAGTATAAAATTTTCAATGGTTTAGTTATGTTTAATATATGTTGTAATAGAGAATCCTCTGGTGTATAACAATTTTTTTTTTTCATTTTTACGTGAACTGAAAACTAAAAGCCATAATGTCAACTATTCAACTATGAAACATTAATTTAATTAATTACATACAATCAATTATTAAGATTTGATCTTACATTCTTATATATGAACTAAATGATTAATCTTACAATAAAATGTATCAAGTGGTTTAAACGGGTTGGAGATTTAAATGGAATTAGTAAAAAAGACTGGTTTAAATATAACATGTTTCTTTACTTTACAAATTCTAACAATGCATATAATATATTTTATTGATTTTTCAAAAATGTAAAATATCGTGCGCTTTAAATTGGGTAGTTTAGGTTGTTTGGAAAAAAAAATATAGGATAAATAATTAGCTATTAATTATTTGAATAAAAATATTCGAGTCATTAATGTTTTTTTGTTGCATAATTTGGTTTATAAATAGTAGTTTAGGATATTTGGTTATTTAGAAATTAAATATAATTAATATTTGTAGGTATATAATTTGTATTTTAAAAATTTAAGTACTCATTTGGTTCTCAGTCCGGTTTCTATTTTTCGGTTCCAAAGATATTTGATATGCTCGGTTATTTATGAAATTCAGCTTAATTTTTTTTTTTTCAGTTTGGTACGGTTTGGGTACATTATCTTATATAGAAATTATATAAGAAGAATTTATTTAATTTCAAAAATAAATCCGCACTTTCTAAGCGCGGATCAAAATCTAGTTATTAAATAAAATATAAACTTTATGAACAAATAAACCCCGTAACTGATTTCGTACTAAGCACATGGTCCATAGTAGATGGATGCGCTTGCATCAAGAAACTTGTTGGGGTCGAAAACGGTTGCAATGAAGTTAACGTCAAAATCCCCGAAGAAGAAAACGTAGAAACCTTCTTCGACAAATACTTCTTCGAAATAGATTCTTCTTTACGAAAAAAGCTTTGCGGAAGAAACACGAGTCATCGGACAAGAGCTCGAAGAGGGTCGCTACGCAACAACCGAACACTTGTTCCGCTCGGTCGCTACGTAGCGACCGAGCTCGAGCCAAAGCTCGGTCGCTACGCAATGACCGGGCTCGAGCCAAAGCTCGGTCGCTACGTAGCGACCGAGCTCGAACCAAAGTTCGGTCGCTACGTAGCGATCGAGCCCTCGGTCGCTACGTAGCGACCGAGCTCTTCCGAAACATCGGTACGACATTAGTCCATGCGTTCTCATCTACCCTTCGATGCTATCTCCCAAAGACCGTAGCGAACCCATTTCACGATTCCCCGCCATTCTAAGTTATCGATCAAACTTTACCGTAAAAACCGCAGAAAGTTTGTTCTTTATCGAAAGAAGCCGTAACAAACGCTTCGAGTCGAAAGATGGCCCAAAGGGACCTAAGACATGACTTGAAGCCCAACTTACGATTTCTTAACCAACATCTCGTAAGCCGCATGACGGTTTATGCTTGGTTCACAAAGAAAGATAAATGTCAAGTTTCCGCGGATAAATACGAAATTTTGAAGATAATTACGAAGATCGGAAAAAAATGGAATATCTCCTTTTTCATGCTATGACGGCTTAAGGGCAGAAGGGGAAAAGCATAAACCGACCTTGGAGCCAGTATATAAGGAGTCCTAGGCGAGAGGCATGGGGGAGGAACTTTTTCAGAGAAAACTTAGCACTTAGAGCAATTTGGCAACTTTCCGTTTTTGTTATTTCGAGCTGCGACTCAATTAGGTTTAGCCGTCTTAGGGTTGCTAGAACTAGGAATCTCGCCGACAGCTCTCGAGCCCAGGCTTATACCTTGTTGTAAACGCTCATACGCAAATTCAGAATAAGACTTCTCTTTGCTCTCTTCTTACGATTTTTATACTTTATCGTTGTCATTATTGTGTTCTGATTTGCTTGGCGTGTGGTATTAGCAGATATCTGGGACCTCTGGGAATTTAGGGTTTTTCTAGTTTCCTTATTTAAACGGAAATCGACAGTGCGAATTTCGGTTCCCACAGTTTGGCGCTAGAAGGAGGGGGGGTACGGATCAATCTAACCCGCAAAAACAACTCAACGATCAGGAACGATATGCAAGACTCAACGTGCGCGAACGTCATCTCGTTCAAGGGGGGAGCAACGGTCGATCGAGCCAAACCTCGAAACGATCTCCTTGTTATCGAACTGACGATCCGAGATATCGACGTCGCTAGGGTGCTAATCGACACCGGAAATTCGGCCGATATCATCTTCAAATATACTCTCGAGAAAATGGGCATCGATCAATTCAAAATTGTGAAATACCCTAGCCCACTACTGGGACTTTCGGGAGAAACGACCATGGCCTACGGGTCGATTAATCTCGCAGTCAAAGCCGGAACCGTGACAAGAGTCACAGAGTTTCTAGTTGTTGACCGTCCTGCATCTTACAAAGTTATCATGGGAACGCCATGGTTGAACGCCATGGTTGAACGCCATGCGTGCCATCCCATCAACGTACCATCTTTGCCTCAAGTTTCCAACCCCTAACGGAATCGAGGTAATATGGGGAAACCCAAGAGTATCACAGGTGTGTTACGCCGCAGAACAAAAACGAAAAAGACCAGACCTCGAGACCGTTCCTAGAAGTCAAGATTCGGCTGAACTCTTCTGGCAGTCTCGTAACATCGCGGCCCTAGAGGAAAAACACGAACCAACTTGCGAGCCTGTGGTCACAGTCTGTCTCGACGAAGCATCTCCGGAACGATGCGTCGAGATCGGAGCCAATCTCCGCGAGCCTTTGAGGACAGAGCTCGTAACCTGTCTAAAAAAGAACCTCAATACTTTCGCATGGGCCGCGGAAGACAGGGATTGACATTGACATAACGTGTCACAAATTAAATATCAATCCGACTTTCAAGCCAGTCAAACAAAAAAAGCGGAAGCTATGACCTGAACGAGCTTCCGTGGTCAACGACGAGGTCGAAAAATTGCTTAAAGTCGGGTCAATAACGGAAGTGAGGTATCCAGACTGGCTCGCCAACCCCGTAGTAGTCAAAAAGAAAAACGGAAAATGGCGAGTTTGCGTGGATTTTACCGACCTAAACAAAGCCTGTCCAAAAGATACTTTCCCCCTGCTACACATCGATCGATTGGTAGAAGCAACGGCAGGAAACGAACTTCTATCTTTCATGGACGCCTTCTCAGGTTACAACAAGATTATGATGAACCCTGACGATCTCGAAAAGACTGCGTTCATTACCGATCGCGGAACCTATTGCTACAAGGTAATGCCCTTCGGCCTCAAAAACGCTGGCGCAACTTACCAACGACTCATGAACCGTATGTTCTCTCAACAACTCGGTAAAACGATGGAGGTTTATATCGACGACATGCTCGTCAAATCCCTCCAAGCAAAGGATCACGTATCACATCTCGAGGAATGTTTCGCGCAGTTAAATTCCCATAACATGAAGCTCAACCTGACAAAATGCAGATTCGCCGTGGCATCAGGGGAATTCCTCGGCTACCTAGTCACATTCCGTGGCATCAAGGCTAATCCAAAACAGATCAACGCACTGATCGAGATGGCTTCGCCGAAGAATAAGCGGGAAGTCCAGAGGTTGACCTGTAGAGTCGCGGCACTTAACCGTTTTATTTCGCGATCAACAGACAAGTGCCTGCCTTTCTATGATGTCTTACGGGGAAATAAAAAATTCGAATGGTCGGAAGAATGCGAAAATGCTTTCCAACAGCTGAAGCGGTATTTGGCTTCCCCCCCAGTCCTAGCAAAACCAGTGGAGTGGGAACCTTTGTTCTTGTACATCGCTGTATCAGCAACAGCTGTGAGCGGCGTGCTAATCAGGGAAGAACGCGGCGAACAGAAACCTATTTTCTATATCAGCAAAACATTGCTGGATGCCGAATCTAGATACCCGATAATGGAAAAATTAGCATGCGCGGTCGTAACATCGGCCCAAAAACTAAGACCATATTTCCAATCCCACACGATCGTAGTCCTCGCGACTATTCCCCTACGAACGATCCTGCATAGCCCGAGTCAATCGGGCCGATTAGCCAAATGGGCGGTAGAACTGAGCGAATACGATATCGAGTACCGACCGAGAACAAGCGCAAAGTCACAAGTGCTTGCGGACTTCTTGGTCGAATTACCGACAGAGACCATAACCAACGAGGAACCAAATTTCACTTGGCTCCTTCACGTCGACGGATCCTCGTCCAAGCAGGGATCAGGCGTCGGAATTCTCCTCACATCTCCAACGAACGAGATCTTAGAGCAATCATTTAGGCTGGAATTCCACGCCTCAAACAACGAAGCCGAATACGAAGCACTCGTCGCAGGACTGCGTTTGGCTCACGGCTTGAAGATACAAAACATCCACGCTTACTGCGATTCCCAGTTAGTGGCAAGTCAGTACAGCGGAGAGTATGAAGCCAGGGACGAACGGATGGATGCGTACCGCAAACTGGTCCGAAAACTAGCTCAAAAGTTTGACTGTTTTGCCCTTACACGAATTCTTCGTTCCGAAAACATCCAGGCAGATGCTGTCGCGGCCTTAGCATCAAGTTCTGATCCAGGACTTAAAAGGGTAATTCCGGTCGAGTTCATCAAACACCCGAGCATCGGACCACCAATCGTCGTCAACCTCATAGAAGGTCAAGATGACAGAGAAGAAGAAGTTGCAATACAAGCGCAATCAGAGCAATCTGATTACGGCTGCGATACCCCGTGGCTGCAGAAAATTCAAGACTACATTATCGACGGACGCCTGCCCACCGGGAAATGGGCAGCCCGCAAAGTCCGAACACAGGCCGTGCGCTACGTAACAGTAGACGACGAAATTTACAAATGGAGATTCTCCGGACCACTCATAACGTGCCTGGAAGGGGAAGAAGCGAAAAAAGTGATGGAAGAAGTACATTCTGGGTCATGCGGCAATCATTCTGGCGGAAGATCACTGGCAGTGAAAATCAAACGCCATGGATACTACTGGCCAACGATGATCAGAGATTGCGAGAAGTTCGCACGAAAATGCGAAAAATGCCAGAGGCATGCTCCAACCATCCGACAACCAGCCGAAGTCCTCTCCTCCATCACATCGCCCTATCCTTTTATGCGCTGGGCCATGGACATCGTCGGTCCCCTTCATAATTCAAAGAAAAAGCGTTTCGTATTAGTCCTCACCGATTTCTTTTCAAAATGGGTAGAGGCAGATTCGTACGCAAGTATAAAAGATGTCCAAGTCAAAAGTTTCGTATGGAAAAACATCATCTGTAGGCATGGATTTCCTTACAAAATCGTAACCGATAACGGATCACAGTTTATCTCCACCCGGTTCGAGGCGTTCTGCGAAAAATGGAAGATACGGCTTCACAAATCAACGCCCATATATCCGCAGTGTAACGGATAAGCTGAAACGATTAATAAAACCATTCTCGACGGACTGAAGAAACGCTTAGAGGCCAAAAAAGGCAGGTGGGCCAACAAACTCGAGGGAGTCCTCTGGTCCCACCGTACCACCCTGAGGCGAGCAACAGGAGAAACCCCTTTCGCTCTGGTGTACGGAACGGAATGCATGATTCCCGCAGAAGTAGAATTCCCCGGTGTTCGAAGAAGGTTACTTCCCGAACGAGAGGAGCTCAACAACGCAATGCTCCTCGACGATCTCGATCTCATTAACAAGCGCCGAGATCGAGCGCTCATCTGAATCCAAAATTACCAACACACTGCCGCAAAGTACTACAATTCCAACGTACGGAATCGCAGATTTAATCAGGGAGATCTAGTCCTTCGCAAAGTCTTCCAAAACACCTCTGAACGAAACGCGGGAAAACTCGGAGCAAACTGGGAAGGACCCTATAAAATCGAAAAAGTCGTCCGACTGGGCTCCTACGAATTAGCCAACATGCAATGCATAAAAATTCCAAGGACCTGGAACGCGATGCATCTCAAAAAATACTATCGCTAACCAACTCACAATCACGGAACTACGAGACGGCTTGATCTCCATAAGGAGTACGTAGGCAGTTTGTCGAAAGGCAAATTCAGCTGTCCCCCCAATCAAAAAGGGGGGGGGGGAGTGGATACATATACACGTATACTCGTATACTCTTAAACTCGAAAACATCCGACCACGCCTTTGATGTTTCCGACATATCTTAACCAAGCAAATTATCTTTTATCCGCGAAACATTTTCGATATTCAAAAATAAATCAGCCGTTAGGGAGAAGCAACCATTGGTATCGCGAGACGTCGCGAGAGATGCCTCGAGGGTTACTTCTTCCGAGCGACAAAGACGGACACTCCGTCAAAAAAATGATGAACATTTTAACACATATCTTGCGCAAAAACTCTAAACGACGGCATTTGCCACCAAGTTCGGTGCTGATCACATCGAACTCTTGAACGTCCTAAACAGACATAGCCATCTCACGAAGATGACTCTCGTACATCCGACACAAGGATAATAGCGCTATAAAAGAAACCCGAAATTTTGGTCCAGCACTTCCGGTTGGCTTAAAAATTGTCTCCGGAGAGATGCTCGATTCGTATCTAACAAGTCATATAATCCGAGAACCTATCGCGGACTTTAAATCGGTACGAATCAGGTTAAAATTGCGATAGATAAATCGATAGCCGGCTAGTCTCCGCATAAAATCTTAAACCGAAAGTAAACCTAGGTCTTGCCCTAAACCCAGCGCACTGGTCTGTAACATCTCAAGGCATGATGTCCAAAAGGTACGAGATCCCAAAATCATGCCTCTATGTTTATATTCGACATCTTCAGATATCCCGCGAAGTCGATATCTCGCGGAAGAACTCTCGAAACGAATCTCGAACAAAACATTTCACATCGAAAAAGGATATGAGACGACAACTCATCACCCGTCTTCCACGCCATACGTAAGCTTATGAAAAATGCAACTCGACCATTCTTGTCATAAAAAGCCGCAGACCGGCGGGGACTCAAAGCCACATACGGCCAGTCCCGAAACACGAAATGAGGCAATTTAAAGCCGAAACATCAAACATAAAAAAAAATCTCCCACAAGAGATCTTACCAAAGTCATCCTCAGAGCTAACGCTCCCTCTTCACCGGTCGTCTCATCTAAACCTGGAGCCGCGTCACCTCCGAGTACCGGATCCTTCCCATCCGGGCCTTCTGAACACGTCGGAAGGAAGAACGCGGATTTCAGGTCAGCAAGGATGAGATCGAAATCTTCATCCACGACTGCCAAATCTCCCTTGCAGCCGGACAGTCGCGCCTCTTCGGCCTCTAAGGTCGGAGGAGTCTCACTTTGGAACGATTGAACCACGGCCATCCCGCCCTCGATCGTCGCCAAGGCTATATCCCTGTTCCGAATGCATTTGAGAGAGCCCAGAAAGGCGGAGATCTTCGCCAAGCAAGCTTGGAACTCAGAACGAAGAGCGTCCTTGGCTTCTCGAATCCCGCGGCTCACTAATCCTGCATCGCCCTCGATCTGACGCTGAAGATGACGCACCTCCGAAGATTTGGCCTTCCTGGATTTCTTCTCCTTAAGCAATGAACTCGCCGTGTTCCCAAGGTCCCTCTTGAGCTCCCCTATCGCGACCTCAAGTTTCGACACTTTCACGGAGTGAGAATCCTTGACAGCCGTCAGCATGGCCTCGGTTTCGGACCATCTACCCTGAAGTTCCAACAACTCCCCGGCAAGACGACTGGTCTCAGAACCGCATTCGCTGATCATCCCGTCGATCAACGACACGAACTGCGAAACGAGAAGAAAGTTAGGGATTCTATGTCTTTTAGAAAAATATATAACAATCAAGAAAGTAAGTGAGCGACAAACCTTTCCGCGAAGCCCCGACGCCATGCTCGAGCCTCCTTGCTGTGAAGATTCCCCGTCACCGCCCTTGGTAAACTTCCTCTTCCGGCCTTAGGCTTAGTAACCGAAACAACACTAGGAGCGTGCAGCGCTAGAACGATCTCCTTCCTGGCCGGAGGAGGTGGCATAGAGTCAGCAGCCCTCTCCTTATCTTCAACGAGAATCGGAGTCGTGGACGATCCAGCAGGTAAAGCCGAAGCATCCGGGACGACCGAGCCTGCGAGAGTTCCCGTATCTCGCGGAGTTACGCCCTCGGTCCCATGAGCCGGAGCAACGGCCAGTGTAGAAGAGGACGGTAACTCGGCGCTAGCTTGAACCTGTTCTTTCTCGGCTTGGCGACGAACTAATTTCTCTCGAAAGGAGAGATGATCGGCAACGTAAGCCGGCGCTTCAACCGGAGAAGTCGGAATCGGCGCCGGAGATGTAGCCTCGCCCATCTCCACATCGGAACTTCGCTTGTCATCATGGGAAGAAAACATGTTAAAAACAAGAGATTTGGAGCTAGAGAGTTTTTGAGGGTTTGAAGAAGGGAAGGTGTGAAGCAAATGAATGACAAGAGCTCACTACTTATAGAAGTATGGGCTCGGAATTTTATATTTTTTAATAAACATTTTCTCGAGAATTCTCTTCCGTAGAGTTTGAAGTAAACTTCGTTCAATACGCCAACTTCGCCGAAATCGTCAAACCGCCCGCAAGAGTCTCGACTCTAACGAGCTGGGGGGCTAACTGTTGGGGTCGAAAATGGTTGCAACGAAGTTAACGTCAAAATCCCCGAAGAAGAAAACGTAGAAACCTTCTTCGACAAATACTTCTTCGAAATAGATTCTTCTTTACGGCTCCCACAAAACTTTAAAAAAATCCTTCTAATATCCCCTATATATTAAGAAGCGTGTATTATTTCCTTAAATAAAAGCTACGGTATTACCTAATATGATTAACATATATATGGCAATTAATGACTATGAATAATAATGATTTGATAACAATTTTTGCATATTTCTTCATTTTTGTTTAATTTTAATATTTTATATTATTAAAAAATTAGACAATCACATTAACCATATAATTAAAAAATTAGATTTTTTCTTATATATTATATTTTGAATTTTTAAAATAACTTTAAATTAGAAAAATGAGGAAACCTTATATGTTATTTTTTTTTAAACGATTTTAAATTAAAAAAAATGAGGAAACCTTATATGTTATATTTTTATTATATGTTAGATTTTTTCTTATATGTTATATTTTGAATTGTTTAAAACGACTTTAAATTACAAAAATGTAAGTTTTTCTTAAGCATACGACTAAAAGCATAAAAATGACATGTATCAATTCGATAGTTGATCTGAAACTTTTCAAAACCATATGGAAGCTAAATGTCAAAATAGTTCAACTGTGGAAACAGTACTAGTCATCTTTTTCAAGAATGTGTTCGATGAAAAAAAAAGGTTTTTGGGTCATAATTTCTTTAATGTCCAATCCGATCAACCCATGATATATTAAATATTGTTTAGTTCCACAATTTTTAATAAATATTGATCCAGTCCATCAGAAAGAAATTATATAATAACAACAACAAAAATTGTATATGTATAAATAAAATGATCAAATATATTAAAAAATTGTTGATAATATATACAAATAAACTCACTATGCGTAAGGCGCAAGTCTTATCCTAGTTATAGAGTATAGAGAAGCATATACTAATTTAAATGATAAATCTTTATAGTTAGATAACAATGTTTTACATGAAAAATCTCTATAGATCATGGTTCCATACATTCTTATGCTCTAAGGGGTGGCTAGAGAAAAAATTGAACATTGAAACTCGAAACTCTCATCAAACTTCACACATTCCAATGTGATATCTTGTATATTTGCATTGTTTTAGTCATTCATTCCTGCATATTTTGAATCATTTAGATTAGTATTTAGGTATCTTTAGGTTTCATTTGCATACATAAGTCTTTATTAGGTGTTGGAGTATCCTTTGGAGTTTTTGGAGGAGTTTGGAGACATTGTGGTCCAAAAAGGGGGTGAATTATGATCATTGGACGAGTTGAGTATCAGAGCGGGCTCTCGCAGCGACCTAGAGCACCCGCTCTACACAGAACAACACGGAGCGGCCAGCCGGAGCGGGTAGGAGAACCCGCTCGCCATTCTTTGAAGACACGGAGCAAGGAGTTGGAGCGACCCTCCGTTGCGGGGTAACCAACCCGCTGTAATCCCGAGCGACCATTCGGAGCGGGATGACGAACCCGCTCGGCATTCCTTGGTGTAACGGACGACATCCAGAGCGACCTCATGGAGTGGGGTCTAGAAGCCGCTGCGAGACAGAGCGACCTGCTGGAGCGACTTGAGCAACCCGCTCACCTTTTACCACTTACTCGAGTTTTTATGTTTTGTTTCTCAGATTTATTGACTGAGCCCACTAGGTTTTTAGAAGTCCTATAAATACACTCTAAACCTAAAATTATGACTTATCTTGTTTTCTATCTAATCAAAAACCACTTTTGGGTGAAAGATCTAATCTTGATCATAATTTCTTATCCTTTCTTGATTACTTTGACCATTAATCATGTTTTGATTTGGATCAACTAATGATCTAGTGTCTACCATGATTATAAGTGAGTAGTCATCTTTGGATTCATGGGTTAGGATGATTTAGGTTGATTAAGTGATGATCTAAAATGTTTAGAGTAGATTAAAGTGTTTCCTTGCTTGATTGAGTGATCTTAATGCTAAGCTTGAGTTGGTCATTCTGGTTTAGAACTCTAGACATTTCATTTCCCGGAAGGTGTTCGATGAAATTTCTGAGCCAACTCATCAAGCTCTTAGCTTACCCTACCAAAGGGATTTGATGTTAGGGGAGTTAGGAAAGTTGAATGATCTATCCTTAATGATTGCTTGATTGACACAAACCAAAGGAATTTGATGTTTGATCATGAGAGTAAATGAGCTTTTATCTTGGAAGAAAACTTGCTTAGAATTGATATCTAGACTTAGGGAAATGTGTTGATTGAAACTTTGCCATTTTAGATTTAATCTGAGTCATCTGAAATCAAAATCCTATGCCCATGATTCCTCCTTATTCCAATTGATTGAAAGTTGCTTTAGAAACTTGTTAGATTGATTGAAACCACTCATATTATTGATTGCATTTAGATTAAGTTTGAACATGAATTCACTTTGCATCAAAACTCTTAGAAATGGATTGACATCTTAATTACTATAATGATTTGATTATTGGACCCTTGAAAAGTTCATTTAAAATTTGGCGTTGTTGCCAATTCTAAGTTGATTTTAACATTGAGATATGGTCCTTGCTTGAGACTAAGTCTTATTTTCTTGTATCTAATTATTGATTCTCTCTCCTAGCTCTTTTGAATGTCAGGTACATGAACTTGAGGAGTTGAAGACATTAGAGCTTTTGAAAGGGAGATTGCAAAGAAGAGAAGAGGAGAAGAAAGAAAAGCTCATTTGGACAGAGTTGAGCTTGAGATGGAGGGGAATCAGCGCCAAGCTAGAGCTATTGGCACCTATGATCAACCCAATATACATGGGAGTAGGCTGGGTATCAGGGCACCAGTTGTGGAGAACAACAACTTTGAGATCAAATCCAGCTTGATCAACATGATAGAGAACAACAAGTATCATGGTCTTGCTTTGGAGGATCCACTTGATCACTTGGATCAATTTGACAAGTAATGTGGCTTGTCAAAAACAAATGGAGTCTCTGAAGATGCCTTCAATCTGAGATTGTTTCCATTTTCTTTGGGAAACAAAGCTCACACATGGGAGAAGAACCTTCCAAGTGACTCTATCACCACTTGGAATGAATGCAAGACAGCCTTCCTCAACAAGTTCTTCTCTAGCTCAAGGACTGCCAAGCTTAGGAATGAGATCTCTGGGTTTCAACGCTACTGGTCTCAATGCCCACATCATGGTTTCACCAAGGAGAGTCTGCTCAGTACCTTCTATAGAGGAGTTTTACCTAAGTTCAGAAGCCAGATGGATACTGCTAGCAATGAGTTCTTCTTGGGGAGAACTGAAGAAGATCCTGAGAAACTTGTAGAGAACATGGATCAGAGTGATTCAGTCTACAATGATGAGCATGATAGAAGCAGCAAAGGCAGTGGAAGAGATGATCAGAACACAAGGAAAGAGTTGAAGGCTCTACAAGACAAGTTTGATAAGCTTCTCTCAGATAGAGCTAAACAAGAGAAGGTGAACTCTGTTGGTGAGCAGAAACAAGAGGGGATTGTTGTGGTAAGTGAAGTTGATGGTCTAGAAGGTCAGGAAGAATTGTGCTTTGTGAATGCTAATGGGACATGGTACAAAAAGGAGCCTAATTTTCAGTACAACAACTACCAACAAAAGCCCTTCTACAACAACCAACAAGGTGGTTACCAAGCTAGGGAAAACTACTCTCAAGGCTTCTCCTCCAAAGGAAATCAGTCTACCCAAGGCCAAGTCGGATCTTCTACCTCTGCTCCAGAAGAGAGTAGCACTGATGCAATGTTGAAACAGATCTTAGAGTCCCAAACTAGAAGTGAGAAGCACATTGGATATGAGCTGAAGAACCTTCACACCAAAGTTGATGGAAGCTATAATGACCTCAGCAACAAGTTCCTACAAATCTCCTCTCACTTCAAGACTTTGTAGAATCAGTTTGCCTCTATGCCTTCAACCTCCAAGAGCCCAATGGGATCTCTACCAGAAAAATCAGAGCAGAATCCCAAAGAGTATTGCAATGTTATCCTCTCTACTACTTCTGGGATTGAGTTGAGTCATCATGAGAAAGAGGAAGATCAGATTGAAAGACTCATATATGGAACTGAAGTTGTTGCCAAGGCTGAAGCACAGATTGTGGAGAAGGTTGAACACAAGATTGTGGAAAGGGTTTAGATACAAACTGTAAAGAAGGTTGAGGGAAAGGTTTTGCAACCAGTTAGACACAAGGCTGAGAAACCGGTTATTGGGAAAGCTGTCACGCAATTGAAAGAGGTTCAGCTAGAAGAAGCTCATGTGATTGAGCAATCACCTTACGAAAAGCTCCCATTTCCACAAAGGTTCCTCACTAAAGCTCAAAAGAAGGTGATCTCCAAGTTCAGAAAAGACATGGGAGATGTAGGAGTCAAGCTTCCACAGATATCGAATATGCATGATGCTCATGTCCAAATGATGCTCATCAAGGACATTCTAGCTCACAAAGAAGAAGTAGGAGAGCTCCTAAACATCTCTACTATGCAGCTTGATCCACCAGTCACACCAAAGTCCCTTCCCAAACTAGAAACCCAAGGGAAGTTCACCTTGTCTTGCTCCCTTGGTAAGTTCACACTTGGTGATGCTCTTGTTGATTCTGGTGCAAGTGTGAATGTGATCTCAATGGAGATGGTGAAGAGTCTTGGGATTGAGAACATGGAGCCAAACACATCTTCACTCATGTTTGGAGACTCTTCTTCAACAACTCCATTAGGCTTAATCAAAGACTACCCTATGAAGATTGAAGACTGCACCATCCCTATTGATCTCACTGTTTTGAAGATGGGAACTGAGAAGAGAGTCTCATTGATCCCTGGCACACCATTTCTCACAACAGTAGGAGCTTGCATTGACTTTTCCAACAAGAAGGTCACACTCCTCAATGTGAACAAAGCTGTCTCCTACCCAATCAAGTCTCCAATGATGAATTTTGAGTATTGTGGAACCATTACTTATGGAGAACCTTCCATTGAGAAGCTCAAGGATGAAGTGATTGTTAGTGAGAAAGAAGGTTTTGATGGAGACTCATCTAAAGAGATGTGTGATGAGCACTTGGAAAGTGCTACAAAGGAGGGGGTGAGTAGAGCCATAGAGGCTACTCATGACAAGAAGAAGATGATGAAAGAACCTCACCCTACTTCTATTGAAAAATCTTCACACATTCTCACTCTTTACCCAATAAAGTTCAAAGATGGAGTGATTGAGTACAAGATCAAGTGCAAGGGAAAGTCTTCACCATTCTCAAGTGCAAAGGCCATCATCACTCCACAGCTCCAAGATGATCCAATCAAGCTTCAAGAGCTTCTCTCTCAACTCCTCACCATCACTCTTGAAGGTGGGAAAGATCCTCTTCTTCACTAGCCAATTGGAAGGAAAGTCAAGTTAGAGAATTAAAACAACCTCACTTGGGAGGAAGTCCCATGGTATCCCTTGTACATATTTCTTTTTAAGACTTTCTGATCAGTGGGTTGAGTTCACATCAATTTTGGTGGGTAAAACCGGTCTCCAGCAGGTTGAAGGATCAGTTTTCAGTTAAATTGCACTAGAGCGAGGTGTGGCAGCGGGGTGAGCACGTCGCGCTGTAAATTGGTCGACTCGAGGCATCTCAGCGCGGGGTGATGTAGCGAGGTCTGGAGGTCACTCCACGTGTCGACAGCTTGAGCTTACCTGGAGCGAGCTAGTGTTGCGAGGTGATGAAACCGCGCGTCAAAACTAAAAAAATGGAAGTCAAAGTTGGCGCGCGGTGGTGGCAGTGGGGTACTGAAGTCGCTCCTTAATTACAGAATCTGTCGACGGTTTCAGAGCGAGGTGATGCAGCGAGGTCTGGTACTCGCGCGTCAAAACAGAGTTTATAATTGAGTTCGGAGCGGAGTGATACAGCGGGGTCTGGACGTCGCGCCACGACTCGAAGATTCAGACGACGATTAAGCGCGGGGAGACGCAGCGGGGCATGGGAGTCGCGCGTTAAAATCCAAAAATATAATCGAAGTTGGAGCGGGGTATGGCAACGAGGTACCGAAGCCACTCCACGACTACCCAGGTATGATTTCTTGACCCGAAACCCGACAATGAGGAGGTTGCCAGCGAGCCTCAAGCATACTTCACTACCTTCCCCGATGACACCGGAGACGAGGCCACGACCTTTTTCCCGGACGCTTAGATAGGTACTCCATCACCTTTCCATTGTATATACCAGTTTTTCTTTGCATTTATTCTTTCTTTTGGGTATCTCTTTCAACTTACTAACACAGAGACTGTGTGAACTAAGTTTGGGGGAGGTACCAAGTATTTGATCATGTTTGCTTTGATGATATTGCATTGAGTCTTGCATTGTACATACATATTTGCATAGAACAACCAAAAAAAATTGAAAATTTTGAAAGACACAAAAAGAAGCATGTAGTTGCATCTCTTGCATTCTTAGGATTGAGTCTAGAGCATATAGGTTGCATTCACTTGCATATGGAGAAGCAGTTGAAACCTTTTAAAGAACACATGTCTAGAACTATAAGTGACACCCTAGTTAAACATATCAAGTAGCTTAAGCATCTCTTGAAAGCCTTGCATGTTTCGAGCCTTGAAAACTCTTCTTGAAACTTGTTTGCTTGCTTGATATTGACATTGTTTTTAAAATCAGCTCCAAACTGAACTTGACTTGAATGAGCTTAATATCTCCTGCATATGGGCACTTGCATACTTGATCATGGATCTCATACACATTTGGGTTATCTTATTCCATTATACCACTCTTTGTTAACCCAAATGACACTCCATACCCTACAACCCAAGCCATTCTTTGAGACCAAACATTGATTTGCATGAGTGAGGTCTCTTTTGATTCTTTTGATAGCTTGTCATGTGCAAAATCTTGAGAGTATTGGAGGCGACATAGATTTGTTCTCATCTCTTGGTAGCATAATGAGCTAGCATTTGGGGATGGTGAGTGGGTTTGTGTATTCTAAATATTAATATTTTGGGTTTGGGGAGTGAGAAAGATAAACAAAGTGTCATGGGAAAAGAAAAAAACAAAAATTCTAGGGACAAAAGGAAAGAATGAAGCTCTAAATTTTGTACAAAAGAACCTTCTCCCTTATAAAAAAAAAAAAAAAAAAAACAGAAAAGAAAAGAGAATCAATGAGAAGGTGGGAAGGGAAATGAGAAAGAGTTAGAGCTAAGTGTTGTAAAAAGTGAATAAAATTCCCTAGTTGGTTGAGTCAAAAGAAAAAGAGAGTTGTTCATTGGGTGAGTGATGTGAGTGAGTGCTATTTTGGTTTTAGGATGGGGATGAAAAGGGTAGAGCTTGTAATCACTTAGGAAAAGGGTAGAACGATGAGAATGGATCTATGTATGCATGAATTGCTTCTAGTCTTAGATAAATTTTGCATAATGATCAAGCTCTTTGTTCTTGAGTGATAACCACCTTGAAATGATGCATTTGAACCCTCCTCTTCATTCACATTAGACCATTTGCTTACCTAGCCAAATGATTGAGATCATGTGCCCATTTGTGAGAATTCACCTTGTGTGTGTGTGTGAATTAAGATGAGGGCTGGTTGAATGAACTTGTTGGTTAATGAGTATTGCAACTTGTGTAGAGGCAAAAGAGTTTTGATAGGCCTTGAGAAACGAGAGTGCACTAAGAGAGTTGTTCATGCTATTTGCTATGTTTTCCTTATGATGTTAAGTTGAAGGCTAGAAAGTGTTCGTTTGGCTATGAGCTTCCACCTTCAAACCACTTTTCCTATTAGTTTTTGAAAGTTTACTTGTGGACAAGTAAAGGACTAGTGCGGGGGAGTTGATATCTTGCATATTTGCATTGTTTTAGTCATTCATTCTTGCATATTTTGAATCATTTAGATTAGTATTTAGGCATCTTTAGGTTTCATTTGCATACATAAGTCTTTATTAGGTGTTAGAGTATCCTTTGGAGTTTTTGGAGGAGTTTGGAGACATTGTGGTCCAAAAGGGGGTGAATTATGATCATTGGATGAGTTGAGTATCAGAGCGGGCTCTCGCAGCGACCTAGAGCACCCGCTCGCCATTCTTTGAAGACACGGAGCAAGGAGCTGGAGCGACCCTCCGTTGCGGGGTAACCAACCCGCGGGTCGCTGCAATCCAGACCATCTGGAGCGGGATGACGAACCCGCTCGGCATTCCTTGGTGTAACGGACGACATCCAGAGCGACCTCATGGAGCGGGATCTGGAAGCCGCTGCGAGACAGAGCGACCTGCTGGAGCGACTTGAGAAACCCGCTCGCCTTTTACCACTTACTCGAGTTTTTATGTTTTGTTGGGATTTCTCAGATTTATTGACTGAGCCCACTAGGTTTTTAGAAGTCCTATAAATACTCTCTAAACCTAAAATTAGGACTTATCTTGTTTTCTATCTAATCAAAAGCCACTTTTGGGTGAAAGATCTAATATTGATCATAATTTTTTATCTTTGCTTAATTACTTTGACCATTAATCATGTTTAGATTTGGATCAACTAATGATCTAGTGTCTACCATGATTATGAGTGAGTAGTCATCTTTGGATTCATGGGTTAGGATGATTTAAGATGATTAAGTGATGATCTAAAATGTTTAGAGTAGATTAATGTGTTTCCTTGCTTGATTGAGTGATCTCAATGCTAAGCTTGAGTTGGCCATTCTGGTTTAGAACTCTAGACATTTCATTGCCCGGAAGGTGTTCGATGAAATATTTGAGCCAACTCATCAAGCTCTTAGCTTACCCTACCAAAAGGGATTTGATGTTAGGGGAGTTAGGAGAGTTGAATGATCTATCCTTAATGATTGCTTGATTGACACAAACCAAAGGAATTTGATGTTTGATCAATGAGAGTAAATGAGCTTTTATCTTGGAAGATAACTTGCTTAGAATTGATATCTAGACTTAGGGGAATGTATCGATTGAAACCTTGCCATTTTAGATTTAATCTTAGTCATCTGAAATCAAAATCCTATGCTCATGATTCCTCTTTATTCCAATTGATTGAAAGTTGTTGTTTAATTGCTTTAGAAACATGTTAGATTGATTGAAACTACTCATCTTATTGATTGCATTTAGATTAAGTTTGAACCTGAATTCTCTTTGCATCAAAACTCTTAAAAATGGATTGAAATCTTAATTACTATAATGATTTGATTATTGGACCCTTGAAAAGTCCATTTCACAATGCTTTCGCTAAGAGCATCTCCAACCACACTGCAAAAAAAAGTGCAAAATTGAGTGGAAAATGCAGTCATGAACAAATAAAAAGGCATTACTCCATATATTTTGTAGTTATTCTTGCAGTGGGGTTGGAGATGCTCTAACAGCATCTCCAAATGACACTATATAACTTCAAATATGAAGTTTTTTGCTCTCCAAAAAGAAACTTCAAAACTTCAAATTTGAAGTTTCATATTTTTATTTGCATTTTGGTCCATACAATTACACATCACATTTATAATTCTTAAATTTTTTCTCGTTTATCGTATTAATTCTAAAAAAAATCATATCGCATAAAAAATTCAATTTTTTTTTTATAAATTTAAGTTTTACACATAAAATTAAATAAAACTTTAAAATAAGATTTAAAATATTTTAAAAGTAGATCTAGACAATAAGAATACAAAAAATCTTTTCAAAAATGACATGAATACATAATTGTTACACAAATTTAAATATTACAACACTAGTAATCATGAAAATTTGATCCAGAACCTACAAAATCTCCAAAATATTATCCAAACAAATTTTATGTTACCGAAGATGGTTGTTGTTTTGATGTCTATTTCGTAAGATTCTTTTTTATTCAGATCGACATTGAGTTTTAGTATCATTGATAGAAGTTAAGTCTTTTAGCAATATTTATTTTCCTCTTTTACTTTCTTGTTCAGATCTAATGTATTTACAAGTTTAAAATCACTTGATTTCAATAATTTTTAGTTTGTGATCTATAAATTAAAAATAAAAGTCATTTTTTTTACTTCAAAATGTACTAGTTGATCACAGATGCATTACGAAAATAGTTTTATGGAATAATATTGTATTTTCTTAAAGTTTAATATTAATTTTATTCTTTCTATTTAAAATTTATATTTTACTATAACATTTTATTAGTTAACACTGTTATAATATTTTTATATATGTGCTTAGTTATTTACGAAACTTTTATAAATTTAAATTAATCATGACAAATATAAAGACCATAAGATAAAATACAAATAGTTTTGAAGTTAAGTTCGAAGTTTCACTTTTGGAGAAGAACACTTTTAAACTTCAAATATAAAGTTTTGGAGACTTCATAATAGAACGTATTTTTGGAGATGCTTTAAAGTCAACCCATTCTCAGCAATCTTAGGTCTCTCAAAACCAGTGTTAATGGACGATGCTATCTGGTTTCCATGGACAACAAAAATGAAGCCTACTTCTAAGAATCTCTATAGGCAACAGAGTCGGAATACCTTGAATACGGTACTCCTATGATAATGATCCGTCAACATGTCTTTTTGCAAAGGGTTTAAATTAGAAGGAGAATGTATTAGGTAAGTCCTACAGATGTCCTTTGGATGGACTAATCAATGCGGTTTTCAATATATTATGGAGAAAAAAATTGTTATATTTGGTTATGTCTTAAATCTCTACACCAATACAAGTTCAGCATTCCTTGGGTAGGTAGCCTTTTAGGATTAAGAAAATTTAATTGTATTTTTAGAGGAAAAAGGAAATAGGGTTTGAAACTGTTATAAATATGTATATAAGGGATTGTAAAGTTATTTATTCACATAATAATATACAAACTCTAAACGAGTATTTGCCTCAATATGTTTTCTGTGCTTTGCTTTCTTCAAAATTTTGATTCGCGAATGTAACTTTCATTAGAATTATTACTATCGCTTAAAAAGTAACTAGCAATACAGATGTGAGAACGAAACTGACCAGACCAGACTATAAATAAAAGGATCTTTTATTTGTGTTTGGGACGAGACAAAAAAAAAATTCTCTATTTCTATTTTTATTTATTTATCTTTCGAGTTTGAGCTTTTTCTTTATCTAATCTTTATCTACATTTTCTACATTTTTTATGTAAATAGAATTATTGAGAAAGTTCTATAAAAAGTTCTATAATAGTAATATATATATATATATATATATATATATATATTAATTATATATAAATATATGATAAATATTCTTTACTTTATATAATAAAAAAGAAATTATATAAATTATATATTTGTTCGCAACAGAATTGCATGAAGCTTGGAAACTCTAATTAACTATTCCATATACTTAATGTTCCTACTAGGACTTGGGCTCTCCAAAGAGAATTATGGATGTTCATACGATTGTTTTTATGTGCATAGCGTCTTGAACTTCGAAAGCATCTTTATCAAATTCTGAGATTAAAACCATTCTGGTGTGAGTAACTTTTAAATAATATCAAGCATCTTTCATAGGGTTTAGGGCTCCTATGGCAACCCAAAAACCTAGGTTAGACCCATTGTAATGGACGAAGCTAAGATTTTGGTTGATTGAGTTGACGAATTCAACTACGGATTTTAGCACAGTCGAACGACAATTGAAACTTTATTAGCAGAAGTGGCTACTTTGTTGAAACTTCATTAGCAATAATCATCATTCGACTCTGCTAAAATCAGTTGTTGAATTCGTCGGTGGCTACATGCAATTTATAAATTTTATATATATCATTCTCCCACTTTCAATAATTCGCTCTAATCTTTTTGTACAATCACAGATAGTGACCCTTATTTTGTTTTATCCCCTAGTCTGTGCATTAAATTCCAATGTTTTCTTATGTAAAAGTGAAACTCTTGTATCATTTCATGCTTAAAAATTCCAAAGCAAAGCCTACTATATATGTACCCTATTTTCTTTCTTTGTCAATACAATTACTAGGGTTTTCTTTCTATTTCTTCTTAAAAAATGCTCAAAGTTATACAAACAAAATGATGCAAACTACCTACGTTATTTCTACGTTAGAATGAGTCATAAAAATCTACACGCTATACGTCTTTAAAATGTATTCATGCACCTTGACCTATCTTTTGTTTTGATCAAACACCTTGACCTATCTAAACTGCCTATTCTAAGCTATCGAGGACCCATATTCACTCGTTCGTAATTGGGCCTATAATGTTCAAATCATATTATTCATACTGAAAATCGTTATGAATATGAATAGCTCACAGTCCCAGTTTTGATATAAAAATACACGCAAGTCCTTATGCACAACTGAGATATCAGGGGAAAATCCCGTGTTTTTCATCATTCTTCGAATTTATTGGCAATATAATTTACCTGACGTATGATATGAAGATAGACATAAACTACTAATCCTTATATCGACATATTCCCCAGCTCATTCTTTCATGGTTTTCTCGTTTGTTATTTACACCATAATTCCTCTCGAAAGTTTGTCTACCTAAGAGCAACATTATCAACGTCCCAAAGGCATGTCCTTAGCTATTTTCGGATTTAAAAAAAATGAAAAAGGAGGATTAATGTGTGGGACGGCCTTAGTTAAGAAGTTTTCTTTACCGTCCCAATAAGACACGTGTCGGCTGAAGCGAGTAAACGAAAAGGGGATAGGGCAAAATCGAGAGTCAATTGAGAAACCCTGTCTTTCTCGATCTCTCTTGTCTCTCGATCTCTCTTGTCTCTCGATCTCTCATCTCGCTCGCGATCTCTCTTCTTTCTCGATCTCTCATCTCCCTCGCGTTCTCCGGTTATCTCGATCTCCCCACGGTGCTCTTCTCAACGCACGGCGGTTCTCCTCTCGATCTCTCGTGGGTTCTCGTCTCGGCGGTTCGACCATCGGCGGTTCTCCTCTAGATCTCTCGACGGTTATCGTCTCGGCGCTTCTCCTCTCGGCGGTTCGACTCTCGGCGCTCGCGATCTCTCTTCTCTCTCGATCTCTCATCGCCCTCGCGTTCTCCGGTTATCTCTATCTCCCCACGGTCCTCTTCTCAACGCACGGCGGTTCTCCTCTCGATCTCTCGTGGGTTCTCGTCTCGGCGCTTCTCCTCTCCGCGGTTCTCCTCGGCGGTTCGACTCTCGCCGGTTTGACTCTCGGTGTTTCTCCTCTCCATCTCTCCACGGTTAGTGTCTTGAGCTTTGAAAGTAATTTCTGCTATAATGTTTTTTGAAATGTTGATTGTATTCTTGAAATTACTCGCTTGTATTCTTGAAATTACTATATTGTTCGTAAAATTGTGTGTCATGAAACTGTTGTTTGTATTCTTGAAATTTTACTCGCTTGTAGACATAGAACTGTTGATGTTGATAGTTTGGCATGTTTGTTTGCAACTAGATAGTTTGGCATGTTTGAAATTTAATGCTAGTTTTATTGCGATTCAACTTATACTTGGACTCTAATGATAACTGAAAGGGTAGTTTGTTTGCGACTCAACTTAGACTTGGACTCATGTTTCTTTAATGAACTTGAAAGGCTAGTTTGTTTGCGATTCAATTTATAGATCGATCTAGTTTGTGTAATGAAGAAGGCTAGTTTTTTTTCATTTATTGGTAATTTGACAGTTTGAAATGAAAGGCTACTTTGACATCTTCACCAAGTCTATTTACGGGTAATTAATACAATTGTGAAGTTGGTTGTGTAATGTGAATTAACTGAGTTGTACTTTGGTAGTTAGGTAATTAAACATGTCACTTAAGTTTACCTCTCCTATTAAACCGAGAATGGTTGTAGTAATTTTTACACCATCATCTTCTTTCTCTTCTGTTCTTTTGTCCCTTCTCCCTTTATTTCCTACTATGAATCCATTGAATCAGCATAGTCAGTCCTCTGGCTATATGGGTCTTCTTCAACGTCAACAGAGCGGTGCTCTGCATCAAAACTCTCCTTATGAGAGTTTTCATTCCGAAGCTTCTGACTTCCCTCAATTCAGTTCTCAACAAGGCGAGGCTCCAACTCCACCTTCTGATACACCCGTGGAGCGTGGGAAGAGACACATATGGAGTCCAGCGGATGACGAACTTCTAATCAGTGCCTGGTTAAACACGTCTAAGGATACAATTGTGTCAAATTACCAAAAGGCTGGGACGTTCTGGGAGCGAGTAGGAGATTATTTCTTAGTAGCACTACTTAGTAGAGATGGTCGTCAGAGTAGTGAACATCTCCACTATAAACAGAGGTGGCACAAGATCAATGAGCAAACTAACAAGTTCTGTGGTGCATATGCGGCTGCGGAGAGGTAACTAAGGAGTGGTATGAATGATAACGATGTTCTTAAGATCACCAAACGAAATTTACACTTGAGCATGCTTGGTGTGTGTTGAGGCATGAACAGAAATGGCTTAGCCTCAACACCACTAAAGCTTCTGCAAGTTCAAAGAGGAAACCCGTTGAAACAGACTCCCAAACTTCCCCAATCAATGTTGGTGATGAAGAGGTACGACCGGAAGGGGTAAAGGCAGCAAAAGCGAAGAGGAGTAATGCAAAGGGGGATATAACCACGGTCTGGGAGATGAGAACGGACAATTTGGACAGGAAAGAGAAACTGTCAAAGCTTGCAATCTTAGACACTCTCCTTGCGAAAACCCAACCACTAACTACGGCTGAAGAAGAAGCCAAGAACAAGCTGCTCGCGCAATATATCTAGATAATCATTTCATAAAAACTCTGTTGAAGAACTAGAACGCTGCTACTTATTCCCAGCTTCTTTATTTTTAATGTCTTAAGTACTCGGCGGTGATGTTTTAATGTTAACCTTCTCTATGTTTTAAATATGGTTCGTTGTGGCTTTGTTTGTACGTCCTCTTTATAAATATATATTTTCTCTATGTTAACCTTGTCTCCACTATGAATGTTAACTGTTAAGCTTGTCTATGTTATAAATATATATTTTGAAATGCGCAATGTTAACCTTGTCTATGTTTTTTTCAGGTTTCAGTAAACATGGGGCGTTACAGCTATAGCCAACCTTCCCAGTCTGACACTTATGGTGGGGGTCACTCGGACAGTGACTCCAATGAAATCGAAGCTTTGATTCAAGAAGACCAAGCTCAGTTAGAGTTGGTGAACGCTCAACAGGTTGTCTATCCTCCACAGCCCGAGACTCAATTCGGTTTTCCAAAAGCATGCTACTGTGGGACTCAACCTAAGATAGCAACGTCTTACAGTAGAGTCGATCCAGGTCGGAGATACTACACATGTTCTAACGTGGACGATGGAGAGTGTCATGTGTGGAAATGGTGGGATGAGGCAGCAATGGAGGAGATATGCTCTTAGGTTTCATTGGTATCGTCCTGATCTTCATCTAGACTTTGATGCTCCGTTATGGTTATGCTCTAGACTATTTAGCTATGTTGAACTCGACCTTCTAATGTGTAATGTGTACTAATGTGTACTTGTCACTCAATGTTTTTATGTTTTGAGATATTTGTAATGTTAAATTTGTACTATGTGTATTTGGATTCCATGATGTTGTTTGTCACTTACTGAAAAATTTGAAAAGCTCGTGACTATTACTTGTCACAGACTGATACAACCCGTGATAATTGCATGAGAGATTCTCCTCGTGTTAGAAATCACTAGGAGTCAAAAAAGTGGTTTCAATCCGTGAACAAGTACTAACAATATTCAATCAATATTGTATCACAAGTCGTGAACTTCTTCTCCTATAAATAAGAGTTACAACATGTTCGTTCAGATCACAACCTCTCTACTTCTCATTTCAAAACAAAATCTCTCCAACTCAAGTTAAAATCCCTTTCTTTTTATTCACTCAATATGACATCTTCTTCACATTATCATTATAACAAAAAAGATGATGATGATGATGAATTTGAGACTATGGTTGAAGAATTTTTAGAAATCCCTTATAATATTCCCGAACCAAAAAAGCGAAAAAAAAAGAATTTTTATCAAGAGAAACCGAGAAGAAGGTCACATGAAACTTTGGAATTATTATTTTAGCGAGACTTCGACATACCCGCACAATATATTCCGAAGACGGTTTAGGATGAACAAGAGTTTGTTCTTGGCTATTGTCGATCGTCTCTCCCAAGAATTTGAGTTTTTTCAACTCAAAGAGGATGCATCCGGAAGGTCTACCCTATCTCCCCTCCAAAAATGTACCGCTGCAATTCGACAATTAGCGTATGGTGGTGCGCTGATGCCATTGACGAATATGTTCGGATGGCTAAAACCACAGCTAGAAAATGTTTGCACCATTTCACTGCGGGGATAATCCACTTATTTGGCGATGAATATCTAAGACATCCAACACCGGAGGATCTTGAAAGACTACTAGCTGTGGGAGAACAACGTGGATTTCCGGGAATGATTGGAAGCATCGACTGTATGCATTGGGAGTGGAAAAATTGTCCAGCCGCTTGGAAAGGAATGTATTCACGTGGAACCGACAAACCCACAATCGTGTTGGAGGCGGTAGCTGGACAGGACCTCTGGATATGGCATGCGTTTTTTGGAGCTCCAGGTACTCTGAATGATCTTAATATTCTTGATCGATCACCTGTTTTTGATGAAATAATTAACGGAAACGCTCCGGAAGTCCATTTCCATGTCAACGGAAGGGAGTACGATTTGGCTTACTATCTTGCCGATGGTATTTACCCGAAATGGGCTACTTTTATTCAATCAATCCGACTCCCACAAGGTCCAAAACATTGTTTATTTGCTAAAAGACAAGAATTCGTGCGAAAAGATGTTGAGCGTGCCTTCGGAGTCCTGCAAGCTAGATTTGCGGTTGTTAGAAATCCTTCTAATTTATGGGATAAAAAAAAATTAGGAAATATTATGAGAGCAAGCATCATACTCCATAATATGATTGTCGAGAATGAACGAGATTCCTACCTCCGCACATCAGAATTTCAACAAGGAGAAGATGACGATCCCAGTTTTGTAGTCAGACGGACTACAAATATCCGTACTACATTGGGACGTCGAGTAGATGTTCGGGATACAGCAGCCTATCTACAATTAAAAGAAGATTTGATCGAACATATTTGGGCTAAATACGGATATTTACCAAATTTACCAAATGATATGTAATTTTTATGTTTGTATGAAATTAATAAAATGTGTGTTTGTTTTTTATTAATAAAATGGGATGTAAAATGTTTGTAATATAATGTTTGTAATTTTCTATTAAAGTAATAATTTAGTTTTTTCTTATATGTGTTATTAAATTTAAAATGGAATTTTGTCTAAAAAAAAATTAAAAGTTAAGGACCCAGAAAAAATCCCACCAATAATCATCATTTTAACAAAAAATCTTTAATAAAGTACTAATCTACAAATAATAATTAAATACTCTAAGGACTTATCAATTGGGACAATTGATAATGTTGCTCTAGTAAGATAGGGATCTGCATATGAAAACTTTGAGGCATTGTGTAGGTTTTAGGTCTATCATCATCATGAAAGGTTCTGTTGCGCATCAATTATTAGGATCTGTAGCGTTGATCCATGATTAACTCTCATTTCTCGTCCCATCCCGATAAAAAAGGAGATGCATACAATTATTTGACTATAGGTTTGCGTTACACATGCATGTGACGACGTTACTACTATAGTTTCCACCACATGTGTTTCTATGTCTAGGTAAAGTTAGCGTCAAAGGATTAATTATTTGTGCTCTAAATTGTTTGTCTCCGTACGTGCCAATTGTCAAGAGCGATAGATGTATTGAATATATTTGCTTTGGGACCAAATATCTAAGTTTAGTATTTTTTGACAAGTCAAATGAGATATTCTTTGCTTGCATAATTGTTGTTGGACGTTTTTGAAATGAGAATAGAAAGATGAAAAGCTCGAGAGATGTTGTCAATCTCAAAGGATCGAGAAACCATTGTGATATTTTCTGCAAAAGGTATTGAGGTACGCAATATAGCCATTCGTGTCCTCTTCCAGAAATAGCAAGTGCAATAGGACCACCATTTTGATATGCACGTACAACTTTGACTAGTCAACGTGCAAGCAAGATAGCTATTTGCTATCGCCTCTATGCAATTTCTAAGCTAAAAATATGCTTATAGAATGAACAAAACATGTAGAAACCCGTTTGTATTAGCCATCACTGTGTTCAGCTTTTAAATTTGAATTGATTTATGACCAACATATTTTTAGAACCCAGTAGATCCCTTTCTATCATTATATGTATGATGTTATCCTGTTATGACATACGCATATTAGGGGTTAAATCATGATACGTACATCATAAGAGAAAATATCATAATGGTTTCTCGATCCTTTGAGATTGACAACATCTCCTCTTATGATGTACGTATACATGATACGAAAAATGATGGCACTTATTTTATAGGGGTTATTTGTGAAATAATAAAAAACAATTAATTAATTTTGTGAATTATACTAGTGTTTTTGTTGTTATCTCATCCAATTTCTCTATTTTATAAATACTTTTTTGTTGGTTATCGCGCCTTCTTCTCGATCTCTCATTCACTTTTTCTCGTTTGATCGAATGAATGCAAGGAAAAACAATAAAGGTAAGAACACAAGACACAAAGCTTTTGTTTACCCAATGTTAGCATCCGATTTGAAATACTTATTAGTCACTGAGGCCAGATAAATCTAGCAATCCACTCAATGAAGAATAACTAGCTCAAGAACAGAGCAAGACGATCATCTTGAGTTTTCAGTTTCTCGATGATAATTCTGTTAGTTTGTTACAACTGAAGAAGACGATGCATCACAGGTTATAAGCTGTTTACAATGTTTTCCGAAACCTCTAGAGACTCCTCAATGGTTTAACAACACATCCGGTTCTTAATCAAGTTACCTAACCGGTTCTTCCTCAATCCAATTAAACCAGCCACAGAAGATTGTAATCACACTTAACAGCTTTAACATTTTTATTTCTGTTAATATTCATTTCCTCCTTTTTTACGTAAAAAGAATTATGTGATAAATAGAAAAATCGAGTATCCATCGTCTGTTATCAAGTATGTTCCTAATCAAGATTCAAAATGGATCACCACATAATTATCTTGGTCTTTGGAATATGTGATGTGATGGTTGCGTAATAGGTTGTTTGAAAGTATATTTCTTATAGAAAAAATAGACTGCCCAAAACCAATAGATGTGAAATAGGTTGCACGAGTGCTATGGTCTTTGACGACTTTTGCTTGCTTATAAGACTGTATGCCATGTTGTACAGTGGATTAGTCAACATTTGTCAGACATTCTTGAAAGCGAATATCTTTTTCTCCATCTTTCCTAGTTAATTCACGAAAAAAACTTTTAAATTCACCGTTAAGAATAATCAAAGTAACACATAAATTATTAATTAAAAAATATTAAATTAAATAAAAAATAACTAAAAAAATAAAAAGACTAATTTTAACGACGCTAATGCCGCTAGCAAAATCCTAAACCCTAAATCTTAAATTCTAAACATTATACCCTAAATTCTAAATTCATATCCAAACCCCTAAACCCAAACACTAAACCCTAATCCTAGACCCTAAACCCAAATTATATACCTTAAACCTAAAAAATAGACTATAAACCTAAACCTTATAAACCTAAACCTTATACTCTAAACTTAAGTCTTAGACCCTAAACCCCAACCGTAAACTTAACCCAAACCCTATAGCATCTAAATTTGAAGTTTGGGGTTAAGGTTTACCGTTTGGGTTTTGGATCTAGCATTTGGATTTAGGGTATAGGTTTTGAGTTAGGATTTACCGTTTGGGTTTAGGATTTACCGTTTGGATTTATGGTTAAGGTTTTGGGTTTAGGATATATAATTTGGGTTTAAGGTTTACAGTTTGGGTTTAAGGTCTAGGACTTAGGTTTAGGGTATAGAATTTAGGTTTATAGTCTTGTTTTTGGGTTTAGGGTATATAATTTGGGTTTATGGCTTTGGATTTGGGTTTAGGTTATAGGGTTTGGGTTTAGAGATTTGGGTTTAGAGTTTAGGGTATAGGGTTTAGAATTTTAAGATTTAAGATTTAGGGTTTAGCGAAACGTTAGCGTCGTTAAAATTAGTTTTTTTATTTTTGTAGTTATTTTTTATTTAATTTAATATTTTTTAATTAATAATTTATGTGTCACGTCTTAGAGGATAGAGTGATTATGTCCTTCATTCACATAGTGACTTTCCATATAAATACTCTTAGTATTTATTTCAGTGCTACCGAACTCAAGGCTAGCATACGTTAATAAGTATGTGAATCTGAAACAAATATTATCAAAGCTACAAAGAACAAACAAATTCTACGTCTCTTGAATCCTCAACAATAACTATTATCGAAGAATGAGTCAAAAACCTCAAATTTTGTGTGTGAAGACAAAATAACTTTATACTTCCTATGTACCATTTTAAGTGGTTTTTAAGGTTTTTGTATAAAGATTAAAAAATTGTATGTAATTTAATTTGGTTACATAAAAATAATATTAAATAAAAGTAGTTTAACCAATAAAAAAATATAATATTTTGTAATTGGTAATAACTTTTAAATGATATTAATTTTTATTTAGAATAGTGAAAACATCATTTATTATGAAACAAAATTCAAATCTTTAAACATTGATACGGATGGAGTATTGATTATATCTGTATCTCAACTTTGGTTGTCACTTTGTCAGAAATAGCATGGACTTTGGTATTGATTATATATGTGTATTTCAATTTCATTATCCATCCATGAGAATGTTTGCTTAATTATATTTAATGTTTAAACATATTCGCTCTCGGATGATAGTTATCCTGGAGTGAGTGTTTTGATTTGTAACGTTTACATAAAATAGAAAAAGATTTGACCAAAACAGTTCAAGCAGCTTATATATGCACTATGTTGATAAATTTAGAATATTGACTAACATGGTATCTTTTTTTTTTTTGTAACATAACATGGTATCTTTTTGAGTAGATCAATTTCGGATAAACACAAGACAATAGATCATGTTTTGATACCAATTAATTAGAAAATGTAACAAAATTGTGTCTTTGACCAAACCATCAGCGCGACGTTGTCAAAACAAAAATCAAAGACGTTACCGAAAGCACATCCATTTGGCAAATGTATAGTTAAGGTTTTGGTCCATATCTGAAACTGCGATGAAAGTTTATTACGTGTTTCTTTGTTCCTCTGAAAGTTTTTGGTTGAATGCAGAATGTCATAATGAAATTATCGTTTTAACGTATGTCCAATATTGTGTAATTAAGTACACTAACATAAACAAAGGGATGTAGTGCACAATTCAAAACGTAACTGTTAAATAAACAAAAACAAAACGAAACTAATACACTAATAAAATGTTTACTTAGCTCTTTTTATAATGGTTTTGTTAGTTTAAAAGCGAAACCTAAATCAACTCAATCTTGCCGACCAGAGAAAAGGAAATAAATATGCATTTTATTACTTTTTCGTGTCTGTCGATCATTAATTTATTTTTCTTCGAAACTTGACCATTTACTTTGAGAAAAATATTTTGTTCATTAATCATTTTTTCAAAACATAAGTATATATAGTTTTGAATTTCAAAAGAGTATTAGTATACAAGTATATGTAGTTCCCAAAGCCATAATTAAAAAATTGAAGAGAAAATCAGAATTCTTTTATTCTACAAGGACGTTAGTACGCGTCATGATAGTCTATGCTGTTAATTGTATAAACCATATTTATGTCTAATAATAATTATAAAAAAAAAGAGTTCCAAAGGAAGTTAGAACTTGAAAGTGCCTTTGTCCTATACTTTTCATGTTCATGATATACATTTTAATGCGGGTGTCAAAGGAGTGGCCTTCTTTTCTTATCTTGATAAGTGATAAATTAATTATTTAGTTTCCCTTTTTGGGCTCTTTTTATTGACTTTTATTGGTATTTCAATAAAATAATAACGAACAACTCAAAGCGAGTAAGAAAAAGTGTAACCATTGGTGATTCACCTGGGCGGCACAGCCAATGACTTAATTTTCTTATAAATATTTAATCATATCCTATTTTTTATATTGAAAATGGCCTCAGCCTAAAAACAAATTATTATTCTCAAACTAGCACTCAATGATCAAAACAACTATATCCATTTTCTATAGATATATAAATATTAAAATAATCTATAAAAATGTAAAATTTAATTTTCAACAAAAGTTTGAATTTTTTTTTAGAAATTTTTCTCTTCAAAATTTATTTTTGATTTTGGTTCGAAATGATTTTTCTTTACAAAAAATTATGAGGACCTTCTTGAATCTATATGACATCTTCTTAAACTTAATCATAAGATTTTCCTAAATAATTAAAATTAAAAATAAAAATTTAGATAAAATTATCATTGCCTATCTAATAAAACATATTTTGATCATTTAATTTTTTGACGGTTATTTAGTAGATTAATTTTTAAAAAAACTATTTAAAAGATTTGTCGTTTATATATATATATATATATTATGGGGCATGTTTATAGTGAAAAAGGGTCGGTAGAGCGAGAAACCTCATATATCACCAGATCATGTATAATAATAATAAAGTCGTTAGAATGTGTGAAAATCCAAGAACTATATTAAGTTTTAGTTGACAGTTTATGATAATTATAGCCAAAGAGCATACATGTCTGTAAAGTGTTACAAAATACTGTATAAACCATAAAAATTAATATGTAAAATGACATCTAGTGGATGGAAAATTATCATCACACCCGCGATGATCAGTGATGACTATGGGTTCAGGTAGATTTTAAAAAGGAAAAATAATTGTCACCTACACAAGATAGACCACCGTATAGCTATACATCTGGATAAAAATAATATATCTAGATTCACATGATAACATTCCTTAACTATTATGTGTTATGTGGTTAACACTATCAACACCATTCCAATAGCTAAAATAATATGTCGGATTTAGAATCTATTTACAACTAATAGAAGTCCGACAAACAAACTCTTAGCAACATACCATAATACACATACAAATATCAATAACAAAATAAATACATAAATCAGGCATTCAGATGAAATATTATACAATCAAGAACATGTAACTTAAAACATAACTTAGATGTCAAAACTTACTTTATAGACACACTTGTCTGCTCATGTGTAATCATGATACATTATATGTGGCAGCGGAATATATTACTTAAGAGTATTGCATCATACTTTAATGCATTCTCTGCCATACTTCTTGACTAAATTTTTTTGATGACTTGATTTACTTCATCTCAACCACCGTATCCTTCATGTCTTTCTATATTGTTTTTTGACACATTGAATATATGTTTTCTAAAGTGTTTTCAAATCTTTATCGAATCCTTCTAATCCTTTACGAATCATTTCAGGTCCATAGTAGGTTGAGAGGCTTTTGGAATGGCGCATGCAAAAAAGAGTATAAATTAGAGATTTTCATGCGGAGCAGCCGACTAGAGTACTAAAGTGGATGATCATACTTGGAGCAGTCGCTCCGTCGCTGGAGATTTTTATAGAAACTTTCAAGATATTTCAGGATTTATCCTACCGATCCCATATTTTCCTCTGAGTCGCCGCCAGCGACTCTAATATATATTCTTTTTCTCTTCTCCTTTGTTTTCTATGCTACTTTTTCCAAAAAAACCAGACTCTTGAATTTTCCATTGTTGCGATTTGCTACTCGATACCTTGTAAGGGAGAAGACCATCTCTCCCGATTTAGAGAAAAAATCCATGAACCCTATTTCTTATTATCTATTGCAATTGTATTCCATGTTTTCTTTATTGATCTATGTGTTTCCTTGTTTCTTGGCTGAGTAGTCGGCTTGCTTAGTCTAGGGTGTTAGGATGTTAGATCCATGAGCTAGAAATACATAAGTTATAAATTGATTGTCTTCATTCATTGTTGTTATTAAATCTTGCATTAAACTGATCACTTAGTGCATGAACCTATGCTTAACTTATACATTAAACATGTAATAGTTTGCTCGACATAACTTGACTGAGCATCACTTCCCTAGCCAGCGAAAGTAGATGTTAGGGTGTTTTGCGAACTAATCGGATCTGATCGCTAATGCTTGTCATCACATCTCGGTCCAAATGACATTTTAGGTATTGAGATTGATCGATAAAATGTGAGATATCACGAGAGTGGATTGATCTAGTTATGTGTTCTGAGTTCTAGACTCATGCTTAATTGAAACTGAATAAATTTTTGTCTCACACTTTTTTAACACCCGATCAAACCACCCTAGGCTAGCATTCTTCATAATCTGAAAACCCCAATCCAACCATGTTTACTTGCTTGTCACGTTTTTCTTTAGTTTAAAATCATCGAATGTTTTAGCTTGATATTGATCCCATAGAAATTTAATCTAGTCCTCTGGAATTGAATTTAAAATATTACAACAACCACTGTTAACTTGACACTAGACAAAGACTCAATTTTATTGTATCACTTCTCCATACAAAGTACATACTGTACTCGTTTTCATAGTCTCTGGGTGAATTTTTAAAGGCATGCTTGGATACAATCTAAAAAAATTCTACAACAAAAGACCGGGAAATCGATCACTTTTTGAATGATCACATTGTAACACTTCTTGATGCATACTGATATCTTTTTACATTGAACAAGGTCCACAAAAAATTATTTTCCAAGCTCTAGACTTTATGTTCTTTGTATTGTGTGATATCTTGCATATTTACATGTTTTTAGCATTCATATCTTGTACATTCTGATCATATAGATTAGGAATTAGGCATCTTTAGAGTCCATATTGCATGCATTTTCTTTATTAGGTGTTGGAGAGTGCTATGGAGTGATTGGAGATGTTTGGGAGCATTGTGATTAAAAAAGAAGTAGAAAATGATCATTGGGCGAGTAGAGGAGCTGGAGCGACCTACTGGAGCGAGGTGAGCAACCCGCTCTAACCTGGAGCGACTTCTCGCAGCGACATCAGCAACTTGCTCGGCATTTCTTCGCGATACGAGCATGATCTGGAGCGGGCGAGCGCAGCGGGGTCAAGTAGCCGCTGTGACCGGGAGCGACCTTGTGGAGCGACGTAGCGTACCCGCTCTGGGCCCAACATCCCGTCGACAACTTTCGAGAACCGGAGTGACCAAGACGGAGCGAGGTGGGTACATCGCGCGCCAAATCCATGAAGTGCGAAGGAAGCCAGAGCGACGTCCTGGAGCGAGGTGGCGAACCCGCTGTGAAGCTGGAGCGACCCACTGGAGCGGGGTCACGAACCCGCGCGCAAGATCTATATTTGGTCGATTTTTCATGTTTTGCTGGACCTTCTCAGACTTGTTTTTGAGGCCCACTAGGTTTTTAGGAGTCCTATAAATACTCTCTAAACCTAAAATTAGGAATTATCTTGTTTTCTATCTAATCAAAAGCCACTTTTGGGAAAAAAGATCTAATCTTGATCATAATTTCTTATCCTTGATTGATTATCTTGCTCTCTAATAATGTTTAACCTTGAATCATCCATGGTTTTGGGGTTATTCATGTCTACTAGTGAGTAGACTAATCTTGGATTCATGGGCTAGGGTGATTAAGGGTGATTAGAGAAGATCTATGGTGTTTAGTGTTAGATCTACTTGTTTTCATGCTTGTTGAGGGTTCTCAATGCTATTTTAGTCATGATCATACTAAAATAGATCTCTAGGCATTTCCTGCCCACAAGGTGTATGATGAAATGCCTTAACCAGCTCTTCAACGCTTTTAGCTTGTTTTACCTAAGATATTAGTTGCTAAAGGAGTTAAGAATGCTATTAGACTTGTTATCCATGTTTGCTTTAGTAACATTCAACCTAAGAGATTAGATGCTTGAGTTTCTTTACCAAAAAAACATTCATCTAGAGATAGAGCTTGTTTAGCTTAGTGTCTAGGCATAAGGAAAGTGTTTGATTGATAGCTTGCCACCCTTAGATTGGATCTACATCACCCAAGATCAAATGCCTAGCCCCATGAGTCATCTTGCTTCATATTGAGAAAGAAAGATCATTATTTTATTGCATTAGCTTATTAGTTCTTAGTTCATACCATCTTTAAAACCGGATTGCACTTAGCTTAAGCATAAACTTGCATTCCCTTTACTTTAGAATCACCTAGGATTGGTTCGACAATCTTTTATACTACAACATTTGATTAGGAGCCTTGAAAACTCTTAACATCAAATTGGCGCTGTTGCCGAGTTCTAGGTTGATTGTGACATTGGGATTTAGTCACTTGCTTGAGACTAAGTTATTTTTCTTTTATTTTGTTACTGCTTCTCCTTCTTCCTCTCCTTTTGCATTTCAGGTGTATGAACTTGAGGAGCAGAGGTTCATCAAGCCTAGTTCCAAGAGTTGAAGACATAGTTGCACTTGAGAGGGAGGTATCAAGAAAGAGAAGAGAAGAAGAGCAACAAACTCACTTTCAGAGATTGAGGTTTGAAATGGAGCACAATCAGAATCAGCCTCATGATGGAGTGGCCCAAGGAGCTGCAAACCTTAGGCCACAGCATCCACATCGCCAAGCTAGAGCAATTGGAGCCTATGATCAACCTCACATTCATGGTCAAAGGTTGGGAATCAGAGCACCAGTTGTAATGAACAACAACTTTGAGATCAAGTCAGGACTGCTCAACACCATAGAGAACAACAAGTATCATGGCCTTGCTGCTGAAGACCCTTTTGATCACTTGTACAAGTTTGATAAATATTGTGGCTTGTCCAAGACAAATGGTGTTTCTGAAGATGCTTTCAAGTTGAAGCTGTTCCCTTTTTCTTTGGGAGACAAAGCACATCAATGGGAGAAGGCTCTTTCAAGTGACTATATCACAACTTGGAATGAGTGCAAGAGGGCATTCCTAGAGAAGTTCTTCTCTACCTCGAGGACAGCCAAGATCAGGAATGAGATCTCTAGCTTTCAGCAGAAGCACCTAGAGGGATTTAGTGAAGCATGGGAGAGGTTCAAGGGCTATTGGTCTCAATGCCCACATCATGGCTTCACCAAGGAGAGTTTGCTTAGCACCTTCTATAGAGGAGCTCTACCACAGTGAAGAAACAGGCTTGACACTGCCAGCAATGGTTTCTTTTTGGGAAGAACTGAGGAAGAGGCAGAAGAACTAGTAGAGAACATGGCCAAGAGTGACTCAGTCTACAGTGAGGAGCATGATACGGTCAACAGAGGTGATGATCAGCAGACAAAGAAAGACATCAAGTCCTTACAAGACAAGATGGATTTGCTTTTTTCCAACCAAGCTAAACAAGAGCACATGAACTTTGTGGGTGGTCCTAGTCAAGAGGTTCCTCCTAAGGTCAATGATGTTGATGGTTTAGAAGGCCAAGAGGAGCTGTGCTTCATCAATGCTAATGGCACATGGTACAGGAAAGAGCTCAATTTCCTGTACCAAAACAACTATCAGCAAAGGCCTTACTACAACAATCAACAAGGAGATTACCAAGCCAAGCAGAACTATCCTCAAGCCAACCAGTCTCCTCAGACTCAAGGAAGCTCTTCTAAAGCTCAAGCGCCAGATTCAAGTGTGGATTCTATGTTCAAGCAACTCTTGGAATTTCAGGCCAGAAATGAGAAGACCATGATTTATGAGTTCAAGAACATCCATGCAAAGATTGATGGGAACTATTCTGACCTCAACAACAAGTACATGCAACTTGCCTCTCATCTCAAGGCTTTGGAGAGTTAAGTTGCTTCTATACCTTCATCCTCCAAGCAGCCAATGGGGTCTCTACCAGGGAAACCAGAGAAGAACCCCAAGGAGTCTTGCAATGTTGTCTTCTCCACTGCTTCTCCAGAGATTGAGCTGAGTGATCATGAGAAAGAAGATGATGAAATTGAAAGACTGGTATTTGGAACAGAGTTTGGGGAAGTTGAGAGATTTGTTGTGGCCACAGCTGAAGCACGGATTGTGAAGGACGCTGCCAGGAAGGTTGAAGCAACGAATCTGCAAAGAGCTGAGCTCAAGGCTGAGAAACAAGTTGAGAAGAGAGCTGACAACAAGCTGAAAGAGGTTAAGCTAGAGGAAGCCACTGAGGTTGAGCTATCACCCCATGATAAGCTCCCTTTCTCCCAAAGAGTTCTCACCAAAGCTCAGAAGAAGGTGCTCTCCAAGTTCAGGAAAGATCTTAGTGATGTTGGGGTCAGGCTTCCCGAAATCTCAGGTATGCGTGAAGCTCATGTCCAGATGATGCTCATCAACGACATTCTAGACCACCAAGCTGAAGTGGTCGAGCTTTTGGACATCTCCATTCTGAAGATTGATCCACCAATCCCTCCAAAGTCTCTCCCTAAGCTTGAGTCTCAAGGGATGTTCACCTTGCCTTGCTACCTTGGTAAGCTCACTTTTGATGATGCTCTTGTTGATTCTGGTGCAAGTGTGAATGTGATCTCAATGGAGATGATGAAGAGTCTAGGGATTGGGAGCATGGAGCCAAACACATCTTCCTTACAGTTTGGAGATCCCTTTGAAGATTGGAGCATGCACCATTCCTATAGACCTCACTGTTCTGAAGATGGCAACTGAGAAGAGAGTCCCATTGATCCTTGGCACTCCATTCCTCACAACAGTGGGAGCTTGCATAGACTTTGCCAACAAGAAGGTCACACTCCTAAATGTGAACAAAGCTGTCTCCTATCCACTACAATCCCCAAAGATGAATGCTGAGTATTGTGGAATAATCACTTGTGGAGCATCCTCCATTGAGAAGAGCAAGGTTGAAGGGATTGTATTGAGAAAGAAGGTCTTGCTGGAGAGTCCTCTAAAGAGATGTGTGATGAGCACTTGGAAAGTGCTAAAAAGAAGGAGGTGAGTAGAGCCACAAAGGCTGCTCATGATAAGAAGAAGATTGTGAAAGAACCTCATCCTCCACCTCTTGATAAGACTCCTCACACCCTCACTCTCCACCCAATGAAGCTTAAGGATGGGGCCATTGAGTACAAAATCAAGTGCAAAGGAAGGTCTAAGCCATTCTCAAGTGCAAGGGCCATCATCACTCCTCAGCTCCAGAATGATCCAATCAAGCTTCAAGAGCTTCTCTCCCACGTCCTCGCCATCACTCTTGAAGGTGGGAAGGACCCTCCTTCTCACTAGCCAAAGGAAGGAAAGTCAAGCTAGAGACTTAAAATAAGCTCACTTGGGAGGAAGTCCCATGACTATCCTTGTACATATCAGTAGGGTCTTCATTTTTAAGACCCTTGGGCTGAGGAGGAAAGCGTCCAGACATTGCTCCCTAGACACCACTGCCCTTTCCAACACTCCATCAGAAGTACTCCTCCAACTTAATCTTGTACATACCAGTTTATCTTTGCATATTGCTTTCCTTTGGGTATCTCTCCCTTACTCACACAGATACTGTGTAATTTAAGTATGGGGGAGGTACCAAGTATTTGATCATGTTTGCTTTGATGATTTTGAGTCTCATGCATTGCATTGTACATACATATATGCATAGAAAAACCAAAAAAATTCAAATTTTTGAATCATGTGGTTGCATCACTTGCATTCTTAAGATTGAGTCTAGAGAATATAGGATGCATTCACTTGCATATGGAGCAGCTGATTAATACTGCCTTGTATAGAACACTGGTTTGCACTGAATTTGACATCCAAGTTAAACATATCAAGTAGCTTAAGCATCTTTTGAAAGACTTGCATGCTTCGAGCCTTGAAAACTCTTCTTGAAACTTGTTTGCTTGTTTGATATTGGCATTGTTCTTAAGATCAGCTCCAATCTGAACTTGGCTTGAATGAACTTAATCTCTCTTGCATATGGGCACTTGCATACTTGATCATGGATCTCATACACATTTGGGTTATCTTATTCCATTATACCAATCTTTGTTAACCCAAATGGCACTCCATACCTTACAGCCCTAGCCATTCTTTGAGACCAAACATTGAATTGCATGAGTGAGACCTCAATTGATAGCTTGTCATGTGCAAAATCTTGAGAGTATTGGAGGCGACATAGATTTGTTCTCATCTCTTGCTAGCATAATGAGCTAGCATTTGGGGATGGTAAGAGGGGTTTGTGTATTCTAAATGTTAATATTTTGGGTGTGGGGAGTGAGAAAGATGAGAAAGATGAACAAAAGAGTGTGATTAGAAAAGAAAACTCTAGGGACAAAAGGAAAGTATGAAGCTCTAGATTATGTACAAAAGAACCTTTCCCCTTATAAAAAAAAAAGAAGAATCAAAGAGAAGGTGGGGAGGGAAATAAGAAAGAGTTAGAGCTAAGTGTTGTAAAAAGTGAATTAGAGTCCCTAGTTGGTTGAATCAAAAGAAAAAGAGAGTTGTTCATTGGGTGAGTGATGTGAGTGAGTTTTATTTTGGTTTTGAAATGATGATAAAAGGGTAGAACTTGTAATCACTTATAAAAAGGGGTAGAATGATGAGAATGAATCTATGTATGCATGAGTTGTTTCTAGTCTTAGATAAATTTTGCATAATGATCAAGCTCCTTGTTCTTGAGTGATAACCACCTTGAAATGACAACATTTGAATCCTTCTCTTCATTCATATTAGACCATTGCTTACCTAGCCAAATGATTGAGATCATGTGCCCATTTGTGAGAATTCACCTTGTGTGTGTGTGTGTGTGTGTGTGTGAATCAATGTGAGAGCTGGTTTAAAGAACTTGTTAGTTGATGAGTATTGCAACTTGTGTAGAGACATAAGAGTATTTATAGGCCTAGAGAAGCTAGAGTATAATAAGAGAGTGTGTTCATGCTATTTGCTATGTTTCTTTAGGATGTCAAGTTGAGTGCATTGAGTGTTTCTTTTGGCTAAGCTCCCATCTTTGTATCTCTCCTCCTTGTGTTTTGAAAAGTTTACTTGAGGACAAGTAAAGAACTAGTGTGAGGGAGTTGATATCTTGCATATTTACATGTTTTTAGCCTTCATATCTTGTACATTATGATTATATAGATTAGGAATTAGGCATCTTTAGAGTCCATATTGCATGCATTGTCTTTATTAGGTGTTGGAGAGTGCTATGGAGTGATTGGAGATGTTTGGGAGCATTGTGATTCAAAAAGAAGTAGAAAATGATCATTGGGCGAGTAGAGGAGCTGGAGCGACCTACTGGAGCAAGGTGAGCAACCCGCTCTAACCTGGAGCGACCTCTCGCAGCGACATCATCAACCCGCTCGGCATTTCGTCGCGATACGAGCATGATCTGGAGCGGTTGAGCGCAGCGGGGTCAAGTAGCCGCTATGACCTGGAGTGACCTTGTGGAGAGACGTAGCGTACCCGCTCTGGGCCCAACATCCAGTCGACAACTTTCGAGAACCGGGGCGACCAAGACGGAGCGAGGTGGGTACATCGCGCGCCAAATCCATGAAGTGCGAAGGAAGCCAGAGCGACGTCCCGGAGCGAGGTGGCGAACCCACTGTGAAGCTGGAGCGACCCACTGGAGCGGGGTCACGAACCCGCGCGCAAGATCTATATTTGGTCGATTTTTCATGTTTTGCTGGACCTTCTCAGGCTTGTTTTTGAGGCCCACTAGGTTTTTAGGAGTCCTATAAATACTCTCTAAACCTAAAATTATGACTTATCTTGTTTTCTATCTAATCAAAAGCTAATTTTGGGAAAAAGATCTAATCTTGATCATAATTTTTTATCCTTGCTTGATTATCTTGCTCTCTAATCATATTCAACCTTGAATCATCCATGGTTTTGGGGTTATTCATGTCTATTAGTGAGTAGACTAATCTTGGATTCATGGGCTAGGGTGATTAGAGAAGATCTAGGGTGTTTAGTGTTAGATCTACTTGTTTTCATGCTTGTTGAGGGTTCTCAATGCTATTTTAGTCTTGATCATACTAAAATAGATCTCTAGGCATTTCCTGCACACAAGGTGTATGATGAAATGCCTTAACTAGCTCTTCAATGCTTTTAGCTTGCTTTACCTAAGAGATTAGTTGCTAAAGGAGTTAAGATTGCTATTAGACTTGTTATCCATGTTTGCTTTAGTAACATTCAACCTAAGAGATTAGATGCTTGAGTTGCTTTACCAAAACAACATTCATCTAGAGATAGAGCTTGTTTAGCTTAGTGTCTAGGCATAAGAAAAGTGTTTGATTGATAGCTTGCCACCCTTAGATTGGATCTACATCACCCAAGATCAAATGCCTAGTCTCATGAGTCCTCTTGCTTCATATTGAGAAAGAAAGATCATTACTTTATTGCATTAGCTCTTTAGTTCTTAGTTCATACCATCTTTAAAACTGGATTGCACTTAGCTTAAGCATGAACTTGCATTCCCTTTGCTTTAGAATCACCTAGGATTGGTTCGACAATCTTTTATACTACAACACTTGATTAGGAGCCTTGAAAACTCCTAACATCATTGTGTCAAAATCAACTCGGACAGAGTTCCATCAAGCAAAACAAAGTTGTCTATAACTCCTTTTAACCTTATTTGGTACAGTGAAGCCCTTTTTCATCTACCAGCTCTGTTTCTGCTGTTCTTACAAGAAAACCAGACATCAATCTTGTGTCCAGCCTTTGTACAAAACTAACATCACATTTCATGTTGTTTTTGTTTCATCAGACATAGTTGTTAATACACCAATCAGTATTTATCTTGGTGTTACATGCACAATCATGCTCCAGAGCCTCATGTATGACCTTAATGTTGGTGCTTCGATGGATTATAACTTACCACTTCCCATTGTAAACCTTAATTTCTATCATACTTCCTTGCCTTAACTTTTATATCTGCTCATCCGCAGAAATTGTGCCAGCCCCTTCTAATGTACTTGAGAGTCCATTTCTCCTCCTTGATATCATAATCTCCAATTCACCTTAGTTGGTTGTCCCATCCAGAGAATCTGATTTAAATCCTCAGATCTGCTGTTGAGCATCATCATCTTCCTCCGATTTTCGAACATCTCACCTTCCAATATCCTTATTCTCTATTGTTCGCATGTAGAACCTACCTTCATATTGCTAATCATGATCGTAAATCATATTTACCTTGTCGTTGATGTTGTTCATCAACCGGAACAAAATTTTCCACTAAAATCTTCATCCTCATGTTCTTCCTCGTGAGCACAGTTTTTGGGAAAACTGACGGGCTGCAGAACATCTCTAGGATCTAGATAGAGATCATGTTGATTTTGTAAGACAGTGGTAAAGGCATTTTCCGTTGACTGTTGTTAAGCATCTTGAAGCCTTAGGATGAAGGTTTACAGTGTTCGGAGAATGTCATTATATTTTCGTCTGTTACTGGTCTTTGAGGCGCCGTGGTAGCAAGGATCGAGTTTTAACTGAGAAATTAAAACTTGCTGAAATCTGATACCAATTAAAAAGGTTATGAATTTGATTTTTTTAGAGTTAGAATTCCCAAGAAAATCACATGTTCTTGAGCTTGTTGGGTTTAATATAACGATTTTAGCAAAATTATATAATAAATTAACATTGCAACTAGGTCTAGCTCGTTGGGTTTAATATGACGATTTACCAAAATTAAATAAGAAATTAACACTGCAACTAGGTCTTGACGTGCGGATATTCAATTCAGTTTCTTAAGATTTTGGATATTTTGTATACAAATATAGAAACAATTCTGAGTATATATGAAATTCCAGTTCATTTTTTTTTTTTTGGTTGGATTTGATAATGAGACTGAGAACTAGTTGATAGCCAGAAAAAGTTAGGTCTAGTTCAGTTTGATATTTTGGTTAGTTCAAGATTATTCAGACTAAACCATTCCAATTCCATACACCTAAAACATCCAAATTAATAACGGTTGATGCATCCAATAACAAATTAAACAGAGTAGTGGGAACAATATTAAACACATACTTATTTTGTTCTTACAATTCTATGTTCTTGTAAAAAACCTCTCGATCTGAAATATGAAACATATTAGCTACCACATTTTATTATTATCTCTTTGCTAAATCCATATTTTTGATCTAAAACCTTTTTGTGCACGATCTAAAACCTTAAGTTTATTATTTATTGTTCATCAGTTATGTTATCATGATTCACAAGCAAATCTTAAGTCGACTAAACCTCAACTAACCTGCTTTTCAAGCAAGAGACCGAGGACGAAGTGCTAGCCCGATGGATGAACATCACTCGGATCCAGATCAATAAATAGAATAGTCAAAATTTGCTTTGTTTGTATAAGTTAAGCCTTGCTCTACAGTAACGACCTAAACAATTTGATCTAAAAGTATTTATGTAAACTGTTCTTTTGTTGACATATAAATATTATATTTTATAAAAACCATTTTTGTTTGATATATTAAATATTATTTAAAAACTACAAAAAAAATTTAACGAACAATTATATATGTTCTATAAAAGTTCATGATTTGCAGAACTGAACCGTATAAATTATATCTTCTAAGAATTAAACCTCAATATTTGTGGCGTAGAAACATTAATTAACCATTTCGTAAACTAATAGAGCTTCTATTAAAACTAATTAAGATTCATATTTCATGAAGAAGAAGTTGATAAACTAGATGATGTTAAGAAGCAAATAAAATTCTTTCAAGAAAAAAAAGCAAATAAATGATCAAATGGATTGCAGTGGTAATATTATTTACAGGAAATAAAGGTAAATGTTCTATGTCTCCGCGTGGGGGACCCTGCCTGCCTAAGATAGGCTTTACGGCACTCTTACTCTCTTTCTCCTCCAAACTCGAGCTTTACCACACGCTAGATTTATAGACTTGGCATCTTTCAAATCAATTTTTATTTGAACACAAATTTGTTTACAACTTTCTTGTCTTTATATATTGCGTATTATATTTACATATATGTAATGCTGCATGTGGCTACAGTTAAAGGTTTGATCCAAACAAAGACGGTCAGAACATGTGATTGATGTATTTACTCCATTTATATTGTATACTACATTTGAGTACACATGTGTATATCACTTTTTGGATCAATGAGGTACAAAACATGTGCCATAGAACCAACATACGTAGCTCACTAGCTCTTGTGGATATCATACATTTGAGAGAATGCTGAGTCCTTGTTCTGATACTTAACTTTGCTTGAATGATTTACGTCTTAGCATCGGTTATCAAAACTGGTTTCGGGATAAAAGGATCGTAGGTCAAATATTCAGAACTTATTAAGCAGAAGAAATGTCACCAGGCGCATAAGTAATACTCACATGTTCGACTTAGGGGTAGTTTTCCATGTTTGTCGGCAATAAAATATAACTTACATTCAACAAAACATTGGTTTCAGATGTAAACATTAGAGTATGATTGACAGCATAGTGTTTAGCAAAAAGATACAAAATAAATTATTCACGTGTAAATAAAAACAATAGGTGGACGCGCAAAGTATATAATACAAATTGTCTTTTCTTTCGTGCCAATGATATACAAACTTTTTCATAGATGGCCAATGAAACCCAATGAATTTTTTAGCAAGCCAATGGAACTCAATTGAGGTTTTACTTCATTTTATTTCTTTTAAGTATATGCAAAAAAAAATATCAAAGATAATTCATAGTGTCGACACGTAGACGCATTATTAATTCCACTCAGTTTTATTTTAGTTACTTGTCATATTATTGTTTTATTCTTTGGCCACATTGTTTGAGCCTGTGTAGTTCGTATAAATTCATGTTCTGGTCCCAAGAAAAAAAAGAGCGGATAGTTTTGTGTCAAGGAGGAAAAAAGATGCTTCTCTCAGATTAAAGAAGCAAACAAAATCAAATAATGTGAACGCAATTGAAATTTTAAACGTATCGAATCTGATGGCTCTGAGACAAAGAATATGATAGAGTTTAAAGGGATTTTTCCCATTTTTGGTTGTGAATATATTTCCTTTTATGGAACATGGAACAAACCAAAAAGTTTTAAAAATAAAGATGCATCTTGCCTGTCCTTAAGAAAAGAATTGATTGTTAAATCAGCAAAGTTTCCACAATAAAAGAATAAATACAATTGGCAAAAATTAATCTTTTTGGAAAATATTCTACGCTTTTACTTTATCGGAAGTTATTCCGATTGTATTTTGCTTACAGTTTTTACTGATACCAATATATGTTAGAGCTTCTCCAACTAAAATTCTTGCAAGATATATCATAATTAAAACTAAATATAAATAATAAAAAGTAAAAAAAGAAGTGTAACTAAAACTAAATAAAAGTAAGAAAAAACGGAAAATTTTTCATCGGTTTCTCGTTTGAAAGTTTTCAAATACTTACTATGAGATACTCAAATAACACATATAATTAATTAGTGGTATAATTATTAAAAAACTAAAATAATTTTCTAATCAAGAATATTTTTATTTTTTATCTTTTGAGAAATCTTCACAGTTTCTTAAGGATAAAAATACTTTTAATAATAGTTTCCTCAAGATTGTAAGACCACCTCCGACAACAGATTTTTACAGGAGTTTTTGTCAGAATTTAAATTATAAAAAAATGTAGAAAGAAAAGAAAGAAAGTATTTGATTTACGGATTTATTAGAAACCTATATGAAACTTCTTCTCCTATGTGTATTACTTTCTTGTCCATTTATATTTCATTTGAACATAAAAATTAAAATATATTATTTATTCATGTAAACACTCAGCGTAAGAATTTAATGGTTGTACATGCTCTAAGAACATCTTCAACCCCACTCTATAATTTACTGTAAAATATAGTGGAAAATGGAGTGATGAACAAATAAAAAAGTGAATGGAATAATGAGTTTTTTGTTTGTTCATCACTCCATTTTCCACTCCATTTTGCAGTAAATTATGGAGTGGGGTCGGAGATGTTCTAATGCCGTAGTTTTGAAGTTGGATGCAGTGGAGTTTAATTTTTCATTTTATTATATTCGTAGCTTAACGTACGAAAATAAAGCTAATCAAAGCCAATTAAATATCGATCTTCTACCACAAAACATACTAAGATAAAGCTAATCCGAATGAGTTATTACAGAAGGAAACAAATATAGTACAAACTGGTAAAGTCAAATCTAGAAACTATTACATCCATACAACCATAGATAAAATAAAACACCAATAAAGCCCACAAAACAAAGTGGTTCTTATGTTAAAAAAAGAAGTAAAAATTAAGGAGTAATATAAACTCCAAAAATGATGTTTGACAAGAATATTTGTACGTCAACATTGAAGGCAAATGACTCCAAAGAATAGATATCAATCTAAACCAACATGGTTTTCATCATATCATCTGTATCTGGTGGAGACCTGCTCTTAGTCCTGGCAATTGGGAGGAGAGGAGGAGTTTTTCCCGGTGTTTTTGACGTCAGTTCTTCAGCTCTCTCTGCTTGGACTGCCCAATCTGTTCTCAAGAGTGCAAACAGCATGAGAGAAGCACATGTCGCTTGAGCCGCAAGCAAGCCAAACCAGAGACCTGGAAATCCTAGTTTGAAAAAGAACCCTAAGAGAATAGCCACCGGCATGCCCACAAAGTAAAACGAACCCAAGTTTATGTTGGCACCGAGTGTTGGTCTTGCACAGCCTCTCAAAACACCACAACCGGTCGTTTGAGGACAGTTCCCGAGTTCACATAGACCCACGATGGGCAATGCAATTGAAGTCAGCTCAAGAATCTCTACATCCGTGGTGAACAAGCGTCCCCATCGGTGCCTAACAAGCACGGTGAACACCATTGCCATTAGGCCTAAGGCGGTCGCGCAGAAGAGGGAAATTATCATGGATATACGAGCCTTCGCTGGGCGTTTAGCCCCAAGCTCGTTACTGATTCTTGTGGAGACACCGAGGCTGAGAGAGGATGGGAAGACGTAGACTAAAGCTGTTGTTTGGATCAAGATTCCCATGGAAGCAACGGTGGCTCTTGGGTTAACCAAAATTCCACACAAAATGATCATGAACTCGTACCACCACCATTCCAAACAAACGGATACACAAGTGGGTATTGCAAGCGAGAGCAAAGACGACCAACCTTTAAGAGAGTCCACAGTAAGTGGGACCCATGTATCACTATGCACGCTTGTGAAATATACAAAAGAAGATAAGAGGACTACGAGGTTGAGATTGGTTAAGACCATAGCAATAGCGACTCCCGCGACTCCCATCTCGAGCTTCACCACAAAAAGAAAGTTCAACGGAACGTGAAGGAGGACGGAGACGGCCGTGGAGTAAGTCACGGGCAATGTAATGTTCTGTGTTCGGAGGTAAACACGAAGAGGGTGAAGCAGAGAGAGGAGGAAGAGGTCAGGGATGGCGAAGAGAAGGAAATTTTGCGCAACGGAAGAGATCCCTTCGTCTTGGCCGCACCACAAGAGGATTCGCCTCATATTGAGCCAAGAGAAGGAGATGGGGACCGAGCATGAGAGGAGGAGGAGGACGGTTCTTTGAAGGGTTAGTCCTAAAAGCTTCATTTGTTTAGCACCGTAAGCTTGCCCGCAGATTGGCTCCATCCCCATGGACAAGCCGGAGATGACGGAGTAGCCGGTGATATTGGCAAAGCCGATGGAGAGAGATCCTCCGGCTAACTCAAGTTCGCCGAGGTAGCCAAGGAACAGCATCGATATCATTGCTCTTGAGTACATAAGAAGTCCGGTCATTGCCGTCGGCCCTGAGATTCTTCCGATCGCTTTCACTTCCTCTAAGCCCTGCCGCCAAATTATCAAAGACAAAAGCAAGTCAAGAACAAGAACCGTCCACGTCTGTAGATATTTTAATCAAACCGAACTTTTATATTTTTTAGGTAATGATTTATTTACTTTTTAACAATATAGTTAATCATTAATTTTTATAGTCGAATAAAAACCTCTGCAAAAAAATCCAAACGATGAATGGAGTTTTTGAGAAAAAAAGAGTAGTATAATTTTTATTTTTAATGAAAATATAATTTTTATTTTTTAATGAAAAGAGTTAGTATACCTCGAGAAAAGTTGGCCATCTATTAAGGTCTCGGGAACCATCATCGGTAAAGTCAGAATAATGGGGATGGTCTGCATCACAGGTTTCGAGTTTTGAGAAATTGTTTTTTTCTTTGGGAGATGATAGTAAGGAAGAGGAAGAAGATGGTGTTAAATTACACATGTTTGTTGAGGCGAGTAAAATTGTTTTGAGCGGAGTAGAGATAAAAGAGACAGAGAGACAGAGCCCAGAAGCCTTTTGGAGGCAAAATGATTTATGCAAATGAAAAAGAAACAGAGTGGAACTTTTTTTTTTAATGTGGTATTGGTTGGGCCTTTTGGAGGATAAAACGCTCTATTTATAGTTGCAGAGATTGATGTTATTTATACATCTCTATTTTTTTTATCTCGACATGTGGCTCTACAATAGTTTTGATTTCTTTTTAACATAAAATCATTTTCTTTCTAATCTTAGTGGGATTTTTTTGTTTCCTTTGACTAAAAAAATCGTGTGTCGACTGGAAAAGGACAATAGGGACAGAAACAATATGTATGATAAGGAACTATATCCATATCCAGTAGAACTTCTATAAATAAATAATGTCCTTGGAACTTTGAAATTTTATTAATTTATAGAGATATTAATTTACAAATTTTTTCTTATTTAAATTTCTTATTTTAAGATATATTTATTCTAAGATGAGAAAAATATTCGATTTTAGTGTATAGATATTAATTATTATTATTTGAAATTAAACATTTATATTAATTTTGTTATATTATTTGGTGTATATAATATATATTACATATAACTTAAATGTGGCTTTAGATAGAATATTACAAAATCTCATCAAAAATATATTAAGTGTTAAGAAAATATAAAGATATGTCCATTGTGAATATACAACAAACATATAATAATAGGTTATTATTTATATAAAATATGTATATATATATAATTTATTAATTTATCATTTTAATGAGACCATATATTTACATAGAATTTTCTAAAAAATATAATCTTATTATTTTATCGATTTGTATCAAATTTTAAACCGGTCAAAGTTGGAACTGACGAAATTTATTAATTTATAGAGATTATTAATTTATCGAGTATTAATTTATAAAAATTCTACTGTATATATATACATTATTTGAGAAGTGAATTCGCTTCATTATCACCTTCTCAATAATTTTAGTTAATATGCTTACTTGTCACATTTTCCACAATTTTAGGATAAGTCATTAGTTTAATTAATATTATTATTTAAAATTTTATTTTGATATCTATATATTTATCATGATATTTAAGATAATTAATAAACATTAACATATTCTACTGATATATATACTATTATTTTTTAAAAATATTTTAATATTAATTATCATGATATTTAAGATATTTAATTAAATAGATATTAACAATTGATATTAAGTTATTAACAATGTCTACCGATAATATCATCATTACTTTTATCTTATATTTGGTTTATGATTTTAATAAATAATATTATACCCAGTTCTCTAATTTTTACTGAAAATATTGATTAAATATAGATTATTATAAAATATATATATAAGTATGCTAATATATCTGAATTAGTCGGTTTCTGTGGTTTATTCAGTTTGATCGCTTAATATACTGAACCATGTCCATATACTTCAGTTTCTTAAAAATAATATTCATTTGGTTTATTCGGTACTACCAAACCTAGACTATTTTTATTTCAATTTAGTTCAGTTTTAAATGGTTTGGTTTTTACTGGATTGAACACTCCTATACTATCATTTTTGTTGATGTTTTATGTGATTTTTTATAATCCGTTCAGTGCCACATTATTTCTTTTCAATCTAAATACAATATGTGTTTAATTTCAAATACAAATTTCTTTATTTAATTATTACTATATAAAATATTTTGATTCAAAATCTACATCACATAGATAAAACTATAAAACAAAATAACATAATTTAATACATTGATTACCAATATAAATATTGAAGTTTTGTAATTTATAATATAAATTAAAAGTTTTATCTAATTTAATTATTATTTTTTATAAAAATAAACATTAGAATTAAAAATTCTTAGATATATAGATATATTAATTCGTACAAGGTGTGGAACATCATCTAATATAATATAAATAAAATAAAACTTTAATCCTTCAATCTTAGAATGTCTTGTAAGTTTTTTAACACTTAATGATGATGAATTAATTTATCCAGCGAAAAACATTACCAACAATATAACACTTCGGGAGTATGATTCTGGTTGCACGTAAAGGAGGATCTCGCTATTTATTTTACACTACTTCAAAATCAAACAGGCTTAAATTAGATCAGTTAAACTTCAAAATTAAACAGGCTTAAAATTAGATCAGTGAAAAAATGGATTACATATCAAAACTGGTTTGTCATACCCTGGACTAAATCCAAAGCATGAAAAAAAGATAATATGAAGTGTTTCAAGCTTCTTAAAATTAATGTGTCCAACCGCAAGACGAGGCCGTAGACACACGAAGAGTTTATATGACTTTTATAAGTAGTATCGGAATCGAACCAAGACTAGTACGATAGAGTTCTATGTAGGTTTACAGTAACATGAGTGGCTTTCTTGGATGCAAGTGATTGCAAGGTTTCGATCTTAATATATAGTAATGTATGTTGGAAGGTTATTAAAAATTAATTTGGTTATTTATGTCAGTAAATTTTTTTTTTTCGGTTATTTGTCAATTAAGAATTTTTGAGGTAAGCGTGGTTGAACTAACCACTAGGATACTTGGAAGAATAGTTATCTATTGGAAAATAGGTTCTAGTACCATACATGTAAAGCTAAAATACAAAAAATCATATAGCGATTGTATAGTCACTAAACAAATATTCAAAATCTTTTAAAATTAAGGGGGTGTATTGAACTAATGATTTTAGAATGCTTTGGTGGGTTTTAAAATTATTGGAATTTAAAGTGATTTTAGGTGATAACTCTGTAATTTTGTTTGGATTTTAGAAAGATCAGTGTTTTGGTAAAAAAACTGTATTTTAAGTTTTAGAGTGTTTTGGATGACTTGGGAAAACCACTATATTCTTCTCAAGGTGAAATTCTGGGAGAGCTTCGACCAAAAAAAAAAAAAAAATTCTGGAAAAGCTAGTTATGCTTCAATGGAAGCTCAATTATACATGAGCTTTAAATGCACGCCTTTCAAATTTTACACAGATGGTAAAACAAACAAACAAAAAAAATCGTCAACTAAAAAAATTAGAAACATAGAAAAAGTTCCGGAAATTTGTTCTTCTGGAAAACTAAAAGTGAAATCTTGCAAAATTCCAATACAAATATACAGATTACTCTTACCAACAAAACAAGCATAAGTTATCTCTTATAATATAATACACACTTCCTCTATAGATTTATAAACTTAAAACGATAAAAAATCAGATGCAAATGAGAATCATTGGATCCTACCATCGGACGTAAACACGAAATAGACACGAGCATTAATTACTGAATCCCATAGAATATCTGCCAAATTATATCGTAAATTTAAGCAACAATTCAACTGAAGCTCATAGTTTGACCACTTACAGAAGGATTGAGGAAGAATCTGGGAATGAAAACTGCTGATAACGTTAGTCAAAAGAGAAACTATTGATAACAAGAAAAAAGAGAATAATGAAATTTGAATCAAATTTAATCATAAAAAGATCTGGAATATTTTTGTCAACTTTCTGCAACTTTTCTAAACGTACGAGTTTTTATAAAATCTCTTCAAATAACATCTGTGTATGTGAGATTTCACTATGCATATTTTAAAGTAAAAGAAGGGTTCAAAATCTTCCGAAATCCTTTCTTTTAACAAACTCTTGAAAAAATCATTTGTTTTCAATAACAGTAGATTTGATATAGGTTTTTCGAATTGTTGATTGAATAACAGAAGATTTCAAGTGACTTTAAATACTTTTACATAAATTCTATATTCAATAACAGATGATTTGAACTAATATTATGAAATCATTAGTTGAATAACAGGAGATTTTAAAGAAAAACCAAATTCACTTGAACTTCTTAGTCCAATACATCCCCCTAAGGCTTTCAATTAGCAAACAAGAAAAACTTACTATTCACTATGGTTTCAAAATTTAACACTCTTTTTTCATTTTTTAACACTCTACATCATATTCTCTTTTTTTTCAACTCATCATTCAACACACATTTAATTTTTACATATAACAATATTTTTATAATAAAAATAAACAATAATATTTATTTTAGATAATTAAAAATAATAAATTTTCATATGAGAATTAAAAATATATTATTTAATTTATAGTAAAATTATTTGTTTTAAACGATTAGAAGAATATAAAAATATCAAAAATTTAGAGAATGGTATGTGACTTTGGTATTCTACATTTTTTTCTTATTCAGCATGTTTTGAATATTTTCAACACCAAATAATCTACAAAAACTAATTTTATTTTCAATAAATTTATTATATTGATTTAACTGGTAAATATTTGATTTAACATCACAGTAGTTTTAACTTTTAACTCCTTAAATGTTTCCACTCATGTAACATGTTTTTATAATGAGTTTTGTCTTTCTATTTTAAATCAATATTAGAAATTTGTTTGGTGTATCTAAGCTTCTTTGGTATAATGAAACTAACCAATGGTTGTTGACAAAAAAAAACTAACCAATGGTTATTTAATTAGTGATGGTATATATGGAAATAGAAAAGGTGCAAGTGCTTATTCTTTCATGTTCTCGTAAGGAGATTAATTTTTCCTTTTCTTCAACTGTTCAACCTTAAAATGAAAATTCAGAAAAAAATATTATAGAACTTATTTATTGTGTTAGATGATAAAAACTATCATAGTTTAATTTTGATATTTGGTTGAAAATAACATAATTGTAATTAGTATTTTATAAAAAATATATCATAACTGGTTAAATAAATAGATACCAAAAGTTGCAACTTTAGGGAATACAAATTGTATAGAGTTTTTCCTGTCATGGATAAAGGATGAGTATAGATTATTATGAAGAAAGTTTATGTCGAGGAAGAGGGCATATAAATATGAATTTCTTAAAACTGTAAACATAATTTACAAGAATTTAAGGACTTTAGTTTTAAACATCTAAACTAATTACATGGTAAATTTTTAAAATGGTTATAAGTTTAAATATATATATTGTGGCTGGGAAAGTATCTTGAATAGAAAATGAATAACTTAATCTCTCGGATATAAGGATATGGAGAAAAACCTCTCATTTCTCCTTAAAATGTTTTAGGAGTTATTTCAAATACTATTTATCAAAATAAAGAATAATTAGAAGAAAAAAATTCTTGCTGTTTCAACAGATCACTAAATATATTAAGAATATTAAGACTATATAATAAAATGTTATATCTCCTATACGAATATGTTATTGTATGCTGTTTTTGTATTGAAAAAGGACTTACTGACATGACGAAATATGATTTCATATAATATACTACCGATCATGTTTTTAATTATCTTTTTTTAATTAAATGTTAAATTAAATCGAAAACAAAACAAAAAAAAATTACAAGATGTTTTAGTTTTGATTTGCTAAGATCGAAATCAAAGCCTACTTTGGCAGAATTATAAGAGAGAGAAAGATATGGGATAAATTTACCTTTTTGATTTACTTTAGTTATTATTTTTAAATACCGCCAAAACATTAAGAAGCATAAGTCGGTTCTATTTAATCCTTTATTTTGAGGAGTAGATGTAATTATGAAAAACAGATAAATCATCACTTAAGAGTCAAGATTACTCCATAAGTCCCGAGTCCATACACTAGCCGAGAAGATAATGCTTTTTCCCTATATACTTACGGTTTGACTTAGGTTTTCTTAGTCAAACAAGATAAGATTTAATTACTCAAATATCGAAAGTTTGCTAAGTAAAAGGGCATTAAAAATGGCATCAATCTTTTTTTCGTTTTTGTCGTCGACTTAATTCTTACTAAAGCAAAAGAGAATCCGATTAAAACGGTTTGATATTTAAAATTGCATGTTTGATGAAACTGTAGCATAAATCTCGAAAATAGTTGTGATGTATTATGAAAACAACATACCAGCTAATTGTAATGATCGGCAAAAACAAAAGCTTCAATTGGTGACCCTCAAAATGATGATGAATTTGTTGTTCCTCAAAATTGATACCAATTAAGTTAAATTTTTTGTCAAATTAAAAATATATGAACCCCACCATATTCATCTATGTTCCTCATATATTGATGAATTAATGAAAAGTATTTTCCACATCTAAATTTGATGAGGAACAAACGTTCCTGCATATTTAATTTTTTTTTTTCAATTCAATTCCTTAAATGGAATTTTGTTCAACATTTTTATGTTCATTTCATTCATTTTCCTGGTCACCAATTGAAGCCAAAAATTTTAGTTTGTTTGTGAGAATTTTTTCTTTAAAGATGAAAATTTTAAACATATCAGCTAATTGTAATGAATCGGCAAAAACAAAAACTTTAGTTTGTTTGTGAGAATTTTTATTTTAAGGATGAAATTTTTAGTGTAAGTATTTGAACACTTGTAAATAATCATTAGTAAAATATATAATATGATTTAAATTTTTAGTCTTTATTTAAATGTTACCGCAATATCGACCATTCACGTTCCAAAGGTATTCCACCTCGCCAGTCGGAGTTTTCTTTCAGGTGAGAATACTCAAGGTAGATCAGTTGATAACCGGCCTTCTCACAAGGGAACTCATTTGCTCCTCTGACTGACTGTTGGGAAAACGGTTGGTGTGTTGTGTTTTTATTAGTTTAAAGTTTAAACTCAATTTTGGCAAAAAATGATCGGATTTCAAGGTATTTTAGTTTTTTCGGCTTCTTTTGTTTTTCAGTGATATTATAGATTACATGTTAGCTTGATAGGAAATAACGTTTTAGGAAGTGAATTTGGAGCAAAAATAGATCACTGGTCGAATGTGTTAATAACCCGATTCTTGTCGATGGATCTGGCATCTTTAGATCGATAGATCAGCTTAGATCGATCGATCAGCTGGTATCTTTAGATTGATCGATCGAATGTAAAAGAAATTGAACGCTCTGTAAACAAGAGATCGTCCGATCCATGGCAATGATCGATCGATCCATATCACATGGATAGATCGATCGGTGGCGTAGCGAAGCAACTTCCTTTTTAGTGAAGAGACGCGTTTTGAAGACGTAAAAACCTAAAAACCGAGTTTATTCAGTACTTTTCATCTGTTCTTAGTTCCTGACGTCAGAGAGAGACCGAGGGTAATTTCTTAGAGTTTTGTGATATACCTGGATCATTTTGTAGACTTTTGGAAGATGAATCTTCTTGTACTAATTTGGAGAAGATCTTCTTAACCCTTATCTCATTTTCAATACAATAATATGATGTTTTCTTTTCTGATTTCATTTTGTTAATTATTGTCTGATTATGAGTGAGTAGTCTCCTGGTTGGGTTAAGAGGTTCTCATAGGGGGTTTCTCAATGTATTGATCTAAAAAAATTTGAATAAGGATTTATGATTATGGATCTTTGTCTACTGATGTACTTAAGGCTGAGACTTGTTTCATCACATAGCCTCTGGTTTTAGGATTTTCATGGCACCAAAATGTTATTTGAATTCCAGATATAAATGAGCAAGGTTTCATTAACCAACAAAAGTTGATGTTATTGCGCCTTGTGAACTAATCAAAACTGAACCTAAAGCTTTTTTTAAATATGAAATACAGTGGAAGCTAGTATTTAGGATTATGGACATAGGGTGTTAGCACTACGGAAGTAGGTTAACTCTAATATTGTGATTTTGAGTTCAAGATGTTGCTGCACTTTGTTTTCCTATCCGTTTGTTGCATGATCATTACTGAAGAGAGATCCCTGAAAATTCTCATTTCCCACAAAACTTGTTTTAATTGTTTACAAACTCGTTTTAATTACCTTTTGTTCTTGCTTATTTGAATTAATAAACTGAAAACCAAGCAAACAATCTCTTTTCTCGCTTTAGCTAGTAACTTGTCTGCTGTTCTACGTGTGGTCATCGGTCCTTGTGGATTTAGTCCCGTATTACTACTGTATAGTTCACTATACTTTAGTATGCACTTGCAGTTAGATAATCGGGTTAAAACTTGACAACGAAAACAAAGTTTTTGCATCTGTGTGAACCTGTTATAAAAATAGTTAGATAATTTCAAAATATAGTATAAGCGGAAAAGTAAATGATATAAAACTTACTTTGGAAAGCCCTTTAAACAGGAGGAATAAAATTACAATGTGTTATTCAGTATTCACTCAAAAATCTACTACATCTATGAATATGAGTACAATCACGTTCTTTATGTTCCACCAGAAGTGATCCATAGACTAAAGCTTCAAAGAGCAATCCCAACACAAGAAAAAAAAAATCAACAAAAACACAAATATAAAAGCTCATAATATCATATGTATATGTATACACAGGAAAAATTTCAAAACTAATATATAATTACAAAACACCGATTAGTCTTCATTTTTTATTATCTTGCTGGATCCTGCTCGACCGCCCTGACTAAGGCTTAATGTGGTTCCAAACATAGATGATATTTGAATGGGCGGCCAGAGGAGAATTCTAACTGCACTCCTCCAACAGATGAGAGTCCTGATCCTCAGACGGGACTCCTCATGTAACAACCCATACTCATTTTTGGAGTTAACATACCTAATCGATTATTGATGTATGGCTTAGGCATCAAAGCTTTTTTGGAAAAGAACCCCCTTTATATCCTCTTGTCAGCTCGAAGTAACTCTTTCATTGTGTTGAAACTCAACAGATTGGAAGCTTTCTTAAAGTAAATCCTTATTCCTCTAGTGGGGGAAATCCAACTCTATATATTTCAGCTGGAAACAGACATTTCCGTCAAGACAAATATATATCCAGAAATAACATATGGTTTTGTCATATGTTTTAGTTATTTATTCCTTGATGTTAATAACGGTTTTTAATAAATCACATATCCTAGAGGCTAGAGTAAAGGTAGTTTGATACACACCCACCTTTTCTTGGAATTCTTCGAAAATTTATACGAACATAGATGAACCAATATTCAAAGAAACGAAAAAATCTCATGCTTATGCCCTCGTTGTATAACGGTATGAATGCTTTTGGAAATATGAAAGATCCTTTTTCTATCTAGTATGCAGAGAAGTTCCAATTAGGGAAAGGGACAAGGGGCATTATAGTAAAAGGTTTGGGAAGTGCTGCCTCTCTCGTGCTGCCAGGCAAAAAACACTGCAATTTTTCGTTGAGTAGTGAGCAACAAAATCGATGTGAACAAAATCCACTCTCTTCTTGTCTTCAAAAAACATTCAAGTGCCGGGCATAACACATAATACAACAAGACATGCTTCTCTCATTTACTATCTTTCTGGTCCCATCTGGTCCCATTGATACAATATTTTCTCTTTCGTTATTTAAGATTTAAAGATCGCAAGGTGATCAAAACGACATTAAAAGAAAGAACAATGTTTTTTTTTTTTTTTTAAATTAAACCCGGGTCTATTAAAGACACAGACCTAACCCCCGGGTGGGAGGTGCAACCCACGGATGGATCCTCTCCCGGGTATTCAAATGGGCCGTAAGCATGGACCCATATCCGCGTGGCCACATGTGGAGCTAATAATTTCGCACTAGAGGGGAGTCGATCCCTGGCCTGGACCAACAGGGCAACTCCTCCTCTAGTGGAAACCACTAGGCCACCACGATGTGGTTAGAAAGAACAATGTTACTATCTTCGTGTTAGGTAAAAATCCAAAGGGGCTGATTTCATATTACTGTGGTGCCTTAAACAAGAAAGATTTGAACCCTTGGTGTGGATGCTACATAGTTCTCATGTCCATTAAACCTAACCATGCTACAAGACAATCGAAACAGTATATCAAATTTTCGAACAAGTACTGGTAAAAGCCTCAGAGTTTGAGTTTTCTGTTATGTTTGGCCACAAGAAACATTACATGGAAAAATTATCTATATCTTCCAAACGTTTCAAGAATTAAGAAGTGGTTTGGTCGGACTTTTGAGGTTAAAAGAGAACAAAACAAAGAACATAATGTTCCGTGTTCTTTTGAACAAAGCAAATAAAAACATAATCTTCGGTGTTGTTTCATTCATTGGACTGTAGTCCGTTATTTTAGTGTCCTTTGCGCATAAATAATTTTTAATAAATGTCACGATGTGTCGCATAGCTTTCATATGTATAGTTCTAGATATCATTATATAATAGTTGGGTTAGGAACATAGGACGAGCCGACGAGCTCTATTGTTCTAATATAGCACGTTAATAGCAACAACATTTAATTAATCAACAAAAAGACATCTTCATCAGAAAACGAAAAAGAAGAATTAGTTAACTATTATGTTATTGTTATCTATCTATACCATAGAGATTCTTAATGGTGGTGGTTAATTATATGATATGTTTTTTTATGTATCCATAATCTGGATTCGATTAGATTCTAAAATCTCTCACTGTTAGACTTTATATGATTCTAGATATAAGATCTGTGGAGCATGTCTGATTTTTTTTCCTAAGCTTATTTGAGTGAAAACACTAAACTGATTATTTTATGTATGAAAAACGAATTGTTTATGAAAATGAGCCATTATTGACTTTATAATTGCACGCATGGTTACAAGTTCTGCGCTGGACGGCTATCGCAAAATTCACACCACTAGGAAAACGCAGTAAAAGAGAAGTCGGAATTTATCTACAAAAATCTCTTCTATATTAATTAAAAAGCATTACAACCTTTAAATTTTTTTATTGGTAGGATGTAGAGGATATATCCCCTACTTTTATTCAAACTCAAAACCAACTACAAGCAAACATGGCAAGGTCTAGAAATCTCATTCGAGTCCTCCAACAAAACAGAAACAACAGACTCCGGAACATCATCAAAATAATGCAATCCAAATAGTAAAGAAAACGCATAGGTAACTAATCCATCAGCAAGATGATTAACCTCCCTATACACATGAGAAACTTTGACTAGCTAGTCTCTAGATATGAAGCCATAGCACAAACGTACTAGGAACGACAGGGGATGAGAATCATTAATCCCTGTCCAAAGAAAACCCATCACACTCTCTGAATCAACCTCCACCTCCAGCCTTCTAATCCCACTATCCCATGCAATGCAGAGGCCATAGTACACCCCTCCACAGTTCCGCCAAAGGGGCCGAGCAAATGCCAATGTTCAGCGCAAAGCCCCTTTTCCACTCTCCATACTCATCCCGTATAACTCCTCCTGCTGTAGCCAATCCCGGATTGCCTCTGAAAGCTCCATCCGTATTCAACTTGAACTAGCTAGTTGCGGGTCGATGCCATGCTAACTGCTTCTCCACACGAACCCTCGTAGCCAAGTGATTTCTCAGGTTCTTATTTGCTAATATCACTTCCCGCGCCTTGTCTTTAACGAACTGCACTCTATCTCGACATTTCCCTGTTTCACCAAATACATAACTACATCTCCATTTCCAACACCACCATGCAATAAAAGCAAAGAGTGTTGACCATGGATCGACATCCCTGGACGTGTCTCTAGCGAGATTCTCATATAGCCATTCTAGAAGAGATAGGCTAAAGAAGCGTTACTGTCTACTTGGAGTCACAATTCTCACCCATATCCCAGCAGCTGCCAGGCAATCCCTGAGAACATAGAGGATAGTTTCATCACCATTCCTGCATAGTTGACACATTTCATTGTCACTCAAGTGTCTGCGTTTGCGTTCCATATTCATCATGATTACTCGACGAGACACCAACCATAAGAATACTCTAACTCGTTCTGGTGCAACAACACTCCATATCCGTTTGTAAAAAGCTTCCATATTTGGTCTTGGAACAACATCTCTAATCAAGAAAGCATATGCGGACTTCACGGAGAAAAATCCATCTTTATTCTCACCCCATGACATTCGATCACGAGCCCCCATAACATCATCCACCACAACTGAAGCCAATCTTAATCGCATCTGCAATGGCATATACGGCTCAATTATTTGAGTTAACCAACCTATTCCACTTTGCTATAAGTCTCGAGCTTTTGCCTCCAGTATCTCCGCTGGGATAGCCGCCATGCTCGATTCTTGTAAGGGCTCATTCAACAACCACTTATCCTTCCAGAAACGGACCCGACGACCATCACCCAGAACCCAACCCGCACCTGGAACGACCACTTCTCGAATTCCCAAAGTCAAGCTCCTCCAAGTCGGCGACCACACTCCCTGTACTATCAACCATGAAGGATCATATAGAACACCCACACGAAACTTATTTCGCAGAATCTTCACCCATAAGCCATCTTGTGAGTTTAGCAATCTCCATCCAAGTTTTGCTAGCAGCGCGAGGTTCATTTCTTTTGCTGATATTACACCAAGCCCACCGTCTCTCTTTGGTTTACAGACACTCTCCCATGCAACCAAATGTTGTTTTCGATTTCCCTCACTACTCCCCCATATAAAATACCTAGCGATCTTGTCTATCTGGTCCAAGGTCGATGTTGGAAGGGCTATAGTACTCATGGTATGAACCGGAATCGAGGAAAGAACGGACTTAGTTAGAGTAATCCTTCCCGCCAGGCTTAGAAACTTCTTCTTCCACCCCGCGAGTTTAGAAGAGACCTTCTCTATTACTTCCCCAAACGTCTCCTTGTTGATTCGCTTCTGTAGCACCGACATGCCTAAGTATTTTCCCAACTCCTTAGTGTCTTTGATGCCAATCTCATTACTGATTTGGTGTGCTAAGTCGCGATGGACATTCTCAGAGAAGAAGATTAGCGACTTCTCCAGACTCACTTTCTGCCCCGACACCTCACAGAACCTCTCCAGGACTTTGCGTATTATCCGAATCTGCGATATAAAAGCTTCTGCAAACAAGATCAGGTCATCCGCAAAGCATATATGTGATAACTCTGCCCCCCCCCCCCCTTGATAGTCTGATCGGTTTCATTCCTTATTAGCCACCGAGAATTGAATCTGATGACACAGTCGCTCCATGCATAGAACAAAAAGGTATGGGGACAAAGGGTTACCCTGCCGAAGTCCACGCTGAGGCGTAAAAGCTTTCGTTCTTACACCATTCCACAATAAACTCATTCCAGGATTCGTAACACATTCCATAATCCATGTGGCCCATATCTGTGGGAGCTTCGCTGCATAAAGTGTATCCTCGAGGAAGTCCCATCTGATCCGGTCATAAGCCTTTTCAAGATCTAATTTGAGGAGCATCCAACCTTTACGCCCTTTCTTCCTTCTCTTTGAATGTACAACTTCCTGCACCACGACAATATTATCAGTGCTCAGTCTACCCGGTATGAAGCTAGCTTGCGATGGACCTATCAAGTTCGGCATAAGCTTCTTTAATCGCAACACCATTGACTTTGTTACAATCTTGAAGAGAACATTACATAAGCTAATGGGTCGAAACTGCATATTTTTTTCAGGCTTCAGAACATTTGGTATGAGTACCAGCATCGCGTCATTCATACCCGCCGGTAGAACCCCCGATGCAAAGAACTCCAACCCAAACCGGGTTACTGACTCCCCCACCACATCCCAAGACTCTTGATAGAAAACAGGTTGAAAACCATCAGGCCCCGGGGATTTAAACTTACTTATGGAACGAGCCGAAGACTCCACCTCTAGAGCCGAGAAGGGTTTGTTCAACAGCTCTAAATCATCCCGTGTAAACTCGGTAAAGCCTTGCTGGGGAAGCTTTTCCGTATCGAGATTTATATCTTCCGTAGAATACAGTCTCTTATAGTAGGTAATAGCTAGCTTCTCCAACTCTTCTGACTGGTCTATCCACCGGCCATCATCATCCTTTAACATTTCAATTCTATTCCTCTTCCGCCGCACTATCGTACTCGTATGATAATACTTTATGTTCCTATCACCAAGTACTATCCATTTTTCACACGATTTCTGGTATCAAAGCACTTCCTCTTATTCAAGAACCACATCAAAGTCTTTTAGTAGAGCCGCTTCCCTCACCAACAAATCATCATTCAGACTCCTCTCCAACTCCTCCTGAACAATTTTGATATCCTCAAGTAGTTTCTCTTTTCTTTTGATCACGTCACCGAATATTTCTCTGTTCCATTTCTTGAGTTTCATTCTCAAGAGAGTCAGTGCATTCGGGGTATGCATGTCCCCATTCCAAGATGTCACTAGTAACTCCTTAAAACCTTCATGTTTAAGCCATGCCGCTTCAAATCTAAACGGCCTTCTCCTCGGATCCCCTCGTTGTTCCGGCTCAAATTGCACATATATTGGTGCATGATACGATGCTAAAAAAAGGAAGATGAGACACCGCCGCCTCCTGCCATCTCACCCTCATCTGAGCATTACACAACACCCTATCTAACCGCCTAGCCACAAAGTTTCGCGTGTCTTTTCCTCTCCTCCATATGAACGTGTTGCCTCGGAACCCCATATCTACCAAGGCTAACTCATTAATCCATTCTCCAAAAGAAAGAGAATCTGGTGAAAGTCTGCCATTCCCCCCAGTTCTCTCATCCAATCTCAAAATAGTATTAAAATCACCCCCACCAACACCGGCTCAACTATACTTTCCAACGTCTGTTTTAAACTTCCCTAGAGTCCACTCCGACGACTAACGGTTGGCACAGCGTACACTGCAATAAGATGGATAGCTTCTGTCCCCATCATTACCCTAGCATGGATAAACTGCTCCGATGATTCCAAAACCGTGAGCAACCCATCTTGATCTCTCCACAATAGCCAAATTCCTCCACTTTGACTAGTAGCATCAACTCGAAAAGAGTTATCAAATCCCAAATTTCGGCATATTCTCCTTGCTTTGTCTCCCCCCGCATGGGTTTCAAATAACGCAAGAACATCAGTATTATACGTCTTTAAAATGTATTGAATGGAACGTCTGAAATTGGGTTTATTTACCCCCCGACAATTCCAAAATAAGCAATTTATCATCTTTAATATGATTAGATTCAATCGAATTACCGGGGCACCCTGTTATGCGAGGGCCAGAGCCCTCTCATCCCGCTTCGGGCTATTCAGTATATCAGTCTCTCGCTGCTCAGTCACACTGATAATACTATCCATTGGGTTCTCCAATTCCTCATCTCGCAATTGCATCGTTTGGGGCATGACCCTAACTTCCTCCACTCTATTACGGAAAACTCCACCCGATCTCCCAACAACAATATTCTCCACTCTCAATCTCTTGCCAGATTCCGATAAACTGACTTCTCCCTTGGTTGGTCCAAACACCAAACCCCTGACAGGCCTATTATTTAATTTTTTGGCCTTTCCTCGTCCTTCCTCCATTGCTTTCTTATTACCAGCTCCTTTCACTTTAGTCCCCACCTTCAAACTAGTCATTGCACTAGTATTCCCGCCAAAGATTAAAGATTCCTTCCCATGCAAGATTCCCTTACCCTTCTTGTTTTGGATGTTCATATCATGATTCTCCTTATTCTCCTCACTGTTAACAATATTTTCGCTTTCTTCACCCCCACTCGTAAGCGTAATATTCTCCCTGTTATTCCGACTAGCTTCCACTGTTAATTCTCTCATCGTGATATTTGCCATTCGGTATTGTGTGTTCCTTCCTCTTCGCGGTCCCCTTACCTGAGTAAATCCATCTCCCTGCACTTGTAGAACTTGTCGCGGCGTAGATTGAGCAGATATTGGCGTCCCTGTTTGGGTAACTGGATTAGCCACTCTTTCCACAATGGTCTTTGGACATCCATGGACCAGATGTCCGTAGATCCCACACTTGGAGCAGATTTCAGATAAACCCTCATAAGCCACAAAGTATCTCTCACCATTTATTAGAACTGTCCCCTTCAAAGGCTTTGCGAGGTTAACTTCAACACAAACTCTCGCAAATCTGGCTCTCTCAAAGTTCAATGTAGTCAGGTCCACGCGTATTGGTTTACCCAACTCCTTGGCAATTCCCATGAGAATCGATCGATGATAGAAGTTCACTGGGATATTAGTTAGTCTGATCCAAACCGGTGTTGTAACAATATCATCTCTTAACGGATCAAATTCCGGCGACCAAGCTCTCACAATAAGGTAACTACCGAACAATCTCCATGGACCTCCTGTCAGCGCCGTCAAATACTCGCTCTCCTTTTCGAAGCGGACCATGAAGAACTGACGAGGCAAGTCCATCACATACATTTCCCCCTTCGGATCCCATAGCTCCTTTAACTTCCTTCTCAAAGCAGCGATCACAACATTCCTTCCCAAAACCCTAACCATCATACACTATTTCCACATCCCATTCATTGCTTCTAACACCTCTGTTTCAATCGTAATGGATGGTTCACCATCCTCCCCATTCGGAAATTCAACTTTGAGTCTCTCCGAAACAAAAGCATCATCAATCAGGCTCTCCGGCACCGGCATACCCCCCTCACTTGTACCCGTTACCTTAGCAACCCATGAAGTCCCCGTATCTGGCGGGTCTCCTGGCGGTCTCCCTCTCTCCCCCCGCGTCCAACATGGTCGCATCCTGATCTCCCGACTCCAAACCCCTATCGCCACTCTTCGCCAAAACCCTAGAATCGCCGCTCATAACCCCTTGTAACTTTTAGATAATACTTATTTTTACATATAGGCACATATTATCACTAGAATGATTTTCAGAATCCTTAGAAAAATAAATTGGTCTATCAAAATATATATTATATTTTTATTAAATTAATTATGAAACTGACTAGTTATATATAAAAAATTTTCACCATTTTTCAGTAAATAAAAGCTAAAGAATTACATAATATTATTAACATATATATGACAGCTAATGATTTTGAATAAAAAAATATTTGATAATAAAATTTTTATCCACCATTCTTTTTGTTTAATTTATATTATTAAAAAATTTAAACAATCATTAACCATATAATAAAAAAATTAGATTTTTTTCTTATATGTTATATTTTGATTTGTTTAAACGACTATAAATTATTAAAACTATTAAAAGTCTTATAGTAAAAGTTTTGTGAACAATTGTTTTATATTTTTTATTATAAAAATACACAAATGATCATAAAATCATATGAATATATATGAAGTATCATTTAATAGATATTCAAATTATATATATATATATATATATATATATATATATATATATATATCTTTTAAATTAAACTATATGTCGTGTAAAAATATATAAATATTTTAATTTCGAAATTTACATTGAAAATGCATTGAGACCTGAATATTTCAATTTTCAATTTTACATTGAATCTTTTAAAACGATTATAAATTATTAAAACTATTAAAAATTTCACAATAAAGTTATATGAGTAGGAACTAGAAATATTCAATTAAATATTCATATTAAATAAACTATATACTTATGTCAATATCATTAGAATTTAATATATATCATATAAAATAAATAAACTGATTGCTTTGATTTATTTACTTTGATTTACGTGCTTACTCCAGTTTAATTATATACATAATATTTACTCGCTAATTATTTATTATATTTATTATTTTATAATACGTAAATGAATACAAAATATATAAAAATATGTAAAAATCCTTTATATATTAATTGAGGACCATTAAAACCTTTAAATGTAGCCATATGTCATCACCAGAATGATTTTCAGAATCCTTAGAAAAATAGGTTGGTCTAAATAAATATATATTATATTTTATTAAATTAAATATGAAATTTATTAGTAATGCATAAAAAATATTCACCATTCTTTCATTTAATAAAAATTACGGAATTACCTAATATGATTAACATATATATGAATTAATAATTTTGAATAATAAAAATTTGATAATAAAATTTGTGTCCTCCATCCTTTTTGTTTAATTTATATTATTAAAATTTAAACAATCACATTAACCATATAATAAAATATTTATATTTTTTTCTTATATGTTATATTTAAAAAAATTTTAAAACGACTATAAATTACTAAAAGTGTTAAAAGTCTTACAATGAAAATTTTATGAATAATTGTTTTAAATTTTTTTATTATAAAAAATACAATTGACCATAAAATGATATGAGTATGAAGTATCATTTAATAGATATCAAATTATATATATATATATATATATATATAATTTCGTTTTAATTAAACTATATGCAGTGTAGAATATATAAATACGTTGATTTTCTTCTTATTTCTTATACTGTTAGTACTTAGTACTTGCCATGGAGTTTTAGGCTTGCACAACCAACATTTAACCACGGTTTGGAAATATCAAGGTAACACTTAACCTAGACTCTAGTACTTTTAGTCCATAATGGGTGAAATAGAAATTATCTATGTCATGGAGATGAAAATATATTTTCTTAGTCATGGTTTTACAGGAAAAAAAAGACATGAATAATATGGTGACTTTATATTTCGTAAAGGTGATATACGACAACGCTATATGATATATAAATTGTTGGCTATCTACTCTTCTTTTGAAACATCTTAAAGAGTATTAAAGATAAAGTATGATTAATTAAATGCGTTCAAACACTTATAATGTAATTTAGGGTAATCAGCAAACTACAAGTGGCATTACTTTTAGTCTCGATTAGAGCTCCACAATTGGAATAAGCTGTACTCTGTTTTTTTTTTTGCAGGTCATATTCTCTTGCAGGTAATGCTTTTGGTTCAGTTTGAAAACCATTTCACTAACATTGGAAATGTTATTTTTTGAATGGTTGTGTTTTCTGAATTTAGTTATCTTTTATTGGTTGCATACAAATCGGTTCTTTTCACAAACCATCGAGTTAAACTAATATTGAATTTAACATAAGGTAGATAATGCTAGAATTTCCATAGAATCGGACAGTTCATATAGTGTACAGATTCATATCTCAACCCAAGTGCTAAAATACATGTGGTACCGTAAACACCTAGACCAATAAAAATGTAAGTCCTCATAACAATAGTACAGCAATTAGAAAAGGATAACTTTTACGTGGAGATATGCATTCCAAGTAGGTAGTTAGTGTCATATATAATTTAACACAAAGACAAGTGGAGAGAGATAGAATGCAATCCAGTAGCCATTATTTTATTGTGAACAAAAAAAAAATTGTTTCACTGTGAGAGATGGACTAATTCATTTGCCTCTTCTTCTGGGGGCAAAAACATACTGGGATACAAGACAAAATCAACGAAACTATAATAAAGAAACAAAACAATAAACAAACAAAAGCTGCCTTATCAACTATCTTCACTATTTTCTTATTTTCTATCCACTCTTCTCCTGGACCATTGTGACAAAACTTTATGTATAACTACAATTCCTTTTTAAAGGAATGGTCAGTGTAAAAAAGAGAAAAACATTCAAAATATTTCTCATACATCGAAACAATCTGGTGGCTTTTTAAAAATTGAAGTTAGATACCAAAGCGATATTATGGTGGGCTAAGACTGAGTAAACAGATTTCGTCATACTTCTTGTATGATCTTGGACATATACCACATTTGAACGGTTGTCTAAGAAGATGTTTTTTTTTTGTCTAAGAAAACGTGAAAGAGAAGCCTTATGAGAGTTGTGACCACGTAGTACCATGTCAGTTTGGATGCGTATATCTATATTATATTTTCCTCCTTTTCTCTAATAAGGAACAATTGTTCTGATAGTGGAAATCAGAAGAGTGATTCTGTCGGCTTCACAAAGCAGCCACAATAAAATAAAATAAAATAAATGATTCAAACTGCAATGTGTAAGACTTATCAAAAGGGTGAAATATTACAAGTGCAGTCTAATAAATAATAGTAAATATGTGTACGTCAAAATAGTGGAAGTGATAGAAAAGAAACGTATAAAATGAATTAAAAACAAAGAGAAAAGAAACTAAAAAACAAAAAAAAAAACATTGTCCAGAAGCTTATGGAGCAAATTCGCAGAATCCACTATATGTGTTTGCTGCCACTCTTTGTGATAAGTTATGACCGAATATTTCCATTATTTGCCTGCTGGCTGTTCCAAATTGGAACACTATCCCTTGTTTCCTGACAACTACAAAAGCTTATTTTTTTATTTTTGAAGTTGTACATACGCGATTCCTACTAAAGCAGCGTTTTGCGTTTAAACAAATTGATATTTTGAAAACATTTTCAGTTGTGACATTGATATAAAAAAGATCTCATGCATTTTCTATCTTTAAAGATGAAACGTTACAGCAAAAGATTATAGATGCACAATAATGCATATCAACCTTTTCATTAGTGAATTAAGGGCCGGTCCAATATTTTCAGAGGCGCTATACCAAATGAAATGTCAAAGAGGTTCTGCTCTTTAATTTTTGGTCATATAATCCGAGGCCTAATCGATGGCTACGGATCAGACTAATAACTCATTTAAGACAAATGAAAATACGTTTTAACAAAGTTATTAATTGTGTCCAATTGTAATGTATAAAATTGAATCTTTATTTGATAATCATTAACAGATGCATTTAAAATATTTATGATTAAAAATATTATAACATAAAAGGCCAATATTTAAGATTAACTTTTTTTTTTAATTTTACAATGATTGTAAGTTGTAACCTTACTTTTTAGTTTTTACTAATAGTATCCATTAAGGTTTTTCTTTCTACAACAAATAGAACGCTATGAGTTTATTCAAACACAATTATTAGTTTCCATAATTAGCGTCGTTATCAATCGAAACTAACAAATAATTATTTTATTTTTCTGCTGATTGGAAAACCGAATGTTTAGAATTGAGCACAAAAAAGAACGAATGTTTGGTATGCAAAACTATTATTCCTAATGCATGTTTGCGTTCTTTAGCTTTTGTAGCTATGCGACGTACTTTATAAAATGTTGGCGGTATACATTTCTGGAAAACTAATCAAGCCACACCTAATATGCGAACCTTTCTTTAAATATATTGATGTGATGTCCATTTGCCTACATACAACGAACCCGGTTTGAGGTTACAATCTATTACATGTTTCGATTTAGTTTATTCATACTCTATATGTTTTTTTGGTAAAATACTCTATATGTTCCGTTATATAAAATGTTTCTTTACGTTTTTAAGTTTTATTGAATTTCTTTTTTCAACTTTCTACTAAAATTTAAATTATTCGTTGTTTTCATAACAAATTTAATTATGCTACTTTTTTGTTGGTCGGTTATTCAGATGATAATTATATTTTAAAGAACAAGATTATCTATAATTTATGTATTTCTTCAAGTTTTCAATTTTAACTAAAGAAGAAGAAAAATGTATATATAAGAGAGGATATGTTATTTTAAAATGATTGTTACACGAAAACATGATTTTCTACCCAACTTTCTTGTTCTGTTTGTAATAGGTATATGTGTCTAACAAAAAGAAAGAAAATAGGTATATATGTAATTAGTACTACTACCGCATGTTTTTTTTTACTGAACTTTTACAACTACTACTGCTCATGTTCTGTGATAAAAAAAATGTAAATAGTTTTTTTTGAGAAAAAAAATTGATAATAGTTGTAAAATACGATAGTTGTACAGTACAGAACCGTACAAAGTGGAATGATAAACAATAACCAACTAAGTTAAAATCACTAGCATTAAATATTACATTGATTTGACATATAGAACCTGTCACGTTGGTACAAAACTAAGCATCAAAGGCTCGATGTAGAGTGGAGATGCATTGCACCAAATCAAGATGCTTTTATTCTACCAGACTAAAAAGCAATGAGTGAAAAAACCTGAAAAGAAAAACGAATTAGTACTCAAAGCACATGATAACGTTGCCTCAGTAAATTTTAATCATACGATTATTTAGACAAAAAAAAAAAGAATTGTCTCATCGAGGGTGTCCATCACCTAAACTGCACACACGAATCCAATTCCTCCGCGCCAATTGGGTGGTTTCCGAATCTCTAAACCAAATCTTGCATCACAGAAAGAAGCATCTTTACGTACCGTTTTTTTCCGACATGTATCGCAGAAGTTGCATCTTTCAACAGTTCTTTCTTCAATCCCACAACTGTTTTTTTTAACATGTAGTAATCATGAAGCAACCGTGCACTAAGTATTGTACTACGCAGTAACGAATTATAATCCGTAATATCATGAGAATTCCAGAAAGTAAAGAAAGTTCAATAACTATAATTGACGACAATTCAATTCCGTATGTACTTATTGTGCTCATATGGTGCGACAAAGATTTGGATCGATTTTTCTTTATTAAAGTACTCATAGAATGAGTTTTCAATAGCTTCATAATGTTTAACTCAAGTGCACGAGTATTACACGCTCACATTAGTGGCAACTAGCTACTAGGCATTTTCCCTTCGGTTTTTGCTTTGTTTTTTAGGGTTTAGTATATTTAGATTTAAGGAAAACACTCCGAACTAAATATATACTAGGGGTTAATCCGCGTTACGCGCGTAGCTATTTTAATTTTCAAATGTTAACTATATAACTATTATTTTGGTCTATTTTTGTTATGAATTATATGTTTATGTGGATACATGAGTATTTGTATTTATGGTTTGCGTAATAAAAACTTTTCATATTTTTTAGGTTAAAATTATTGTATTATAATGTTGACGTGAGCATTCTCTGCGATGTTTCAATTTTGTTGTTGTTCATGTGATTAACTTAAGTTATATTGAGGTTTAACTATTAATTTTTTTTCTGAAAATAGAAAATAATGGCACTAGGAGTAACATATATCAAAACTTATCTAATTATACATATTATATATTTACATATATATCCTTAGAAAAAACCAGAGAACAATACATTTTATGTTTAATGTAGTTTTTCATTTCTTATATTGTATATTTACTTATTATTTACCTTTTCTTATATTGTATATTTACTTATTCTAATTTTTTGTTTTTATATCAAATGATAATATTACGATATATGTTTAATGTAATATTTTTTCTTATATAGTATATTTACTTATTATTTATTTATTCTTATATTGTATATTTATTTATTCTAGTTACGATAGATGTTTAATGTAATATTTTTTCTTATATAGTATATTTAATTATTATTTATTTTTCCTATATTTTATATTTAGTTATAAAAATATTTAGCAATAATAAAAATGTAAAACTATAGATTTTTCTGATAGATGTGTAATGTAGTTTTTCTATTTCTTATATTTTCTATTTACTTATTATAGGTTTCTTGATTTTATATCAAATAGTAATATTATGATAGATGTTTAATGTAATATTTCTATTTCTTATATTGTATGCTTGTTTTTATTATTTATATTTACATATAAAGATATTTGGAAATAAAAAAATTGTAAACCTATACATTTTTCAGATAGATGTTTAATGTAGTTTTTCCATCTCTTATATTGTATATTTACTTGTTATTTTTTTCTTATATTGTATAATTACTTATTTTGATTGTTTTGTTATTATATCAAATTGTAATATTACGATAGATGCTTAATTTAATATTTCTATTTCTTATATTGTATATTTACTTATTATTTATTTTATTATACATTTTTCAGATTGATTTTAAATGTAGTTTTCTATTTCTTCTATTGTATATTTACTTATTATTTATTTTTCATGTATTTTATATTTACTTATTCTAATATTATGATAGATGATTAATGTAATATTTTCATTTCTTATATTATATATTTACATATTATTTATTTTGATATAGATTTTCAGATAGATGTTTAATTTAGTTTTTCTATTTCTTATATTGTACATTTACTTATTATTTATATTCAGTTTTTTAATAATGCCGCGTGGTATCTTTAGGGAGAATTTTTTCGCTAATGTGAAAGCTTTATGGAGCCTCAAAAAGTTATTTTTATTAGTATAGACTAGGTTGATATCCGCGCCATGCGCAGGGTAAATTAACATTGTAATTAGTAAAGGTGACTATTTCTGTTTAATTACTGGTTTGGTTTGGTTTGGTTGGGTTCGGTACGGTTTGGCTTGGTTTATTTGGGTTTAAGAAAAATTTTACCGATGTCAACCCAAGTTAATTTTTTCCGGTTCGGTTTTAATTCAGTTTGGTTCAGTTTAGTTTGGTTTAGTTGTGTTGATGGATAAATCAGTTTAATTTGGGTTTTATTTGTTCAGTTCAGTCAATTTGATTTTTCAGTTATGTTCTAGTTCAGTTACAAAAATAATAATTTATAAAACATATATAAATTATCATTTTATTTTTTCATATTTAAACGTAAAACCAAACATCATAATAAAATGTAATCATGAACCAAAATAAACAGAACAATTTGGGTAGACAAAATCGTGAACCAAATGGCTTAGACATATTCTTTGGTTTGGGTCGGTTTTGGGTTCGGTTTGGCCGGCTTGGTTTGGTTTGATCCGGTTTTTACCTACCCCCTAGTAATTAGTATATTAATTAAGTGTTAATTACATGAAAACCCACTTTGTAATTGTTTGTTTCTGATCATCTAATGAAACAGAACGACATAATTTTACGGGTCAACTGAGTTGAGCCAATAAAATGGTTCTAATTGATGGATAATAATATCAGCAAGCACATTATTATTGGACCAGCTGCGCATTTCGAGTTATATGGGCTATGACTTAGTGCATCAGATTGTATATATCAATTTAACCTTTTTTATTGCAAACATTGACAAAAATAATGAAAGGGGCTATGACATAGTGCATCAGATTGTCTATATCAATTTAACCTTTTTTTATTGCAAACATTGACAAAAAATGTATAAACTTTTATTTCTTTGCTAAACCTCTATCTTGGAAAAACCTAGCCGCCAAAAGAGAAAAAAAGAGATTTGTTTTAGTTTCAAGCCGATGGCTGGAGGCTTCTATAATTCCGACATCGGCTTGTTTGATTCGTTTTGCTTCTTTTTCTTTGATTTACTTTATTTTCTATCACTTGGTTTGTTTGATTGCCAATTTATTTTAAATCTGGTAATGTCTTTTATTGTTCTTTTGTATGTTTCTTCCAATGGATTTGGTAAGAAAAAATTTCAGTTCAGTTGAACCGTTTAGAAAAAGTAATTGACAGATCTACTGCGGATGGTGGTGATGAGTCTTACCGGCTTCAATCGTTGATGGTTCTTCATTAGATGGTGATGAAGTTCTTGCTGCAAACTATGATTACCTCAAAAGACAGCAAGAAATTCTATGAAATGGTAATCTCTTTGACTCTTTATTTTCAATAGAGAAATATAATGAGTTTTCCTGTTTCGGTGACTCCTACTGGAGTATTAAAAAGAGAGTGACAATCGTTCTCAATTCAATTTGAACAGTGGTGTTTTTGGATTAATACGAAGATTATCTCCCTTGAGATTTAACTATTCTAGAAGCAAATAGTTTTTAGATAAATGTTTGATATATTTTTCTATTTCTTATATTGTATATTTACTTATTATTTATTTTTCTTATATTGTGGGGCAATTCTCTCAAATAGTCAATTTTAAGTTTTTGTTCCAAAAATAGTCTTCAATAAGGAAATGGCAAAAATAGCCCTTTTTATTTTGAAAATTTTAATATTAACCCTATCCTAAAAACCCCACCCCTTATTTATTTTTTTATTATTATAGATTTTTTTCGGAAGAAGTATTTTTTGATGATATACTATATTTACTTATTACTTATTTATTTTTATATTTTATATTTACTTATTCTAATATTACGATAAATGTTTAATATACTATTTTATTTTTTATATTGTGTATTTAGTTATTATTTATTTTACCATACATTTTTAGATAGTTGTTTAATTTAGTTTTTTTCATTTTTTAATTGTATATTTACTTATTCTAATTTTCTTGCTTTTATATCAAATGATCATATTATGATAGATGCTTATGTAATATTTCTATTTCTTATATTGTATATTTACTTATTATTTATTTTTTCTTATATTGTATATGTACTTATTTTTATTTAATGTAATATTTCTATTTCTTATATTTTATATTTACTTATTATTTATTTTTCTTATATTGTATATTTAATTATTATTTATTTATTTATTTTTAGTAACAATGCCACGTGTCATCTTTTAGAATAAATTTTTTCCGCTGATGTGGACGCCCTATGGAGCCTCAAAAGCTCCATTTTTATTAGTATAGATTGTTAAATTCAAGCTTATTGTTGACTTTCAACTAAAATCAATTGGATTTAAGTGAATTGATCTAAATCTTTGTCATACTTTGTTAAAAAACTCTTGATATGAGAATTTTTATTTTCACACGTCCAAAGATAACGGTGTGTATAACCTTAATCTCGATAATATTTCAATATACGATAAGTTTAGGTCACACTGGCCCAACGAATTCAGGGGAAACCAATTTAAGATTGATCATACCTCTTTCTATGGTTCAAATTGATTTAAATTCTGTTGGGCTGTGTGTTTTGGACTCAAAATTATTTCGTTATGGATTCCAATTTAAAATTAATTCGTTATAAGTATAATGATCGAAGTTTCTTATATATTATTCATGTCCCATCGGAAGTTTCGATGTGAGAACTTATATTCTCACATATATTTGCTAACATGATTTTTGTATTTATGAATTTAATAAAGATATAAACAGATATATAATAAATTTAACTAATATCATATATATTAATTATATTTAAATATATTTCATGTATATGTTATAATAATGCATATCAATTCATTTAATTCAGTTCAGTATCTTTGGCATATAAAAATGGAATTTTGCCAAAAAGGAATTAAAAACTATTATGTTGTCCCCTTTTAGAATCATTTTAAGAGTTCTTGTTCGCTTAGAACTAATATTAATGTTAATCACATTCTAATCCTCTAACTGTACAATTAAGTTTTTATTGAAAATAAATTTTATTTAAAAATAGAATTTATATATTAATTTTTTACATGTGTTAAAACATAAAATAAAAGTGATTTAGGTAAAAAAATCGACGTTAACCCTATTACTTCTTTTCACCACTCCATCCAACCAACCAAGAAGAGGTGATTTCCGTCGTTGACGAAGCCTTCTTTCCGGCCTGTGAAGTTTGAGCTTTTTTTCATTCTGGGTTTTCAATTCTCTATCTTTCTCAACTTAATCGTGGTGGTTTCTCTCGCTGGATCTGGATGGCGTCAGTTTCTACTAATGCACAAACAACAGTGTTTCACAAATTTGTCTCTGTTTCAATATTTTCTAAACGCTTGATCGGTTTTGTTTCGAGTTAACAACAATAGTGTTCAATGATCTTAACTCGATTTCGCGATTTGATTCTTTGTTCAGCGAGAACATATCAATTACGAAATGTGTGAAACCAATGTGTATATATACGTGTGAAGACAAACGCAAACACCTCACCAATACTGTTTCAAAGTTAAATTAAATTTTATAATTGTTAAATTCTCACATTTGTGATTGAGGAACAAGACGTGGTTTTGTAAAATCTTATTAAACTCCAGTGTAATTTGGGTGACATCATGAAGATAACAAGAGCAAAAGAGGATGATGGCGTATGTTTATTTTTGAGGTAAGAGTTTAAAAAGATTCTTCACAAAAGTAGAGAAAATACTTTCAAGATAGCTAAATATTTACTAACTGTTTTTGAACTAAATTTTCCAAAACATACAGTAGAAATTAGATTCTACTATCCGTAGGTTATAGAGGACCCTGTAGATCAGAGGCGGACCCACGTGTAGTCGGACTCGATAAAAGAGTGACAAGGAGATGCCTTTGATGAAACAAGTGAGAGACGAGGACTCGATCAGACCTCTGAGTTGTAAACAGGGAGCGAATAGCCACAAACCATTCCATCATCAGATTGAGAAACAACCGGATCAAGGATCGAAACGGAGATCAGGCAAAGACATCAACAAAGGAGATGAGACACATGCAACTTGAAGACACACCTCCACCGTAGTTCTTGCAGATCTAGGACCTCAAAGCAAGCTAATACAAAACAGATCAAGGACAGATCTGAAGGTTAAGCTTATCACCATCAAAATCAACATGCAAACCACCCAATGAAAACCAAAAGCGAAACGAAACATGAAACTAAAAACGAAACCTGACTCCGGCTCTGAGGAAGCAGCCGGAGCCGGTGAACGGAGATGAATTTTGAAGAACTTTTAGAGAGAAGGCGGAGAGATTAAGGAGATATAAAAACTGAGGGTAATTTTTATAATTGGGGTTTACTTGGTTTGTTATGCTCTTTAACTCATCCTATATCTATACTATTATTTGCATAGTGATTTTTCGTATTCAAACTCTCACGTTAGAAAATTAGAGTTGTTAATATGGTTTATACTCTTAATGAATAAAATATATAAAGTAACCACAAAATAAAAACGAATTTTAATTGTTTTAGATAATTGATTAAAATTAATAATGATAAGAATTATCCAAAATCAAAAATATATTTTAAAATAAAAAGATAACTCATATATATATTACGTTGTTATCTGAAAAAAATATTTTAATAAAAGTTAAAAATTAGAAAAAAACAGAAACACATAATTAAATATTCATCAAGTAAATTCTTAATTTTATATAATTGAAAAGATGATGTGTTTAAAAATAGAAGATATTTCCTAAATATACTGTAGTATACAAATAAAATTACAAAAAATATTATAAGACATAATAATTTTTAGATGAAAATATAAATTATAATATATATTGTAGTTTTTATTTAGTAATGAATGTATTAATCAGTAGCTATAAAATAGTTATGCCCGCATCCGCGGACCAAACACCTAGTTGACATAAATTTACATATCTTATTAAACTATCTATATTATTAAAAGAGAAGTACAAAAATAAAATACCCCTTAGTTTTTTAACTTATTTACTGAAGTTTTTTTTTTTTGGACATCAAACATCTACAGACTCATACTGACTCTGTAAACCAAACCGGTAACTCCACATCCATGTGAACGACAAAAGACGGTTGTTTCCTAGCACTGCGTGCTAAGGTATCCGCCTTTTGATTCTCCGTCCGAGGTACATGAATGATCTCTGAGTTTAAGAAGCTTCTTTTCAAAAGCTTAATGTCTTCCAGATAACTGTCAAAACGCTGGCCATTCTTCTGGTTCTGAAACCATCTTTACCAATTGAGAACAATCCGTTGCAAAGGTGACCTGAAATTGCTTTAAATTCTTCATACATTCCATTGCCCAAATTAGCGCTTCCACTTCCGAATGAAGAGGTGAAAGGCTTGCCCTTACATTCCTTGCCCCTAACAATCCATCAAAACCCGCTAAAGTACTGTACCAACCTTGTCCTTAAAATTGTTCTTTATCTTTCCAGGAACCATCTATGAAACACCATGTTCTTGGAATTGATGGTACTATCCTGTCCTGCACTTGATGTGCAAACCTTTGGTCACTTACTACTTGTGCCTCCGCCCAAAGTGTTGATTCTAGTTCCGCTAATTTAAGCGTATCTCATGGATCAATATCCAGATTACTAAATACTTTGTTGTTCTGACTTTTCCAAATATACCATAGTATCCATGCAAATTGATGATAATCCATTTTTGGGGTAACTCTCCAAAAAAGATGATCTATATTTGCGAAAATAGAAATGAGAGGGAAAATATGAGGATTCGATGGTATCTTTGAAAGCGCCCACACCTGACGTGCTGGAGGACATTCAAAGAATACATGATTTATTGATTCATCTGGAGCTCCACATCTTGCACAACATATATCTCCTTTTATTCCTCTTGCTTTTAGAATTTTCAGTACAGCTATACACCCTGAAAAGAGTTGCCATAAGAAATGTTTTATTTTCGGAGGGCATCTCACCTTCCAAAAAAAAAGCTTTCAATATATCCACAGTCGGTCCATAAAATTCTGGAGGTCTTTCCTTTTCAGAGTAGACTCGTTCTACCTGGTACCCTGATTTTACCGTGTATTTTCTATTGCTAGTGAAATGCCATCTATCTCTATCTTCCAGCTGATTTCTACTCAGTGGAATACTTTCAATAATTTTGTCATCCCAGGGATCCACCAAATCCTGAATTGCCTGTAAGTTCCATATTCGGGATTCCAAGTTAATGAGAGAATCCATTGTAATATCTGGGTAACTATTGTGAAATATTTTGTTTGCTGGTCTCGGACGAGTGGTTGGGATCCAGGGGTCATTCCATACCGAAATAAACGAACCGGTTCCCACCCTTTTAATTAGTCCTTTGCTAACTAGAGATCTAGCAGATATGATACTCCTCCAGCCATATGACGGGGAATATGAACGGATCGGTTCAAGGGGTGAAGCATTTCTAAAGTACCATCCTTTGAAAACTCGAGAAAAAAGAGTGTTTGGTTTCTCTATCAAACGCCACAATTGCTTTCCAAGCATAGCCGTATTAAAATCAGTAAGATCCTTGAAGCCTAATCCACCATGATCTTTGTTTGTGCATACTTTATCCCATGATTTCCAATGCATGCCTTTTGTACTTCCTCCTGGACTCCACCAAAACTGGGCGACGACACTCGTCAACTTCTTTACTGTAGTCTTTAGTAGCCGATAACAAGACATCACATGATTTGGTAAAGCCGTAACCACCGATTTGATGATCACCTCCTTTCCTCCTTTAGTGAAAAACTTAAAAGTCCATCCATTAACCCTATTATTCAAACGATCTTGTACAAACCTAAAGACTTGTACCTTAGATCCTCTAAGGCTTTCCGGCAACCCCAAGTAAGATCCCATTTCACCTAGATTCTGAATCCCCAAAATATCTCTCAACTCTTGTCGACTGGATTCTTCAATCTTATGTCCAAATTGAATTGAAGATTTCTAAAAATTTATTTGTTATCCTGATATAACCTCATATTCCTTCAAAATCCTGAGAATAGTTTGACATTCTTCTTTTTGTGCCTTACAAGAGAAAACACTATCATCTGCAAATAGCAAATGAGAAATTGCTGGACAAGCTCTTGCTACCTTCATACCCGTTAATTGTTTCATCCTCTCGTCCTTTTTGATATTTGCAATCAAAGCCTCTGTGCACGTAATAAATAAATAACGAGATAACGGATCCCCTTGACGTAAACCCCGATGAGGGATTATAAGACCCCGTGGCTAACCATTAAGGAGAATCATATATTGAACCGAAGATATACAGTCCAACATCAATTTGACCCAATGAGAATCAAAACCCATTTTGAGAAGAAGAGCCTCAATAAAGTTCCACTTTATCCTATCATACGCTTTGCTCATATCCGTTTTGATTGTCATAAACTTATTTTAACAAGACCTATTTGCTAGCAGTCCATGAAACATTTTCTGGGCTATCAGGATATTATCCGATACTAGCCTTCCTGCCACAAACGCCGATTGTGTCTCCGATATTAGCCGTGGAAGGCATAATTTCAGTCTTTGACATAAGACTTTCGAAATAATTTTATAGCCGACATTGCATAGGCTTATTGGCCTTAATTCCGTCATCCTTATGGGTCTCTCTGTTTTAGGAATCATACATATATTAGTAATATTTAATCGTGAATCCAAATCTCTTGTAGTCAGAAAATTATTCACCATCTCCACTATATCCTTTTAAAAACATGCCAGGAATGCTGAAAGAAAAGAGCTGTCATTCCGTCCGGGCCTGGCGCTTTCTCAGGATGCATCATGAATAAAGCATGTCGGACTTCCTCCTCCGTTGCTATCCTTAGTAATATTTGATTCATCTGGGGGAAAATAGATGGTGCTACTTCCTCTAGGAAACACTCGAAGTCCGTTGGAGAGGTAGTACTAAACAAACCCTAAAAATAATCAATCGTCACCTTTTCAATATTGTTTTCATATGTTATTACGAACCCGACGTTGTTTTGTTAGAGCATGGTAGAATTTAGTATTAAGATCCCCAGATGAATACCACATGTTCCGACTTTTCTGATGCCAGTATTCCTCCTCATCCTTATAAGCATCTTGTAATTTCCTGGAAGCATCGAGAATATCTTCTTGTGACCTATTGTTATCTGTTTGTACTTCTTCCAGTGCCTGTTGAAGGTCTTTAATTTTGTCCTTCTCATATGGCTATTTGTTTTTGCGCCATGAGGCTATTTCGTGACGACAATTACCAATTTTTGTTACGAAATCCTCTGCCTGGCCTTCAGAACTTTCAGTCCAGCATGTCACAATTGATTCCATAAGGCCTTCTTAACCAATCCATCGCTTGTCAAATCTAAACTGTCATCTTTTTCTTGATATTTTATCCTCTAAAAAAGCTACCACAGGTCTATGATCCGATGCCACCATACCTAAGTATTATGTATAAGAACATGGAAAGAGTGTATGCCACTCCTCATTTGCCAAGGCTCGATCCAGTCGACATCGGATCGTCACTGCTCATTTTTCTTTACCTCTCCTTCCTTGCCATGACATTTTATTTACACGAGCCGAAAATTCTAGTAATCCACTATTCCTTATCATATTATTAAAAGGGATGAATGAAGTTGCACTTCTTAGGGAACCCCCATCTTTTTTGTGATTTCCAGTAATGTCATTTAAATCCCCAATAATAAACCAAGGTTCAGATCGTGATAACCCATACCGAGTTAATCGTTCCGAAACTTGTTCTCTTAATTTTTGGACCGGGTCTCCATAGACAAAAGTAAGAAAAACTTGTTTTCCAATAGCCACCGCTTCTATATCTATCATTCTATTGCTCGAATATAGAACCTTAACTTGGTACTCGTTGTTATAAAAAAAGAGTTAAACTACCATTTCTACCATTTGGGTCCACAATAACCAAATTATCATAACAATAGTGTGATTGAAACCTTTGCACAAAATCAAAATCCTGTTTCGTTTCAGATAAAAATAAGAAATCTAGTTTATGTTTATGCCATATTTCCCTAAGATAATTTATACTCCAGTGACTTTCGGCTCCTCTACAATTCTTGCTCAAAATTTTCATAAAAAATATTTGTTTTGTATTGCTCATTTGAGCGAGGATATTCGGGTTTAATGATACCCAAAGATCTTACATCAACACTAGATACAACAACAGGACACCATCTTATTCCAACATTCCGATAAGAACCATTATACCAATTTTTTCCAACCAATTGACAATCACTATTCCAGCCACAGTTAGGAACAAAATAAAGTCGTGAAAAATCTGAAAAACTTACAACCAGTGAACCAGTGAACCAGTTACACCCGTATTGTTAAAGTATGTCCTCAAACCCCCAAACCGTACCAACACCACAATATCCCCATAGTTTGTGAAGAAGGCCTCGTTAGAATAAAAAGATAATCTCATTAACGCACATAATCCAACCTTGTTTAAGACCAATATTAAAATTCCACCAGATGTCCTATTTTCCTTCCCCACCCGAGAAATAACCTTAAAATAGCATTCTGTTAAATCAGTAAAAACCTTAACATTTAATAACTCTCGTGCATAATTCTTTTCCAAGTCTAGGTTACAAACTTGGCTTTGAAGTGGTAATCTCCATATAGCTAGAGAGAAATTTGAAACGTACTGCCCAATCTAAATTTGAAGAGCCGGTTAAACCCTTTATAACACTAAATATCTGAAAAAACGTAAAGCCCTTGTCTTGAATCTTTGATGAAAATAGCCGACAATCACCTTGAAACCAGTTAGCGCACTGCAGTTCCAAACATCTTGACTGCAACTGCACTTGGTTTAAGGAGACCAAGTACAGAATCTGCTTCATAATAAATAATGATGCCAATATATTCCAACGAACCAAGTAAAGACCAGTTGACTTATAAATTCCTGTGGAACATAAATTACACCAATAAGCACCCAACCACATGAGATTTCTTCGCAATAGAACCACCACACAACAGATGTAAAAACCAACTAAACCATCTTTATTCCAATTCATAAACTTGAGAAAAAAACTTACGAGAACCAAAGAGCCAACAAATAGCAATGAAAAAACAGAGATACTGCACTTAATCGTTAAACTTATTGTCCAGAAACTATCCATGCTGTCTCCCAAAAAATACTGTGTTCCCTCATTTCTACATACCCGTATCCAGTTAACAAAATATGAACTCCGTAGATTAATCCTTGTTTTCCAAGCCATTACCTCTATACTTCCAGTCCGACTCTGCTGTGGGACAATCCATGAATACCCTTCTTCTATGCCATTATATCGAATAGCATGTCTTTGGTGTGTCTGTTGACATGTAAGGTTAATTAGCCCTCCCAAAACCTTCTTACCCATGTGCATCATAAGAACATTGAATTGTGTCTTCTTCTGTATTTGGTGTGAAGAGGCCAAACAATTCCATTTTTCATAACCTGATATGAGTTCCAATACTTGTCCGTATACCAAGTATGTTGAAACGATCCAAAAATTATAAATAAACCTGAATACATTCCAATACATCCTCCCTTCAACAGAGCAATCAAAGTCAATGTAAATATAAGATATGGCTATCTGCTCTACATAACACCAGCACCAACAATCCAAAAAACAAATTTTATTCCATTGCTTAACCTTAAAAGGAAGCCTTGTGAACAACCGCAAGAACAAAGAAAAAATTGAAACCATAAAGACCTTGGAAACAAAGACAATAAAGATGCTCGTAAAGCTTATTGAATAATTTGAAAACCAGACCTCATAAACCATAACCTGCTCACTCAAACTCGCTGCTAGATAGACTTGATCCATAAAATATTTTAAGGTTTATGTTGACTAGATTGCGGATTTGAGGTGCCCTTATCCTCCATTTGTTTGGAGATATCTCCTTGTCGAGAACCCGTCTTGGCTGCAGCTCTTTTACGAGGAGAAAGCAACGCCTGAACTATCTTCATCTTAGTTCCTCCTGTGCTTACCGTTGGCTTGAACAACCTCTTACGGGTACCCTGTCTCTTCGCCATATCCCCGTGACCCGAACCTTCTCCTCTTCGTCATCCCTCTGAGATATTATTGCCACTTCCTTTTGAATGATACCTCCACAAAGCAGTGATTTCGTCTTGATGATGACTGAAATCCAGATCGGGACTGCATATCTCGATGATCTCCTCAATCTCCCAGATTCCCTCTTTTCTTTTACCGAACCAATCCATAGAAACTCCAGTAGAATCCTCTCTGCCATATCTCCCTCTCTCTTCCGTATATTTCCATAATCAGCACCGTGATGATAATCTATCCCAAACCAAACCGCCTCGCAGATCCCCGGATCCCACGTCGAGAGACCATAGAAACCCTAGATCATTTACTTGAGTTATTAATTAACCTACCTTTTAAGATTGGGCAAATGTCCAAAATAGCACATTTCTAAGTTTATATCACAAAAATAGCACTCAAAAACTAAAATGACCAAAATAGCACATTTCTAAGTTTATATCTTATCTCCAAAACCTTATTTCTCAATTCTAAACTCTAAACCCTAAACCCTAAACTCTAAACCCTAAACCCTAAATTCTAAACCCTAAACCCTAAACCTTAAACTCTAAACCCTAAACCCTAAACCCTAAATCCTAAACCCAACCCTTTAACTCTAAACCCTAAGTTTGTGACTTTTGATAAAACATTAAGTGCTATTTTTGTGACTTTTGACTTTGAGTGTTAGTTTGGGAACAAAAACTTGATTTAGTGTTATTTTTGTCTTTTTCTCTTTAAGATTTTCGTCTTTTCCTCTTTAACTAGGATAAGATCCGCGCCTTGCGCGGAATTAAGTTATTATTTTTATTATATTTTGGAGAATGAAACAATAGTTTGGCTTCATTTGGATTAGGGGTGTTCAATCCAGATATCAGATTGGTTTCGGTTCGGTTCGGTTTTTTTCGGTATTTTGGTTAGTAAAATATAACTACTATTCTAAATCCATATTTACTTTGACTTTAATCTTTCACATACTTTTGAAAGATTTCAACTGGACAACTAAATTGATCAGCCAATCTTGTTGCTTTAAATCATTAGTATATATATATATATATATTATTTAGTTTGAATATTTATTAAATAAAAAATCATATGCGTTATATTTTATGATCATTTGTAACTTATTATAACAAAAAAATAATCTATTGATCACAAAATTTTCAGAGTGAGAATCTTCAAATTTCTAATAATATATAGACGTTTTGAAAAATTCAAAATATAACATATAAGAAAAAATATAAATGTTTTTATTATATATTTAATGTGATTTTTTAATATCTTTTAATAATATAAAAATTTTAAAAAAGAACTAAGATACCAAAATTGTTATCAAATATTTATTATTCATAATAATTAATTTTCATATATACGTTAATCATATTAGGTAATTTCGTAGCTTCTAATTAAGGAAAGTGCAAAAACAAAATTTGGTAGATTATTTATCAATTCGAATATTCGATAGTTAGTTTAATAAAAAATATAATGTAAGTTAAGATGGACCAACCTATTTTTTTAAGAATAGTATATTTTATATAGTCATTTATTAAATGAGAATTTATAATCATACAGTTCTATGATCATTCATATCGTTTTATAACTGAATATTTAAATCAACGATAACAAACTTTTCAATGTGAAATCTTTAATAAGTTTATAATTTATAAATGTTTTTGAAAATTCATTGAAAGTTTTAATATTAAAATATTTATGTAATCTTATAGTATATAGTTTAATATATATATATATATATATGTTTTATTATTAAATGATATTTTTACTCATATGGTTTTAAATCATGTGTATCTTCTTATAATATTAAATACAAGTTCATATTAATATAATTTTATGATCATTTGTAACTTATTATGACAAAAAAAATAATCTATTGATCACAAAATTTTAAGAGTGGGGATCTTCAAATTTCTAATAATTTATAGACGTTTTGAAAAATTCAAAATATAACATATAAAAAAATATAAATTTTTTTTATTATATATTTAATGTGATTTTTAATATTTTTTAATAATATAAAATTTTAAAAAAGAACTAAGATACAAAAATTGTTATCAAATATTTATTATTCATAATAATTAATTTTCACATATATGTTAATCATATTAGGTAATTTCGTAGCTTTTATTTAAGGAAAGTGCAAAACATTTTTTGGTACATTATTTATCAATTTGATAGTTAGTTTAATAAAAAGTGTAATATAAGTTAAGATGGACCAACCTATTTTTCTAAGAATAATATATTTTATATAGTTATTTATTAAATAAGAATTTATAATCATACGGTTCTATGATCATTCATATCATTTTATAACAAAATATTTAAATCATCGATAACAAAATTTTCAATCTGAAATCTTTAATAAGTTTATAATTTATAAATGTTCTTCAAAATTCATTGAAAGTTTTAATATTAAAATATTTATGTAATCTTATGGTATATAGTGTTTAATCTATATATATATATTTTTTTTTTATTTTATTATTAAATCATATTTTTTACTCATATGGTTTTAAAATCATGTGTATCTTCTTATAATAAAAATGTTAAACCATTGATCATTAATTTTTAACATAATAATTTTAATAGTTTTAGTCATTTATTGTCGTTTTTAAAAATTCAAAATATAACATATACGAGAAAATCTAAATTTTACTTTTATAGCTAATTTGATTGTTTAATTTATTTTAATAATATAAAATTAAACAAAAAATGATGGAGGAGATATAAATTGTTATCAAATCTTTATTATTAAAATCATTAATTGTCATATATATATTAGTCATTTATGGTAATTCCGTAGGTTTTATTTAAGGAAAGAAAATAGCATATCATATCATTATATCATATAGTTTGACCAACTTATGTATCTAACAACATATAAAAATCGAATGTGGACCTACTTATTTTTCAATTAAATGTAATTGACTACCTAATTGAGTGCCACCTATGCATTGGGGCCTATTTTAATTAATACAAAATTGAGGTTACATCTTTTCAAATGTTTCTCAATTAATATATAGGGGATTAACACATTTCTAAAATTAAATTCTAACTAAAATTTATGGCAATAATAATTAATAAACCTAGCTTTTAGTATTCCTTGTATTTTTCTATTTTATTATATATATGTGTGTTTGAAAATAATTAATTCCATATATACATTTCGTAATTTAATACATGCATTATATGGTAATTATTTTACCAATTCCACCTATACATAATAAATAGTATACAACAATTTTATTATACATAATCATAAAATTTTGATCCATAAAAATAATATATACAACAATTTTATTATATATTATCATAAAAATTTGATCCATTAAAAATAAAAATACATTTGCGCGAATTTAGAGGTCATATTCTAAATAAATGGATGATATAATTAAGGATTTACATGATAAAATAAAACTATTCAGTATAAACTATAAAATTATTATATTTAGAAATTTCATACTAAACAATTTTTTAAACGGATAAATTTTAAAATATATATTATCACTTATACTAATAAATATTCATTATAAAAAAAATTAACATCCGCTCTAGTTAAGCTTTACAATCACACACGTTTGTGTATGCCTTCCGGGGCTGAGGTTTTGACTTTTGACTATATGGGTTGGTTGATACTTTCAGACAAAAAGATATTAAAATCTCTTAAATCCTATCAAATTTCACTAAAAAAAAAACTGTTAAATCTACTGGCCCGAAAAGCTGCCAGTTATGTTTGATATTACATTATTAGGCTTTTAGGCCGTAATACGTAAATTTTTGTAACATACTTGCAGGGCAGGCCCTCAGATTTAGGGGGCTGCAGGCGGTTTTTTAAAGATTCTAGCTAAAAAAAATTTTTGGTAAATTTGGGGGTTTAAAAATAAAATTTTGGGGGCTTTTTTTTATGTAATTTTTTCCAAAATTTTTGGGGGCCTAAGACCAATGTTTCGTTAGGCTTTGCCCAGGACCGGCCCTGCATACTTGAGATCACACTCCGATGATGTTATTTGAGTTAATTGGCTTTTATGCCCATAATCGGGTCCCTAATTAGCTCTATACACATGAGTGGACATTAATATTTGTATGACGATTTTGCCCTTCCTGCATGTACATCCATAGGTCAGTAGTGTCAGTCCCTCTGAAACCTATTTGTGCATGTCTGTTTTGTGATTCATTCCCCGAAACACACAAGTTATGCTCTAGCTATCTCTCATCTCATTTTTAGTCCTTTCTATTTTTATTTTTTTTTCTTAGTTCTTTCTCATCTTTTTTCCTAACTATTTTTCACTTTCTCTCCTATTTTTTTTTTTTGAATATATGTTAAATTTATTCAAAGAAAACTACTTTGATTATAACAAGTGTATCTGTTTTTTGAAAACCAGAACTCTGTTACAACCCCAATCTCCTATCTTGTGGCAAACCACAATGTTAAAACTCCTGTATACTTCAAGTCTCCTATTTGTCGCAATGAGAGACATCTGTTTCTGACTTGCCTATCAATTTGCTTCACCAAAGAGCCTGCCAATATTGGTGTACTGCCATGCCTTTTCTCATTTCGCTCCCGCCATAGGAAAAAGACAGTGACTTGCAGTGTATATCGAATGAGGAACCTTTCCAGCAAACCTCCATTGGTGTCCAGAATCAGTACCATCAGCTCCGACCACAAAGTGGTGTACGAGTTCAGCAACAAACCTTGCACCAGTTTCGACCAGACTTCTGCCGAATAACTACACTCAAAAAAGAGATGGTCCCTTGATTCCATCACATTCTGACAGAGAACACATGATGGATTAGCTCCAACATTCCATGTCAACATGCGATCACCCGTTGACAATCTATTTTGAATTGCTAACCAATGAAGGAAAGCGTATTTCGGGATGTGATGTCTATACCAGATGCTCTTCCACCATTGAACGGGAGGGTCTTCTTTTGCGAATAAGTTCCCATGTTTGTTTTGTCTTGAACACTGCTTGATACTTTCCTTTGCTCTGTTTCCACAGTGCTACATCAGTTGCTCCAGTGAGTTTCAGCCTTTGATCCTCACAGATTTTTTCAACTTCATTAAATACATCAACCCTATGCCTTCTCCTCCTCCGATTGCTCAGAGCCGCAGCAACAGTTGTAGTCATTGAAACTCCCATATCAATAATACTGTGCGCCCCAAACAAGTCATACAACCTTCCCATACTCGACCAACAGTCAAACCAAAAAGAAGTGTTATTTCCATCACCTACTTGCATCTTGTGAAAATCTTTAGCCTTGTCTCGTAGCTTCACCAGCTTGCGCCACATCCAGGAACCTTTTGTAGTATTTTTTTTTGATCGACCAGAACGAGCCATTCTTGAAAAGATTCATTTTAGTCCACTGAGCCCACATGGATGCCTGTGAAGATACTGTCCGCCAGATAAGTTTTAAACAGCTGACTTGGTTAGTTTCTTTCAGTGGCCGAAGACCTAGGCCCCCATCACACTTCCTCCTACAAACTATTTCCCAAGATACCTTAGCCTTCCTCGAGTTTAGAACAGGCCCCGACCAGAGAAAAGCTGCACATATGCTATTTATCTCCTTTATACACGCGCCAGGCAATACAAAACCAGCCATCCAGAAGTTTACGATGCTCAAAAGAACAGAGCGGATCAACTGTAATCTACCAGCCATCGATAAGAACCGGTTCGCCCAATGTGTAATACGAGTTCTTATCTTATCAATGAGTATACCATAATCCTCTTTTCCCATCTTTTTTGTTAGCAGCGGCAGCCCTATTTTTATTTTCTCTCCTACTTTTCTTTCATCTCATCTCATCTTATAGTTATTTTAAACAAAAAACGCAACGTTAGACAAGTGAATCAATTCAATGACTTGAGTTTGATACCAACTAATATGATATAGTTAGATTGTTGCTATTAAAACTGTTAAAGGTATAATAGTAAAGTTTAATATGTTACATTCATAAATTGCCTATAACAAATCACTACATCAAAATATGATTTATGTTCTAATGAAAAATAATATGAGGCTTAACAACTAATATATTTATTACCGTGTAGAAAAAAAATATTATATCTATGTAAATATGTATGTTTATTATATGTGTTACAAGATAAGTTTCAGCTAATACCTATGTTAACAGCTACTATAAATTTTAAATGATACATTAATTATTAACAACGTACCATAACTATTATTACATGCTATGTGTTGTTTTACTCGTTAACTTATATTTTAGTAACTAACTTATTTGTCAATGATAAATTATACATTGGATTAATAACTAATACTGAATTATAAAAATTGGTATCATGTTATTGATTTGTTTAACGCCTACATATACCACTTAACTTGGTAATTAAATTAATAAGTATCTTAACATATACTATAGTGTTAACATTTTTTACATGTACATATTTCTATAAATATATGATAATACATCATACCCAAAAAATGGTAACACATGCGTTCTAACTGTAAATAAAAGATATATGAAAATTACTAACCTTTATCATCAATGGAATCACTATCATAAATTTCACTAGTTTTATCAAGATTTGGTATCAGATCATCTTTGGATTTCGTTGAAATTTCAAAAAATTGGCATCCAAAATTTTATGTATCTTGATTTAAAAATGATGGATCAGCAAAGACATTCAAAGAAAGAGAAAGAAAAAAGAAACGAAGAGAAAGAGAAAAGAAAAAAAAAAAATGAGAGTAAGAAAGAAGAAAGAGAAGGGAGAGAGAATGGCTTGGAGAACTGCAAAGGAGAGAGACTGTCAGAATGAGTTGCAGGAGTGCAGCTACGGAAGGGCACCTTCGTAAGTTCGTCTCTCCAGTTGTGTGGGTTGGGCTGGATGTGTCCCATCATGGGCAAACTTCAAATATGGGCTTTCAATATGGGTAATTAACTAATTCTCCCATGTTATTTTATATAAGGCCGTTTTTCTTTTTTTTTTATATTTTAGACAACTGATTATATTATAAATTAAAGGCTCAATGGACAAAAGCGATTAAAAAAATTCGACGGTAAACTGAAAAGCGAGAATAGCTAAAACATGACAAATGATAGATATGGCTAAGGAAAGAAAAGATCCTTAGAGAAACTTCATTTGTAATCTTAGAGCATGAATTCAATGGAACGCGCTGAAGTCGAAATCGACGTTGAAAGATCCAATCAATGGGTTTTAAGCGCAGCTGAAAACTGTCTCGGAGGATGCATTGATCTCTCGACGTTGCAGTGAGGTGCGGAGAAACTGCCTGAGTAGGACTACACACAGAGTCGTCGATGGTACAGCTTGCTTATGAAGGATAGTAGTAGACAGAGTCGGGAAATACTGAGATTTGGTTACACTGCATTAAGATGCGGAGAGGAGGCGACGAAAACATGAGCCTGACTCAAGATAGAGGCGGCATCGGAGTCATGCGTTCTGGCTGACCACTCGCCGTTAACACTTCTGCAGACAGTGAGCTCCTAGATCTAACAAACAAGGGTCTCAACGCGCCAGTGAAAACTCGATGAGTAGGAGTACGACCTAAGCAAGAAGCCTGAGTTCCTCCGTAAACGATATAAGCTCTGGTTTGAAGGTTGCATAGTTGACTCTGTGAAACACTGTCGATGCTTGAGACTAAGAGCACTTTGGCTGTTGTTGACTTATAAGGTGGTTGATGCAATCATGCAAAGTTCTTCGCATCATCTTCGAGAAACAAAAACATATGTTATGATTTAATATGTTCACAAACCAATTGCTGCATATAGGAACTGAGGCTCTATTTCTGAAGCGATGATTTAGCATAGATGAAAGTTTAGTTTTCCGTTGAAATAATGACATCACTAGGTTAAGACCCGCGCCCTTGCGCGGGATCAACATTATATATGTGGAAACCGAAATTCACACCGTCGAGTTTTGTTAATCGGAGGAAAGCCAAGTTAACCTAGCCTTCCCTGAAGGTCCCGGTTATCTGCTGGGCCACACACGACACGATTAATATGAAAGAATAAAATGAAAATAAGCAGAAAAAGAGAATAAGAGGATCTTATTTCCGAATTCGCGTTTGAGCGTGAACAACAAGTAAAGACCTAGGCTACAAGAGCTGTCAGTACGTTCGCTAGTCTAGCGACCTAAATCTAAACTAGTTGAGTCGCAGCTCGATTAGAAAAACGGAAAAAGATGCCTAAATTGCTCTAAGTGCTAAGTTGCTCTGATGTGCTTTGATCTCTACTCCCTCTTCGTCCTAGGTCCTCCTTATATACTCCTCCTTAGGTCGGTTTACCTCTTCTTGGGCCGGATTTGTCGCGAAGCGGGCTTTTCCATATTTCCTTCTTCTTTGTGATTATCATCGGAAATTTGACATTTATCTCTTCCCGCGGATGAGATAAACCGTCATACCAGTCTTTGGGCTCAAGTCTTTTGGGACCATAGATGGGCCGTTGTCCGCAATTCGGACCCTCTTTGGGCCGTATCGAGACTTAAGCGTTTTTACGATTTTACTCGCGAAGTAGCCGTTGGTATATGCATGGTTCTTCCAACGGAACTCTGTTTCTTCACATAGCCGAGGCAGTTGGTGTTAAGTTAACCGTAACCTGCTCTACTACGAAGAATAGGAAACCGTTCGAGAGACATAACCTTCCCAACTTTCCGGAATACTTTCGACGATGTTTTTTTGACGGAACATTGGTGTCGTATCCACGGACCCGAAGATGAGTTACGGAAACTTCGGACGAAGATGCATGGTTGTGGGATGGGACCGGGTTCGGAATGGTCCACGGAGAATTGGCCACGCTCGCCGGGCGAGCTGATCCGTGCCACGGTCGAGCTCGCCGGCGAGCCGACCGGCAACACGGTCGTGCTCGCCGGGCGAGCTGGCTCGTGTCACGGAGCTCGCCGGCGAGTCGATCGGCAACACGGTCGTGCTCGCCGGGCGAGCTGGCTTGTGTCGCGGCCGAGCTCGCCAGCGAGTCGACCGGCAACACGGTCGTGCTCGCCGGGCGAGCTGGCTCGTGTCATGGTCAAGCTCGCCGGTCGATCCGTTTCGGCTATTCGTTTTCTCGGCTTTTGAAGTTTTGACCGGGATTCGGTTTTTCTGAGGACTTTCGGACATCGATTCCGTCGTGACCAATTTTGCCCCCCAGCTAGCTAGGATCTGTGGACCTGGGTGTTAGGTCCTAGCTTGCGGTATGGTCTGTTCTAGGTGGAATTAGACGTAATCGTTTATCGAAAGATTGAAGGTGAATAGTAAAAAACAAAAAGTATAAATAAGGGAAGTAAGTTTTTCAAATTCTCTACTCACTTCTTCCCTTAAGATAATATTCCTCCAAGATAGAAATTTTTTCTCCAAGATCTCTCTTTGCTCAAAGAAAATGTCTTCAAGAAAAGGATCTTCAAAGAGGAATTCTTCCTCACACTCATCTTCGGGTGACTCTTCTGCCAATGAGGTGATCGCCCCGAAAGAAGAGTTTGAAGTTGAGGAAGAAGCAAAGGATGCGTACTACAAAGCTCTTTTCGGCTCACCTCCGCCTTCGCAAGACATTCTGATTCCTAAGAGGCCCAAGGTCGCCAAACGCACCCCTCACGCCGAGCATGGTCTCTCCCGACTACCTCACGACTCTCAGGGACTTTTACCAGATTCCAAGTAGAGTCGTATTTCGGATCCCGAGTGGCAACGAGAGTGCGAAGAACCCTCCAGAAGGTTTCTTTACTTGCTACGAGGCCTTCCTGGTATATTGCCGCATGTGGTTTCCGATCCCTGGTACCATCGGCCATGCGCTTCACCACTTTGGGCTTTCGATCAGCCAGCTAAGCGTTTCGGCCTTGCAGCATTGGCTCGACGTGTTGATCTCGAGTTACGAGCTATGAATGGATCTTAACCCTGGCGACTTCGAGGGATTTTGGTCTACGAGAGGAACGGGGATCGATGGCTCATACCGCATGGCGCCAAAGAAGGGCATGGCTATAATTCAGGGGCACACTTCACATCCTAAGACATGCTTCGAGCGCTTTTTCTTTGTCCGGATAGATGGGGAGTCTATCGAGGAGAGCTACCTCCACCTATTCCGTCGGGAGTGGAACTTCACCCGTGGAAATACGAATAGCTATGTTTTTCGTTTTGATACCTTGAAAACATGCGAAGATGATTTTTTTATTATCTTGCAGTGAACAGGATCCTTCCGCCGACTCCTGCCGATCTTTTTGCCAAGCGAGATCTTCTCCGCGGCAGGCCGTTCTTCTGGAATTCCTTCACCGTTGAACGGATTCGAAGCGCGGTGGAGCTCCATCGATCTCGAGCCGTCTCTCAGCCTCTTGACTTTCCGTATGACGTAGAACTGGTCATTGATGTCTTGCCTGCTCAGAGGCAGAGAACCAGGTCTCGAAAAGGCAAGGGAGTTGCCTCTGAGAACGTCTTGGGAAACCCTCCGCTGCCAGAATGGAACCCTAGTTTCTCCCCAGGGGAAATGAGTGGAACCAGCGAGGTTACCCCTCCCAGCGACTTTTTTGCTGACCTCCCTCCCGGTTTTACTACTCATGAGTCGCTGGACAAAGAGTCGAGGAGGAAAGTAGTCGCCGAAGGCTCCAGCTTAATCAACGAGGTTTATCCTTTGAACTTTGATCTAAATTATATTTTTGTTTGCTTCCTTTTCCGATCTTAAGTTCGTGTAGGGGATGAGGGTGTTCAATGCGGCGCTCGACGGAAGTTTCCAGGAGTCGCGTATCTCTCACTTCAAAGCCGAGGAGGCTGAAAGAGAACTCTTTCGGTTTCGGAAGGAGGTCGAAGAACAGAGCCAGAGACAGGCTGGGCTCCATTCTTTGGCCCTTGTCCGTGCGGAGAGGAGAGGAAAGAGAGCGATTGTCGCCGAAATGAAGCGGAGGGCTGCTTTGTTTGCCACCGAATTCGAGAGCTTTAAGGATGCTCAAGAATTTGTGGGCAATTTTCGCGAGTGCCGTGGCTCGGTTGCTACCCTCTACAAGTCGCAGAACGAGGACTTCTCTTTTCCTGCCGAGGTCGCTGAGATGTCGGGTCTTATGAACGGGTGTGCCCATGCCGAATCCTTGGTTCCTCCGATCGAAGGAAGGGTCCGACAGCTTTGGGATTCCATCAAGGTCTCGGAGGACAAAACGGAAGCGGGAACCGGTGTTGGTGATGAAGGTGCCGGAGTCGCGGACGGAGAGGTGGACCAGCCTGCGAGCTCGTACGGGGTCTCCATGTCCGGGTTCTTCGACTTTGAGCTTTAAGGATTGTTGGGATTATTTCCCTTAGTTTTATTTCGAGGTTTGATGTATCTAGGCCGAGTGTGGCCGTATTTGATTTATGTGTGTTATGGCCTTGCGAGGCTATGTGAACTATGTGTTTGAGACCGGCCGTTTGGTGGCTTTGGGTCCTAGCTATTTTTTGCGGCTTCTATATATATGATGAATGAATAACATTCAATGCGTTTTAGTTTATACTTCTGCCAAGTGTGAGGGAAAGATACGAGTAGTCACTTCATATCTTAACTCTTAGTTTATCGTCTTGTTCGTTTGCTCTTACTGAATGAGGGTATTCGGAAACGTTTAGGAGTTTCGCGAAGTTTCGTGAGCGTATTAGATATACACGATGGGACATGTTTTTAAGATCTCGTATCATGTCTTGAGATTTTAGTGGACCAGTAGGACTGGGTTTAGGGCAAGACCTAGGTTTACTTTCGGCTCTAAGGCTGTGCGACGACTGATCGGCTCTCGTTTTGCCTGTGGGCGATTTCCACCTGGTTCTTTCCGATTTAAAGTCTGCGACTTGGCGCCGGCTTATATGACTTGTATGGAATGAACCGAGCACTCTCCAGAGACCGTCTGGAGTGCTGACCAAAATTTCAGATTTCTTGTATAGCGCGCTATGGTATCCTCGTCGGATGTAAGAGAACCTTTACTTTTACGAAAGGTTAGACTACGAGTTCTTTTTTTGAGCACGTTTTGGGTTTGTCCGTCGGGGCCAATCGACGGGCAATTTGTTTTTTTTTTTTTTTAATTTTAGAGTCGCGGACGGACCGTGTGTTTGGATAATATCTCTCGAAAATATTTACGACGTCTCGCTTTTTCCGAAAGGTATATCCTTTGTAGTGAGAAAGTTATGATCTTCGTTTTTAGAGAAGATGTATTTGGTCTTGCTTGACCATTGATACGCAGTTTGTTGTTTAAGTTAGTTCCCATCCAAGGACTACTTGAAAGGTATGTGTGTTTGGAGACCCTTGTCTTGGATGTTTCTCAGGTTAATCTCCGATTGTTGCTGTTCCGTTTGGTGTTGGGAACTTGATGCTAAGGTGGTAAGTCGACGGTACCGCCTTCATTGCGTTGATCCATGGGGTTCCCATGATAACATTATAGATGGTCGGGTTATCGACTACGGCGAAGTCAACGATTTTCGTGACTTCCCTTGCCATGACCGGAAGTTTGATCGATCCTAGGGTCATTGATGTTGTGCCCGAAAAACCGGTCAGGGGTTTTGGTTCCGGGATGACTTCCCCGAGTTCGATGTTCATTCTCCGGAGAGTGTCGCGGAAAATGACGTTGACCGTGCTGCCTGAGTTGATGAGGATTCTTCCCACTTCGAGGTCTCGAATCACCAAGTCGATGACCAGCGGGTCGCAGTGAGGTTTATCGAGTCCGACGGTTTCCTCCTCCTCGAAACAATCGTATCGTTTGGAGCGTTGTCGGTCGGGGACCGAGTCGTCCAGTTAGAACTTGTTTCCGCCTTTCTTCCGTAGGCCTTGATGGATGAAACAGAGTCGCGGTAGAATTATGATTCTCTGATGATCATGTTTATCCTCCGGCGGGTACTATTGTCTCCATGGTCATCCTGCCTTCTTCCGCGTTTCTCGCCAGACTGGTTTGCGCGTGCGTCCCTCTCGGGAGACTCTTTATCAGTCCTGGGAGGGCGGTCGGAATCCAGGATGAGGTCTTTTATGCTAGTGACCTTCGAGAGGTCACCAGCGAGGAGTTTTGCGGCTAGCCTTGTTCCGAGAACTTTGCAGTTCGTAGTGGAATGACTTTTGGTCTAGTGGAACTCGCAGTAGGAGTTATCCTTGTACTGGTTCCTGGTCCAGGTTTTTCCGGAGGTCTTTCCTTGTTCGGAATTGATAGTGTAGTTTTGCTCGTCCTGGACGTCTTCTCCCTCGTGGTGGACGTACTTGTCGTTTCAAGAGCTTTTCTTTTTTGTGGGCGTCTTCTGCGGGTTGTACTTCTGGGAGAGGATTTTCATCTCCTCTTCCATTACGATGAAGTCCGTTGCCTTATGAAGAGCATCATGAATCGTTCTCGGTTTTTCGAGGGATATCCATTGCCGGAATTTCGACCGGTACCAGAGAGTTTTCTTTAGAGCATCGATCGCCACTTTCTCGCTGATCCCGGTGACTCTTGCCATTACTACCTTGAATCTGTTCATGAACTCGCGAAGTGGCTCGTCTTCTTTTTGAGACAGGCTCCAGAGATCGACGTCCGAGGTTTCTCTGTCCATGAACATGGAATACTGCTTGAGAAACTCTGAAGCAAGTTGGCGGAAACTTCCGATGGAATTTCGTTTTAGGCAAGAAAACCATTCGAGCGCGGCTCCTTTGAGGTTTTCGACGAAGAGGAGGCAATAGCCAGCGTCTCGTTCGCGTTCCTTGAGTTTGCACCTCTCCATCGCGATCTGGAAAGACTGCAGGTGCGCTTTCGGTCGGTGGTGCCATCGTAGATGGGAATTTTGATCTTCCCTGGGTCCGAGACATTGGTCTCAGTAATCCGGGAAGTCAACGGGGTTTTGCGTGCTTCCTTGAGAAGTCTGTCGATCTCGGGCGCAGCGCTTGTCGCGTGGTGGATTTGTGATTTCACCGCTTTCACCACCGCTGCGGTTTTCGCGATGTACTCGCGGAGATCGTGGATCTCATCAGGATTTCTGGCAGCTTTGCGAGCTTGTCTGTGTTGGCTGCTGGTGGATCCTGGCTTGCTTTTCGGCCAGCTCCTCCTGTTCTATCCAATAGAGGTTTTCTTCTTCCTCGGTCATGGGTCTGTCGAAGGACGCGTCCTGCCGAGCGGACTGGCTTTGCGTTCTTCTTGGGTGGATGTCAGCACCGTCGTCCGAGTGATCGGACTGGTCGCTTATATCCAGGTCGATGCGCTCGATTTCTTCTCCTTTGTTGCTCTCAGTAGGAGGTGGAAGGTTCTCCGCAGTTGGCTGTGCACCTGGCTGGAGCGTTTCATCAGGGTTTTGGCCTGAGGAAGCCTTGTCTGGGTGTGCAGCTCGATTGCCCGAAGTCTCGAAATCAGTCTTCTACCGCTGCGGGCTCTTGTGGTCCCGCGCGGGGCTTTGCTCATGGCCTTCGCCGTTAAGGTTTCCACCTGTTTTGCGAGAGAGGCCACAAGTTTTCCTTGTTCGTCCGACTTTTTCTGAGCGGAGGCGAACATTTCCTTCATCTGGTCTAGTATCGCGGTGTCAGCATTGACCGTTGATACGTTTCCAGCTGGAGTTTTATCGGCGTTGGCATCGACGGGAGTCCCGTCGTGCGTTTGCAGGTCTTTGTCAGCGTTGGTCGTCATATCGGACTGAGCGTGTGTGGTTGCGAGAGAGATAGATCTGTACCCCCTCCTTCTAGCGCCAAACTGTGGGAACCGAAATTCACACCGTCAAGTTTTGTTAATCAAAGGAAAGCCAAGTTAACCTAGCCTTCCCTGAAAGTCTCGGTTATCTGCTAGGCCACACACGATACGATCAATATGAAAGAATAAAATGAAAATAAGCAGAAAAAGAGAATAAGAGGATCTTATTTTCGAATTCGCGTTTTAGCGTGAACAACAAGTAAAGACCTAGGCTACAAGAGCTGTCGGTACGTTCGCTAGTCTAGCGACCTAAATCTAAACTAGTTGAGTCGCAGCTCGATTAGTAAAAACGGAAAAAGATGCCTAAATTTCTCTAAGTGCTAAGTTGCTCTGATGTGCTCTGATCTCTACTCCCTCTTCGTCCTTGGTCCTCCTTATATACTCCTCTTTAGGTCGGTTTACCTCTTCTTAGGCCGGATTTGTCGCGAAGCGGGCTTTTCCATATTTCCTTCTTCTTTGTGATTATCTTCGGAAATTTGACATTTAACTCTTCCCGCGGATGAGATAAACCGTCATACCAGTCTTTGGGCTCAAGTCTTTTGGGACCATAGATGGGCCGTTGTCCGCAATTCGGACCCTCTTTGGGCCGTATCGAGACTTAAGCGTTTTTACGATTTTACTCGCGAAGTAGCCGTTGTTATAGGCATGATTCTTCCAACGGAACCCTGTTTCTTCGCATAGCCGAGGCAGTTGGTGTTAAGTTAACCGTAACCTGCTCTACTACGAAGAATAGGAAACCGTTCGAGAGACATAACCTTCCCAACTTTCCGAATACTTTCGACGATGTTTTTTAGATGAAACATTGGTGTCGTATCCACGGACCCGAAGACTGAGTTAGAGAAACTTCGGACGAAGATGCATGGTTATGGGATGGGACCGGGTTCGGAATGGTCCACGGAGAATTGGATGCGCTCGCCGGGCGAGCTGATCCGTGCCACGGTCGAGCTCGCCGTCGAGCCGACCGGCAACACGGTCGTGCTTGCCGGGCGAGCTGGCTCGTGTCACGGCCGAGCTCGCCGGCGAGTCGACCGGCAACACGGTCGTGCTCGCCGGGCGAGCTGGCTCGTGTCGCGGCCGAGCTTGCCGGGGAGTCGACCGGCAACATGGTCGTGCTCTCCGGGCGAGCTGGCTCGTGTTTGCGGCCGAGCTCGCCGGCGAGTCGACCGGCAACACGGTCGTGCTTGCCGGGCGAGCTGGCTCGTGTCATGGTCGAGCTCGCCGGGCGATTCGGTTCAGCTATTCGTTTTCTCGGCTTTTGAAGTTTTGACCGAGATTCGGTTTTTCTGAAGACTTTCGGACATCGATTCTGTCGTGACCGATTTTGACCCCAACAATATATAATTTATTTTGTGTATTAAATATTTTTACATATTATGAAATAATAAATATATATTAAATAATTAAAAGTCAGTAACTATTAAATATATAATTAAATTGGTGCGAACATATAAATCAATTTTATTAATCCAAAAAATATATTTTTTATATTTGATTGGATTAGTAATTAAATTTAAATGATACTAACATAGATAATATATTTTAGTATATTTTTAATATTAATGTCTATTAAATGATGATTTCTACTCATATAGTTTTTTTGATCATTTGTATCTTTTATAGAAAAAATATTAAATTACTGATAACAAAATTTTCATTGTGAGACTAATAGTTTTAGTAATTCATAATTTAAAAAAAAAATAAGTTGTCAATGATCGTTCAAAACTTTTATCAAAAAAATTGTTCAAAGTAAATTTTGAAACTAAAATATTGTATTTTAAATCGTTTATAGTTTAATTTTAAACGATATATATATTAATCTAAATAATTAATTAAATTAGACTTTTTACTTATATAATTTTTGTAATCATTTGTATTTCGTCATAACTAAATTTTAAACCTTGGATCATAAAATTTGAATGTGAGACTTTTAACAGTTTTAGTAATTTATAGCTGTTTGTAAAAGTTCAAAATATAACATATACATAAAAATCTAAATTTTTATTATATGGTTATTGTGGTTGTTTAATTTATTTAATATTTTAAAATTAAACAAATATGATAGAAGATACACTATTTTTTTTATCAAATCTTTATTATTCAAAATCATTAATTGTCATGTGTACTTCAGCCACATTAGGCAAATCCGTAAATTTTATTTAAAAAAATAATAATGTAAATTAATGATGAATTTATTGTTATTTTAATAAAAAATTTTTTATATAATTAGATGGACCAACATATTTCTCTAATGATTCTAAGAATCATTCTAGTGATGACATGTGGTAAAAAAAAAAGTTGTAATGCTTATCAAATAATATATAGGGGATTTAACATTATGCAATATATGGATGTATGTCATTTAAGATTTACGATGAAAAGCCACTGGTTGGGGGGTTGGGGCATAAGTGTCGAACCCAAATTGATCAGAATTTCACTGTAATCAGACTTAAGATAATTTTTAGGGAGTTTTGCTAAAAAAATGACAACTTATTTTAGATATTAATATATTATCCCCTTAAAATAAAATCAACTTTAGGCACTTTAGACAATGACTATCCTTACATTTTGTAAAAATTCATATCAATTTAATGAGAAGTCAAAAAAGTAAAGAAAGATAAAAAAAATATAATCGTAATATACATGTGCATTTAGGAAAAATATATTTGTTATTAAATTATTGTGTAAAGAGCCATTTCAAAAATTGTCCAAAGGTTGTAGAAGATATGATATTCCAGATACGATAAATTAGAAAGAACGATTTGCAGAAAACACATTAATCTACTGGAACTAGAAAAACGTAATATGATGCATATTTTTCCATCTACTTTCGTAGAATATTCAATCTATTATTTGTACTATGTTCTAAAAGATGGCAGATCTGATCGTCTACACTTTAGCTCATGTCTACTACTGATAATACCTACATTCTACTATTTTATCTTTCAACTGCTATCAGCAGAATATAACATCTACGGCAATGGCAGATTCAGAAATATTTTTTACCAATGTCATAAATTAATTTAATAATTTAAAATTAAATATTATTAAAAATATTTATTATATTTAATATAAATTTTAATTTATTTTATTTTGTGAACTGTAGCAAAATTGGCTAAAATTGATACTACAGTGGAGGTTTGTCTTCAAGTTGCATGCGTCTCATCTCCTTTGCTGATGTATTTGCCTGCTCTTCGTTTCGATCTTTCATCCGGTTGTTTCTCAATCTGATGTTTGAATGGTTTGTGGCGATTTGCTCCCTGTCTACGACTGAGAGGTCTGATCGAGTTCCAGTCTCTCACTTGCTTCATCAAAGGCATCTCCTTGTCACTCCTTTATCGAATCCGACTCCGTCGTTTCCTGGTAATTTTGGAAATGTATTAATTAAAGAGGAAAAGAAAAAAAAATCTTAAAAAGCAGGTTAATTAATAACTTCAGTGGCATACCATTGTAAATAAGTTAAAAACTATGGGATCTTTTAATAATATAGATAGTTTAATATGATATGTAAATTTATATTAGCTAGGTGTTTGGCCCGCTGATGCGAACATAAATATTTTATAGGTACTGATTAATACATTCATTACTAAATAAAAACTATAATATATATTATAATTAATATTTTCATCTAAAAATTCTTATGTCTTATAATTGTTTGTAATTTTCTTTGTATATTACAGTATATATAGGAAATATCTTCTTTTTTTTAAACACATCATCTTTTCAATTATATAAAATTAAGAATTTACTTGATGAATATTTAATTATGCGCTTTTTTATTTTAATTTTTAACTTTTTAAAAAAAAAAATTTCAGATAACAACACTATATGATTGAGATGTATTTATGTTTCATTAATTATAACTAATTATCCAATAATATGATTAAGATAAACTATAAATCTACTATTCCATCTGTTTCATAAAAATTGTCACTTAGACATATCTCATACATATTAAGAATAATGATTGAGATGTATTTGTGTTTTCATTAATTATAACTAATTAACCAATAATATTTGAGATAAACAAATTTATTTATAAAATCAATGCATTTTGCAATTAATATTTAGCTAAAAGTGATTATAAATTACATTGAAGTTATACTTCCCCACTTTCACTATTCAGCATATTCCAAGGGCACAAAACACAATGACGGATAAGCTAGCACGAGGTGCTAGGACTCAGCCTTCTGCTATGGTATATGTTGACTCCGTTCCTCCGAGATGGTTATCGGCTCAGAAATCTACTTAGTTTGCTTCTTTGTTGAAAAAAAAAAAATTACATTGAAGTTATAGAATGCTAAATGGACATTTATTCAGAAATAGAGGAAGTATAAACTTGTGTCCTGAACTAGTTTCTCAATAAGGATATAGAACCAAATTAATTCTAGACCATGGTCATAATCTAGTTTCTCTTTAAATTTAGGATAAACATGAACAGTTGGACGATCGATCAACCTTGTTGAAAAACTAAAAGTACAGAACAGATGGAGATTTGAAAATAACTAGATAAGATTAGTTGAATATTATATTTTACTAATTGAGAAACAACTAGAAATTAGAAAACTGGTGATTACTTTCTATCTTATCAGATTATCTTTCTAAATTTGCTCTAAAAGATTCACTTTCCTTCTCCAAATACGCGCTTTCTTCCTATATAAATACCGACTTAGTTAATCGTCTTGTAATATAATTACATTTAAGATCAAAAGAAAAATTAAGAATGAGAGGTAAATATCTTTCTTTACTAGTGGTGCTGATTGTCTTGGCCTGTAACGAATCCATTGCCAAGAACAGCTCTTCAACACCTAAACTGAAACGAAGTGATTTCCCAAAAGATTTTATTTTTGGATCTGCAACGTCTGCTTACCAGGTAGAAGGAGCAGCTCATGAAGATGGTAGAGGACCAAGTATCTGGGATACCTTCTCTGAAAAGTACCCAGAGAAGGTAAAAGATGGTAGCAATGGATCTGTTGCAGACGACTCTTACCATCTTTACAAGGAAGACGTGGCTTTATTGCATCAAATTGGTTTCAATGCATACAGATTCTCAATCTCGTGGTCTCGAATCCTGCCACGTGGGAATCTAAAAGGAGGAATCAATCAGGCTGGTATTGACTATTACAACAACCTAATCAATGAGCTTTTGTCCAGAGGAATCAAGCCTTTTGCCACAATTTTCCATTGGGACACGCCGCAAGCCCTTGAAGATGCTTATGGTGGATTCCGTGGCGCAGAGATTGTGAATGACTTCCGCGATTATGCGGATATTTGCTTTAAACATTATGGAGATAGGGTGAAGCATTGGATGACACTGAACGAACCATTGACAGTAGTGCAACAAGGGTATGTTGCGGGTGTAATGGCCCCAGGAAGATGCTCCAAATTTACTAACCCTAATTGTACAGCCGGAGATGGATCCACCGAGCCTTATATCGTAGGTCACAACCTTATCCTTGCTCACGGAGCAGCCGTCAGGGTCTACAGGAAAAAATACAAGGTAAGTGTTAATAAATTTCCGGGTTTTTCTTGTTAGACAAGTTACAAAAATTGACTGTGTATAATTCTATGAATCACCCAATCTTAGTATGTTTATTCCAGTTCTGATTATATATTAAAATCATGCTCTTGAATGTTGTATAACGTACAGGCGTTACAAAAAGGTCAAGTCGGTATTGCTTTGAACGCTGGTTGGAACTTGCCCTATACAGAATCAGCCAAGGATAAGTTAGCCGCGGCACGCGCCATGGCCTTCACATTCGACTACTTCATGGAGCCACTTGTGACCGGTAAATACCCGGTCGACATGGTCAACAATGTGAAAGGCGGTCGCTTGCCTACATTCACGGCAAAGCAATCTAAGATGCTTAAGGGCTCTTATGATTTCATTGGCATAAATTATTACTCTTCATCATACGCAAAGGATGTCCCTTGCTCCACTGAAAACGTTACAATGTTCTCTGATCCTTGTGCAAGCGTCACAGGCGAAAGAAACGGAGTTCCCATCGGTCCAAAGGCTGCCTCGGATTGGCTTTTGATATATCCGAAAGGAATTCGTGATCTTGTCCTCTATGCAAAATACAAGTTCAAGGATCCTGTCATGTACATAACCGAAAACGGTAGAGATGAAGCTAGTACCGGCAAAGTTTTCCTTAAAGACGGTGATAGGATTGATTACTACGCTCGACATCTCGAGATGGTTAAAGATGCTATCTCTGTTGGAGCAAATGTAAAGGGATTTTTTGCTTGGTCGTTGCTAGACAATTTCGAATGGGCAATGGGATACACGGTTCGGTTCGGGCTGGTTTATGTGGATTTCAAGGATGGATGTAAGAGATACCCAAAGAAATCAGCTCAATGGTTCAGAAAGTTGTTGAATGGGAAGAAAAGCATGTGATGAGATTATGCATTCCATTTTATCAACATCTCTGTTATTCTGAGAGATTTACTATTATGTTTTTCTACTTTGCAAATAATAAGCAGTGGTTATTTTATACAACTAATCCAACTGATATGACAAAACCGAATTAATACCGTGATAAGTACTATTTCATCTTTTGATCATGGACTATGCATCATCGAACAAATTATATAAATGATTGGCAGCACTATAAATGATGAGTAAAATGCACATACATATAACTACGACTAATTTAGCTGACCGAAGCGACTATGGTAACAGTATACCTACACACAGATGTTGGTCAAAAAGCGGAGTCATGACAAGGTTGAGAACAGAGCTCAGAGGTGATTGGTTGGACTATTATAACTATAGAAATTTTACTTTACAATTTAGTCCATAGGATTTTATGATTTAACTTTATGGAAAGTACCTTTAAAATTTTCTACAGGTAAAAAGATGCGTCTTTAGAAAATAAGATTTTTACAACCATTTTTTATGTTTTTGGCTGTGATTTTATTTTTTTTGGTTGTAGCTTTTAAAACCAACTAGAATTTGATTTGCGCTTTAAAGGATTATTTTTTGCTAACTTATTTATGAATTTGTATGTCTGTTCACTAATATGTTTAGATCTAGACGTGTGTTTTTTGTTTGGTTCTAATTTTTTTCCAGTTTGATTCCGGTTGGGAAAAATGTATATTTCAACCTGAACTATACGCGTCGTGCTTTTTACTTCTCAACCTTTGTAGTAGTGCGTATTCTATACTGAACTGAACAAAAATTAAAAAAAATACTACATGAACTTTGCACATTGCGCCTTTTCATTCCCAAACTTTATGGAAATGGCATAATCGATACTGAACTAAACAAAATTCAAAAATACTATATAAACACTCAAAATTGTGCTTATATATATTGACTGTCAAAGGTGTTAGTCATCCGTTAATTATCAAACGACGTCATTTTGGATAAATTCTGTAAAATTAAAATTTAAACTGCTACATAAACTCTCAAAATCGTGCTTATATATTGTCTGTTTAGTCATCAATTAACTTTTCAAAACAACGTCATTTTGATAAATTTTGTAAAATTTAAAAATACTACATAAACTCTCAAAATCCTTGTTATATATATATTGACCGTCAAAGGTGTTAGTCATTTGTTAATTTATCAAAACGACGTCATTTTGGATAAATTCTGTAAAATTAAAAAATGAAAAATACTAAATGAACTCTTTAAATCGTGCTTTAATATATATTGACCGTCAAATGTGTTAGGCATCCGTTAATTTATCAAAATGACATCATGTTGGATGAATTTTGTGAAAATAAAAATTAATTTTTTGACTCTTACACTGGTGTTAGTTGAACTGATGACGTCGTTTTGATTGATTAACATCAATTTGATAAATTAACGGTGAATAACACATTTGACGGTCATGAAATATAAGCACGATTAGAGTTCACGTAGTATTTTTAAATTTTAATTTCACAAAATTTATCCAAAATGACGTCGATTTGATAAATTAAGGATGTCTAACACCTTTGACGATCAATATATATATATATAAGCACGATTTGAGAGTTCATATAGTATTTTTGAATTTTTGTTTGGTTCATCATGGAATGCACTACTATAAAGTCCCGGAATGAAAAAGCATAACACATAAAATTCATATAGTATTTTTAATTTATTTTTTAGTTCAGTATGAAATACGCACTACTTCAAAGTTCGAGAAGAAAAAGCACGACGCATAAGTTCAGTTTGAAATAGGCTCTTTTCACAATTCCAGTTTGGTTTTCATTTTTCCCCGGTTCAATAGATATAGAAACTGTTGAGTTATTTACGAATTTGAGTTTGGTTTGGTTATTTTGGTTTTTGGTTTGGTTCATATAACAATGTTAGAAACCCATTAAAATTTTGAGTTCAATTTGGTTATGGTTTGATTCTTGCTATTTGGATTATTTCGAATAAGATATCGCATAACTCGGATAAATTTAGATATTTTGGATAAACATTATTCAGATGATTCAGTTATATTGGAAATTAAGATAATTTTAAATATTTCGAATAAAAAGTAATAAGGTAATCTGGTTTTTTGGGTAGTCCGGTTTATGGGTAGTAGTTTTAGAATATAAACTGTATATTGGATATTCAGTACCCATTTGGTTTTCAGTTTGGTTCCAGTTTGATTTTAGTTTTTTTTCCCGAAATATAAGAACCGCTCAAATATTTGTAAACATTGATTCAGTGTTGGTTTTGTTTTAATACTACATTTTCGGTTCTTGATTTAGTTTGAACACAACTAAATATGAACCAATATATATTTAAGAGAAATATAGCCTTAAGTATACTTACATTCTCATATGCTAAGATGAATTTTATAGTTTCTCATGATGTGGAACTGTATCATTTTATATGTGTAGCACTTCTACGTGTATCATCTAACTTGTTTTGAAAGATTTACATCTTTAACCTGTTTTAAAACCAATATTATCTATTATTCTATCTGTTTCATATTAAGTGTTACTTTAGCATTTTTTTCTTTGTTACAAAAAGAGTGTCATTTTAGAATTTCAATGCAACTTTCAGCTTAAAATTAATTACAAATGCATTGATCTTATAAATAATTTCATTTATCTCAAATACTATTGATTGAATATGTGTAATTAATAAGAACTTTAATGCATTTCAATCATTTTCTTAATCTGTGTGAAAATGTCAAATTGGCATTCTTTATGAAACGGAAGGAGTAGAACATAAGTACAGAGTTTTATAACTAAACCATGTCTTTAAAATTTTATTAAAAGTTTTTTTTAACATTTTATTAAGAGCATGTTTGACTATATTGTTACCATTTTTACTAAGTGTCGTTGTAGGGTAAAATTTTTCGTTTCAAGATAAGTGTCGTTTTATAATTTCAATATAAAATTTATTGACTTTTTATTCAAATCTATTTTACTATTGGTTGAAATGTGTTATGTATTGGTAATGATGTTTTTATTTCGGAAATATACAAAATTAAATGTTTTATTAATCTATATGTCCAAGTCTAAAACGATAATTAAAATGAAACAGAGAGAGTAACACTTTTTATCTATTAAAACAAATACACAATATTTTCGTGTGAATTTTGTTATAAATGAACCTACGTTTAAAATTTTACTGAATGTTTTAGCATTTCATCAAAAGAATGTTGAATATATTGTTACCTAACAACTAATTACTACTCAATCTTGTTTGTTATTTGGTTTTTGATTTAATTCCTAAAAATGTGCAACACAATATTACCAATTTACCATCTAATTTTAAGGAATTAAATGATTCCTTCCTAAAAGTATAAGATTCCTTCGCGTGTGCGTAAGATTTGATTACTGACATTTAAAATAGAAGCTTTAATTCATTACAATCAAACTACTCGAGCTTTCTTCAAATGTACAGAGACATGTAAACGTTTCGTTCATTGTTGCAAGCCTCAGTAAATGCAACGGAAAAGATTTTTTTTTAATTTGTAGTTTGATTTTGACCGTGAGTAAAAAAACAAATATAATAAAACATATTTTCTTTTACATTTTCAAAGAACAAACACTGGAAACTAACGATTTTGTACATTATGTGTGGCCCACCATAATCCAAAAATTGATGATAAAACCACAATCAGTAACACGGTTAAATTTAAAACGCATTCGTAGGGCTCGGTTTAATTTAAAAACAAAACTTTGTATTTAATACCAGTGGCGTAAAAATGTAATTATTGTGAAAAAGTTTGGGATAAGTACAAAACATGATTAGATTAGATTAGATATAAAACATGATTTGTAGTATTTAAGGCTGTAGATGAGAATTAAAACTAAAGTCATCTCCTACAACCCAACCAATCACTTCCATATTTCTTTGACCACTAATTTAGCTGACCGAAGCGACCAAAAAGCGGAGCCATGACATGGGTGAGAAATTGAGAACAGAGAGTTTAGAACTTTTTTAGCTTTAAAGACGATTTCCGGTAAGAAATTGAAAAACTTAATGATTGGAGATTTCAACATGAATTTCAGAATCATCTTGAAAGTGGGTTTCTAAGAGCATCATTATCCATGGTTTTTTAGAGCGGAGTTCTTAGGGGAATATAAGAAACTGTTTCTTAATTTTTAACTATTTTAAGAAACAGTTTCTTAACTTTTTAATTAAAAATTAAGAAACAGTTTCTTATATTCCCCTAAAAACTCTGTTCTAAGAAATCTTGGATAATGATGCTCTCAGATCTCTTAAAACGTCATGTCGATCAATTACATTGGAATTCAAAGAGATGTCCATGGATGAACACAGATTGCTATCTCTGACAAAAGTTCTTGAATAATGATGATTTCAGTAACACCAGTCTCATCTATTATTTCAAGCATGCTGAGATAATGGAGCTTTGATTACGCATTATCAATTTTTGAGGCGTTTATATTAATCTATGGTTAATAATATAATGATAAAATTAGAAATTTTTCATGTTTACCAATTTATTGGTACTATTATTAATGTTTACCATCACTAAAAAGACATTTTCAAAAATATATTCTTCGTTAAAAAGCAAAACACTCTTTTACTTTTATTCTATATATATAATAACTAATTATTTAGACAAAAAAAAATTTAAAAAAATTTATGTTTTCTAAATATACTTTTTCAAATTTGAACCTTTTTGAATTTTTTTTTCAAATTTTCTTTTTGAAACTATTTTCTAAAATTTTTTAAAAAATTTAAGTATTTATTTATGTATTTATTAGAACCCTAAATTTCACATTCCAAAAATCCTACCGCACTTATTAACTATAAGCTCTAAATTTAGATTAATTAACGCTAAGGTTATAAATGTATTTTTTCTCTTTAAAAGTGAAGGTAAAAGTGGTTAAGGTAAATAAAAAAAGTGGTACTATGAATGTGATATTTTTGGCACTCTAAAATTTAATTATTTATTAATAGTATATCAATGACATTAATCACTCAAAATGTTAACATTATAATTTAATTTCTTTTTTATTTGTTATATTTATAATTTTAAAATTTTTTGATGAAAATATTTTTTGGATAATAACACAATACATAGTATTTTCAAGATAATAACTATCAAAATCACTAAATATTTTTTCTATTATTTAGAATTTAAATTTTTTTTTTGCTTAATTAATACATAACTCAGTTTTTTAAAAAGAACATGTTCAAACCCTAAGATTATTGTTAAAAAAAATGTTCAGCAACTCGTTCAAGATTTCCCTTGATATTTATGTCGTTTGTCGCCCACATGAATGCAAAGTTTCCAGTTTAGTTTGCAGAGTATTTATGATTATATTTATGTTGATGACAAAAAAAATCTAGATTATTAAATTGACGTACCTTTTGGTACTCTTTGTAAACATAGATAGCTGTATAACTGAGAATTGTACGGAAAGCAAAAATGTATAGTATCTTTTAATTAATTTCATTAATATAACTACATTAACTGTATTTCTATATTTCACTTAGTTTAACAATTTCATTAATTATATTACTTTAACAATACATCACATCATTAATAATATTACTATAATAATAATAGTGTAGATTTTTATTTATTTAACATTAATTTTGTGCCAATTATAAAATCAAAGATGAAAAATAACTGGATTTTCCATATTGTTAAACATTCGGTTTAGTTTGTTTTACTAAAAAAAATTGTTATTTATTTTAGTTTCAACGGTGGAAAATTAGGTAGCCAAAAACATAGTTCAAAAATATGTTTTATGAATAAAATAAGGAGAAATTTCATGTTTACCACTTTCATGATACCACTTTTCATTTTTACCACCACTAAAGGGACATTTTCAAAAATATATTTTTCATTAAGCGGCAAAAGACTCTCATACCATTGTTCTCTATATATATAATAAATCATTATTTAAATTTAAAAAATATAATAAATATATAAATAACAAAAAATAATTAAAAATAATAAAAAAAAAATCATATTTTTTATATTTTCGAATTATACTTTTTTAAAATTCAAACTTTTTCATAATTTTTTTTTTGAATTTTTCTTCGAATTCTTTTTTTTCAAATTTTCTTTTTGAAAGTCAAAAATTATGTTTGAAACTATTTAAAATTTTTTTTATATTTTTAAGTATTTATTTATATTTATTAAAATCCTAAATTTCATATTCCAAAAACCCTACCCCACCCCCTCAACTCTAAACCGTATGTGTAGATTAATAACCAATACCGATACGGGTGCGCGGGTCAGTCTCTAGTAAACTTTAGCTTCTTATTCTTTCTATTCCTTTGTAAAAAAACTCCAATGAAAAACGTTAAATTGGAAGGGCACGAATTCAAAAACCAAGTTCATATTTCTAATACGAATGTTTATATTTTATTAATTCAAATATTCTCGAAAAAGTTTAATCAAACATCAAATTATTTATGTATCACAAAGTTTTTCATAAATATATATATTCTTATCATTGAGTCAAATTTTTTAACACTAACATATTAAAAATATTTTTAAAATATCTTTATCGAAATTTTTTTTAATTAATTTTTAATTATAAAATGTTATTATCTTAATTTTTAACTTTTATAATAGAAAAATATTTTTTTTCAAATAAAAATAATATATATAGGAATTATCTTTATTTTTTAAAATATGATTGACAATAAATAAATAAATATACCACTGTTTTGAAAATATTTAGGCGAATATTTATGTCTTAAAATATCTTTTTTTTTCTTTGCATGTTTTTTTGTATGTCTCTTTAGGACATATAAACGTGTACCAGGTTGTGGTAACACATATTAGCAAAATTTACAATTGTGAAAGAATATATTTTTAAAACTAAAGACTAATAAATTAAAATAACAAACTGTATATTCTATGGTTGATTTTATATTAAAAATCCAAAAATATATAAATTTTTAATACCAAAAATATAGATATAATTGTAATATGATAATGTCAAATATTTTTGTAGGTGATAATTATCTATTTTCTTAAAACGGTTTATTATCTAATATAAATATTATTAAAATTATTTATCAAAACCATTGACTCACCTAAGAATTTTTTTTAATATAATAATAAATAAGATAATATCAAATTTTTGTATAGATGAAATATTGTAATTATCATGTTTCCAAACCTGCTTATTATTAAGATATATAATAAAATATTTATGAGAAAACTATTACATAAGCTCAAAATCATGGAAAAATGATAAATCAGCAAATTCACTTCTCAAATAATAGTATGGATATGTAGATAATAAGGTCATAGTAAGAAAATAAAATCTAAATATAATTTGTGATACAAATATTATTATTTTTAGATTTTGGATAATTTTTATTATTATTAATTTTAGTCACTAATCTAATAAAATTAATTTCACATTCTTTTTTATTTTTTGGCTAATTTATAAATTTTATTTATTAATGGTATAAATTATATTAGTATATATACTTTAATTAGAGGAGTATATCTAAAGAAAACCATAACCCATCAAGTTTAAACTGTAAATCTTAAGGGTATACATGATTTTATTGTTTTTAATGAGCATTATTTTGTGACCTTCTGTATGTTATTTTTTGGGATTAAAAATTCTTTTGGTGATATTAAGAATTATTTATCATATTTATGTATTAGATACAGGCCCGATCCGTTGTTTTTAGGACTGGAATTATTATGCCGAGATCCAGATTCCATCCGAGATCCAATCCGGAGCCGCTCCAAAAATCTGGATATCCAGAGGGGCGAATCCGGATTCGGATAGTAAAAATTTGGATCCATCAAAACCGAATCTGGATCTGAATATCTTGATTTTTTAGTCTGGAATTCCGGATCCATAATTTTTATTGATAATTATTTCATAAATAGTAATATTAATATATAAAAATTAATTTTATTTATTATATTTTTATTTTATAATAATATATATAAGTATATATAGAACTAATTAAAAACATTATATACATTCTTTTTTAAATTATTGTTAATATTTTAATATATTTTAACATTATTTTTTATTTATTTTAAGGATCCAAATCTTGATATCGCCGGATATTACAATTTTTAAAAAGATATCAAATATCTGAATATCCGGGAACCCCATATACGAATATCTTAAAATTAATTTTCTGAATATCCGATCCTTCTCATCCCTAATTGTTTTTGGGCGCCTAAAGCCCAACCAGTTAATTTCCCTAAAAAGAAAAGTTCAAGCCACGAACCTTGCCACCATGAAAGACTAACGAAAACTTCAACCACTATGCCATAGTTAATTTTTAGGATTTGCTGACCTTTAAATTATTAACATAATTTGACGCAAGTATGGGCTTTACCAGGTTTAACCAAACTCTGATTATATATAATGAAAAAAATAATAACTATTTGTTTCATGTAATCAAGGATAGTATACCAGAGGGTGAAAAGGTAGATCAATTATACAAGCAAAGCTCAAAACTTGGTCGCTTATTGTATCTACTTAGATCATTGTTGGAAATTTCCATAGACATTGACATATAATTTGACCTTTAATCGTCGCAATCAAATGACTTACATTTATAAATTACTTTTCTTGGAGAAATTTTGAAAATCAAATGTTCTACAGCAGATACTTTACTTAAGATTATCTTATCGACATAATTGACATTTTTATCTTTCATTGAAATTTCGGCGTGAATTGAGTATGTACCTGGTATTTTGCGTTGAACATTGAAGTTTCAGATACCCATCTAGGAGGGTAACCGAGCTATGTCTCCACGAGAAGTATCGTATAGCACCAAATGTCTCTCAAACAGTGGCTTCATTCCAGATTTCTCTGAAAAAAAATTTCAAAACCTATTTTCCTATGAAACTTGGTTCAATATTGGTTAAGATAATTTTCGGTATGATCGCAAAACCAAACAAAAAAACTCAGAAATATAACCAATACCGGTTTGAAACTAAACACTTACTCAGGATTGATGTTGGGGTCAAAATCGGTCACGACGGAATCAATATCTGAAAGTCCGTAAAAATCGGCATGAACGTTTTTACGAAAAAGAAATCTTCGGAAAAAATTTATTCTTACGAAGAGCCCTGCGGAAGAAACACGAGACATCGGAGAAAAGCCCGAAAAAGGTCGCACGGTCGCTACGTAGCGACCGAGCTCGAGCCAAGCTCGGTCGCCACGTAGCGACCGAGCACACGTCCCGTAGCGACCGAGCACACGTCCCGCTAGGTCGCTACGTAGTGCTCAAACCAAGCTCGGTCGCTACGTAGCAACCGAGCGTCCGTCTCGCTCGGTCGTTACATAGCGACCGAGCGTCCGTCTCGCTCGGTCGCTACGTAGCGAACGAGCGTGCGTTCCGTTCGGTCGCTACGTAGCGACCGAGCTCTTCCGAAACGTCGATACGACACGAATCCATGCATTCTCGTCTACCCTTCGATGCTGTCTCCCAAAGACCGTAGCGAACCTATTTCATGTTTTCCGCCATTCGAAGTCATCAATCAAACTTTACGATAAAAACCGTAGAAAGTTCGTTTTTATCGAAAGAAGTCGTAATAAACGCTTCAAGTCGAAAGACGGCCCAAAGGGACCTAAGGCATGACTCGAAGCCCACCTTACGATTTCTTAACCAGCAGCCCGTAAACCGTGGGACGGTTTACGCTTGGTTCGCAAGGAAAGATAAATGTCAAGTTTCCGCAGATAAATACGAAATTTTGAAGATAATTACGAAGATCGGGAAAAATGGAATATCTCCATTTTTAGGCTATGATGGCTTAAGGGCAGAAGGGGAAAAACGTAAACCGACCTAGGAGTGAGTATATAAGGAGTCCTAGGCGAGAGGCATGAGAGATGACTTTTTAGACTCAGAACTCTCGGCACTTAGAAACTCTGAGGCATTATTCTCGACATGCTCTGTTTCCATGACTGGCACCCGATTACCAGACAAACGTGCACAAGCAGTTCGATCTCTTGGTTCACTCTTGAACTACGTTCGGTTTGATCCTCGAAAGGGGTATGTAGGCAGCCTTTCATAAGGTTCAGTCCGAAATCAATCAAAAACCTTTTCTGTATTTTCTTCGTCTTTAGTTATCGAGCTGCGAGTCAACTAGGTTTGAGCTTTTAGGCCGCTAGAACTAGGTAACTCGCTGACAGCCTTTGCGGCCAAAGCTTTTATGATCTCTTGTAATGATCGCAACGCTCTCACGCGGACTCGAAATGAGATCTACTGTTTTCTCTAAACTCGTTTGTTATTTTTTCATGATTTCCGCATATATTTGGTCACTAGCCATTGGCTCTCGCAGAGATCTGAGACCTCTGGGAAATTAGGGTTTTCCTAGTTTCCTAATTTAAACGTAAATCGACAGTGCAAATTTTGGTTCCCACAGTTTGGCGCTAGAAGTAGGGGAGGTACGGATTACTCTAACTCATAGCCGCAAAACGCTTGATCAAAACAATGTCTGGAAATACGAAAGAGAAAATCAAAGTTCACAACAACGCTGGTAAGAAAACTCCAGCCGCCACTGCGCCTATGGCCAATGCCTATGCAAACGCCACAGTTCTTGAGAAAATCGAAAACCTTCCTGCGACTTTTCGCCACAGGAAGTGCAATGAAACGAGCTCGCGATTTCTCTTTTTAAACATAAAGGGAGACGATAAATCTTATCAAACCCCGTAAGTTTGGCTCATTACCAAACAAAATAAATCTCAATGCGTAAGGATTTTACCAAAACACGTTTTCCGAAAACATTTCGGAAGGGTAAAACTTGTTCTCCCAAAATCCGCAGAAAACCCCAAGGTTAGTCGCGAAAAAAGGAAGCGCAACAAATCGATTACACAGCTCGGTCGCTACGTAGCGACCGAGAAAGCACACGGCTCGGTTACTACATAGCGACCAAGCTCAAGCCAATCTCGGTCGCTACGTAGCGACCGAGCACGCACACAGCTCGGTCGCGACGTAGCGACCGAGCTCCAGCCAAGCTCGGTCGCTACGTAGCGACCGAGCACACACACAGGTCGGTCGCTGCGTAGCGACCGAGCACGCACACAGCTCGGTCGCTACGTAGCGACCGAGCACGCACACAGCTCGGTCGCTACGTAGCGACCGAGCACGCACACAGCTCGGTCGCTACGTAGCGACCGAGCACGCACACAGCTCGGTCGCTACGTAGCGACCGAGCACGCACACGGCTCGTCTAGCGAACTTTAGGGAACGTAAAACCTAGGTGGATAGTCTAGCGAACTAAGTCTTAGGTGATTTTTTCTGTCTCGATATATTGTCCCATAACTGTTCGTCCAGATCTTGCAAACCGATCTAAACTCTCCGAAAATTGAGAAACGATCGCAACGCATATCAAGCTCGCTTCCTAAGGAGAGAAAAAACTAGAGACATGAACGTCGTCTTAAAACCGATTCATTTCTGGCAATTCTCTCGGAACCGACATATTCCAAGTCTTCAACCTGGAAACAACCAAATCACAGTCCAAGCGTCATCTTCAAACCGACTCGGACTGTCGATCATTCTATTCCTCGAGAAAAAAGGGACGGAGTAGGTGCGTATACTATACTCGTATACACCCACACTTCAAAAACATATTCAAACAATGCGATGTCTCGTCAAGATCAAGAAAACGCTTTCGACAAAGCAAACTCTCGTAGAAATATGCGGAAAAATATTCATACAAAGCGATGTCTTGTCAAGATCATCCTAAAAGCAAACGACAATCTGAGATTCGTCTAAACACTAGGAACTGATCCAAACCATGTTGGAAAAATTCTCAAAGACTATACAGCATCTATCATCGCAATCATTCGTTTAGAAAACCTCTGCCAAACTTCAGAATGAAATTCGATGATTTGCTGAAGTCATAAAGATCTTTTCCGATTTGATAAAACGAGTTTCGTATAAGAATCATTATACAAGAAATCTTCAGGCATCAAAGCATCACTCTCATTTTCCGTTGAACCAACCGACTCACAGAAAAACATCAAAAACATTTGCGACAAAGCAAAATCAAGAACAAAAGTAACAGAAAATACGACAAAGAGAACACGTCCACCCCGCTCGTCGACTAAGTCTATCACTGTTTAACTGATTCATTCAAGTAACCTGCAAAAATGTTTCGCGACTAGATCTCGGTAAAATAACCTTTGGTAGAACTCCATGAGTGACTCAGAGAAACTTTCACCGAAGAATAAAAACAAAAGCGAAAACGTTTCTCAAAAATCAGCGGAAACATCGTTATTTTGACATCTCCATATGTCGCGTCAATTTAATAAATTTGTAAAAACCAGTCGCCCGTTACTTACGCAAAAAATCCTTCGTATAATCAGATCATGTCATACAAAGTAACTTTCGAAAGTAAACGTAACAGGTTTTACGAAAAAGTACTTTCCTTATAGCAAAAAACCAAGCTGTATGATCCGACATTGGACGACCAATATAAACTTTACTTCCTCGCACCATGATCTGAAAGGTCTCATTCTTTAGCCCCGCGAGTCACTGGCATCCGCTCTCATTCGGCTTGGTCATGTCCGAGCAGGAAATCACCCTGCAACAGACTCCGCACGGGCTCTGTATCGAGCTTCCTAGGCTTTATCTCCCTCGGAAACAAAGGAAACAACTTCCATACGAATAAAGGAAATATTATACGAAACTTTCATCGTATAAATTAACCCTAAAGTGGAAAAACGCTTTCTACCACCATGGGCATACTCGGCCTATCAATCTCGATAAACGCCATTTGTCACTCGCCCAATTACTCCTTTCCTTCGAAGCCGAACTAGGTTACAGCATCCCCTTTAAGGACGATTCTAACCGACTTGACCTTATTGACAGCACGAAAGTGTCATGGTCTAATCCTTTGGCAACAACGTCATTGGCTATAAAGCTGACCACAGCCTTCATGCAAAGCCAAAACAATTGAGCGACCACCGCTCCAATAACTTGACGGCTAAACGGTAATCCGGAATTTGACTTGAAACGCCAAGTAACGATTACATAAACAATTATCGTACCACCCAAAAAAAGGAATCATACGGTAAATTCGTCATAACAAAACTCAGTCCTAACAACCAAACAGTTAACGGAAAGGTTCCACTTGTCAAAAATCGACCAAGTTCCATATACTACGATTCACTTTAAGCCTGTTGTGTTTTACTCGTAAAATGCGGCATGTAAGGAAAAACTCGTAACAGAGCTCTTATAGCTATGCGGAACATCCTCAAATAGACACGAAAGAAATCTCGGAAAGCCAACACCACACAAAGCACGGTATAGGAGGATTCCTCATTCCGGGGACAAATTTACGCGACCCCTTGGTCCTAACTCCTCGATCGCAAATCAAATCCAAACAGGAACAATAATTCTGGCTGCGAACATCCGTAGTCAAACCAGAATGTTTCCCAAACGCAGGGCTAAGACTAATCCCTTGCAACATCGCGAAACATCCTCAAGCCCGCGAACATTTCAAGCACGAAACGCGGCATACGAAAGAATAACAAATCTTCAGCATCGCGAGACGTCGCAGACGCCTGAAGATTCGTTCTTCGACGAAATTTCCTTCCTCGATAAAAACACTTTCTTGGAAGACCAGACAGTCATACGCACTAACATCTTCACAAAACATATCCTTCGCGAAGACTCGAAATGGTAATTTTAACCATTAAGTTTGTTGCTGATCACAACAAACTCTTAACGTCCTAAACAGACTTAGCCATCTCGTAGAGATGACTCTTGTACATCTGACACAAGGATAATAGCGCTATAAAAGAAACCAAAATTTTTTGGTCAGCACTTCCAGGAGGCTTAAAAACTGTCCTTGGAGAGATGCTCGGTTCCAACCATACAAGTCGTATAAGCCGAGAACCTATCACGGACTTTACATCGGTATGGAATCAGGATGAAACTGAAACGGGATACGTAAGTCGAATTAGTCATCGCACCCTCTAAAACCAGGAGTAAACCTAGGTCTTGCCCTAAACCCAGCGCACTGGTCTCTAACATCTCTAGGCATAATATCTAAAACCTTGATACGAGATCCCAAAATTTGTCTCTTTGCCAATATTCGAGCGTCTTCAGAAATCCCGCAAGTTTACACACTGCGGAAAACTCTCAAAATAGATCACGGATATAGTAGTTCACACAGAGTTAGATTAAGAGATGACAACTCGTAGTCTTCCTTCTACACCCATATAAAATGCCATCGGCAGCAACACGCCTAATAACCTCTAAATAAAAACTAGACCGTAAAGGTCTCGCTGAAAAACTAGTCATACAAACCTTAAATCCAAGACGAACTACGAAAGACTTGATCCCTTCAACAAGGGTATGTAGGCAGCCGTCATAAGGCGCAGCCCCAATCTTATAGCGTTCTACTTTTAGAAGAGCGAGAATACTACTTACCACGGACCTTTTCGACCATAAATTCCGCCTAACTCACCTAACTTGCCTAACTTGCCAAGCCACTCGCTAGAACCTCACGCTAGAAGCTCAAGGTTTTAACAAGCTGGGGGGCTAACTGTTGGGGTCAAAATCGGTCACGGCGGAATCAATATCTGAAAGTCCGTAAAAATCGGCATGAACATTTTTACGAAAAATAAATCTTCGGAAAAGATTTATTCTTACGAAGAGCCCTGCGGAATAAACACGAGACATCGGAGAAAAGCCCGAAAAAGGTCGCACAGTCGCTACGTAGCGACCGAGCTCGAGCCAAGCTCGGTTGCCACGTAGCGACCGAGCGTCCGTCCCGCCCAGCTCGAGCCAAGCTCGGTCGCTACGTAGCGACCGAGCGTCCGTCCCGCTCATTCGCTACGTAGCGAATGAGCGTGCGTTCCGTCCGGTCGCTACGTAGCGACCGAGCTCTTCCGAAACGTCGATACGACATGAATCCATGCATTCTCGTCTACCCTTCGATGCTGTCTCCCGAAGACCGTAGCGAACCCATTTCATGTTTTCCGCCATTCGAAGTCATCAATCAAATTTTACGATAAAAACCGCGGAAAGTTCGTTTTTATCGAAAGAAGTCGTAATAAATGCTTCAAGTCGAAAGACGGCCTAAAGGGACCTAAGGCATGACTCGAAGCCCACCTTACGATTTCTTAACTAGCAGCCCGTAAACCGTGGGAGGGTTTACGCTTGGTTCGCAAGGAAAGATAAATGTCATGTTTCCGCAGATAAATACAAAATTTTGAAGATAAATACGAAGATTGGGAAAATGGAATATCTCCATTTTTAGGCTATGACGGCTTAAGGGCAGAAGGGAAAAAGCGTAAATCGACCTAGGAGCGAGTATATAAGGAGTCCTAGGCGAGAGGCATGAGAGACGACTTTTTAGACTCAGAACTCTCGGCACTTAGAAACTCTGAGGCATTATTCTCGACATGCTCTGTTTCCATGATTGGCACCCGTTTACCAGACGAACGTGCACAAGCAGTTCGATCTCTTGGTTCACTCTTGAACTACGTTCGGGTTGATCCTCGAAAGGGGTACGTTGGCAGCCTTTCATAAGGTTCAGTCCGAAATCAATCAAAAACCTTTTCTGTATTTTCTTCGTCTTTAGTTATCGAGCTGCGAGTCAACTAGGTTTGAGCTTTTAGGCCGCTAGAACTAGGTAACTCGCTGACAGCCTTTGCGGCCAATGCTTTTAGGATCTCTTGTAATGATCGCAACGCTCTCACGCGGACTCGAAATAAGATCTACTGTTTTCTCTAAACTCGTTTGTTATCTTTTCATGATTTCCACATATATTTGGTCACTTGCTATTGGCTCTCGCAGAAATCCGGGACCTCTGGAAAATTAGGGTTTTCTTAAATTCCTAATTTAAACGTAAGTGCGAATTTTGGTTCCCACAATTGACTAGACCCGTTAACCCACTTTCTTAAAATCCCATATTGACTTCCCCTATGAACACTAAAATCAATTAATCAAATTCAGTTCTATTCGTCACTGGCATCAACAACTAAAGCCATTCGACTCTGCCTTCTTCTTCAATCTTGAACTACATGTTTCTCTTCTCTCTTCTGTTTTCTCTTTGTAATTTTGGGATTTTTTTTCCTCAGCCTTCGATTTAGGGTTCTTAATTTCAAAAGGGGAATAAAATCAGGTCTCGGTTCACGGGTTTATGAGTTTGTTTGGTTTGGGTTTTTAATTTTGTGGTTTTAGTAGATGTATTTGGATCTTAATTGGGTCATTTATTGGTCTAAAGCTGGTTTCATTAACCAAAACGGTTTGAAATTATAGGTTTAAACCGAGTAATTTAATTTTGTGGGGTTAGGGATTTCGAAGTTTTAATTCATGGATAAATAAATGTTAAGCTTAAGTTTCATGGGGAAATAGGCATAGACTTTTATTTTGGTGACATCTGGAATGATGCCATAGTTTGAAAGATATTTGGTGCTATACGATACTTCTCGTGGAGAAACAGATCATCGATCCATACATGTACAAATAACTTACATTCTAACGAGACTTTGACGATTTCGTCGTCTGAAAACAGTGCAGAATTATCTGATTTACAAAACTTCATACAAGTTACGTTTCACATTTCAAAGGTAATATAAACCACGACGAGTGATGAGGCAATGCCCAAACATATGAATGAAATAAATAGGATATTAAAACATGTGAAAATCAAATCCCATATGTTTAGAGAATAGATTAGCTATCTTGCAATTGAATGGAAACAAAAATGAGTAAGCGGAAGTGAATCGTGTGGAAACGTGGAATCGGCTTTGAAAATAGATTGTATCAGTTTTAAAAGACAATTAAAACTTATATGGTTCAAAATGAAAATCAAAATCAAAATCATTATATTCCTTTTAAATACATTATCACTACTATAAATATTCGCTACAATTACGGCCTAGTCATAGATAAATCATGGTTATAGAGTCGAATATCGTGGTTATATAAATTTTAGTTATGATTCTCAAATGAAAAAAAAATTCATGACTATAGCTTTTTGGTTAAAAAAAACTGTGGATATTTAGCCATGATTTTGCCAAGATAATTTTGTAATTAAAATAACTATTGGTTTGTCACTATTTTATTGTGGGTACAAATGATTCAACCATTATGTTATTAGAGACAAAATCGGTGGTTGGAGGGGATCTTTAAATAATATATAAGATAGATGGTCTAATCCACTTATCACCAATTGATTTTAGGTTGGAAGTCTATCTAGGTTAATATGGTATCAGAACCCGATTCATGCAATCCAATCCGATTCACATAGACCCGGCCCAAATTTGGCCCTCGATCCTTGCCCGAATATTATGAGGTTGACTAGGAATGGCAATTGGTACCACCCGCCCCGCCGTAGCCCGCCCCGCCGCGGTCTCTCTCTCCGGCGGTTCTTTGCGGTTTGGCCCGCCACAACCCGCGGTCTCAATCCTTAAGCACAAACCCGCCCCGCTAACATCTCAAGCCTTTTGCGGGCAGCCCGCGGGTCGTCAAATATTAGTGGCAGACGGTACCACCCGTCCCGCCCCGCCGGTAGTCCAAGTCTCTCTCTCCGGTGGTCTTTTGCGGCACTGCTGTCTGCTGATAGTAAATAAAATCAAGATTAGTCCAACATAGTTAAATATAAACTTCACCAAAAGCACAGAAGAAAAAACGACATTAGATTTTATATCAAGTCATTACCAACATTATGTTGGCAAGACAATCAGTCAATTATTAGATTTCATCGTATACATATTATATCAAGTCAATACCAAGTGTTTTACTCGTACCATATGACTCGTATGTAGAACTGATACCAATGCATCATTTAAGTGATAGTGATATTGTTTGCAAAAGTACATTACCAAAAGCACAAACAAACACTCTAAATTTTTCAAGTTTTAACCAAATTTAAGTTAAGCAAAACACAAGATCCAAACGATGAATCCCAAAGATAATAAAAAACCAAATTCAAACAGTCATTCTAAATGTAGATAAAAGCAAAACACCAAATCAAAATAAAATAAAATCAAACTTCTTCTTCTTCTTCATCTTCACCATTGACAATGGATTCAAATGATGGTAGCTTCTCTTCTTCATCATGAATTTCATCTTTAGAAAATATCAATAGTTGAAGTTAGTAAATATTAATAGTCATGGTACTCAAAATGATATGATAATGTGAATATTTTACCATGTTCATAAGCTTCATATCCCTTTAGCCAGTTCCTAGTACATATCAGAGCTTGCACATTCTTCGGGAGTAGACGGCTCCTGTATTTATTAAGGACTCGCGATCCAATGCTAAAGGAAGACTCTGAAGCCACTGTTGTAATAGGAATACTCAGTAAATCACAAGCCATTGCTGATAAATCGCCATACCTATGAGTATTATCTTTCCACCACTTGAGAATGTCCATGCTCCGGAAACTATTAAAGTCCAAGGGTGGTTCATCAAGATAAGCTTCTAGAGGTGTTTTTCCACTCACAACACCGCTGACTTTGCGAAACGCAAAGAAATCCTATGATGGTTTAAAAAAGGATCAAAAACTATTTTAAAAAAAAAAATAAACAGAATGTTAAAAAAAATCGAAACACTCACATTGTAGTTCTCAAACATACCCATTGACCCTTCAGCACAAACATTTTGTGGAACCGTCTCACGTGGCTCTGTAGAAGGTGAGTTAGTCTTGGATTTTTTGTCGTAAGACTCAAACAAAGTACTGAGCTTATCACGCAAGTTTCTCAACTTTGCATCACGTGTACTCATGTCAAGCTTCCCTAAACAACAATCCACAATAGAAAGCTTAAAACGTGGATCAAAGACGACTGCCATCGCGAAAACACAACTGACTTCTTCCCAAAATTTATCAAACTTCTCTTTCATCGGTGGCACCATCTCTCTGACAACCTCATCTTTGCTTTCTTCATTAATTCGAAGCCAGTCATGGATCAACCAAACCTGATAGAAATACAAGTTCGAAGTCGGGTAATTGGAACCAGACATCAAACTTGTAATCACAGCGAAAGGTCCTAAAAAACGGCAGATATTCTCAGCTCTTGTCCATTCCTCAGCTGTAGGCGCCATTTTATAACCTCTCCTATCAAATGTCTCCAACTTAACAAACGCTTTGCGGAACTTGATGGCTCTTTCAAGCATATAGAAAGTCGAATTCCATCTTGTCTGCACATCCAGTATCAGACCCGCATTTTCCTTTATACCAGCAGCAACCACACATTTATCAAACAATACTTCACGCGCTTCCGATGCTAATACATACTTAATACTCTCTCTTACTTTGTGCAAAGAACCTCCAATAACCTTCAAACAATCTTGCACTATGAAGTTAAGTATGTGAGCTGCACATCTGACATGGAAAAACTCTCCGCCACACAACAAGTCATCGTTCAACATCAGCTGCGATTTCACAATATCTTGCATCGAGTCGTTGCTTGTAGCATTATCCAATGTGATAGAGAACACCTTTTTTTTCTATTCCCCACTCTTTCAGTGATTCAAGGAGCTGCACCGCAACATTCATACCCGTATGTGGTGGTGATAAAGCACAAAATGTCATGATCTTGCTGTTCAACTTCCAATTTCGATCAATGTAATGAGCCGTCACACACATATAACCGTCACGTTTTAGCGATGACCACAAATCAGACGTCAAGGAAACTCTTCCAGGAAGACTCGCCAATTCCCTCTTCAGTGTATCTCTCTCGCTTTCATACAACCGGAACACATCCGCTTTCGCCGTGTTTCGACAAATGGTTTGGACATCAGCATTCAAATAACTCCAAGTGTCTCTCACTTTTTCATACTCCACATACGAAAATGGGAGATCATGCTGGACTATTGTCTTAGCTACCAGCTGCCTAAACACAAGATGGTCATACTTCCGAGGCTGTAATCTGCCTTGAGCATTGACATTCATCTTCCCATTCAACCTTGTATACATTTTGCATATGCCACGATGTCTTTTCAAAGACGTAGTTCCATGCCCGTGAGAGCTCCAAGCATACTCATTCTTGCAATGATTGCACTTAGCTTTCTCCTCTCCATTGGGCTTTCGAATCACACAAAAATCCACCCAAACATCTGACCTTTGCCTACTCTTCCTATCAGCATCCTCATCGTCCTCGTCAGAATCATCATCCACGTTTTGCGGCTGCACCGAGTCTGCCTCAGAAACCTTTTTTTCCATTTTTTGGAGGCGGCTTGGAACACCTCCTCCCTCCACGTATTGCAGCAGCAACCGGTTTTTTTTTCCCTTGATGCGCCTTTGAAGACGATCCAATTCCACCATAAATAGATGACTGGATCATGGGTTTCTTTGAGTTTGAGACACTCCCTGATCCGGTACTAGTTTGTTTGCCAGGCTGAGAGGATTGGGTGGGAGGAAAAGTGATTTCAACATCAGTATCAACTTCATCATCATCTACTTCGATCAGCCTTCGTTTCCGTTCTTGCTTCTTTCCATCATCACAAAAAAACTCAGCATCAGCAGTAGCGTTAAGAGCTGCTATCAGTCCTTGTGTGTCCAAGTCACAGGTATCCAATAGCTTGAAATTAGGATCCATAGCCTCTTGCTTTCTCAAGTTTTTTTTTTGTGTTTATGTTTTCCTCACAAAGTAACGATGAGTCGTGAGACGGTGAGAGAATATGTATCGTGTGTTTAAAATTATTTGTTAGGGTTTTTAATTTTGTAAATATTTTAAATTTAATTTTTTTAAAATTAATTATTTCTAATTTACAGAAACTAACGACACACTAGAAGTAGGGTTTAAAACTAAAACGATACAGATCAAACATAGCGTATAAACGAGTATCACTAAGCTGGAATCAATGCACAAGTATTATTATCAACGATTATCACATCAGTTTTATTAACATGACTAAACATCTAATTCTACAAGCAACGGTCACCAGAAGCCTTCCAATGTTACTAGAAGAACCTCACTTCTCTGATGCCATAAGGAAAAAACTATGTATCAGGATTAGCTAACCTGGAGATGAATGCTTGTGTCGTACTGGCTCTTTAGAGCATACTCGTTGTAGACAGATGCAAAGGATGGCACAGTAACCTAAAAGATGCAAAGATAATGTGAATGGAATCAGTTACATACTAAATTTGCAAGGAAAGTAAATGGAAGCACCTAAAAAGTGTAACTTACAAAGTTAAAGGTACATAACTACAGATGTATGCACCCATAGCAACTGGAACAGCCATGGTAGTAGCACCTTCAGGAAGAGAACGCAGCTGATTTACACTAATCCCTATCGGCAACAGAGCAAATGCTTCCCACAACAACAGAAAGTAAAAAAAAAAAAACTTAGTTCCAATAAGGTCAAACATACAGAACAAGTGAACACAAGAGAAAATAAAACAATCAAGTTATTGAATTTCAGTCTTTGGGATCGCTTGGACGGCTGTTGTATGTAATAATCTCTGATACCATTAAAAATCACACATACAGAACAAGTGAACACAAGAGAAAATAAACGGCACAACATCAAACGCTTGGAGGCTTATCGTACTAAAACGATCAAGTTTCAAACAAAACAATCAAGTTATAGAACTCCGGATCCGAAAATTTCATAGTCAGGGATAAAAAAGCTCAGGAGTGATGGAATATACCATTGGTAGTCAATAGCAGAATCTGAACGAAACAGGCGTGTACTCTTCAAGCTTGCATACAAAAGTCAAAACCATCCATCATGGATCTTGGGATCACTATTGATACTTCAAAAATAAGAAACAAATATCTATGAATTAGAACAACTGCCACTTATTCAGAAAAAAATTAAGAGCTCAGAAACAAACTCTTCTATGAGATCAAGCCAGAGTTCTATGCATGCAGAGACTAACCTTAAATGGTGTCTACTCAGAGGAAGAAATCGACACCTGTTTAACCGAGAAAGAGAAGCTACGGCCTATGGTGGTTGATCGACGGATAAGAGAAGCTCCGGCGGTGGCTGGAGGAAGGAGAGAAGCTCTGGTGGTCGCAAGAGTCATCTCCTCGTCGGTGAGAAGTCTGAAGGATGAAAATGAAGAAGTGCGGGTTTCCCACGTCCCGCTAAACCGCATAGACCCAACCCGCTATGGCCCAAACCCGAAATTACCCAACCCGCAAGGCCCGCACTTTATCGGGCCTAAGTTATCTAAGCCCAAACCCGCCCTGCATGGGACTTTTACGGGCCAGGCCCGCGGATCGCGGTCCAATTGCCATCCCTAAGGTTGACACTCAAAAACCATCATCTTGAGGAGGCGTATTAGAGACAAAGTCTCACATATCTGTAGGTTGAAGAGATCTTTAATAATATATAAGATAAATGGATCAATCCAGTTATTACGAGTTGGTTTTAGATTTGAAGCACATCTAACTTAATATATGTATGTTGATATTGTTGAGGTTTATTAAATCCATGTACAACTCTATATTGTTTGATTAGTACGATATTGTCCACTTTGGGTCTTAGGCAAGCCCGCATGGTTTTACTTTTGTTTTCCTTCCCAAAAGACCTCGTATTAATTAGTATTAGACATCTCTTTATATATTAGACTCTCAGTTGTCTAATTTTTAATGTGGGACTATGTTTGATATATCACATTCTCTCTCTCAAACTAAGGACCACACTCATCTCGTGTCTTCCAACATCTCGTTCCTTTGAGAAAGTTTATTTCCCATAACTTCACATATTCCAAGGTTTGACTTATTTCTACCACAAACCTCCTCTTCCGACTTGAAGGGTCCGTCTGCTACTTGAATAGTATTTTGGTTTTCTTGCAGATCTTCGTCAACCTGACCCTCTGATACCAATGTTGGGGTTTATTAAATTCATGTCTAATTCTATATCGTTTGATTAGTACAATATTGTCTATTTTGGACCTTAAACAGACCCACATAGTTTTACTTTTGGTTTCTTTCCCAAAAGGGCTCGTACTAATTAGTGTTGAACATCTCTTTTTTTTTAGGTTTTTTTGTCTAATTTTCAATGTGCGATTTTGTTTGATGTCTCACGGATATTGAGTAAACAAAAACAATAACAAAAACAAAATAAATTTTGTTAATTATTTATAAATTCAAATACAAAATATTATATATATATATATACATATATTATACATATCACCGTCACTCCACACATCAATCACCGTCAAGCTCGTTCCATCCATCTCCAGCACCACCACTGCTCCTTCAGACCGTCGCATCTTCTTCCTCTGCTTATGCATGTCGTTGTTTCCTTTCACGCATCCAGGATCTTTATTGACGGTGTCTCCTTCAAGCTCAACATCAGATGCAATAATCTCATCTTCTTTTTTGGGAAATTGCCAAAAATACCATTTTCAAAGTACCACTGTTCATGTTTACACTAACCACTTTTACCCTCATCTTTAATGAAGGGTAAAAGATATTTATAACCTTTTGATTAACTTTGACAAAAAAAAACATATGGTTAACTAATCTAAACTTAAAACATCAACTCTAAACCCTAAATCATCAACTCTAAACCATGAAACATCAACTCTAAACTCTAAACCCTAAACCTTCAAATCTAAACCCTAAAACATACTCTCTAAACCCTAAACGTAAACCTTAAACCCTAAATCTAAACTTAGAACATCAACTTTAAACCCTAAATCATCAACTCTAAACACTAAACCATGAAACATCAACTCTAAACCCTAAACCGCGAAATATCAACTCTAAACCCTAAACCCTAAACCTTCAAATCTAAACTCTAAAACATCAACTCTAAACCCTAAATGTAAACCCTAAACCATAAAACCTATATTTTTCTGAAAATCGATCCCTAAACCTTAAAACCCTAAACCTTCAAATAAAAACACTAAAGCATCAACTTTAAACCCTAAACATAAACCCTAAACCCCTAAACCTTCAAATTTAAACCCTAAAACATCAACTCTAGGGTTTTAGGGTTTAGGGTTTAGGGTTTAGGATTTAGGGTTTAGGGTTTAGGGTTTAGAGTTGAAGGTTTAGGGTTTAGGGTTTAGAGTTGATGTTTTAGGGTTTAGGGTTAATTTTTTAGGGTTTAGGGTTTAGAGTTTACTTTTTAGGGTTTAGTGTTGATAGTTTAGGGTTTAGTGTTGATGGTTTAGGATTTAGATTTGAAGGTTTAGGGTTTAGAGTTTAGAGTTGATGTTTTAGGGTTTAGAGTTGATGTTTCGGGGTTTAGGGTTTAGAGTTGATGTTTCAGGGTTTAGGGTTCGTATTTAAAAAAAAATAGGGTTTATGATTGATGGTTTAGGGTTTAGAGTTGAGTTTTGGGGTTTAGGGTTTGAATTTCGAAATAGTATAATTCTAAAAACTTATTTTTTATTTTTTTAGATTTTTATTTATTTAAATATTTATTTATTTATAAATATAAAGAACAATGACATAAGAGTCTTTTGCCGCCTAATGAAGAAAATATTTTTGAAAATGTCCGTTTAGTGGTGGTAAAAATGAAAAGTGATAGCATGAAAGTGGTAAACATGTAATTTCCCGTCTTTTTTCTTCTCCTCCGGTTTGGGTTTTAGCTCTCCAGTTTCCTCCAAATCTTACACCCATCCCGGCCTCTAAGCCAAAGGAGGTTATTCTCACTGCCCACTAAGTGAAACGAGCCATTCAATCCGTTTTATCTTAAGTTCAAGTCGACCAATTGGTGATTCATGTTATAGAGTCAATATGACGAAGTATTAGAGATAAGATAAACTGATTCTTTGTTTATATCGTAAAGGATTCGTTACAAATGGCCGTTTTACCATAGTTAAGGGAACTAATCACATCATCAGCCAAGTGTTTCCCTAAATACATGGAATCCCCTAAACATTATTTATGTTTCATCATCACGTTCATTTTCATTAGAAAAGATGATATTGTTTACAAAAAATAATATTTATGAAGATAATTGTGACATAGACATTTACATTTAATATTTATTTAACTTCTTAGTAAACTTTTTAGAATATGGTAACAACCCATACATCATCAATAATCTAATATTAAAAATAGAAATATAATAATATATTAGAAATTTTGAAATATTATTTAATTATATTTTTATACTTATATAATTTTTATTACTAAAAATATTCTTCAAATTTTATGCAAATTTTTCAAATTATAATTTTCTAATCCTAATACATTATTTTCCTTTTAATATCTACAAGTTTTATAAATACTATTTATTTCAAAGTATAGTGTAAATTTAAAACTTTTGTTTCTGCACATGGTGCAAGAAAACACATAATTTGATTTTTACATGATTTGATATACTATTAGAAATGCTTATAAGTATAGGAAAAAATACCTAAGACCTTCAACAAAATTTAAAATATGTTGGAAATTTGTTTTTCAGATAACATAGACCAAATAATTAAAAAGAAATAAAATTTACAGTCAAACTGGGTTCCATTAGTAAAGATCTGTGAATCACGTATAGTCACCACGCCAATGCAATTTCTAAGAAGTTTGTTTTCTTCTGACCAGCAAAAATATATGTATAAAATTTGGAGTCAATATTCAAAGCTGAGACCGAATGTATAAATCAATTTAAATCAAGGATCTATAAATAACTATAGGAAATACAACAGATTATCTAAAATACCACTTTCAGTAAGTTCTTCTCTCTTTTCAACACAAAATGTCTGAACATGAAGGAAAAGATGTGAAGAAAGTCAGTGAAGGGCAATGGACCACCGGTTTATACGATTGCTTCTCCGAAGATATCCCTACATGTAATAACATTATTCAGCTTAATAACTATTTCCTATTTGTGTTTCAAAAAAATTAACTATTTCTTATTCAAATGGTTTAGTCATAACTATCTTTTTGCTTTTTGCTTGTATATATTGTTATAAAGGTTGTTTTACATGGTTTTGTCCTTGCGTTGCATTTGGGAGGATCGCTGAGATTCTTGACAAAGGCGAAACAGGTATGATCTTTTTTATACTACTATTATAGATTCTCACATCACTAATGAGATGAAACCTAATCCAAAACATGTAAACTGTATTTTGGGTTAAAATTTCTGGACCATTTAACACTTTTACAGAATTGTTGCCAAAAAATATTATATTATATAACTATGTATTTAAATAATTGTCAAATGGTTATTAGTTAAAATCTTATTATTTATAATAAATACGGGTTAAATGAATTTTACTATTCTGAATGAATAATCATTTTGAGAAAATGATGATTATTTTAAAAATGAAAGTGTGAGACATTTACGCCAAAAAACAATATACACTGCCGCTATTTTTACAGGGTTGATATCATTATCATATATCACTTTCAAACATCGTTGATTACGATAAGAAGTAAAAACTTTTTTTCTCATCATGATACCTATATATGCAATGTATTTGTATATGCAATACGTGTTAACAAATTGATTAATTAATGGATATTGAATTAAGGCCAAGGATTAGCTGGATTAATGGTGGTGGCAATGTCTCACATTGGATGTGGATGGTACTATGCTTCAACATACAGAGCCAAATTGAGGCGCCAATACTCCTTGCCCGAGGAGCCTTGCTCCGATGGCGCCATCCATTTCTTCTGCTGTTCATGTGCTCTTTCTCAAGAACACCGCGAACTCAAATATCGAGGTCTTGATCCCTCTCTAGGTAACCAATCTCTATTCTCTCCTCTTTTTAGCAATGATGCTATTTTAAAATTTAAAGGCACCAGTAATGATAGAGACTATATATACTTTCAGAAAAAATGAAAAATGAAAAATATAATATCTAGTTATATAAATTTGATTTTGCTTTTTAAAAATGAATTAGTATATAAATGTCATATATGTATTATGAGTTTCTTATAAAAGAAACTTTCATTGCTCTCTCTCTGTTACTTTTAGATACTTTTATTTATTCTAAGAATAAAACTTAGGTTCACCTTAGCCCCATCCCTTATTACCAATCAAAATGCCACCTAGATTAAAAATAAAATTTATTAAATTTTATTTAAAAAATCTGAAATAATTAGAAAAAAAATAATGACGCTAATTTTAATGATGCTAACGCCACTAACTAAACCGTAAATCCTAAATTCTAAACCCTAAACCTTAAATCTAAACCCTAAACCCTATACCCTAAATTCTAAACCCAAATTTTAAACCCAAATTCTAAACCCAAACTCTATGCTTTAAACCCAAATCCTAAACCCTAAACCAAAACCGTAAACCCTAAACCCAAACCCTAGAACCTAAACTCAAACCCTAGATCATAAACTCAAACATAGACTCAAAACCCAAACCTTAAACTCTAAAAGAAAAACATCACCATTAATTCAAACCTTTAGGGTATAGGATTTGGGTTAAGAGTTTACGATTTGAGTTTAGGGTCTAGGGATTGGGTTTGGGTATATGGTTTGAGTTTAGAATCTAGGGTTTGGATTAAAAATTTAGAGTCTAGGATTTGGATTTATGGTTTACGGTTTGGGTTTAAGATCTAGGATTTGGGTTTAGGATATAGGGTTTGGGTTTACGGTTTGGATTTAAGGTTTAAGATTTGGGTTTAAAGTATAGGGTTTGGGTTTAAGGTCTAGGGTTTAGGTTTAAAATTTTAGGGTTTAGATTTAAGGTTTAGGGTTTAAATTTAAGGTTTAAGGTTTAGAATTTGGATTTAGGGTTTAGTTAGTGGCGTTAGCGTCATTAAAATTGGCGTCATTATTTTTTTTTCAATTATTTCAGATTGTTTAAAAGAATGTAATTTATTTTATTAGTATTGTAGGTGGTATTTTGATTGGTAATAAGAAAATAAGTGAAATTCATCTTAATTCTAATTGTGAGGAAAGACTGCCAATAATAGTTGATTAAGGGTGCTTTTCAACACATAAAGCCACCACAAATAAATTGGACTAGGGAAGGCCATTGACATTCTTTAATTATTATTAAATTCTTGTTTGAAGAAATTCTGCAAACAAAAATACACTATTTACGAAGAAAACAAATAAACTAAACGACAAAGACTTTTTTTTTGTTAAAAAAAAGACTTATTTGTTTGTTTGCTAAGAACGACTAAGACAAGACTTTAATTAATCTTTTTTACAGAGACTACCACTTTAATAACATAGAAATAGAATATATCAGGAAATCAGCTGCTGCAAGTCATAGGAAATTTATATGTCTCGAGCGTGTATAATGATATAGTTGATTTATCGATTCGTAATTACATATTAAACAGACTGGAAAATACAGAACAATGGCTAGGGTAAATATTTTTATCATGTTAGTGTACAAATTCCAAGTAGTAAATTGCATGTACATTATATGCGAAATAATTAGCATATATATCTATTTTGGGTAGAAATTTCTATACCAAAGTTTAATTTCTAAATAATAGATCTAAATACTTTTAATTTTTTAATACTCCTTCTGTTTCAGAAAAAAAATATGTTTTAACATTTTCATACTTATTAATAAAACATATGAGATTTTAGTTACCAATACATTATTTTTCGTAGTTATCTATTTTTCACAAGTTTTAACCAATAAAATTTAACAAACACAATTATGTTTTTTGAAGTTTACAGTTTACAATTAGTTTATGCATTAATGAAATTGTAAAAAATATATCTTTTGAAACAATTTTTTTTTCTAAAACAAAGATATTTTAGAAGCGGAGAGAGTATATCATAACTTAATGAGTAAAAGCTATTGGTAATGGTTTGTAAAGACTCTTTTTGGCATCGTTTATAGACTCGTAAAAACAAATGTGATCTCGTATCCTAAAATCAATTATCAAAAGAAATCGAAGGTGTGAGAAAATTTTGATACTCCATAAGACTATATATAGTTAATTAGCTCATCTATTGATCAACAGAAACAAAATTTAGTTACTATTAGCAGTTTAACAATAATAAAAAAAAAAATTTTACTTTGGAAAAGGGTGGGAAGGAAACATTGAGAAACGAACATCGGACACTACTACGCCACCGTTCGTAACGTCAAGCATGGACCGCTGAAGAAACGAACGTCACAAATTAATGCAAGTAATGAAACTAGCATCGATAAATAAATAAATAATGGTTATATATAATTCGATGTTGCAAATATAATATTTTTTTAATGATAATTTTGTGTTATATCGTCTATGTGAATATCCTGTAATAAAAGAAGATTTGCAATCCTGTTTGCCTGTTTGGCTGTTTCAAAGTATATGTTGGCATCCCGACGCGGGTAAGATGGTGCTTTGATACTTGGTTTTTTTAAAAAGAATTTATATTTCATGATGAAAATTTTTATTCCCTCAGTTACAAAAAAAAAAAAAAAAAAAAAAAAAAATTATTCCCTCCGTTTATTAATAAGTGTCACTTTGACATTTTTCACACAGATTAAAAAAGTGAATGAAATGTATTTAAATTGTTATTAATTACACATATTTGATCAATAGTATTTGAAATAAATAAAATTATTTATAAAATCAATACAGTTTGTAATTAATTTTCATATGAAAATAAATATAATTTGCATTGAAATTCTAAAGTGACATTTGTAACAAGAAAAAAATGTTAGAATGACATGACAGTTATTATAAAACAGAGGAAGTAACTAATTAAGTTGATTGAAAGTGATAGAGATAATTGGCCACTAATTTGGAAAAGAGATGATAAATGTTTTCACACCAAAAAACCGCTGGCATAGTTGATTAAGTTAGCTATTATATCTAAGAAAATTTGCATAATTTTTTTTTTTTTTTTACAAAAGCTCTTCTATTACTCAAACTAGGGGCAGACCACCCTCAACGCAAGCGCGAGGATGTGTATGTTGTTGCATTGTCTCTAACTCTGCAAGAGAAACCGATGTTTGTGAAGGAAGTTGTTTTACTGAGATTTGAAGAAAATGAAGTTTTATGGGGTGTTTTGAACTGCGAGTTTTATTGTGTTGTTGTTGGAAGTTTGGTGTTGGAAAGAGCGACTGAAATGGATTGTTTTTTTGGTGGTATTTATTTGGGATAAATTTGCATGCTCCCAAGTCCCAACGATGACACGGTTAGTTTAAAGTTTTGCTGGACCGTGATAGGTCTGAAAAGTGTAATATCTGATGTTATATTGTAGAGTATTATATTGTAATGGTAGGAGTGACATGCCCATATTATTATTTTCAATATGCTAGGATTCGTCAAGGCTGCCATTATTATTTATAAATAAAGTTACTCGTCTCCGGGGGAGAGAGAGTTTGCAGAAAATGCAAGACGCTACCAAAGTTCAAAATGAAAAAAAAAACATAGGAAATTAGCAATAATAAAAGACACCAAAGCTAAGTGAGCGCTGGTGGTGACATTTTTTTTATCTTCTCAAACTCTGGAGTTGCTTTTTTTTATCTTCTCAAACGCAAACCTAGTGCCCCACCTAACAAAGCAAATCAATATGAGGATAGAAATAGAAAAAAAAAAAGAAATTGGATATAACTAATATGCAAATCAGTATGATTCAAGAATGATACAGATAACTCAAAATTATTAATTAGAAACGGAAAAAAAAAGAAAATACAAAGCAGTCAAACCATATACAGATGTAGCTAAAACAACAAATCATATTCAGAGGCAATTTAAAAGCGCATGTAAGAAGAGTGGATAAGTCCAGCCTTTTAACTATTGAGTACATAATCATACCTTCATTATTTGCTCGCAGCTAAAAACAAAAATCATCACGTAGATGACTGAAGAACAGACTTTCTCTTCTTTTTTTTAGAATCATCTTCTTGCCTTTGGGAATATCCTCTTCTCTCCTTCGTTCTCTTGTACTGCCTCCTTCTCAAACATCTATGTCACTTTCTTGCCACTGGAAATTAAATCACGGTAGTTGTCGCTGTTGCGTTCAGTAAGCAACTATGATGATGAAACGATCTTCAAGGAGACGAAGCAATAAGGTGGAATGTTTTCCAAGTGTAACAGGTAAGATGGAGAAGTTCACTGAGTCATATATGACAGAAGCGGTGGCCATGGAAACTTTCTTCAGATCTTTGACGTTGGTGTAGCTGACACGTCATCCATTTGCTCTTTTTTATCTGACCTACTACCAATAAGTTAAAAGATGATACATCTTGTAGTCTTAACAATCACAAAATAACAAAAAAAGACACCTTTGATCCGTAAATTAGATAACTTTCTTGTGTTCAGAACCATAAAGAGTAGAGAGCTGAGAAACATTACCAACGTCACATTCTGTGACTCACAGAGCGTAAAAGTTGACACCAGCCTCTCCTAGGTTCTCTGTTAAAGAACAAATTTAAAAAGTGAGTATTTTTTTTTGTGACTCTTAAAGTGAGTATTGAGTTCCAAACAATCAGATGAAACACAAATGAAGGAAACCCCGATATTAAGATGTATATTAATATAGTAGATACGGAGGTGATGGAAAAAGAGAAGCCAATGAGGAACTTGGATAATGGGTTTTCCTACGATTTGCATGTGGGCTTGCTTCTGAATCAAGAGGTGATGATTCCGATGATCCGCCTCCAGAACTTTTTGGATCGAGTCAGATACGCTCTTCCGCCAATCCACGTGTAAATAGCCGTCCCGGTCTAATCGACTAAGAAGTTCGTCTTTTCAGGATGAAGAAGACCACAAAATTAATTAATCGGCGTCTTCTTGCGAGACTGTCACTTGAGAGAGAGGGTTGGAAGCTTGCTGTAAATCTCTGACGGTGATTACTGGATTTGAGATGAAACGTTTCAGTTCTTATGATGAGGTTATATACAGGAAGGAATAACCGAAGTGTTAGGATTTCGAAGCATTAATCATCCCGGCATGCGCAGCCGGGGGGGGGGGGGGTTCACAAGGGGGGTCGCAGGTTTTACGGAAAAAAAAAATTTAAAATAAGCATAACCGATGACCTCGGCTCGTCCCGTCTCTCCCGCATGAACCCCTCTCTCCTAAAGTTCAACACTGTAGCGTGGACCCCACGTGTCGTGGCGGCCCGCGATTGGTCTGGTTTTTTTTTTTTTTTTTAATCAAAAAGAAAAAGAAAAAAAATTAATAATAAAAAATTGAAAAGATGAACCCCAAGGGGGGTTCACTGATGCTCTTGCTCTAAGAATGGAAGATGAAGATGTAGCAGAAGATTCACTGCTCCATAGAACATAAAGATAACGAAGAGAAGAGACCTTGGTTGTAAATATCTATTCTTAACCTTGTTGGGCCACAGGTTTTGTACGTAAACAAACATAAAAGTTAATCAACCAGCCCACTCCATAAATCAATACCCAAAAAGTAAAACACAACATGAAAGCCGCGAGATATAAGAGAACAGCAAAACACAACAGCGTATAATCAAGATCTTGAAGGTAATCGCGAGATATACACTGTTCTTTAAGCAAAACACAACCAGCCCACTCCATAAATATACGCTGAGTTCAAAACGCAAACACATTTTTCCAGTGGGTCCCGACACGCTTGCCTACGTGGATATCTTTATAATATAGATTTGAGGTGTACAAGATAATTTTACCAGAATAAAACAAATAATAAAACAGAGAACTCTACGAAAAAACCTCGTAGTTGTAGATAAAGAATCAGAAATTTCATTTCGCGCTCGCGAGATATAAGAGATCTTGAAGGCCGATTCTAAATTGCATTTAATTATGTTATAAAATTTCGCCATGCATGAGGCTCCTTTATTATTGCGATCAAGATCTTTGTTGTTTGTCCCAAAGCTCTGACATATCGAATGTTGGATCATGCTTTCCATAGTCCATCGACGTCTTAAGTTTCTAATTATGTATGCAAAGCAGTCTCTTGACGTCTTTAAGTTTCGCGTCCTTATAAGTTGAATTTTCCCGAAACTGTCCATCCAAACCATCCACATCTACTGAACTGAGGTGTAGAGGTCCAAGAGCCATCCAACATACAGATTTTACACAAGCTTAAGACTTGTGATTCCTCATTAAATTTTTCTTGCGGAGATAAAGGCATCTTTTCATTTGCATTGAACCAAGCTTGACATTCGTTCGACACGCTTGAACGGACTATTCACGACTCTACTGTCCCAACTTGTGAGTTTTATCATCGGTTTTCTTCCTATGAATTGAAATATTGGTAATTTTATAGCTGATTATTTGAAATAATTTCACTCTACTTTATCTGGTTCATTTTTATAGCGAATTTTTTCAAGAATTCCACAATTAAAAGAAAAAAACATGCACCATACATGTGATGATCATACGAAAATTATTAGGATAGCAATATGAGTTCATAATTGTTTCCTTTTTTGTCAAAAATAAATATGAGTTCATAACTATTTGTTTATCATATTTGTTAATATAAGATTTTCATACTAATAAAGTTTTATGTTATGTTAAATAAATATTGCATATTAGTAATTATAGTTGACTTAGATAAAACTTATGTTTTCGCATGACGTAGGTCATGGTAATGTTTTGGAAACATATACAAATATGCAAAAATTTTGTCCTCTATGTCAATAACTCTGTGTTTTGGTGTGTAGATGCTGCGTTTAAAAACACGGGATTGGAAAGGGCAAATAATTTGGGCAGGGATTTGGAGTGGTTCAAGGAACAAGGTTACGACATTCCCGAGCCAATGGCTCACTGTAAAACATATTCAAGGTATTTTAAGAATATAGCAGAGAATGATCCTCCAGCATTCATCTGTCACTTCTGCAACATCTACTTGCACATAGCGCCGGTCGCCGAAAGATTGAGACAATAGTAATAAAAACAGAACTATTCAATAAAATCCACAAGGAACTTCTTTTTAAAATGGTTTACATGCTGTGTAGGTATCAGAGATGATATTCGACAATAAAGAACTTGAATTCTATAAATAGGACGGCCACATTTCTAAATTGTTGAAGAAGGTGAGTAAAGAATTGAACAAAGTCTCTAAGGTATAGAATATAACATTATTGTGAGGAAAGAAAGTTTTAAAAGTTTGGTGCATTCTTATTCTTAAGCAGATTGTATGTTTAATGGGCAGTTGTGGACGAGAAAAGAGAAGAATCATTGTTTGGAAGAGATAGAGAAAGCGTTCAAGTTTTATGGGGAGCTTTTTCTTTCCTTGGTGTCCTGATTTGTAACTTCTAGTGGCGACATAATTGGTGGGAAGACTATTAATAGTAAGAACACTAAATCTTAAATAATTGGATTTTTTCTCTTTATTGCATAATAACATATGAAGTCTATGTGGTTACCGAAATGTAGGAACCTCACTTCCTTGGTTATTTCTTTTACATTTTGGATGTTTGTTCCAACTAAACTTCCATCATTCTATTATATTACCAAGAATAAATGCAGAAATTGAAAATTTTGCCTGTTGAAACATGTGTTTTCAGTTTTTTTTAAAGGTTATGATGTTGAAATTCAATGTTAAATATGGTGCATATGTGCATTTCCGAGTAACTTCCGATAAATTTATTTCACGGAATGATCGAATTATGAGAGCGAGTGATCGGTGAATCATCGCAAACACTATCATTGAGTGTATTCACATGTAATATTGAAGTTTGTTTGAATGTAAAATATTTATCTTATGCTTGAAAGGCATAAAATGGCATATATGAATTGTGGAGAATTTCTAACTAAGTTAAAGAGTTTTGGATGATTGTAGAAAGAGCAAACCCACACTAAACCATGAACGCATGCCAAGGTCGAGCCAAAAAGAACACGGGTCTTAGATTTGTTTTCGGTATCTTATCAATATATATTGAATTCAAGAAATAATTACACATAACGACACTTTTCAGAACTTGTTACATTTAAAGACACTTTATCCATGTGATACATTTTATCTCTTGTAACATTGCTCTATAGTCTTCCAACCTCTTCAACTACACTAACCATTTTTTCTCCCATCTCTCTTGGTCTTTTTTTTCATTGCTTTTTCAAATTTCTTCCTTTTCTTAAAAATATATTTTCTTTTACTTTATTTATTCTTCAGTTATCTTTTCATTTATAAATATTTATGTGTCAACTTAGACAATATTTTTTCATACTATTCACCGATAGTTTATCCACCAAGAACATGTTCACCCAAAGTTTATTCATAAAATACACATCAATCTCGCAACTATTAACTCAACATTTATGCCATAAGCACAGTCACCAAAAGGATATCCACCAAACACACATCAGCCATGTAACTCTTCATCCTTCTCATTTCTTTTTACAGATGAGATTTGGAAAGACCTAACTCAGAGTTACTGGGCACTAGCTATTCAAAAGACTGGAGCCGCATCCTAGAGTTGATCATTGGATTCTCTTTGGTTAAATTTCACGCTTCCACAATATATTATGTATGCTGGGAGAGACATAGAAGGCGACTGGCTAGACAAACATGGGGCCGATGCTACCTCAACAATGCATTGGTAAATAAGTTTACAATAGAATTTCATTTCTGGGGGGAAGTAGGTCGCAAACAACATGGAAGGCCCATGGCGATGTGGTTCGCGTGAGAGAAAAGTACTTAACTTTAAACCAAAACTGCAGTTATTATAAAAATATTGTTGCAGTGAATAAATTTTTACTTCAAATTTTACTTTTCTAATACTTTCATACGCTGGAAAAGGTCTTTTCAACATGAACTTAAGCATCATGCATTTTTCTTCATAGACTTTGTAATAGTCCATATTTCATAATGAACTAAATAATTATTTTTAAACTATACAAATTCTCAAAATCATGTTTATATATATACATTGGATGTCAAATATTAGTCAACCGTTAATTTATCAAAGCAATATCGTTTTAGATAACTTATGTATAATTAAAAATTTGTTACTTCTGTGACTCAAACGAGTGCACTGAAAGACAAACAAGAAACATCTTAACTGTTGTACCAAAATAACTTTCTTGTATTAATGGTGTAGACATTAAAATATATATATACATTTCAGTTTTATCAAATAAATGTTATCAAAATAATTTTGTTTTAGTTTGATCAAATAAATCTATAATTATTTCTATTTTTAAATTTAAATTTATGAATCCTTATTTTATAAATTTAAATTAATTATTATAATTTATATATTTATCTAAAATGTCGTCGTTATGATAAATTATTGGCTGACTAATAACACTTTTGACGGTTAATATATAAAGTATGATTTTGAGAGTTTCCATAGCTTTTTTGAATTTTGATTTAGTTTATTATAAAATATGCATTATTGCAAAGTTTATGAAAAAAAAAAGCACAATGCATAAAATTCATGTAGAAATGTTCATTTTCTCCTTCATATGGTTCATCTGAAATCTACAATAGATTCCTTTCAGATATCCGGATCATTTGTATGCACACATAATATCTCAGTTTTAAAAATATATATTTCAATTTATTTCTACATAAATCAGGTAAAATGTTTTAAGCATAGATCTCATAAGAGTCACAAGCCTGATAAGAAAATAACAAATTAAGAAAAAAAGAGTTGCCGTGGAATGACAAATGCCACCAAATCAAGAACGAGTGTGGATAAAACGTGTTCTCCACCCTCCAATCAAAATCTCTCCATTTCCACTTTAAGATTTCCATCCAATCAGAACCTCCAATTTCAACCCATCTTGTACAAAACCGGGTTGACCCGACCCAAACTCACCTTTTCAATCATATTCCCAACGATCTCCTTCTCTGTCTCTCTGCTTGCTCGATTCCTGAACTGGGAGAAGCAGCGAGATTGAGATTTGGAGTTTCCATGGCGGTCTCGAGTGCCTTCGTTGCTTGCCCAAAGCTCGAGACTTTACTCAATCACCATAAGCTCGAGACACCGTTGGGTCGTGCTCTTCCCAGTAACAACAGAAGCAGACGTGGTCTGATCCAGAGAGCCCGCTGCGAGCTATCTGCTTCTGATTCCGCGCCTAATGCCGCAAACATCTCAGCTCTCGAACAACTCAAGAACTCTGCAGCTGACAGTAAGTTTATGTTTTGGTCTGAAAACGACCGTTCATCGGTTTTGTCATTAAGTTTGATGTTCTAAGTCTCTGTTATGGTTTATTAGGATATACAAAGGAAAGGAGCAGTATTGTGGTGATTGGACTAAGCATTCACACAGCTCCTGTTGAGATGCGTGAGAAGCTCGCTATTCCTGAAGCTGAGTGGCCACGAGCTATTGCTGAATTGTGCGGTTTGAATCACATCGAAGAGGCTGCGGTACTCAGTACCTGTAACCGTATGGAGATTTATGTTTTGGCTCTGTCTCAGCACCGTGGAGTCAAAGAAGTCACTGAGTGGATGTCAAAGGTGTGCCTCTTTTTACTCCCCTGCGCTTTTTGTGGCACATTAGAGTTGTCTTTGTTAACCGAACACAAATAAGAATTGAAGTTATACGGTGCAGTTCTAATTGTAACAAAATCGTATAGATATATATAATCGTATAGATATATATACTAGTAAAACTCCGAATGTTTACAAACTGCACCAGTTAGTAGTAAAAAATATCTACATATACCGACCACACCATCCCGCATGTTGCCATTCAGACCCTAAGAGTGGTGCGGTGCAGTTCTATTCGTTACCATTTGGAGCCATATATTATCTTAGCTGTGTTACGATCAGTATCAAGTGTTGTTAAACGTTGTGTTTTTTTGTCAGACAAGTGGGATTCCGGTTTCGGAGATTTGTCAGCACCGTTTCCTGCTCTACAACAAGGACGCGACGCAGCATATATTCGAGGTCTCAGCTGGTCTTGACTCTCTCGTCCTAGGAGAAGGTCAGATCCTTGCGCAGGTGAAACAAGTTGTTAAAGTCGGCCAAGGAGTGAACGGCTTCGGGAGGAACATCAGCGGGCTGTTCAAACACGCCATAACCGTCGGGAAGCGTGTCAGAACAGAGACAAACATCGCCGCTGGAGCTGTTTCCGTGAGCTCAGCAGCTGTCGAGCTTGCTCTGATGAAGCTTCCGGAATCTTCACACGCCTCCGCTAGGATGCTGATCATCGGTGCGGGGAAGATGGGGAAGCTTGTGATAAAGCATTTGGTAGCGAAAGGGTGCACGAGAATGGTGGTGGTTAACAGAAGTGAAGAGAGAGTTATAGCTATCCGTGAGGAGATCCCAGGTGTTGAGATTTTGTATCGTCCTCTTGATGAGATGCTAGCTTCTGCTGCTGAGGCGGATGTTGTTTTCACCAGCACAGCCTCTGAGACGCCGTTGTTCTTGAAGGAGCACGTAGAGAGTCTCCCTCCAGCTTGTCCAGAGATCGGAGGAGTAAGGCTTTTTGTTGACATCTCTGTTCCGAGAAACGTCGGGTCTTGTGTCAATGAAGTGGACACCGCGCGGGTTTACAATGTGGACGACCTCAAGGAAGTGGTTGCTGCTAATAAAGAAGATAGGTTGAGGAAAGCTATGGAAGCTCAGACCATAATAGCAGAGGAATCAAACCAGTTTGAAGCATGGAGGGACTCGTTAGAGACGGTTCCTACCATCAAGAAGTTGAGAGCTTATGCAGAGAGAATCAGGATGGCCGAGCTGGAGAAGTGCATGTCCAAAATGGGAGATGACATCAACAAGAAAACGACGAGAGCTGTTGATGACTTAAGCAGAGGTATTGTGAACAGATTCTTGCATGGTCCAATGCAGCATTTGAGATGTGATGGGAGTGACAGTAGAACGCTGAGCGAGACCCTTGAGAACATGCATGCTTTGAACAGAATGTACGGTCTAGAGAAGGACATTTTGGAGGAGAAGCTAAAGGCCATGACATCAGGACAACAAAAGTAAAACATAAGAAAGATGTTCCATCTCTTTTGACATACAAAGATTACACCTTAAGCTGGGGATCTATATGATTCATTTAATTTGTCTACGAGAGACTGTTTCTTCAGCTAACATTATATATCGTCGAAGTGTTGTGAAGATAAGTGAGTTTTGTTGCATGTTTTGTGCTTCATAGACTCTTGAGTGTAACGGTATTGATCCATGTACCGTTTACTCATGTGTTATGTATAAACTTTGGTTCATACATCATGGGTTGATCGGATTGGACATTAAACAAATTATGACATAAAAACCTTATTTTTTCCATCGAACACATTCTTGAAAAAGGTGAACAGTATTGTTTTCACAGTTGAATTATTTTTACTTTTATCTTCCATATGGTTTTGAAAGCTTTCAAATCAACCATCGAATTGATACATGTCATTTTAATGTTTTTAGTCGTATACTTAAGGAAAACTTACATTTTTGTAATTTAAAGTCGTTTTAAAAAATTCAAAATATAACATCTAAGAAAAAATCTAACATATAAGAAAAATCTAACATATAAGGTGTCCTCATTTTTGTATTTTAAAGTCGTTTTAAAAAAAAACATATAAGGTTTCCTCATTTTTGTAATTTAAAGTCATTTTAAAAAATTCAAAATATAACATATAAGAAAAAATCTAATTTTTTATGATATGGTTAATGTGATTGTTTATTTTTTTTAATAATATAAAATTAAACAAAATGAAGAAGGATGCAAAAATTGTTATCAAATCTTTATTATTCATAATCATTAATTTTCATATATATGTAAATCATATTAAGTAATTCGTAGCTTTTATTTAGGGAACGAATACACACTTCTTATATTTTAGGTTAATATAATGTTCTCTAGTGGACATTAAATAAATTATGACATAAAAACCTTATTTTTTTCCTCGAACACAATTTTGAAAAAGTGAATAGTATTTTTTTCACAGTTGAATTATTTTGACTTTTAACTTACATATGGTTTTGAAAGCTTTCAAATCAACCATCGAACTGATACATGTCATTTTAATTTTTTTAGTCGTATACTTAAGGAAAACTTACATTTTTGTAATTTAAAGTTGTTTTAAGAAATTCAAAATATAACATATAAGAAAAAATCTAACATATAAGGTGTCCTCATTTTTGTATTTTAAAGTCATTTAAAAAAAAAATAACATATAAGGTTTCCTCATTTTTGTAATTTAAAGTCATTTTAAAAAATTCAAAATATAACATATAAGAAAAAATCTAATTTTTTATTATATGGTTAATGTGATTGTTTATTTTTTTAATAATATAAAATTAAACAAAAATGAAGAAGGATGCAAAAATTGTTATCAAATCTTTATTATTCATAATCATTAATTGTCATATATACGTAAATCATATTAGGTAATTTTGTATCTTTTATTTAAGGAAATAATACACACTTCTTATATTTTAGGTTAATATAATGTTCTCTAGTGGACATAAAACAAATTATGACATAAAAACCTTATTTTTTCCAGCGAACACATTCTTGAAAAAAGTGAACAGTATAGTTTTCACAGTTGAATTATTTTGACTTTTATCTTTCATATGGTTTTGAAAGCTTTCAAATCAACCATCGAATTGATACATGTCATTTTAATGTTTTTAGTCGTATACTTAAGGAAAACTTACATTTTTGTAATTTAAAGTCGTTTTAAAAAAATTCAAAATATAACATATAAGAAAATTCTAACATATAAGAAAAATATAACATATAAGGTGTCCTCATTTTTGTATTTTAAAGTCGTTTAAAAAAAATATAACATATAAAGGTTTCCTCTTTTTTGTAATTTAAAGTCATTTTAAAACATTCAAAATATAATTTATAAGAAAAAATCTAATTTTTTTATTATATGGTTAATGTGATTGTTTAAGTTTTTTTAATAAAATAAATTTAAACAAAAATGAAGAAGGATGCAAAAATTGTTATCAAATCTTTATTATTCATAATCATTAATTCCCGTATATATGTAAATTATATTAGGTAATTCCGTAGCTTTTATTTAAGGAAAGAATACACACTTCATATATTTTAGGTTAATATAATGTTCTCTAGTGTTATATAATTATGGAATAATGTGACACCATTAAATTAAACTATACTTTATATTAGATGCTCTAGAATTCTTTGAAATAGAATTTAGAAGGCATTTAGAGTGCCACCTAGGATTTGGGGTTTTTTTTAATTAATACAAAATTAAGGTTCTAATTTTTCAAATGCTTCTCAATTAATATATAGGGGATTTATGTTGGTTGATTTCGTCTGCCAAAGCATCTCTGTTGACGCAAACACCAATACCAGCAATGTTATGTTGCCTTTTTTTTTTTTTGACAAATCTTTGATTTGGTATTTCTTATCTTTTTACTTCGTCAAGTTTGAGTTTCCAAATTCACGCGAGGAGAAATTAATGACTAAAAGAAATTTTATTAAAGGGTAAAAATACATTTATACTTTAGGCTTAATTAATCTAGACTTAATATTTAGAGTTAAAAGTATAATTTCGAGTATAGGGTTTCAAATTTTAAAAAATGAATATTAAAATTTTCAAAATAAAAACTATTTTGATTATTTTTCTTATTGAATGTTATTTTTATGACAAAAACTTAAAAATGTCTATTTGAAAAAATTGTTCTTATAAGTTTCGTTTCAGTCTATAATCCTTCTGTATTCTGTATTTTAGTTAGAACATTTTGTATCTATCTACTCTATTAAATTAGAATTTTTTTATCGACTAGTTTCGGACTATCATTAAAGTTGTACCGGTCCAAATGATAGAATGATTGGAACTTTAATTAGTTGCAACAAACTTGGAAATGTAAAAGAAACAACCAAGGAAGCCAGGTTCCCATATTTTGGTAACCACATGGACTTCATATATTATTATGCAATAAAGAAAATATGTGAATGGAGACTTAGTACAATTATTTCTAATTTAATTTCACTCTTGATGGCCTTCCCACCCACCTACTTGTATTGCCACCGCAGGGTCATTACAAATCAGGGGACACCAAGGAACGAAGTAGGTGCCCATAACACTTGAACGCTTTCTCTGTCTCTTCTAAACAATGATTCTTCTCTTCTCTTGTCCACAACTGCCAATGCAAACATAAAATATGCTTAAGAAATCTACCATATTATATTTAATTTATTTCTTTACAGTATGTTCTATACCTCAGAGACTTTGTTCAATTCTTCACTCAGGTTCGTCAACAATTCGGAAATGTCGCCGTCCCATTTATAGAATTCGAGTTTTTTATTGTCGAGTATCCTCTCAGATACCTGCAAAACTTGTAAACCATTTTTAAAAGAAGTTCCTAGTGAGTATTTAGTGAATAGTGTTTTTTTATTACCTTTGACCCAATCATTCGACCACCACCAGCGCTATGTCCGAAGTAGATGTTGTAGAAATGACAGATGAATGCTGGTGGATCATTCTCTGCTATATCCTTTAGATACAGAGAATATGTTTTACAGTGAGCCTTTGGCTCAGAAAGCTCGTAACCTTGTTCCTTGAACCACTCCAAATCTTTGGCCAAATTATTTGCCCTTTCCAATCCTGTGTTTTTTAATGCCGCATCTACACACAAAAAGACACAGATTTTGCAGGATTACACAAGAAAGAGGACAAACTTTTGCATACTAGTATACATTTCTAATACATAACCATGACGTACGTCATGCGAAAGCATAAGATTTTTTTTTTTAAATAACTAAATTTCCTGACATGCAATATTTATGTAGCATAGAATACAAAAGTTTATTAGTGTGAAAATATTCTATCAACAACTACGACTACTTGAGTTAAAACTTAAAATATTATTCTAACTAATTTATCATATTCATTATGACATGAATGATGCAAACTGTTGAACAAATTCTCTAATAACTCCTTTGAATATATATATAAACACTATGGACCATATTATATATTTTTTCATATAGAAATATAAGCAATATTACAAAAAAAAGTTTTAAGAACAAAACTGAAAATATTTAATGATAAATTAATGATAGTTAACTATATATCAATTCAGATAAAATTTAAAAAAAATAAATAATAGCTAATTATTATGATTTAGTTATTTGTAAATATTTATATCCTGCAAGAATACGGAATAATCACCTAAATATGTAGTATCAATCTAAAAGAATCAGTTTAACATAGGGCTCTCACAAATAGAAGAAATTCAAGTATTGGTGCAGAAACTAGAAAACATTTTAAAATATTCTGAAATCGTCTAAAATGCTTTTAAAATGGAGGAAATCTAAGCCAAGTATTGTAATTGATAAATCCAAATATAATTTTGCATTTTGTAAGTAGTTTATTATATATATATATATATATATATATACAAGTTTTCACACGCTGATTTTTGCTAGTTTAAAAGATTTACATATGTTGTGCTAGATTTGGAAACAAAACAAATCTGTGTGATATTTTAAGTTACTTTTCTTTATTAATTTCTAGGGGCACTCATATATTATTTTATTGTTGTTAAATTTGATTTTTTTTATGTTATGTGGTTATCTTTATTTGTTTTGTTAAGAACATTATTTAATATTTTCATTGTTTTATATAGTAGTAGGTGATATGTCAATAAATTATGTATTTTTTTCAGTAATGTGTTGTTGTGTGTATTGTAATACTTGTTAATGGTGAAGTGAACCTCTGATGTAAATTATATTGAATTTCAATAACTTTGCATTTAGGCATTTGTTTCTTTTAAGATTAACGCTTTATGCGTCAAAATTGTATTTTTTTCTCATATGTTTGAACATTATTATTTTAACATGTTTTTTGCTCTCTCCCAATATTTTGACATTGGGCCATCACCATCTAAATGTATCGTTTACCTTTATGGTGTGCGGAGCTTTTTATCATCACCGGAAAAATACTCATCTCATGTTGTTGTTCTTCTTCGCCTTCTTCTCATGTGTGATTATCTGGTGTTTGTTGTAGAACGAATTTATGAGTTTCTAGTTGTGCGGTTGTTTTTCACAGCATTGTAAGATGTTCCGGTCAATGTTGGTTGTTCCTCTTCTTCCTTAGATTTTGACTGATGTTAGGAACTACATTTCCTTGGATTAGATCAGAGTTTAGTCGTCTTTGATGTTGTCTTCCTCTTCGTTGGCTTCCCGCCTTTTGACTTGGTTTCTTTGTCGAGTCAATTCATTCTTCCAGTTCTGAAAGACTAGTTATGTCGCAGAGCTGCAGTTTTTCTTTTTCTTGTTTTTCGCATACAAGTTGTTGATGTAATAGAAAGCGATCACACCCGATGAATCAAGTAAGGAGGATCTTGCTTTGATTTCTCACAGAAAAAAAGAAGATACAGGTCGAAGAAGATGAACTATGAGTTGACTGCATTAATTAGCTGCATGCTTCTTGCGTGAAAAAGGTGCTTGCTTTATGAGACTGAATGAAACTTTCTTTCTTCGAGAGGGGCTGTGTAACTGCTCTAAATAACACTATTTGTTGAGTCAACTGGCAACTGGGATTGCAACAGATCTAGTGGTTCTCCTATTCTATGGTCTTCCTGCGGAGAGAATAAGAATAGAAAGCAGAAGCTCGCCCGTGGGCGAATGATAAGGGATGATTCTTCTAAGATACGAACTTGCGGAAGGAATGAAAAGGTATTCGACTCTCAATTCAATAGAAGTCCAACCAAAGAGGTGAATATAAATTTCATGTAGTAAGATGAGTAGTTATAAACCCTGTCGACCACCCCCCATGGAGGTGGTCACCTAATTTGTTACGTCAGCTCGATCGTCCATGCTTGTCTTGGTTTTCAAGATCTGGTTTCTGGTGTTCAGATTCATATGCTCTTTTTCATAACTCGAGGACGGCTCAACGGTTTGCTGATTTATTTTCTTCTCACATTCCCTCTCTGTTCTCTCATCTCGTTACATATTTCTTCACTGCTCGTGTCTCTGGTGGTTCTCCCTTTCGCCATTTTTGCCACTCCATGTTTGGATATAGTTTTCCTCTGTGTATGCTATGTGATCTTGTAAGGTTGTTTCTGGTCTCAAGTTTAGGCTTTTGTTTCTCAGTTGTTGGCTTCCATTCTCCCTTTTTCAGGTTGTTTCTCTTCTTCCCTTGCTTCCCTTGGTATAGGTAAGCGTAGTTAGTCTTTTGGAGTTTTGGTCGCTTCTATCTAGAGCTTTGTGGTTCTTCGCAGGCATATGGGTGTCTTGTATGTGTTTGTTTAGTTTGTGAGGTGCTTCTTATCTCTTAGCTAGTGGTTGTGCTTCCGGTGCTTTAGGCATGTGTCTTTCTGTTTCGTGTGACTTTGGGCTTCTTCTTAGTTCTTTGCATTGGTGTTTTGATCGCGTTCCTTCGTGTTTGGGGATTTCTTTGTTTAAGATTGGTATATTTATAAGCTTTTCTGACCTCTACTTGTTTTGCTCAAGACACTCTATGTCAGGTGAGATAAATTAGTCTTTGGTTTTCAATCCTTTCATCTCAGGACTTTTATTTAGTTAGTGTTACCATGATATTTTATTTTTCTGCAATTATTGAGGTTTTAGGTTTAAATTATGTGTTGTGCTCTAATTTCTTCTTCTTAGTGTGGTTGTTTTATGATTTTTAATAGTAAAATAAATATATAATTTGTAAATAAAATAATAGAAAGTTATAAAAATAATAAAATAGTGAAAAATTATGTTATTTCTAGCTGTGAATAAATAAAATAAATATATTTTAAATATTTAATGACCAATAAAATAAATTATCAAACTTTATATTATGATAGTTAATGCGAGAAAGATTAAATCATGCACAATTAGAAAGTGTAGGATCAAATTGCACTAATCTAAAAAAGAAGAATCTAAAATATAAAAAGAATTAAAATATGAAAACACAGTGTAAATAAACCCCTTTCTACATGCTATAAGAAAAGAAAAAAAAATCTACTTATATATAGATATAGATTTGGTTCTTTTTTTAAATTTAGTTTGCGCACACCTTGTTATTTAATATGTAGAATAATAATTTAAATTATCGCTTCACGTATACGCTATAAACTTTTTTTGAAACTTAAAACCTAAAACTTTTTTTTTTTTTGATTAACCTGGGGGTATCCCAGGCCCATGGAGAGGCCCAGACTAATCCCCAAGGGGAGGTGCAGCCCACGGATAGACCCTCTCTCCGGGTATTCAAATGAGCCCTGAAGCATAGGCCCATATCCGTGTAAGGTGACCAGGATAACTGTGACTTAGTTTCGCGCAGCAGGTGGATCGAACCTGAAACGTGTTGGCGTCTCAGTCCCGTCTCTTTACCACTCGACCACAATCATCCGGTCAATATAACCTAAAACTTACTATCGAAGATATGTCTCAAACCAAGGTGTCTCAAAACTTTAAACTATTTTCTTAATTAGGCCAATCATGTGCATTCGGGTTTTTTTTTTATTTAGGTGCAGATCGATTCCCATCAAATCCGGATCCTTCCACTCTTATAAAGATCTGGATCCATATAGGTATTTGTAAAGTTTTGGTCAATTTCAGATTTGATTCTTATCTTTTCAGATCTAAGCTTTTAGAACCGCTAATTACCCCAAAACTTTTAGTTATAGTTTGTTTGGGTATTATTACGTACCCAAAGTAGCTGAACTATACGCAAAGACCCGAAAAATACATGAACCCCAAAAAGTTAATTAAATACCCAAAATTACCAAAATACCTATAAAACATATAAAGATCCAAAATTTTATCTGAAAATCTAAAACTATATCTGAAAATTTGAATCCAAAATTCAAAAATATATGTAATACCAAAAATTACCTAATACATATAAAATGTTTGAATTATTCGGGTTCCAATCGGATTTTGGATAGGATTTGGAACCGAACCGAGAACCGAGATCCATAGATCTAAATAAAAATAACCAATTGGTTGAAATGTATATACCCAAAGCCGATCCAAGCTAATTTTGTTTTAGATTGATCTAGTTTAAATTTTTGAGTCCAAGTAAAATGTCCATGCCTACTCTTAATTATGTCCAAGTTGAAAACGATTACAATTGAACCAGATCTGAAAGAGTGAAACATGTTTTAAAAATAGCTATAAAACTTACCAATATTTCAATTCATAAGAAGGAAACTGACTAGAAAACTCACAAGTTGGGACGGTAGAGTCGTGAATAATCCCTTCAAGAGTGTCGAACACAAGTTTATTTTCCACTAGAAACTTCAAGTACCCTTCCACTGTGAACTCCCACGTAGCCACAGGACTGTCTTGGGGAGCTTTGGACTCTCTTTTTCCTTCTTTTGACTGGGTTCTCGGGTGCATTTTCATCGCTACGGACCTCATCTCCTCCACAAACCCCTTCGGTTCTCCTGGGTACCTTTTGTTAGGTATCTCCCCAGCTGCAGCATTCACCACCAAAGTCCGATCTTCGTTTGCTATTTGGACAAGATGGTGTCGACGAGTGGCTATGGTTAGGGGATAGCTAACCCTCGCCGTCCTAGCTTTCAGACCAGCATAGCTCTCGCAGTCGAGTCTTGGACTCGCAGGGAAGCGGAAAGTTACAGTAAATCTTACTGTAGTCATGAGTTTACAATACACAAATCAAAATTGAGATCCGAAATTAAGGGGTTGCAGGAGAAAGCCAAAGGAGTTGTTTGTATATATGTACTACTCCTGCATTAAATCTTAAGTTTATATAAATGTATAGTCTTTCATTAAGTCTTTGAATAATAGACTTTATATATCTAGTTGACAAAAAAAGACTATAGATCTAGTCAATGGCTTACGACGAAGACGGCTTTGTATTATTTATAGTGCGGTTTTCGACAATTTATAAACCACGCTACCTGCGCCACATCAGAATATAAAAGAGAACTGAGTCTGATGTATAAAGCACGTTCAATATCAGGAAAAAAATGACCAGTAAATGAAAATTTAAGTTAACTCCTTACGTATAAATCAATAGATCGAATAAGAAAAAATCGAAACGATGATTTCTTTTGGTGGCCTGATGAATGCGTGTATACATGTTTCTAGAAAGCAAAACCCTTGACTGCGGCACGATAACTGTCTTTGTTGCATGGAAACAACTACTCCATGCAAAAGAGGGAGTTGATTAAGTGATAAAAGTTTGATAAGAGAGTTTTGAAACAATTGTTTTGGGCAATTTGGTCAGAGCATCGTTATCCCAGCAATCATAAAAATTGCTTAAATTTTTTTTTTTTTTCTGTCCGAATAAAAAAATTAAAAAGTGCTTATTTTGCATGCGGAAGAGATGTTGCTTGTGTTTTTGGTGGAGCCCCAAGCCATAAACAACCCTTTTTTAAGAGGGATAATGATGCTCTCATAAGTCCCACCTAAAAATGTAGTATTTTCTAGGTCAAATTTTAATAAAGATTTTTGAATCTGTCCACATCTTTATTATTGGGATTTTGATCAAATATTTGATATTAATCAGTAACATATTTATCATTTAATTTTTACAAAAAAAACATATTTATTATTTTATCAAATTTTTGCTCCTCGCTTATTAGTGGCTCAGGGTTTACACTTGGAGTGTAAAAATCCTGACTCGTAAATTAAGAGTCTATAAAAAAAGCATACACGGATACACCAAGGGTCCTTAACAAAAGGAATAAGCATTATCAAAGCGGAAGGTTCAGGACAAATTTAAGCAGGAAATTCAGATTCACACATAGCGAATCAAAACAGAAACAAGATTTATTCTTAACTTAACAAGTGGAACTAAAATGAGAAAAGGAGTCAACTTCTGTTATATAAAAGAAACATATAATGGATCCATCATCACCACTCGGAACAAGAACCGGTCACTTACCATTCAAGCAAACCGGAGCCCTTCAATTTCTCTACCATCAATCCATCGATTCGAGCTGCCATCTCCGGAGTCAGATAGTTCTGCCAATCTCCGATCTCACCCTTCCTGAAAAACGCACTATTCGCAAAACTAGAAGGACGGTTCTCCATATTCTTCTCCCCTTGGTTGGATTCAAGATTCTTCAACGTATCGAAACTGCAAAGATTCACAACTTTATCAACAATCCCTTCCTTCTCTTCCTCAGCTGTGAATCCATAACCCATAAACTCAGCCAATCTCTTCACATACAGCAAAGGATCAGCTCTCATTTTCTCATACTTGAGGAACAATATTTGATCTGGATTCTCTTGGTAAGCTTTCCAGTACGTCAAGACATGGTCAAGATACGGACCGTTGCTAGATAAACCTCGACAGAACATATCAAAAGACTCCTCAAGACTATTGAGAGGGCCATCGTGTGTCTTTTGCTTTTGATAGAAAATCCACATGGAGATGAAAGTGTCTTTAGGGTCTCTCCAGATGTAAACCATCTTACAACCAGATCTTGCAACCGACTCGGGTAATAATCCGTGCGGGAGATGAGTGGCAAACAGAGTGTTCTCTTTGTCTTTGAGAGCATCAACGTTTGGGAAGAAAGCGAATTCGATCTCAATATAAGGAACAAGCTCGTGAGGGTTACGTTTTAAGAGAGGGTTTGTGGAATCGTTGAAGCGAGATCGATTTGAGATGGCAAAAGTGAGGGCTTTGAGCCAAGTTGTACCTGTCTTTGGGTAGCTACAGAGGAGTAAGTCAGTAGGTCGTGCTTGGAAGAACTCTTGCGCGTACATGCAGCCTTCAATGCGAGGCTGCATCAGCCAGTGACCACCGTACTGGATCAAGGGATTTTTTGGTCTCCAGCCTTTCTCGTGAGGAAAAGAGGCGATGAGTTCTTTGTACCGTTTTTGATTCTTCTCGAACTCTGTTGATTCTGTCACGGTCTCTTCTTGGTTCGGTAAGGTAGTGTCGGTTACAGTTAATAAACCCATTGGAATTTGGAGATAAAGAATGATGATTTGAGGGAAAATACCAGAAGCTAAGGGGAGGTGATAATTTTCGGAGAGTTTCTAGAGAGAAGCTGGAGAAGAGGCAATTGGTAGGAATGAAGATGGTGATGACAGCGTTGATTACAGCTTTGGTATATATTTAAAAGAACAAAACTTATGTGGGCCCCTAGGGTGAACCTTTAAATTCACCCCACCCTTTATGACCAATGAAAGTAGCACATAGATTATTAATTAAAAAACATTAAATTAAATAAAAAATAGCTACAAAAAATAAAAACGCTAATTTTAATGACGCTAACGCTTTCAGCGAAACCCTAAACCCTAAATCTTAAATTCTAAACCATATACCCTAAATTTTAAACCCAAATCCAAACCCCTAAACCTAAACCCTATATCCTAAACCCTAATCCTAGATCCTAAACCCAAATTATATACCTTAAACCCAAAAATAGACTATAAACCTAAACCATATACCCTAAATCCAAGTCTTAGACCCTAAACCCAAACCGTAAACCTTAACCCAAACCCTATAGCATCTAAGTTTGGGGTTTGGGTTTAGGGTTTACCGTTTGGGTTTTAGGTTTAGGATTTGGGTTTAGGGTATAAGTTTTGGGTTTAGGATTTACGGTTTGGGTTTAGGATTTACCGTTTGGACTTATGGTTAAGGTTTTGGGTTTAGGATATATAATTTGGGTTTAAGGTTTGCGGTTTGGGTTTAGAGTTTAGGACTTGGGTTTAGGGTATAGAGTTTAGGTTTATAGTCTAGTTTTTAGGTTTAGGGTCTAGGATTAGGGTTTAGGGTATAGGGTTTGGGTTTAGGGGTTTGGATTTGGGTTAGAATTTAGGGTGTAGGGTTTAGAATTTAAGATTTAGGGTTTAGGATTTAACTAGAAGCGTTAGCGTCGTTAAAATTAGCGTTTTTATTTTTTGTAACTATTTTTTATTTAATTTAATATTTTTTAATTAATAATCTATGTGTCACATTGATTGGTTCTAAAGGCTGGGGTGAATTTAAAAGTTCACCCTAAGGGGTGAACCTAAGTTTTGTCCTATTTAAAATTATATATGCAGCACATGAGCACACATGCAGAGACGACACACAAAACTTTGTGCATAGCTTTGTTTTTAAAGGTTAATAATTGATGAGAGATGAAGAGGATTTAGAAGTTCTACAACCCAGCATTACAAAACTTTAAGCTTTTGCTTGGAAGGTGAATGCGCCACAAAAGATCTGTCATTTTATATAGCAATTAATATCAGGACAAGTAGCTGTAACGAGGAATCTGGTACGCCGTAATATGCGCTGTGACAATTATTGCCCAAAATGTGGAGCACCAGAAGAGACCGTTATTCATGCTATCTTTGAGTGTCCACCGACCTTATAAGCATGGGAGTTATCATCAACACCGTCGAGCTCTGAATTCTTCCATGTACCAAGTATTTATGCTAATATGGACTACCTTTTTTGGAGAAAGAATGGTATTCTGGAGCTAGAAGATGATAGAGATCCTTATCCGTGGATAATTTGGTACATCTGGAAAGCTAGGAATGATAAGTTGTTTTGAGGCATAGACAGAGATCCATTAGAACTAGCCAGGTATGCAGAAGGTGAGTGCCAAGCTTGGTATAATGCAAAAGACACTGTATCGGTTCCGTCACATGTACATACGGATGAAGAAACACAAGCCTTAAGCTTGGGTAATATTTGTATGGTGGATGGTTCATGGACCTCCACAGCTCAGTTTAGTGGAATGGGATGGGTTTGGAAGGATACAATGGGGAAGATACAGCTCATGGGGTCAAGGAACTTGCGGAGGAGGGAGACAACACTGCACTCGGAACTGGAAGCGCTAAAGTGAACATTGGAGAGTATGATACAACACTCGACCTGTCAGAGGTTTGGGATGGACTGTAAAGATCTGGTTGCAATGATGGAACAGCCACAAGATTGGCCCAACTTCTCAACTGAGCTGGAAATAATCCAAACTCTTCGGCTGTGTTTTTCGGACTTCAAGATCAGCTACTTTCCAAGGACGCAGAATGAGATTGCAGATTCGTTAGCTAGAAATGCACGTTCTTTTCATAGATCTTTATGTTTTATTGGTTGTTCTATTCCGGTCTGGCTCCCCAGACCACCTCAAATTTGAGTAATAGAATAGCCGTTTGCTGTAAAAAAAAAGGTTAATAATTAATTAAAGAAATCAAAGCCAGTTTGATTAAACCAGGTTATTACAGTTTCTTAGTGCAAAAAGTTAGAAAAAGGCTGCTAAACATTCATTAGAAAAGTTGATTACACCATAAAATCAAATCCGATACATATCTCTAACTACAGGCTTGTGTTGAACAATACATTACGCATTACGCGGGATGAACATTATATATATTATTTTTATATATTATACATTTTTTACATATTTATGAAATAATAAATATATATTGAATAATGAAAAATTCAGTAACTATTACATATACAATTAAATTGATGTGAACACATAAATAAATTTCTTTAATACAAACAATCACTTTTTTTATTTTATATGGTATAATTTAAATTTAAATGAAATTAACATATATATAGTGTATTCTTAATATTGATATATATTAAATGATGCTTTATATTCATATAAATTTTTGATCATTTGTATATTTATAAAAAAAACTTTAAACCATTGATAACAAAATTTTCATTGTGGGATTAATAGTTTTAGTAATTTATAATTTTTTTTAAAAAAATTAAAGCTAAGTTTAAAATTTATATATTAAGTTGTCATTATTTGTTCAAAGCTTTCACCAAAATGTTTTTTGTTTAAAGCAAATTTTGAAATTAAAATATTTATGTATTTTATATGGTATATATTTTAATTTAAACAATATATATATATATATATATATATATATATATATCTTACGCATAATATTTATTAAATGAGACTTCTTACTTATATGATTCTGTAGTCATTTGTATCTTATCATAACAAAACAAATAAACCACGAATCACAAAAAATTGAATGTGAGACTTTTCACAGTTTTAGTAATTTATAGTCGTTTTAAAAAAATCAAAATATAACATATACAGAAAAATCTAAACTTTATTATATGGTTAATGTAGTTGTTTAATTTATTTTATTAATTTAAAATTAAACAAATATGGTAGAGAATACACTAAATGTTATCAAATCTTTACTATTCAAAATCACTAATTTTCATATATATATTTTAGCTACATTAGGCAATTCCGTAGTTTTTATTTAAGGAAAGAATAAAATACATTAAACATGAATTTATGGTTAGTTTAATAAGAAAAAATATTATATATTTAGATGGACCAACATATTTCTCTAAGGATTCTAAGATTCATTGTGGTGATGGCATATGGGTACCTCAAATGTTATAATGTTTCTCTTTTAATATAAATGGGATTATTTATACTTTCAAAACATGAGAAATATTTTGTAAGTCCCCATAGTTTCTTTGATTATTTACAGCAGTACAACTGCTATTTAATTTAAAACATTATTATTGTGATTATTTGAAACTAGTAAAGGAATATTCCCTAAAAATACTAAACGACACATTTACTTAGACTGTCATAATATTCATTAACCTAATAATTTGTTTATAATCTCACCTAATAATTGATTACTAGAGCTTGACCCGCACGTCTGTGCGGATGTTAATTTTTACATTTTTATAAATGATTTAATGACATTTCTAAACACATAAATTATTGAAGAATTGCCAAAAATAGCACTTTGAAGATACCACTTTTCATTTCTACGTTAACCAATTTTACTATTAAAATTTTAATTGGCAAAGTACCTTTATACTCCTATCTAATTAAACCTAAGACTAACTCTTCTCTCCTACATCTCACGATAATTTTAAATCTCATCATCTCAGATTCAAATCGGCGTTGACGAATTATGGCGGCGACGAGTTCTCCGGCGAGATCGGACGACGCTGCAGAGTTGTCCGGCGAGATCCGACGAAGCTACGGCGAGATCCGACGAAGCTACTGCAAGATCCGACGAAGCTACAGCGAGATCCGACAACGACGAGGAGTTAAAACGTACAAGTCGACGAAAACTTAAAAGGTACTAGATAATTGATGGTGATCGTCGTCAATCTGTTTAGTTTTAGCGTGATTTCTCAAAAATCAGTTTCTGCGAAGGGAGACAAAGATTTTGACATGCTTTTTTTAAATCTCAAGTTTATAAAACCTTTTAAATATTTATCAATGAAGAACATATTGCTTATGTATTTATCGATATATATTGTTGATCCTTCCCGCTTTGAGTATTTTTCTCATATTCTTATAATCAGGTTATGATGATCGAAATATGTTCTATGTGTGGAGAATGAAAACTAATAAATGGAATTCACTAGGATTTCATAGTGGATGATGAACGAGAATCCTCTCTTAGTATGATTCATGAAGATATCAACTACAATGCTTTGATTGTGGTTGTTTTAGAAGATTTTGGAATTGATGATAACAAAAACATAGTAAATTTTAGCTATGTCTCACCTTCAAAATTAAACTTTGGTACAAAAGAGCTTCCTCCAACATTTATTAGGAATGATCATCAAGTAACATCTTATCTGAACAAACTTCAAGAGAATGGAGGCCTTCATCTATGTGTAACCATTAAGGTAACTGCATGAAACTATTTTGCTAACTTGTTTGTTTATTAGAGTTATCAATTATTTTATAAGGTAGTATGTAGTACTAATGATTTGCTCATTGCTGGAGGAAATATGCCATAGCAGTATCTATTACAACTTTTACAATTATAAGTCCTTATAATAATAATTGTGCATTTTGGAAGATCATTACCACATATATTTTAACTATTAGCTTTATGTTTTTTTTTAATGTTTCAGAGAAGAACTCAGTTATCACCAATGATTGTGTCAAATATGATCCAGTCACAGGGTGAAGTTTTAATTAATCATGATATGCCTATTGCTGGAAATAGTAATCCGCTTGAGGTATTTATTACAACTCTTATATTTATAAGGCCTTGTAAAAACATTGTAAATGATTCTATATTTAGCTTTATCTTTTTACGTTTCAGAGGAAAACACAAATATCACCAATGATTGTGTCAAATATGGTTCAGACACAGGATGAAGTGTTAATTACTAATGATTTGCCTTTTGCTGGTAGTAGAAATTGCTGTCAGGTATTTATGACACCTTTAATGTTTATAACAACCTTATAAAATACAAGGTACAAGATTCATCACTAGCTTTATGTTTTTAGGTTTCAGAGAGGAACACGAAAATCACCATTGATTATGTCAAACATGATTCAGACACAAGATGAAATTTCCAGTACTCATGATTCGCATATTGCTGAAAGTAGTAATGTATTTGAGGTACTTTTCAAAACTTTTACCTTAACATTCATGATTATAAGGTTCTATAAATTGTTTTAGAAATTAGACTTTATCGAGTTCTACAATAATATCGTTACTTTTGGCAGTATTGGCTCTTATTGAGCTAATGTTGGTTGTGACGTACTTATTAAAACTTTGTAAATAAGGATTTTATTTTATAATGGCTTATAAAGGTAATATATACATGTTTAATTTTGTAGAGAGGAACAAAAACACACCTGGAGACTGAACGGAACAACATTCAGAGAGTTGACGAAGTCTCTGGTATACAACATACTCGTATTAGAGAAAGTCTTATTTCTCCTTCAAGTGGTCTTGTTAGCAATAAGATACATATAACTTTCTCCTTTCTTAAATATAAATATATAATCTTGTTAGTAATAAGGTACATATAACTTTCTCCTTTCTTAAATATAAATATATAATAATTTAATCAATGTCATATAATGGGTTATAAATTCTATTTTTAATGTACATGTTTCATGTTTTTATCTTAGAGAGGATTGGACTCGATGGGACTTGTTGTATATGGGTTTGGAAAGTCAAAATTGTCATCTTTTTCTAGTAGACGTGGTAGAGAAAGCATGGAGAAGATTCACATTCCCATTCAGAAATCTTGTCTCCAATTTGTTTAGCAAATCAATGTGATGATGATGATGACTTGTTCTGCGGGAAGTTTTTCAAGGATAAAAAGGAAATGAGCACAAAGTTGAGGTTGCATGCAGTTAGTCAAAGCTTTGAGTTCCACACAGAATATTCAGACAGAACACGTTATATTCTTAGTTGCGTGGATGAAAAATGCAGTTGGAGTTTTCGTGCAAAATCAGTTAAAGGATCTCAGAGTGTTATTGGCGTGAGGATGAGCTGTTATCGAGGTATACCGATTACTTTGCAAAGGCGCTCTCCGGAATATCGCTCCCATGGGTGAATATGTTCAACGAGTCTCCTAATTTGTCCACTCTCATCGATGTGAGCCCCAGCTTTGCTTTGATTTTCGAATAAAAAAAGTTTCAGTCTTTGATTTGATTCTCTCCGATCATCTCATCTCTTCTTGCAGGTTCCCTTGTCTCATATTCCACTGATTCCACTTCTTTCATTTGAGATCTTGGTGCTTCTCATATCCCCTTCTAGATCCACAAGAGTTAAGGTAAGTAGTAGTATTTATAAAACTAAACCTTGAAATGAGTTTGTTTGATTCTGATCACAAGCATGGTCTCTGTACAGTCTACAGAGAAGGTTGAGGCAATATATCCCTTGTTGAAGGACGTGGCTCTTTCACCAGATGTGTCAGGAGGAAGCAACGCGATGAAACAAATGTTCACTTTTGCCTTGAGATCAGCTAGAAAGGGTATTGTTACAGGAAATCATGTTTTAGCCGAGGAAGCTACATCAATAGCTATCTGGTGTGTGCTACAATTTATAAATACTTATAAATAATTATAAACTCTTATTAATGGATACATTTTTATAAGAGTTTATAAATAATACACAAAAGAGGTTCTTTCAGTTTTTATTAGGAATGATCTCCAAGTGACCTCCTTTATGAGCAAACATAAAGAAAGTGGAGGACTTCTTCATTTTTGTGCAACAATTTCTGAGGTTAACTCTTTGGTCATGTTTTATTTATAAGGCTTTGTTATTCACTTTGACACAATCACTAGTTTCGTGTTTTTATATTGCAAAAATATATGTACACACTCTCTTTGATTGTGCGAAACAAGGTTGTCTAGGATAATTCCCTTGAGATATTTAGAACTCCTTTTACATTTTCATAAGGACTTAAAATATTATTGTATAGAAATTATTGAGTTCATGTTTTTATGTTGCAAATGGAAAGGCATAGATCACAATTAATTATGTTAAACATGATACATACACGAAATGACGTTTCTAGTACTCAAGACTTCCTCATTGCTGGAAGTAGCAAAATCTTTGAGGTGTTTATTAAAATTTAATACTTTCAAGGACTTATAAAATAATAGTCAAAACTTATTCATTTCATGTCTTAGATTTTATTACATTGTTTACATTTATAAAGATTTATAAAATAATTGTACAATCTTATTAGTTTCATGCTTTTATGTTGCAGATAGAAACACAAAGTCACCACTGATAGTACCAAATATGATAGAACCCGAGATTAAGTTTTTAGTACACAGATTTGCCTATTCCTGAAAGTAGTAATATTCTTGAGGCATCAAGAAAAAAATTATTTATAAGAGGATATAAACCATTTATAAAAGCATGAAGAATTTAATGATAAGCCTTTATAAGGGTTTATAAAACTTTTATAAAGTCCATCCAATTCAGAAAAATCAATAAGCCTTTATAAATGGTTTATATACTCTTACAAATAATTTATAAACATTTATAAATGATTTCCAAATTTTATAAATGATTTACAAAATTTATAAACTGTTCTTTTATAAACTTCATCTCGGGGTTCTATCAGGTTTACAAACTTTATAAGGGTTTATAAAACATTTACATACCCCTTATAAAAGGTTTATAGACTTTTTTATAAATGATTAATAAGTCGTTATAAATGGTTTCTAAACTTTATAAAACTTTATGAACTTTATAAATGTTTTTTAAACCCTTATAAATTATTTACATACCTTTATAAACCTTATAAATGGTTTACATACTCTTACAAATAATTTATAAACATTTAGAAATCATTTAAAAACTTTATACATGATTTACAAACTTTATAAACTGTTCTTTTATAAACTTTACAAAAGATTTATAAACTCTTATTGATTATTTACATATTCTTGTAAACCCTTATAAATTATGTTACAAACTCTTATAAATTGTTTTATAAGTCTTTCTAAATAGTTATAGATTCTTATAAATGATTTTAGGGACTTTGGGGATTTTATAGAGGCATGAAGAAACAAATTGTTTACATACCCTTTATAACAGGTTTATATGCTCTTCATAAGTGATTAATAAGCCGTTATAAATGGTTTCTAAACTTTATAAAAACTTTTATGAACTTTATAAATGTTTTATAAACGCTTATAAATTATTTACGTACATTTATAAACCTTATAAATTATTTTACAAACCTTATAAATTGTCTTATAAGCCTTTATAAATGGTTATAGACTCTTATAAATGATTTAAAGACCTTCTAACTGATTTCTTTTATAAACATTTAAAAACGGTTTATAGACTTTATAAACTTCTTTATAAGCCTTTATAAATGGTTTATATACTCTTACAAATAATTTATGAACATTTATAAATTATTTCCAAATTTTATAAATGACTTAAAAAACTTTATAAACTGTTCTTTTATAAACTTTACAAAAGATTTATAAACTCTTATTAACTTTTATTGATTATTTACATATTCTTGTATACCCTTATAAATTATATTACAAACTCTTATAAATTGTTTTATAAGCCTTTCTAAATGGTTATAGATTCTTATAAATGATTTAGGGACTTTCTAATTGATTCGTAAACCTATATAAACATTATAAATTGTTTATTAACTTTAACGTTCTCATAAACATTTATAATTGTTTATAGACTTTACAAAAAAAATTTATAAGTCTTTATAAATTGTTTATAAAATTATCTAGAACCTAATCAGACAACATTCACCCTTTAGTTGCAACAGAGACTAGAAGAATGCAAATTATGTAGAGATACTGACTCTGCAAAAAAAAAAAATCAGAGGGCATGTTGGATTATATCGTTTGAAAGAAATTCAATACGGCCACAGAGACGCCAGCAAGCTCCTGTGTGGAATAGAGACTTCTCAAAGACCCAGATGTCACGTACAAGCACCTGCAGAAGCAACAAACTTGTAACTCACTTGCAGTTCTTAAAAAAAACTCAATTCTAAGATAAAAACTATGCTCTGCCTTTCAATGTCGAAAGACTAGATTATACTTGAGTTTAAAAAGTGATTACTAGTAAAAAGAAATGCAGACATGTTGACTCTTGGCACTAGAAACAGCATTTCTCAAAACATATAAGTAAAAAAGGTAAGTCTAATGCCAAACTTACCTTCGCCACCACGGGATTTTCTCATGAAGTGCATAAGGTTCGTAAACAAATCCATGGCTTACCGTCGACACTCTAACAGCACCCTGCACTCGTAAATAGTTGATGTGAGACATCAAATCATAGGAAACAACTGATATATGAGACAAAAATGCAAGAAAGAACAACAGAAACCTAGTTATTTAACACACTGTTTTCTGCATCTGAGGTGGAGCCTTCACTTGCGTTGTAGCATACCTTTTATCACTGCTAAAGGGAACATACTCTGCAATCTAAGACACAAGAAGAAACAAAAAAATGTCAATGATTGGTCAATAAGACTTAAGAAAAAAAAAAGAGCCAATGATGAATATGGTGATTACCATTGTAGATCGAAGAAAATGTGTGCTGGCAGGGTTCTGGCTCTCATATAGCTTGAACACAAGTTTCTTCCATGAGTGTCAGGAACTGAACATGTCAATTACATTACTAAATAACTCAAAAGCATCAAGTCAGAGTCAAACCAGTGGAGAAATGGGATCTGGATTCACTACCGTGTGAAAGAGAAGAATGAAAGCTCCTCCAACGCCCCAATTTGAAATCATCTCCAACTTGAGTCTAAGAGAATTCATTTCCACTCTGAAAGCTGGAGACAAATGATTGAAGACGATAAAAATGGATTATTTCTAAGCTGTCACAGCAATGGAAACAGGATGCAGAAACTAAAAATTAAATTTTTTTGCGTTAAATTGAGATTTGAAAACTCTAAAAAGTTGATCGAGCAGCTTGTGGTAAAAGCGAACGATTCATAATTCAACCCATTTTTTCCTAAAACTTAGATTTACAAATTATAAATTTTCAAAAACTCAATGTTCACTATCGGAAATCTTTCTCTTAGATCCGACTATTAATAGATAACTCTTTCTCTTAGATCGAAACAACAAAATCCGAGAAATTACTTACAAGTTGTGATTCTTTCTCGATCTCGTCGCCGTCGTCGCTCGATATCACCGTTGTCGCTCGATCTCATCTGCTTCGTGAGAGAAGATACACTCGATCTCGTCGCCGTCGCTCGATCTCGTCGCTGTCGTCCCTCGATTTCGTCGCTGTCGTCGCTCGATCTTTTCGTCGTCGTCGTTCGATCTCGTCGCCGTCATCGCTCGATCTCGTCGTCGTCGCTCGATCTCGTCGCGTTGTCGTCGCTCTCTCGAAGATTTCTCTCTCTCTCGAGAGAGAAAGAGATAGGAAATCAGGTTATAATTGTGAGAGGGTTATTTTTGTCTTTTGCATATTAATGATTTAGGTATTAATGTCCTCCTTCTAAGTGTATATATGAATAGTGGTACTAAACAAAGTGTAAAAGTAAAATTTCCCCTTACTTCAGTGGCATTCTATTGTAAATAAATGGTAAGTTTTAGGGATATTTCTTATTTGTATCTTATATATTAAAATATAAATTACAACCTTGATTCATGTGTGATTTTTTTTAAAAAATGGACCTAATGAACATATTCCTAGAAAGTCATGTTACATTTAATCTCTAATCTTATCATTTAAATTTTGGGCCTAACAGAAATTTTTATTGGGCTATCAATAATTGGATTTAAACAATAGATGATCCATTGGATTTATAGATAATATAAATTAAATAGATATAATTTAATGTTGTAATACTATACCTCCATATGTTAATTATTTAAAGATATGTCGATGTTAAATATTAAAATTATATGAAGACTTTTTTTTAAATAAAAAATCTTAATATCATGATTAATCTTTATTACCTTAAACCAATGAAAACAAATTTTAAACTATATAGTTTATTTTAAAAATTAAACAAAAACTAAATGTTTAATTATTTACTCGATAACATAAATTTATGAAGCGAAAAGTTTAATTTTTAAAAAACTTTCTAAATTTGTGAAATGTTACAATATTTTTGAATATGACAATAAAAAAATATTTTACTAATCTTTAGAGATATATTTACGATTTTAATAATGAAATAATAATTTGAAAATATATATATAGAAGAAGATACAAATATATGTAAAATTTTGGAAAATTCTATTCAATGAAAAAAAAATACCGTAAGCTTATTGTGTTTTAAAAATTGGTAGACACATATATATTATAATATATACCAATTTAGAATTGAAAACAAAATGTTTATATAAAAATAAATGAAAACAAAAATCCGCGCGGTTGCGCGGATCGAGATCTAGTTTCTATTTTAATAGTATAGTTACATTTTGGAAATAGAAAAATGCACAACTAACCTCGTTTGACATATTCATATCTCACTTTAATGCATAACTATTCTCACCTAACATATACGTATCTCAACTAATCTCTATTCTAGTATTCTTATATATTTTTCTAATCTCCATTTTTGTTTATTTTGGAAATAGAAAAAATGCACAACTAATCTCACCAAACATATATGTATCTCAACTAATCTCCATTTTTCTATATTTTTATTTACTAAAAACGAACTATATAATTCAGAACAATATTATTTTTGTTTAACAAATTTATTTTTATTAAAAACTATAATTTTAAATATTTTATATATTTTTTGTGAAGTTATAAAATTTATTTTATTTGTTTTTAAGGTGTGCTAAATATCTAGGATTGGAAAGAATTATGACCCACACCTTAAGTGAAGAAAGTTTTGAAACAATTGTTTTGGGATCATGGAAAAAGTTAAAAACGATCAAAATTTTAGAAGTTAAAAAGCGAACAAAAACATCATACAGTTGGATCAAAAATCATAAGTTGTTAAAAATCATACTCGTAGTTTTCAGTGATCTAGAAGTTAAAAAGCTATCAAAAACATGCTATGATACACAGCTGGATACAATTTAAACAGAGAACCTGGGAGTTCCTAAAATAATAGATTAAGAGAGTAAATAAAGGGAGTTGATTAAAGAGATAAAAGTTTGATAAGAGAAAGTTTTGAAACAATTGTTTTGGGCACATGGAAAAAGTTATGAAATTATTAGAAAGTTCAAATGATAGACCATGCATGAGAAAAGAGATAAAAAAAAAAAGTGGCAAGTGTCCTGTATTCAAAACTTACCATCTCAAATAAACAGATCCTTAGAGCATGTTTGTTTATTGGGGTAATCCTAAGTGGGTTTTTTGTCAATTTTTAAGTATTAAAGTTAAGTTAAGAGTTTACGTTAAGAAACATCTAATTTTAGTCTTATAGTTTCTTAAGTTAATGGTTCTTAAAAAAAATTATTAAACATTGTTTTATTGAAGATAAAATTTATTTATTGAATACAACATAGTCAAAGATAACATTTTAAAATAAATTTTTAAATAAAAACACAAAAACATAAAAAAAAAGATAACTAAAATAAACGATAGTAATTTCAAAGATGCATCCAAGCTCAGTTGTTGTCTTGATCACGTCCAAATTTACACTATATATTTTCAATCAAACCAGCTTTCAGTTGTTGATGCACTTGTCTATCACGAATTCTAGTTCGAACACCCATCATATTGGCGATAGAATACGTGAGATCCACATGTGAACTTCCGTCGCCTTCTCCTTGTTGGAAATATGAAACATCAAATTGAGTGTATTCATCTCGTTTGTCTTCTACTATCATATTATGGAGTATGATACATGCTCTCATAATATTCTCAATCTTGATTTTATCCAAAAAAAGTGCTGGATTTTTAACAATGGCAAATCGAGCTTGCAAGACTCCGAAAACACGCTCGACATCTTTTCGGACAGTTTCTTGACGTTGAGCAAATAAAACTGCTTTCGGCCTTGTGGAATTGGAATATATTCGATAAAAGTTCCCCATTTTGGATAAATATCATCGGTGAGATAGCAAGCCAAATGATACTTGTTGGGGTCGAAAACGGTTGCAACGAAGTTAACGTCAAAATCCCCGAAAACGTAGAAACCTTCTTCGACAAATACTTCTTCGAAATAGATTTTTCTTTACGAAAAGCTTTACGGAAGAAACACGAGTCATCGGACAAGAGCTCGAAGAGGGTCGCTACGCAACAACCGAACACATGTTCCGCTCGGTCGCTACGTAGCGACCGGGCTCGAGCCAAAGCTCGGTCGCTACGTAGCGACCGGGCTCGAGCCAAAGCTCGGTCGCTACGTAGCGACCGGGCTCGAGCCAAAGCTCGGTCACTACGTAGCGACCGAGCTCAACCGAGCCCGAGCCGGAGCTCGGTCGCTACGTAGCGACCGAGCTCGAACCAAAGTTCGGTCGCTACGTAGCGATCGAGCGCTCGGTCGCTACGTAGCGATCGAGCGCTCGGTCGCTACGTAGCGATCGAGCTCTTCCGAAACATCGATACGACATTAGTCCATGCGTTCTCGTCTACCCTTCGATGCTATCTCCCGAAGACCGTAGCGAACCCATTTCACGATTCCCCGCCATTCTAAGTTATCGATCAAACTTTACCGTAAAAACCGCGGAAAGTTTGGTCTTTATCGAAAGAAGCCGTAACAAACGCTTTGAGTCGGAAGACGGCCCAAAGGGACCTAAGACATGACTCGAAGCCCAACTTACGATTTCTTAACCAACATCCCGTAAGCCGCATGACGGTTTACGCTTGGTTCGCAAAGAAAGATAAATGTCAAGTTTCCGCGGATAAATACGAAATTTTGAAGATAATAACGAAGATCGGAAAAAATGGAATATCTCCATTTTTATGCTATGACGGCTTAAGGGCAGAAGGGGAAAAGCGTAAACCGACCTTGAAGCCAGTATATAAGGAGTCCTAGGCGAGAGGCATGAAGGAGGACTTTTCACAGCAAACTTAGCATTTAGAGCAATTTTAGGCAATTTTCCGTTTTTGTTATTCGAGCTGCGACTCAATTAGGTTTTTGCCGTCTTAGGGTTTTAGAACTAGGAATCCCGCCGACAGCTCTCGTAGCCCAGGCACTTACCTTGTTGTAAACGCTCAAACACAGATTCAGAATAAGAACTATCTTGCTCTCTTTTTTTGATTTCTTATTTCATTACTGTTATCGTTTCGTGTTCTGATTGCTTGGCGTGTGGTATTAGCAGATATCTGGGACCTCTGGGAAATTAGGGTTTTCCTAGTTTCCTTATTTAAACGGAAATCGACAGTGCGAATTTCGGTTCCCACAGTTTGGCGCTAGAAGGAGGGGGGGGGGGGTACATATCAATCTAACCCGGAAAAACCACTCAACAATCAGGAACGATATGCAAGACTCAACGTGAGCGAACTTCATCTCGTTCAAGGAGGGAGCAACGGTCGATCGAGCCAAACCTCGAAACGATCTCCTTGTTATTGAACTGACGATCTGAGATATCGACGTCGCTAGGGTGCTAATCGACACCGGAAGTTCGGCCGATATCATCTTCAAAGATACTCTCGAGAAAATGGGGATCGATCAATTCGAAATCGTGAAATACCCAAGCCCACTACTGGGACTTTCGGGAGAAACGACCATGGCCTACGGGTCGATTAATCTCGCAGTCAAAGCCGGAACCGTGACAAGAGTCACAGAGTTTCTAGTCGTTGACCGTCCTGCATCTTACAACGTTATCATGGGAACACCATGGTTGAACGCCATGCGTGCCATCCCATCAACGTACCATCTTTTCCTCAAGTTTCCAACCCCTAACGGAATCGAGGTAATATGGGGAAACCTAAGAGTATCACAGGTGTGTTACGCCGCAGAACAAAAACGAAAAAGACCAGACCTCGAGACCACTCCTAGAAAAACGGAGAAAAAGGTCTCCGACCAAGGTTCGCAAAGTCAAGATTAGGCTAAACTCTTCTGGCAGTCTCGTAACCTCGCGGCCCTAGAGGAAAAACGCGAACCAACTTGCGGACCTGTGGTCACAGTGTGTCTCGACGAAGCATCTCCGGAATGATGCGTCGAAATCGGAGCCAATCTCCGCGAGCCTTTGAGGACAGAGCTCGTAACCTGTCTAAAAAAGAACCTCAATACTTTCGCATGGGCCGCGGAAGATATGCCAGGGATTGACATTAACATAACTTGTCACGAATTAAATATCGATCCGACTTTCAAACCTGTCAAACAAAAAAGGCGGAAGCTAGGACCTCAACGAGCTTCCGCGGTCAACGACGAGGTCGAAAAATTGCTTAAAGTCGGGTCAATAACGGAAGTGAGGTATCCAGACTGGCTCGCCAACCCCGTAGTAGTCAAAAAGAAAAACGGAAAATGGCGAGTTTGCGTGGATTTTACCGACCTAAACAAGGCCTGTCCAAAAGATAGTTTCCCCTTGCCACACATTGATCGATTGGTAGAAGCAACGGCAGGAAACGAACTTCTGCCTTTCATGGACGCCTTCTCAGGTTACAACCAAATTATGATGAACCCTGACGATCGCGAAAAGACTGCGTTCATTACCGATCGCGGAACCTATTGCTACAGGGTAATGCCCTTCGGCCTCAAAAACGCTGGCGCAACTTACCAACGAATCGTGAACTGTATATTCTCTCAACAACTCGGTTAAACGATGGAGGTTTATATCGACGACATGCTCGTCAAATCCCTCCAAGCAAAGGATCACGTATCACATCTCGAAGAATGTTTCGCGCAGTTAGATTCCCATAACATGAAGCTCAACCCGACAAAATGCAGATTCACCGTGGCATCAGGGGAATTCCTCGGCTACCTAGTCACATTCCGTGGCATCGAGGCTAATCCAAAACAGATCAACGCACTGATCGAGATGGCTTCGCCGAAGAATAAGCGGGAAGTCCAAAGGTTGACCGGTAGAGTCGCGGCACTTAACCGGTTTATTTCGCGATCAACAGACAAGTGCCTGCCTTTCTATGATGTCTTACGGGGAAATAAAAAATTCGAATGGTCGGAAGAATGCGAAAACGCTTTCCAACAGCTGAAGCGGTATTTGGCTTCCCCCCCAGTCCTCGCAAAACCAGTGGAGGGGGAACCTTTGTTCTTGTACATCGCTGTATCAGCAACAGCTGTGAGCGGCGTGCTAATCAGGGAAGAACGCGGAGAACAGAAACCTATTTTCTATATAAGCAAAACCTTGCTGGATGCCGAATCTATATACCCGCTAATGGAAAAATTAGCATGCGCGGTCGTAACATCGGCCCGAAAACTAAGACCATATTTCCAATCCCACACGATCGTCATCCTCACGACTTTTCCCCTACGAACGATCCTGCATAGCCCGAGTCAATCGGGCCGATTAGCCAAATGGGCGGTAGAACTGAGCGAATACGATATCGAGTACCGACCGAGAACAAGCGCAAAGTCACAAGTGCTTGCGGACTTCTTGGTCGAATTACCGACAGAGACCATAACCAACGAGGAACCAAATTCCACTTGGCTCCTTCACGTCGACGGATCCTCGTCCAAGCAGGGATCAGGCGTCGGAATTCGCCTCACATCTCCAACGAGCGAGATCTTAGAGCAATCATTTAGGCTGGAATTCCACGCCTCAAACAACGAAGCCCAATACGAATCACTCGTCGCAGGACTGCGTTTGGCTCACGGCTTGAAGATACGAAACATCCACGCTTACTGCGATTCCCAGTTAGTGGCAAGTCAGTACAGCGGAGAGTATGAAGCCTGGGACGTTCGGATGGATGCGTACCTCAAACTGGTCCGAAAACTAGCTCAAAAGTTTGACTGTTTTGCCCTTACGCGAATTCCTCGTTCCGAAAACATCCAGGCAGATGCGGCCTTAGCATCAAGTTCTGATCCAGGACTTAAAAGGGAAATTCCGGTCGAGTTCATCGAACACCCAAGCATCGGACCACCAATCGTCGTCAACCTCATAGAAGGTCAAGATGACGAAGAAGAAGAAGTTACAATACAACCGCAATCAGAGCAATCTGATTACGGCTGCGATACCCCATGGCTGCAGAAAATTCGAGACTACATTATCGACGGACGCCTGCCCACCAAGAAATAGGCAGCCCGCAAAGTCCGAACACAGGCCGCGCGCTACGTAACAGTAGACGGCAAAATTTACAGATGGAGATTCTCCGGACCACTCATGACGTGCCTGGAAGGGGAAGAAGCGAAAAAGTGATGAAAGAAGTACATTCTGGGTCCTGCGGCAATCATTCCGGGGGAAGATCACTGACAGTGAAAATCAAACGCCATGGATACTACTGGCCAACGATGATCGGAGATTGCGAGAAGTTCGCACGAAAATTCGAAAAATGCCAGAGGCATGCTCCAACCATCCGACAACCAGCCGAAGTTCTCTCCTCCATCACATCGCCCTATCCTTTTATGCGCTGGGCCATGGACATCGTCGGTCCCCTTCATAATTCAAAGGAAAAGCTTTTCCTTTTAGTCCTCACCGATTTCTTTTCAAAATGGGTAGAGGCAGATTCGTACGCAAGTACAAAAGATGTCCAAGTCGAAAGTTTCATATGGAAAAACATCATCTGTAGGCATGGAGTTCCTTACGAAATCGTAACCGATAACGGATCTCAGTTTATCTCCACCCGGTTCGAGGCGTTCTGCGAAAAATGGAAAATACGGCTTAACAAATCAACGCCCAGATATCCGCAGTGTAACGGACAAGCTGAAACGATTAATGAAACCATTCTCGACGGACTGAAGAAACGCTTAGAGGCCAAAAAAGGCAGGTGGGCCGGCGAACTCGAGGGAGTCCTCTGGTCCCACCGTACCACCCCGAGGCGAGCAACAGGAGAAACCCCTTTCGCTCTGGTGTACGGAACGGAATGCATGATTCCCGCAGAAGTAGAATTCCCCGGTGTTCGAAGAAGATTACTTCCCGAACGTGAGGCAACAACGCAATGCTCCTCGACGATCTCGATCTCATTAACGAGCGCCGAGATCGAGCGCTCATCCGAATCCAAAATTACCAACACGCAGCCGCAAATTACTACAATTCCAATGTACGGAATCGCAGATTTAATCAGGGAGATCTAGTCCTTCGCAAAGTCTTCCAAAAAACCGCTGAACGAAACACGGGAAAACTCGGAGCAAACTGGGAAGGACCCTATAAAATCGAAAAAGTCGTCCGACCGAGCTCATACGAAATAGCCAACATGCAAGGCATAAAAATTCCAAGGACCTGGAACGCGATGCATCTAAAAAAATACTATCACTAACCAACTCACAATCACCGAACTACGAGATGGCTTGATCTCCATAAGGAGTACGTAGGCAGTTTGTCGAAAGGCAAATTCAGCTGTCCTCCCTAATCAAAAAGGGGGGGAGTGGATACGTATACTCGTATACTCTCAAACTCGAAAACATCCGACCACGCCTTTGATGTTTTCGGCATATCTTAACCAAGCAAATTATCTTTTATCCGCGAAACATTTTCGATATTCGAAAGTAAATCAGCCGTTAGGGAGAAGTAGCCATTGGTATCGCGAGACGTCGCAAGAGATGCCTCGAGGGTTACTTCTTCCGAACGACGAAGACGGACACTCCGTAAAAAAATGATGAATATTTTAACACATATCTTGCGCAAAAACTCTAAACGACGGCATTTGCCGCCAAGTTCGGTGCTGATCACATCGAACTCTTGAACGTCCTAAACAGACATAGCCATCTCACGAAGATGACTCTCGTACATCCGACACAAGGATAATAACGCTATAAAAGAAACCCGAAATTTTGGTCCAGCACTTCCGGTTGGCTTAAAAATTGTCTCCGGAGAGATGCTCGATTCGTATCTAACAAGTCATATAAGCCGAGAACCTATTGCGAACTTTAAATTGGTACGAATCAGGTTAAAATCGCGACAAATAAATCAATAGCCGGCTAGTCACCGCATAAAATCTTAAACCGAAAGTAAACCTAGGTCTTGCCCTAAATCCAGCGCACTGGTCTCTAACATCTCAAGGCATGATATCCAAAAGATACGAGATCCCAAAACCATGCCTCTATGTTTATATTCGATATCTTCAGATACCCCGCGAAGTCGATATCTCACGGAAAAACTCTCGAAACAGATCTCGAACAAAACATTTCACATCGAAAAAGGATATGAGACGACAACTCATCACCCTTCTTCCATGCCATACGTAAGCTTATGAAAAATGCAACTAGACCATCATGTCATAAAAAGCCGCAGAGCGGCGGGGATTCAAAGCCACAAACGGCCAGTCCCGAGACACGAAATGAGGCCATTAAAGGCCGAAACATCAAACATAAAAAAAATCTCCCACAAGAGATCTAACCAAAGTCATCCTCAGAGGTCACGCTCCCTCTTCACCCGTCGCTTCATCTAAACCTGGAGCCGCGTCGCCTCCGAGTACCGGATCCTTCCCCTCCGGGCCTTCTGAACACGTCGGAAGGAAGCACGCGGATTTTAGGTCAGCAAGGATGAGATCGAAATCTCCATCCACGACTGCCAAATCTCCCTTGCAGCCGGACAGTCGGGCCTCTTCGGCCTCTAAGGTCGGAGGAGTCTCACTTTGGAACGATTGAACCACGGCCATCCCGCCCTCGATCGTCGCCAAGGCTAAATCCCTGTTCCGAATGCATTCGAGAGGGCCCAGAAAGGCGGAGATCTTCGCCAAGCAAGTTTGGAACTCAGAACGAAGAGCGTCCTTGGCCTCTTGAATCCCGCGGCTCACTAATCCTGCATCGCCCTCAATCTGACGCTGAAGATGACGCACCTCCGAAGATTTGGCCTTCCTGGCTTTCTTCTCCTTAAGCAATGAACTCGCCGTCTTCCCGAGGTCCCTCTCGAGCTCCCCTATCGCGACCTCAAGTTTCGACACTTTCACGGAGTGAGAATCCTTGATAGCCGTCAGCATGGCCTCGGTTTCGGACCATCTACCCTGAAGTTCCAACAACTCCCCGGCAAGACGACTGGTCTCAGAACCGCACTCGCTGATCATCCCGTCGATCAACGACTAGAACTGCGAAACGAGAAGAAAGTTAAGGATTCTTTGTCTTTTAGAAAAATATATAACAATCAAGAAAGTAAGTGAGCGACAAACCTTTCCGCGAAGCCTCGATGCTATGCTCGAGCCTCCTTGCTGCGAAGATTCCCCGTCACCGCCCTTGGTAAACTTCCTCTTCCGGCCGTTAGGCTGAGTAACCAGAACAACACTAGGAGCGTGCAGCGCTAAAACGATCTCCTTCCTGGCCGGAGGAGGTGGCATAGAGTCAGCAGCCCTCTCCTTATCTTCGACGAGAATCGGAGTCGTGGACAATCCAGCAGGTAAAGCCGAAGCATCCGGAACGACCGAGTCTGCGAGAGTTCCCGTATCTCGCGGAGTTACGCCCTCGGTCCCATGAACCGGAGCAACGGCCAGTGCAGAAGATGACGGTAACTCGGCGCCAGCTCAAACCTGTTCTTTCTCGGCTTGGCGACGAACTAATTTCTCTCGAAAGGAGAGATGATCGGCAACGCAAGCCGGCGCTTCGACCGGAGAAGTCGGAATCGGCGCCGGAGATGTAGCCTCGCCCATCTCCACATCGGAACTTCGCTTGTCACCATGGGAAGAAGACATGTTAAAAACAAGAGATTTGGAGCTAGAGAGCTTTTGAAGGTTTGAAGAAGGGAAGGTGTGAAGCAAATGAATGACAAGAGCTCACTACTTATAGAAGTATGGGCTCGAAATTTTATATTGTTTAATAAACATTTTCTCGAGAATTCTCTTCCGCGGAGTTTGAAGTAAACTTCGTTCAATACGCCTAACTTCGTCGAAATCGTCAAACCGCCCGCAAGAGTCTCGACTCTAACGAGCTGGGGGGCTAACTGTTGGGGTCGAAAATGGTTGCAACGAAGTTAACGTCAAAATCCCCGAAAACGTAGAAACCTTCTTCGACAAATACTTCTTCGAAATAGATTCTTCTTTACGAAAAGCTTTGCAGAAGAAACACAAGTCATCGGACAAGAGCTCGAAGAGGGTCGCTACGCAACAACCGAACACATGTTCCGCTTGGTCGCTACGTAGTGACCGAGCTCGAGCCAAAGCTCGATCGCTACGTTGCGACAGGGCTCGAGCCAAAGCTCGGTCACTACGTAGCGAGTGAGCTCGAGCGTTCGCTCGGTCGCTACGTAGCGACCGAGCTCGAGCCAAAGCTTCGTCGCTAGGTAGCGACCGAGCTCGAACCAAAGTTCGGTCGCTACGTAGCGATCGAGCGCTCGGTCGCTACGTAGCGACCGAGCTCTTCCAAAACATCGATACCCTTCGATGCTATCTCCCGAAGACCGTAGCGAACCCATTTCACGATTCCCCGCCATTCTAAGTTATCGATCAAACTTTACCGCAAAAACCGCGGAAAGTTCGTTCTTTATCGAAAGAAGCCGTAACAAACGCTTCGAGTCGGAAGACGGCCCAAAGGGACCTAAGACATGACTCAAAGCCCAACTTACGATTTCTTAACCAACATCCCGTAAGCCGCATGACGGTTTACGCTTGGTTCGCAAAGAAAGATAAATGTCAAGTTTCCGCGGATAAATACGAAATTTTGAAGATAATTACGAAGATCGGAAAAAATGGAATATCTCCATTTTTATGCTATGACGGCTTAAGGGCAGAAGGGAAAAAGCGTAAACCGACCTTGGAGCCAGTATATAAGGAGTCCTAGGCGAGAGGCATGAAGGAGGACTTTTCACAGCAAACTTAGCATTTAGAGCAATTTTAGGCAATTTTCCGTTTTTGTTATTCGAGCTGCGACTCAATTAGGTTTTTACCGTCTTAGAGTTTTAGAACTAGGAATCTCGCCGACAGCTCTCGTAGCCCAGACACTTACCTTGTTGTAAACGCTCAAACGCAGATTCGGAATAAGAACTATCTTGCTCTCTTTTTCGATTTCTTATTTCATTACTGTTCTCGTTTCGTGTTCTGATTGCTTGGCGTGTGGTATTAGCAGATATCCGGGACCTCTGGGAAATTAGGGTTTTCCTAGTTTCCTTTTTTAAACGGAAATCGACAGTGCGAATTTTGGTTCCCACAATACTCTGTTCCGTTGACCGAGAAATTCACTTGCGGAGCTTGCCATTTATTATGTCATCAAAAACAGGTGAGCGATCAAGAACATTGATATCATTTAAGGTACATGGAGGTCCAAAAAACACATGTCATATCCAGATATCATATGAAGCAACCGCCTCTAAAACGATTGTGGGTTTTCCCGAACCACGAGAATATTGCCCTTTCCAAGCGGTGGGACAATCCCTTCACTACCAATGCATATAATCGATGCTTCCTACCATCCCGGGAAATCCACAAAGCTTTCCAATATGAAGTAGACGTTGAAGACCATCCGGTGTTGGTCTTCTTAGGTACTCATCGCCGAACAAATTTATTATTGCTTTCACAAAAATTCCTACACATAACCGAGTAGTAGTTGCATCGAGCCTGGGGTATTCGTCGACCGTATCAAGTGCAAAATCATATGCCACCACACGAATAGCTGCTGTACACTTTTGAAGTGTAGAGAGACCGAGCCTTCTGATACCGTCTTTCTTTTGACCAAAGAATTGAACTTCATTGGAGAGACGATCAACAATATGCATGAACATTGGCTTGTTCATTCTGAATCTTCGTCGGAAAAGATTTTCAGGATATGTTGGAGTGTCACTGAAATAATCATTCCATAACCGGAGATGGCCTTCTTCACGATTTCGTTCGATAAAAAATCGTTTTTTCTTGTCTTCCTTTCATCTTCTTGATCACCATGATCATTGATCAGATTCTCGAATGTTTGATCAATACGTTGATCGAAAGTTTCATAAATTGCCCTTTCGAAAGTGTTATGGGAAGAAGATGCCATGAGAGGTTTGTTTTAGATTCTTGTTTACAAAATATAAATTGTTTCATATTTATAAAGAGAATGGAGAGAAGAATATGGAGAGAAGAATGTGAGATAATAGAGAAAGAGAATGGAGAGAAAAAGATAACGTCGTGAGAAACTGAATGGAGAGAACAATGTGAGAAAGAGAAGAATTGTTTCAGATTTATAAAGTGTGGTTGTGATTACAAGTGTGTCCGTGACACACATACATTCTTGTGACACATACACATTCATTCTCGTGACACAAGAATACAACACACACATACAAATAGAAACAACACACACACAAGAATACACTCTTTCACTGTCCTGTGACACAAGAATACAAAACTATTTTCATTACACCACAAGAATACAAGATATGGACGCTCGTGATTGATGACTAGATCTCTCTCAACAACAACAAATAAAAGAAAAAGAAAGACAAACGTAATGCTTTCACGGGTGCTCCCAATGCTCCATGCTCTCACCTGAATTAGAAAAAGAAAGACAAACGTAAATAAGCAGAACAATATTTATCAACGTAAACCAAGAACAATTAAAATGACAAGAGAATAACTTGCGTAAACAATCAAAGCATCAAACAAGTTAAACAGAAACAGAACAACAAACAGAAACGATAAAATACTTCTGAAGAGAAACATTAAAATCCAAACTCGAAATACTTCTGAAGAGAAACATTAAAATTCATTACATCACCAGAACAACAAACAGAAACATAAACTTAAACTCGATGAACTTAAGCAGAAACAGAACAACAAACATACAACTTAAACTCAAACAGACAACAAGTCATTAATCAACTTCGTCTTTAGAGCTTCCTCACACTCAGACAGTGGTTCTTTTTTTGCAATAAGACTGTCAAGCAGAGACATCTTGGACATCATTTCTTTCATGGCCAGATCCTGCTGTTTAATGGACCACATTGTCTGAAACTCAGACATCCCCTTCCCCTCAACCGTCATCTTCTTACCACGTGCCTTAACACCCGGGGGACGATTGGTGCTTTCATCAGCTTCAGAAGTCTTGCTTTCAGTTGCGTGAGATGTTGATGATTGTGTACCGTCGTCCAACTTCCTCTTTTTAGAGCTTCCATCCTGTTTTGAGCTTGAAAGATCACACCATTTCTGGTCATTGCGCAGCTCCATCCACGCATGCTCAAGGTTGAACTTCTTTTGATGGTTGTTGTAGAAGATCTCATGCGCTTTTTTGAGAACATCAGTCTCATTTTGTCCGCCGGTCTTCTCCCTGGTTGCAGCTTCATACGAGCCACAGAACTTGCACACGAGGTTGTTGATCTTCTGCACTGCTGCTTACAGTGCATCGGCTCTCTCCGTTCGCACCCTGTAACCTTCTGGCTTGCCTCCATGTAGGCTGCAATTCTTTTCCAGAAAGCACCTGATCTTTGCTTATTACCCACGATTGAATCTTTGCTCGTGTTTAACCATGAGCTGATGAGCACAATGTCATCTGTGGGCGTCCATTTCCTGCGTTCTCTGCGCTCTAGAAGACTCTCTGCACCGAGGTTGCAATCCAGGGTATATTGAGTTCCAAATACAGGAACTTCTGATGAACCAAAATCACTTTGTTGACTTTGAAGAAGATCAACAAAATTTGACCCACTCGTATATGGATTATAATCCATATCCGAATGTGTGAAAGACGAGAGAAAGAGAAGAACAAGAGGAAGGAAGGTGTTTAGATGGAAGAGAAGATCGGAGAGAAGGTGTTTATGATAAGAAACAGAAGAAGCAATGCGTTTAATAGATGGAAGACGACTTGACATATATCTAAACACATTCATCACAACCCATAGACTTGACATATAGCAAACACATTTATCACCCTAAACCATAACTTCTATTTATTACTAACACAACCGAATCTAACCCTAACCAAAACATTTATTACACACGCTTCAATTCAAACAAGAATCAAAAGACATTAAGCAATTGAAAAGATCAAAGATAAATGTTTACATGTATTGAAATTGTTGCCCTTTTGCTTTCTTAACCTTGCTCATGTCTCTTTATCCATCAGACACAAAGACATAGACAAATCAAGAAGAATCACAAGATTGATATATTAAACTGATCAAAACTGTTCTTCATTCTCAAGATTCTAGATCATGACACCAAGCCACCTAACGAGAATCTACTAAACCAATAGGATCAAGAAGTACTAGATATGATGTTCATTGAATGGAAATTTTTACATTCACTCAAACAATCAAGGAAATGATCAAAACAGTGTGAAAGCTCTCCATCAACATCTCATTATTAGAAACGAGAATTGTATACAGAACCGAGAAGATCGATGTTGGTCGGGAAAATCAAATCTTACGCTTGCAGAGAAGATCGATTGTCTCTCCAGAGAATTAATGATTGTCTCTTCAGTGGAACTTCCATCTGCAACTGAAGAAATCAGATTTAACAGACTAAACATCAAACACGAAGAGGAAGGAGCAAAATCAAAGACATGCAAAATTCAGGAATTCAAAAATAAAAAAATTACTTAGCTTTGCTCATCGATTAAACTCAGCAGCAACCGACGATTCTCTTCGTAAAGGAGAACCACCGATTTTCTCTGTCGAGCCACCGAGATTTTCCGTCGCTGAGAGCCACCGAGATTCTTCGCCGAGGAGAGCCACCAATATCTCTTCGTCGAGGAGACCCACGAGATTCTTCGTCGGGGAGAGCCACCACCACCGAGATTCTTCGTCGACGAAATCCACCCACGAAATTTCTTCGAGGAGGCGACCACCGATCGTCTTCGTCGAGGAGTAGCAAGAGGCGTTTCGTTTCTTTTCCTGTTTTCTTTTTCTCTCAAATCACAAACCCAATAGCTCTTCTACACGTATCTAACAGGAACCACTTCTTCCAAGCCTTAATTAAGACCCGTTGCTTAAGTAATTAGCTTTTTTGTTAATCACTAATTACCTAAAAAACTCACTTAAGCAATCCCAATAAAAATGCTCTTAGGAGATTAAAAATGCTCTTAGGAGATTAGTCGGTTGGACTTAGGTCCAGAATACTCCAGTTATTAAAATAAAGTCAAGTTAGGCACGTGATTTGGGCATAAGTCCCACCTAAAAACTGTACTATTTTCTAGGTCAGATTTTAGTAATTATTCTGGATCAGTCCACATCTTTATTATTGAGAATTTGATCAAATATGTGATTTTAATTAGTTTATGGTTGGAGTGTAAATTAAGAGTCTATAAAGCATACATCAAGGGTCCTTAACAAAAGGAATAAGAGTCTATAAAGCATAGATCAAGAGGGTCCTTAACAAAAGGAATGAGCTCAAAGCGGAAAGTTCACGACAAATTTACGAAGCAAATTCAGATTCACACATAGCGAATCAAAACGAGAAACAATTCTTAACTTAACACGTGGAATTAAAATGAGAAAAGGAGACAACTTCTGTTGTAAACAAGCAAATAAGGCTCCATCATCGCTCTGAACAAGAACCGGTTACTTACCATTCAAGCAAACCAGAACCCTTCAATTTCTCTACCACCAATCCATCTATTCGAGCTGCCATCTCCAGAGTCAAGTAGTTCTGCCAATCTCCGTTCTCACCCTTCCTAAAATACGCACTATTAGCATAGCTACAAGGACGGTCCTCCATATCTTTCTCCCCTTTGTTGGGTTCACGATTCTTCAACGTCTCGAAACTGCAAAGACTCACAACTTTCTCAACAACCATTTCACACTCTTCCTCAGCTGTGAATCCATAACCCATAAACTCAGCCAATCTCTTCACATACAGCAAGGGATCAGCTCTCATCTTCTCATACTTGAGGAACAAGATCTGATATGGATTCTCTTGGTAAGCTTTCCAGTACGTCAAGACATGGTCAAGATAAGGACCATTGCTAGATAAACCTCGACAGAACATATCAAAAGACTCCTCAAGACTATTGAGAGGGCCCTCGTCTGTCTTTTGCTTTTGATAGAAAATCCACATGGAGATGAAAGTGTCTTTAGGGTCTCTCCAGATGTAAACCATCTTACAACCAGATCTTGAAACCGACTCGGGTAATAATCCGTGCGGGAGATGAGTGGCAAACAGAGTGTTCTCTTTGTTTTTGAGAGCATCAACGTTTGGGAAGAAAGCGAATTCGATCTCAATGAAAGGAATAAGCTCGTGAGGGTTACGTTTTAAGAGAGGGTTTGTTGAATCGTTGAAGCGAGATCGATTGGAGATTGCGAAAATGAGGGCTTTGAGCCAAGTGGTACCGTGGTACCTGTCTTTGGGTAGCTACAGAGGAGTAAGTCAGTAGGTCGTGCTTGGAAGAACTCTTGCGCGTACATGCAGCCTTCAATGCGAGGCTGTATCAGCCAGTGACCACCGTACTTGATCAAGGGATTTTTTGGTCTCCAGCCTTTCTCGTGAGGAAAGGTGGCGATGAGTTCTTGGTACCTTTTTTGATTCCTGTCGAATTCTGTAACTGATTCTGTCACGGTCTCTTCCTGGTTCGGTAAGGTAGTGTCGGTTACAGTTAATAAACCCATTGGAGATAAAGAATGCTGATTTGAGGACAAATATCAGAAGAGGAGGTGATAATTTTTAGGAGAGTTTCTAGAGACAAGCTGGAGAAGAGGCAATTGGTAGGGATGAAGGTGGTGATGACAGCGTTGATTACAGCTTTGGTCTCTATATAAAATTATATATGCAGCACATGAGCACACATGCAGAGACGACACACAATAAATAAACATGTGTATAGCTTTGTTTTCTTAAAAGTTAATTAATGAAAGAAAACAAAGCCAGTTTGATTAAACAAGGTCGTTACAGTTTTTAGTGCTTTAGTTAGAAAAAGGTTTTGATGCATCATGCATGGGAGATAGTTTCCATGGTATACACTTGTCACCGACTCACCAAGCTCTCTTTTAGGCAACAACACAACACTAAGGTTGATGTGCTATTCTCGGCAGGAGCCCGAGGGATGGAGTAAGGTTCGGCTCAACACTGTTAAGGGTCCTAGGACAAAAAAAAAAAAATTCTCCCAAAAATTTATATGCAAATAATGTTTAAAATATTTTTAAAATTTAATCAATAATATTTTGTATATTTTGTAACGAAAATAAAACTATATACATATCAAATAATTTTGGGTCCTTTTCAATTTTATTTATATTATTTATGATTTTTATATATATAAAAATACAGATTTATAAAAAAATTAGGCCCCTTAATTATTATTATACGGGGAGACACGGGCTTGGACCCGTGGCGGTCGCACCACTTGTCCCCCTAATGAGCCGGCCCTGGATGGAGTAGCATATAGAATACGCTGAATAAATGTATTATTAAGTATGTAAAAAGTATTTATACATTAGTACATGTAGGGTTATTAACAATACTAAGTATTTACACAGAGATCCTTTTAGTCTATAGTATTTACTTAACATGCCCCCTCAAGATGGTGGTGCCGTAGTAACACCAATCTTGTACCTTGAAGACTGAAAAGGAGCTCGTGCGAGTGGTTTCGTGAGACCATCCGCGAGCTGGTCATGCGTTGAGACGTGCGTAACACGCAGGAGACCATTCTGAATCTGACCTCGTACGAAATAATAATCAAGAGCAATGTGTTTCATTCGGGAGTGGAAAAATGGATTGGCGCAGAGGTAGGTTGCTCCGATGTTATCACAGTACACCGTCGGAGTCGTAGCACACCAAGCTCTAGAAGTAGAGAGACAACCCAGCGAAGTTCGGACGCAGTGTTTGTGACGGCACGGTACTCTGCTTCTGTGGAAGAGCGAGCTACCCCTTTTTTCTTTTTCGTCGACTATGAGACAGGCTGAGAACCAAGGAAGATGACGTAGGCGTTAGTGGACAGATAATCATCAGAATCACCAGCCCAGTCAGAGTCGGAGAAAGCATGAAGAGTCGGTGATGCCTGTTTTCTCAAGAGGATTCCATGATTCAGAGTACCAGAGAGATAGCGGAGCACGCGTTTCATCGCTTGCCAATGATCAGAGGTAGGACAATGCATGTACTGGGAGAGTTTACTCACAGCATATGACACATCCGGGCGAGTGAGAGCGAGGTACTGGAGGCTACCAACGATCCTGCGATATGGTTGCGGATCAGATAGAGATGAGCCAGAGTACAACATGAGCTTAGGATGTGTGGGAAGAGGAGTCGCAACTGGCTTCGCATGTAACATATCAGCTTTGTGAAGAAGATCAGTGATGTACTTGCGTTGTTTCAGATGGAGGCCTTGTGGCGTGCGAACAGTTTCAATGCCTAGGAAGTAGCTTTTTTTTTTTTTTTTGGTCAAAAGCCTAGGAAGTAGCTTAGATTGCCCATGTCTTTGATAGAGAAGCGGTTAGCAAGAGAAGTGATGACTTGTTGTACCAAAACCGGATCACTCCCAGTGACCAAGATGTCGTCGACATAGACCAAGACATAGACAAACTTCGAGTGCTTCTTGTAGATGAAGAGAGATGTATCCGCCAATGAATTGTGAAAACCAGACTGCAAGAGATATGATTTAAGCTCCGAGTACCAAGCATGTGGTGCTTGTTTTAAACCATAAAGCGCTTTTAGAAGATAACATACATGATTTGGGCGATCCTTGTCAGTGAAACCAGGTGGTTGTGACATGAAAACTTCTTCATTCAGATGCCCTTGGAGAAAAGCAGTGTTGACATCGATCTGTCGGACAAGCCAATCGTTGTTAACAGCCAAGCCAAGAACAATCCTGATAGTTGTGGACTTGATAACAGGGCTGAACGTGTCTTCATAATTAACACCTTGTTGTTGATGATATCCTTTGGCCACAATCCGTGCTTTGTAGCGATCAATGGTTCCATCTGAGTTATACTTGATAGTAAAAACCCATCGACAACCAACCACATTCATTGTCTCAGTGGCGGCAACTAAATCCCAAGTCGAATTCTCTGTGGTAGATTTGAACTCTCTAGACATCGCATCACGCCAGTGTTTGTGTTTCATCGCTTGTTGCCAGGTTGAAGGAATCCAGTGAGGATCTGTGTGCAAGCTGGCTGTAAGATTGTACCTAGTAACAGGTTTGACAATGTTATTCCGAGAACGGGTTGTCATAGAGTGACGAGGTTCCACTGGCTGTGGTATAGAGGCAGCAGGAGCGACTGGTTCAGGACTACCAGGTGCTGGAGATGACTGATCAGTAGTAGCCTGCTGCTGCGTTGTGTCTATAACAGGTGATGATGATGATGTTTGATGCGTCATGTCCGTGTGTTGTTGCTACGTTGGTGACGAATCACTGCTCGTAGGTCCAGTGCTCACGGTCGCTGATGGAGTTTGTATGAGTGGTGGCATGAAGGGTAAGACAGTAACTGGTGGAGCTGAGGGTGGAGAGGTTTCTTGATTTTCAGTGGGTTTTGGGGGGGTCAAGGTGGGGAAGGGATACTCAGTTTCATTGAAGCGTACATGACGAGAAGTATATACGCGACCAGAGAGAGGCTCAAGGCAAAGATATGCACTTTGAGATAAAGAGTAGCCGATGAATATACATGGCAGTGATCTGTTTTGAAGTTTATCAGGGGAATAGGGACGAAGCCATGGGAAGCATAGACACCCGAAGGTGCGAAGCTTTTGGTAGTTGGGTGATAAGTGAAACAGTTTCTGGAATGGTGTGATATTGAAGAGGATTGGTGTGGGTAAGCGTGAGATAGACTGCTGTTGAGAAAGCAAAAGGCCAATACGTAAGTGGCATGTGAGCGGAGGAGAGAAGGGATAAGCCGGTTTCAACTATATGACGATGTTTTCTCTCAGACAAGCCGTTATGTTCAGGAGTATGAGGGGGGGGGGGGTTATAAGGTGAGAGATACCGTGAGTGGCAAGGTACTGACGAAGAGCAATGAACTCCTCGCCATTATCAGAGTAAAGGTTGCAGAGTTTGTGTTTGAATTTGGTTTCAGCGAGTGGTTTAAAGGTTTCGAAGATAGCTTTTACTTCCGACTTTTTGGTAAGAGGGAATAGCCAAGTGTGCCTAGTGAAGTGATCAACTAGGACAAGGTAATATCGGTAGTTTTGATTGGATCAAACAGTGGATTGCCACACATCAGTAAAAACGTATTCGAGAGGGTGAGAAGAGATGATTGTACTTTGGTGAAAAGGAAGTTTCTGAGTTTTATTAAGTAAACAATCATTGCAGGGCAAAATCTTAGAAGAGTTTGTGAAACAAGGTAAAGAATACTGAGAAACAACTGTTTTAAGAGTAGATAAAGAGGGATGGCCCAGTCTTTGGTGCCATTGAGATAGAGTGGCTTTGGTGTCTGGATATGAAACATAGGATGCTGCGGGTTTAGGTATAGACACTGGCCACTCATACAAATCATCCCTCGTGCGGCCTTGAAGCAACCGGACCCCCATGCTGAGATCCTTCACCTGAAAAGAAGCAGGAAAGAATTCCACAGAGACTTGATTAGCATTGCAAAGACGGTAGACTGAAATCAAGTTCTTGTTAACACTCGGTACACAAAAAATATCATTCAAAGCAAGGCGTTTATGAGCAGTGGGAAGAGAGGCAGAGCCAATATGAGTTATAGATAAACCTGAACCATCCGCAATGGCAACTTCATCACCGCCGGTATAGTGCTGATGCAAGGCGAGGTTGTTCAAATCCACAGTGAGATGGTGTGTTGCACCACTATCAAGTAGCCAAGCATTCGGATTGTATTGTGTGGCCTGTGCTACGTTAGCTCGAGGCTGCCAGAGGAGAGAGTTTGGCATCGAGGCTTGTTGGTTCGATGTCGCAGCAACATTGCCATGGAGTTGAGGACAGCGACGAGCACTGTGGCCGAAGACACTGCAGATTTGGCACTTGCCTTGATACCCACGCGAGTTGTTCTGTTGAGCTGGTGAGGCAAGCTGTTGCTGTTGCCAGGTCTGGTTGCTATGGTTTTTGTTGTTCTAGCCACCACGACGAGTGTTTTGATAGCGATTGTTGCTGGAGGAGCCTCTTGAGTTAGTGAAGTTGGCGGTGACAGGGGCAGAGTTGGTTTGAGTGCTAACGGTTTGAAGTTTAGCTTCTTGGTTCAGAAGCTTTTCGTGAATCTCTGGGAGGGAAGGAGGAGTGTCACGACCATCAATCTGATCAGCAATGGTCTTGTACTCTTCTGGAAGTCCATCAAGTATGTACTCAATCGGGTCCTCATGATTGAGTGCCTTCCCAAGCAAGGAAAGTTCGTCGAAGCGAGTCGTAAGTCCTTGAAAGTATTCATTGATGGACATACTTCCTTTCTTCCAGCTCTGGATCTGTTGTCGGGTCTGCTTCATATGTGCACGGCTTGGTTTAGCATAGGTCATTGTCAGAGTGGTCCAGATCTCAGACGCTGTTGCTGCAGTAGACAGAATAGGTTGAATTGTGGTGGTGATTGCTCCAAGTAGAGCACTGTAAATCAAACGATCTTGTCATTTCCAGAGGTTGTAAGCGGGATTAGGTGCAACGCCATCGTCGGTAGTGATGGTTGCGTACGGGACAACAAAGGAGCCGTCGAGGTACCCTGTCAAATCGTAGCCATCAAGCAACGCATGAACCTGTCAGCTCCACATCAGAAAGTTGGAGGCAGTAAGTTTGGTGACATTGGTCATGTTGATGTTCAGAATAGATGATGTTGCAGAGAACGTGATTGTTTCAGTGGTAGAGAACGGAGAGTTGGTGCCTGACATGATGAAGAAGGCGGAAAAAGTTTTGAAAAAGGGTATGGCGGCTTTTGATTAGGTTATTCAAGCTCTGATACCATATAGAGTACGCTGAATAAATGTATTATTAAGTATGTGAAAAGTATTTATACATCAGTACATGTAGGGTTATTAAAAATACTAAGTATTTACACAGAGATCCTTTTAGTCTATAGTATTTACTTAACATAGCAATGTATATTCGAAAAATTCTTTCTTTGCACTATCAGACATTTTGTGTGTAGATTCGTGGATATAAGGAAGCATTTTTTTATCATGCATTAGTTAGGAGAGTACAGGGAATAACTATGTATTTTAAATGTAGGGACGTATATGAGAAGAATACGGAAAGTACATGGATAATTTATGTACTATGCATACTTATTATATCCATAAATATATTTGTAACATGTGGTGAAAAACTCAGTAGAATAATTTTAATTGCTATGTATGTTGCCAAAGTATACTTATCTCTTCTGTCATTTGTTCGCAAAGAACACCAAAATTAGGTGTGCTTAATTTAGAATAGTGGAAAGATAAATGACCTATTCGGAAGCCATCTACAATACTGAGTGAATGAAGCAAAACATAGATAAATGTCATGTTGATCAATAAACAAGTCTTCAGGATTCCGAAAAATTAACGCATCGACTGTTAGACGGAATGAAATCCACGGGCCGATAGAGCGGGCATGGAAGGTTCGATAGCCATATGCGGTTGGGGTGTTACAAGTGGTATCAGAACCTAATCCAGACGAGTATGTAGTCTTGTGTGGGCTCACAATAACATGGGTTACAATCCTAGGGCTAACGTCCACGTTGTGCTCGGTGAAATGGAGTTAATTGTAACATTCTGGTGTGTGGTGTATGGAGAAATTTTTTATAGAATTATTTGGCTACCTATCTCACCAAATTGCACTTATCTTTCAAGTTATTTGTCGAGATAGAACTCCAAAGTTAAACGTACCTAAGCTATAATAGTAAAAGGATAGGTGACCTATTGGAAAGTGATTCACGATATTGTGTGTGAGACCAAAACATGGAAGAAGGTCACGTGGTGATTGCATGGTCAGTAAATAAGACTTTCAGACTTCCAAAAAAATTAACGCACCGACCATCGTACGAGATGAGGCCAACAGACCGAGTGAGTAGACGTGGGAGACCCATTAGCCATGGGGAGTCAGAACGTTATATATGTATGTACGAAGAAAATACGTGATGCATAAACATGCTCATGTATTATCAGCACATTGATTATTATGTGTGACATATTAAGTGTCATGTTTCTTCATATCATAACTAGTTTATCGGATCAAAGTGCTATCTATGTCACAGTCTTTGGACGACATACATGTATAGCATTTCATCCTCACTGAATAACTGTCTTGTTATTTACCTATCTTTCTCGTTTTTTCAGGTCAGTCAAACAAGTAAATGAATATGTGTATGATTTGGTGTTTTCGAGATTATCGTGATTCTTTTTTTTTGTTCAGACTTTTTGATGTAATTTATTTCAGATAGTGAATTTTAAATGTGCTTTCTTCCGTTTTCTTAAGAGGATAAAACGGGTGTTATAAGAGTGTGGAATCTGTAGATGCAAAGATCAGATGGACGTTCTGATACAGACGCAAGTACATCAGCGAATGGAGCAGAGTCTGCAACAGAGAAGTGTACGTGCGGATGAACAAGTCAAGATGAAGATTGCGACTTGAAGAATGGATTGCGGATCAAGGCTAAGTTGATACGAAGATATCTTGGGGAGCAAGCTTGAAGAGATTCACCTTGGAGAAGGGAGATCTCAAGATGGAAGTTTTCTAAAAGACTTTGGAGAGGTTTTAGGGAACTTGCCATATTTGGGTAGATAGGAAATATTGGGTAGATAGGCGTGGATAGCCGACTTGGCTGTATTGTATATATAGTCACACTCGACCTGTGGATTAGGGTTGGCGAGAGAATTGTATTCTTAGCATAAGAGTGGAGTTCACTAAGCTTGGAAGCGAGTGAATAACACTAAGGGCTAAGGGGTAGAGGTCCTAGAGATCTTGTATTCGATCTTAGGACGTGTGAGGCTAGGGGAACAAGTCAAGAAGGATCTTGATCTTGTTCGAGTTCTGTTTAAAGAGATACTTGTAAGTTCGCTTTAAAAGAATACTAGTAATAACACATATCTTTGTAGAGATATTCTCTGGTGTACTCTATGTTTTACTCTGTGAGTTAGTTCTTACATTTACAAGTGGTATCAGAGCTGTCACCCGTTCGATTATATAACAGGTGAGATCCTGCGGAAGAAATGGAGAACTATCATGAGCTGGTGTCAAGCACAAGGGTGATGTTGGATGGATCCAACTACGGACTTTGGAAGTCACGAATGAGGTCTATCATTCGAGGGATTGATGCCATGGCGTGGAAATCTGTAACAACTGGACTGTCAGAACCAAAGGCTAAGGACGAGAATAGTGTTAAATCCAACAAATAGTGTTAAATCCAACAAAGAAGAGGAACTTTGGACCGAGACATAACTCAAAATGGCAAAGTTCAACTCCAAAGCACTTTCAGCCATACATGCCAGTGTTACAAAGAAACACTTTGAGCTGATTCAAGGATGTGAGACCGCCAAGGAAGCATGGGAAATACTACAAACTCACTTCGAAGGAACGTCAAAAGTGAAGAGCTCACAACTGGATTATCTAGCATCCAAGTTTGAAAATCTCAAAATGGGAGAAAGTGAATCAGTTGAAGAATTCAGCTCACAGCTCAGTGGCATAGCTCAGGAATCCTTGGTATTGGGAAAAAAATATAAGGATAAGAAGCTGGTCAAGAAGTTTCTAAGGTGTCTACCATCTAAGTACACTGCATACAAGGCAGCTATGTCAGTCTCACTTAACACAGATGAGATAAGCTTTGATGAAGTAGTAGGGATGCTGAGAGCACATGAAATGGAAATTGACGGAGGAAAGAAAGGAAAGGGAGTTGCACTGGTATCACAAGAGTCAGATGACAGAGAAGATGACAATGATCCAGTAAGCATGCTTGTTAGGCGATTTGACAGAGTCCTTCGTAGAGCCGAATCAGGTCAGAGAAGAGGAAGTACATCACAACGTGCTGCAGAAGGTGAGAAATGAACATCTGAGACAGAAAAGAACGATCATAAAGCGTAGATTCAGTGTCATGAGTGCAAGGGGTATGGACATTACAAAACTGATTGTCCAACTGTTCGAAGGAGAGAAATCAAGTGCTACAAGTGCAAAGGAATTGGACACACTCAACTGGAATGTGTCAACGATCAGAAGAGGACGTGAAAAATCTATGATCGGAATTGATGAGATAGACTCAAAAGAAGACAGTGATGAAGAGGAGCTGGCTAACTTCGTAGCATTCATTGGCATCACAAAGTTTGTGGAAGGAGAAACTGATACTGATGATGATCAGTCAAGTGCAGATGGTGATGATGGAATTAGCTATCAAGAACTGTGTCAGACGGTAGTACAGATTGGTAAGGAGAATCTATGTCTCAAAAAGGACAAAAGATGGCTGAAAGACACAGTGATAAACCTCAGGAAAGAACTTAATGATGAAAGAAAGAAGGAGGCAAGTACCTCAGATCTGAAAAAGGAGAATGTACGACTTGATGTTCATATTAAGTTACTAGAGAAACAAGTGAAAGACGAGAAGGCTCGATCATCAGACTTAAATGCCAAGCTGGAACATCATTACAAGACTGTCATAATGCTCACTGGGTCAAAGGAACTTGGTAAAATCTTGAGTCTAGGAAGACAGTATCGGACTTCTCGAGGTCTAGGATACACTGGGTATGGAGAGAGTGATACAGAACCCATCAAATTTGTGCCAAGCTCCAACTTCACGGGGGAGAACAACAACTGAAGGTACTACCTCAAAGACTGGTGCTGAGAAAGTTAAGAATCTCCAGAAGGTGGGACGATTAGAGATTCAGCAGGAGAGAGGATGTTACTACTGTGGAAAACCGGGTCACATCAAGAAGAAATGCTATCACTTTAGGGAAAAAGTAAATCAGTTGCTGAGACAAGGAAGGTACTGGTGGAATGGCTCTCGAAATCAAGTCTGGATCAGAAAATCTGACTTAGGACGAACAACAGTGAACTCAACTCAACGATCTAATCACGGAGGTCCAAGATGCAGCATGGCACTTGTATCAGAAGCAGTGGCATTGATATCCAAAGATGAAAATCCATGGTACTTCGACAGTGGTTGCTCTCGTCATATGTGATACAACTCAAATTACCCTAAGGAGTGAATTACTCTCTCAAATAAGAGGTTCAGTTGCAGTACTTAGGGATCAAATCCACAAGGAGCCAGGGAACCTATTAAATCTAGTCAAATTATTAATTCTAAATGTTTGTTGTTTTATGGTTTAAAAGTAAATAGCAATCCTAATTAAGCAAGTCTATTGCTCGACTAACAAGATGATTGGGGGTGTAACTTATTGGAAGATATTAGATGCAGGGTTTCTATTCAGGTGTTGGAGATTATAATCCTATAGATGCCTAACAGTTGCATGCATGATATATTAGAGCTCAACTCCTTAATCACAGTGATCAGCGATGGCAATGTTTCACTGGTTAACTAACTAGATCTTGGATCTCAACTGTCGTCTTTTGATCACAAGAAAGTGTCGATCGATGATCCTATAGGGATATCGATCGTTACACCTTTCGCAATATTGATCGATTGTCAGAAGACAATATCGATCGATGCTTCTAGCTAAGCCCTAGGCCCAGGTTGATAATGCTCACTAGTCTCTTAGATCAGCAGTTATTATCTCTCTAGCAGTCCTAGCATCACAGATTAGATTCAGGACATGATGGTCAAGGATGCTTGACTCATGCTAATTCCTAGGTTCATGTTCTAGTTAGCAAGGCTAAAACAAGCATTAATGAACAATCAATCAATGAATATCACAACTTAGCAAATCTATAGTTGGGGCTAATCCCTCTAACCTATTTGAACCCTGAATCTAACAAGTGAACTACTCAGACATAGCTAAGCAATTCATGACACAAAATACATATAAAAACTGCATAGAATAGAATAGATGAATCAATGGAGTTCCAATCACAAATCTCTCTATGATTTTCTCTCCTAAAACTCTCTGCTGAAAATAAGAATATAATGGTGGCCAAAAGCTCTCCTGCCTCCTAACACTTAGACAAGTATATAACTATTAGGTTAAAAACTCGTCAGGGGTAATCTTGTAATTTAGTGAAGCCTTGGGTTTAAAGTCGGCTGGAACCAAGTCGCGCATCTCGCGTCTCGACATCGATCGATGGTATAGGATGTACATCGATCAATCATAATCTTCAATCGTCTAGACTTCTCTTCTGTATCGATCGACGGCACTGGATGTGCATCGAACGATTACTTCTTCTTCGTATCGACCTTTAATGGTCAGCTCGGATGAAATCTCTTTTAAGCTCCTAAATGCTCCATAATCATCACTTTTCTCCAAGATACTCCTGAACCCGAAAACATACCTAATAGGATAAAATATATAATATATAGATAGTAAAACACTTATATACCATGGATGAAAATGGGTCAAATCCATGGTATATCAACTCCCCCAGACTTACCCTTTTGCTTGTCCTCAAGCAAAACAAATAGGCAGTCTCTCTGAAAGAGGTTTGAAAACAGCATGGACTTATAGATTTAAAACACAGAAATCATCACCTCTACAATTTTGCAAACCACATCTAAAAAGTACTAATCACAAAAGCACATTATGCATTATCCTAGCTTAGCAACCAAATTCAACTAGTCTATAACTCAGTCAATCATGTCTGACATTCCTCTCTACTAACCTCATTTCTTAGCATAAATATAAAAGTGAATGCTTTACCTTGGGAGTATCGACCACATGATGCAAGGATTTTCAGACAAGTATCTGGAACTGCAGGTAAAAGTTAGTTCCTAAATTCTCTCTCTCTAATTTTTCTCTAATTTTTCTCTTGAGTCAAAGTCTGCTTATATTGCAAGATCAGTGACCAATATTGGACAGGCTTCCATGAATCAAGACTTAATGGTGGTTGCCACCAAGCCATGTTCACTTCTTTTTGACCTATATCCAAGAATTCTTTGTGAAGCGAGCCATGAAGATTGCCGCCTCCAAGTCCCGTTCGAATTCTTTTATTGGAATCTTTATGAATCAAGCCTTAATGGTTTTAGCCACCAAGTCCTGTTCAGATTCCTTCTAACTAAATCCTAAGTCCTAATTAAGTAATAAATTTCGGATTTTTTTTTAACTAACTAACTACTCTAGGGTCGAAATAGAGAGAGGAAATGTGATAAATGAATCTACACAAGGCGTTACCTTCTAGACTTGTCTGAAGAATCCGATCCCATGTATACCAAGCCCCAAGACAAGCGATTATGTCAGGTTTAGTATTGGAGGTCAGCTTTGGTTCCTTCAAACAATCAAGGCAAGTGTGTATAGTTGACAGGTTGATCTACTTTAGCATCTTTAGTACTATCTGCAATCAGTAAATCTAGAATGGTGCTAAAGAGTGGTTAGACATTCAAGTATAAATCAATAATAAGATCATAGTCCCTTTCACATAGCTAAGCATAATTTATTAAAAATCTTTTTATAAGAATCAGAATAAATTATATCAGTAAACCTCCCCCCAGACTTAAATTACACTGTCCCAGTGTAACACAGTCGGAGTTATGGTGGAAACTAAATCATAAGTACTCAATGTAACAAGTTAGGAAGATAAACCTGACCGGAGTGGGAATCGATGGATGTGCATCGGTATGCATAGATCGTCGTATGTGATTGTAGGTCGATCGATGTCGACGTCTCGTCCACGGTCGATATGGTGATCATCCTACTTGGGTCTTGCAATAAATCTGAAAGAATGAAAATGAAAGTAAATACTAGTAACTAAGAAAACCAATTAAAATTACCTAATAGTGGGTTGCCTCCCACTTAGCGCTTTGTTATAGTCATTTAGCTTGACTGTGGAGGTGTGTGGCTAGTTGGTGGAAAGACAGCTACTTGTTGGGAAACAAGCATCCACCTCATCTCTGCACATTCTGGACCAAGCTGCAATGAAACTTCTTGTGGCCTCATCATTTCTGGTCCATCTCTCATCCATCTTATGTATTGCATTTGAGATGTAGTGTAGCCTTTCTTGGGTGTTTTCAATGCTGAACTGATGCCATCATATCTTGTCGTAGGCGTATGCTGATAGCTCGTTCACTTCCTCATGCATTGAATCCATTTTGTTTTGTATCAGCTGCTCGGCGTCTGGTGTAGACGTGGTATCGATCGATGCGACCAAGTGTTTATCGGTCGATGCTGGGGCCTTACTGTCGATCGATTTGGAGCGTTCTCTGTCGATCGATGCTGATATCTGGTGTTGAGATGTGAATTGCCTCTGAATGGCTTTGACTTGCTTCTGTAACCACTCTGCATGGCTATCCAGTCCACTGAGTCTGATGTCGAAGGGAAAGTAGATGTCATCACACCGCTTCTCAAACCGGTTCTCCATAGTGTCTATAGCTGTGTAAAGCTTTGATGTGATCTGATCAACTTTTTCTGCTGTGTAGGGAAGATGTTCTGTAGGTTTCTTGACGTCGAGCGATGCCCTACGGAACCTATCGATCGATGTTGAACATTCTTCCTGAAAATCATGTTGATCATTAAGCGTGCCAATGTCCCTCTGGACATTCATCATCTGTGTAGACAAGGTGTCCAAGTATCGCATGATAGGTGAGGTGAAACGGTCGTGCATATCCTCGTATGTTTGTAACCTATCTTCCATGGCTGCGAACTTGCTGTCGATCAATGTGATGGTGCAGATTACGATCGATGTGGCTGGTTATTGGTCGTTCTTGCAAATGGTGTCCAAATCTTGCTGTAGCAGATCAATTCTCGTGCTTAACCAGTCCACGTTGTTGTTGAGAGGGTTGTATACGTCGTTAATCTTCGTGTTGATTGTTGGGGTAAAAATCGGTCACGACGGAATCGATGTCCGAAATTCCTTAGAAAAACCGAATCTCGGTCAAAACTTCAAAAGCCGAGAAAACGAACAGCCAAAACGGATCGCCCGGCGAGCTCGGCCACGACACAGGCCAGCTCGCCCGGCGAGCTCGGCCGCGACACGGGCCAGCTCGCCCGGCGAGCTCGGCCGCGACACGGGCCAGCTCGCCCGGCGAGCTCGGCCATGACACGGACCGGCTCGCCCGGCGAGCACGGCCGCGTTGCCAGTCGACTCGCCGGCGAGCTCGGCCGTGACACGGGCCAGCTCGCCCGGCGAGCATGGCCGTGTTACCGGTCGGCTCGCTCGATCGTGCCGCGGATTGGCTCGCCCGGCGACCGCGGCCAATTCTCCGTGGACCATTCCGAACCCGGTCCCGTCCCATAACCATGCATCTTTGTCCAAAGTTTCCGTAACTCAGTCTTCGGGTCCGTGGATACGACACCAATGTTCCGTCTAAAAAACATCGTCGAAAGTATTCGGGAAGTTGGGAAGGTTATGTCTCTCGAACAGTTTCCTATTCTCCGTAGTAGAGCAGGTTACGGTTAACTTAACACCGACTGCCTCTGCTAAGTCAACGATTATGTGGTAATGTCTCTCAACTTAACACCGTCGTAGTATTCGGGAAGTTGGGAAGGTTATGTCTCTCAACGGTTCCGTTGGAAGAACCATGCCTATACCAACGGCTACTTCGCGAGTAAAATCATAAAAATGCTAAAGTCTCGATACGGCCCAAAGAGGGTCCGAATTGCGGACAACGGCCCATCTTTGGTCCCAAAAGACTTGAACCCAAAAATTGGTATGACGGTTTATCGCATCCGCAGGAAGAGATAAATGTCAAATTTCCGAAGATAATCACAAGGAAGAAGGAAATATGGAAAAGCCCGCTTCACGACAAATCCGGCCCTAGAAGAGGTAAACCGACCTAAGGAGGAGTATATAAGGAGGACCTAGGACGAAGAGCAGGGGGGGGCATTCTAAGAGCACACTTAATACTTAGAGCAATTTAGGCATTTTTCTGTTTTTACTACCGAGCTGCGACTCGACTAGGTTAGAACTAAGGTGGCTAGACTAGCAAACATACCGACAGCTCTCGTGGCCTAGGATCTTACCTGTTGTTCACGCTCAAACGCGAATTCGGAAATAAGACCTCTTTGTTCTCTTTTCGCTCTTTTACGATTTATTACTTTTGAATCTTTCATATTGATTGTGTTGTGCGTGGCCCAGCAGATAACCGGGACCTTCCGGGAAGGCTAGGTTAACTTGGCTTTCCTCTGATTAAGAAAACTCGACGGTGTGAATTTCGGTTCTCACAGTTTGGCGCTAGAAGGAGGGGGGGGGTACAGATCTATCTCTCTCGCAACCACACACGCTCAGTCTGATATGACGACCAACGCTGACAAAGACCTGCAAACGCACGACGGGACTCCCGTCGATGCCAACGCTGATAAACTACAGCTGGAAACGTATCAACGGTCACTGCCAACGCCGCGATACTAGACCAGATGAAGGAAATGTTCGCCTCTGCTCAGAAAAAGACGGACGAACAAGGAAAACTTGTGGCCTCTCTCGCAAAACAGGTGGAAACCTTAGCGGCGAAGGCCAGGAGCAAAGCCCCGTGCGGAACCACAAGAGCCCGCAGCGGCAGAAGACTTGATTTCGAAACTCCGGGCAATCGAGCTGCACACACGGACAAGGCTTCCTCAGGCCAAAACCCTGATGAAACACTCCAGCCAGGTGCACAGCCAACTGCGGAGAACCTTCCACCTCCTACCGGGAGCAACGAAGGAGAAGAAATCGAGCGCATCGACCTGGATATAAGCGACCAATCCGAGCCCTCGGACGACGGTGCTGACATCCACCCAAGAAGAACGCGAAGCCAGTCCACTCGGCAGGACGCGTCCTTCGAAAAACCCATGACCAAGGAAGAAGAAAACCTCTATTGAATAGAACAGGAGGAGCTGGCCGAGAAGCAGGCCAGGATCCACCGCGGACAACACAGACAAGATCGCAAGGCTGCCAGAAATCCTGATGAGATCCACGATCTCCGCGAGTACATCGCGAAAACCACAGCGGAGGTGAAAGCGGTGAAATCACAAATCCACCACGCGACAAGCGCTGCGCCCGAGATCGACAGACTTCTCGAGGAAGCACGCAAAACCCCGTTCACTGCCCGGATTACTGAGACCAACGTCTCGGACCCGGGGAAGATCAAAATTCCCATCTACGATGGCACCACCGACCCGAAAGCGCACCTGCAGTCTTTCCAGATCGCGATGGGGAGGTGCAAACTCAAGGAACGCGAACGAGACGCTGGCTACTGCCTCCTCTTCGTCGAAAACCTCAAAGGAGCCGCGCTCGAATGGTTTTCTCGCCTAAACCAAAATTCCGTCGGAAGTTTCCGCCAACTTGCTTCAGAGTTTCTCAAGCAGTATTCCATGTTCATGGACAGAGAAACCTCGGACGTCGATCTCTGGAGCCTGTCTCAAAGAGAAGACGAGCCACTTCGCGAGTTCATGAACAGATTCAAGCTAGTAATGGCAAGAGTCACCGGGATCAGCGACAAAGTGGCGATCGATGCTCTGAAGAAAACTCTCTGGTACCGGTCGAAATTCCGGCAATGGGTATCCCTCGAAAAACCGAGAACAATTCAGGATGCTCTTGATAAGGCAACGGACTTCATCGTAATGGAAGAGGAGATGAAAATCCTCTCCCAGAAGTACAACCCGCAGAAGACGCCCACGAAAAAGAAAAGCTCTCGAAACGACAAGTATGTCCACCACGAGGGAGAAGACATCCAGGGCGAGCACAACTACACTATCAATTCCGAACAAGGGAAGACCTCCGGAAACACCTGGTCCAGGAACCAGTATAAGGATAACTCCTACTGCGAGTTCCACCAGACCAAAGGTCATTCCACTACGAACTGCAAAGTTCTCGGCGCAAGGCTAGCCGCAAAACTCCTCGCTGGCGACCTCTCGAAGGTCACTAGCATAAAGGACCTCATCCTGGATTCCGACCACCCTCCCAGGACTGATAAAGAGTCTCCCGAGAGGGACGCACGCGCAAATCAATCTGGCAAAAAACGCGGAAGAAGGCAGGATGACCTTGGAGACAGTAGTACCCGCCGGAGGATAAACATGATCATTGGAGAATCGCAATTCTACAGCGACTCTGTTTCATCCATCAAGGCCTACGGAAGAAAGGCGGAAACAAGTTCTAACTGGACGACTCGGTCCCTGACCGACAACGTTCCAAACGATACGATTGTTTTCAAGGAGGAGGAAACCGTCGGACTCGATAAACCTCACTGCGACCCGCTGGTCATCGACTTGGTGATTCGAGACCTCGAAGTGGGAAGAATCCTCATCGACACAGGCAGCATGGTCAACATCATTTTCAGCGACACTCTCCGGAGGATGAACATCGAACTTGGGGAGATCATCCCAGAACCAAAACCACTGACCGGTTTTTCGGGCACAACATCAATGACCCTCAGATCGATCAAACTTCCGGTCATGGCAAAGGAAGTCACGAAAATCGTTGACTTCGCTGTAGTCGATAACCCAGCCATCTATTATGTTATCATGGGAACCCCATGGATCAACGCAATGAAGGCGGTACCGTCGACTTACCACCTTAGCATCAAGTTCCCAACACCAAACGGAACAGCAGTAATCTGGGGATGCCAAAAACAATCTAGGCTCTGCTTTTTGGCCGAGCATAAGCTACGACAAACTCGGAACACCCCTGCGGTTAGCCCGAAGCGAGTCAAGAAAACTCAGAGTACTCCCGAAGGTTCCACGAAGAGCAATTCGGAATCACTCGCCCAGGCAACGGCTCCGGACAGCGACGCGATCCCGGAGTCCATCGCCCTACCAGTGGAAAAACCGACTAACGAAACGGCCACTGATTTAACTAAAGCCTCAACGGCCGAAGTAGCAGAAATGGCCCTATCCAACGAGTAGGAACGCCCGCAACAACAAATCAGAACTACGAGATGGCTTGATCCTCGAAAGAGGTACGTAGGCAGCTTGTCCTATTGACAAGTTCAGCTATCCCCCTCTCCAAAAAGGGGGGGGGGGAGTGGGTACGTATACTCGTATACTCCCACAAAGTTCGGAATATCCACACATGTACTCGATATTTTCGAAACTTTTCCAATAAAACTCATTTTATTACGGTCTCCCGATTCACTTGCAATAAGCCACAACAATCGGAGATTAACCTGAGAAACACCCAAGACAAGGGTCTCCAAACACGCATACCTTTCAAGCAGTCCTTGGATGGGAACTAACTTAAACAACAATCACTGCGTATCAATGGTCAGGCAAGACCAAATACATCTTCTCTAAAAACGAAGATCGTAACTTTCTACAAAGAATATACCTTTCGGAAAAAGCGAGATGTCGTAAATATTTTCGAGAGATATTATCCAAACACACGGTCCGTCCGCGACTCTAAAAATTGCCCGTCGATTGGCCCCGACGGACAAACCAAAAACGTTCTCAAAAAAAGAACTCGTAGTCTAACCTTTCGTAAAAGTAAAGGTTCTCTTACATCCGACGAGGATACCATAGCGCGCTATACAAGAAATCCAAAATTTTGGTCAGCACTCCAGACGGTCTCTGGAGAGTGCTCGGTTCGTTCCATACAAGTCATATAAGCCGGCGCCAAGTCGCGGACTTTAAATCGGAAAGAACCAGGTGGAAATCGCCCACAGGCAAAACGAGAGCCGATCAGTCGTCGCACAGCCTTAGAGCCGAAAGTAAACCTAGGTCTTGCCCTAAACCCAGTCCTACTGGTCCACTAACATCTCAAGACATGATACGAGATCTTAAAAACATGTCCCATCGTCTATATCTAATACGCTCACGAAACTTCGCGAAACTCCTAAACGTTTCCGAACGCCCTCGTTCAGTAAGAGCAAACGAACAAGACGATAAACTAAGAGTTAAGATACGAAGTGACTACTCGTATCTTTCCCTCACACTTGGCAGAAGTATAAACTAAAACGCACAGAATGTCAATCATTCATCATATATATAGAAGCCGCAAAAAACGGCTAGGACCCAAAGCCACCAAACGGCCGGTCTCAAACACATAGTTCACATAGCCTCGCAAGGCCATAACACACATAAATCAAATACGGCCACACTCGGCCTAGATACATCAAACCTCGAAATAAAACTAAGGGAAATAATCCCAACAATCCTCAAAGCTCGAAGTCGAGGAACCCGGACATGGAGATCCCGAACGAGCTCACGGGCTGATCCACCTCTCCGTCCGCAACTCTGGCGCCTTCATCACCGACACCGGTTCCCGCTTCCGCCGTGTCCTCCGAGACCTCGATGGAGTCCCAAAGCTGTCGGACCCTTCCTTCGATCGGAGGAACCAAGGATTCGGCATGGGCACACCCGTTCATAAGACCCGACATCTCGGCGACCTCGGCAGGAAAAGAGAAGTCCTCTTTCTGCGACTCATAGAGGGTAGCAACCGAGGAGCGGCACTCGCGAAAATCTCCCCCGAATTTTTGAGCATCCTTAAAGCTCTCGAATTCGCTGGCAAACAAAGCAGCCCTCCGCTTCATTTCGGCGACAATCGCTCTCTTTCCTCTCCTCTCCGCACGGACAAGAGCCCGAGAAAGGAGCTCAGCCTGTCTCCGGCTCTGTTCTTCGACCTCCTTCCGAAACCGAAAGAGTTCCCTTTCAGCCTCCTCGGCTTTGAAGTGAGAGATACACGACTCCCGGAAACTTCTGTCGAGCGCTGCATTGAACACCCTCATCCCTGCGCGAACTTAAGATCGGAAAGGGAAACAAAAAAGAATAAAATATAATTTAGATCAAAGTTCAAAGGATAAACCTCGTTGATTATGCTGGGGCCTTCGGCGACTACTTTCTTCCTCGACTCATCGTTCAGCGACTTATGAGTAGTAAAACCGGGAGGAAGGTCGGCAAAAAAGTCGCTGGGAAGGGGAACCTCGCTGGTTCCACTCCTTTCCCCTGGGGGGAAACCAGGGTTCCATTCTGGCAGCGGAAGGTTTCCCAAGAAGTTCTCGGAGGCAACTCCCTTGCCTTTCCGAGACCTGATTCTCTGCCTCTGAGCAGGCAGGACATCAATGACCGGTTCTAAGCCATACGGAACGTTCAGAGGCTGAGAGACGGCTCGAGATCAATGGAGCTCCACCGCGCTTCGAATCCGTTCGACGGTAAAGGAATTCCAGAAGAACGGCCTGCTGCGGAGAAGACCTCGCTTGGCAAAAAGATCGACAGGAGTCGGCGGAAGGATCCTGTTCACTGCAAGATAATAAAAATCGTCTTCACATGTTTTTATGGTATCAAAACGAAAAATATAGCTATCCGTATTACCACGGGTGAAGTTCCACTCCCGACGGAATAGGTGGAGGTCGCTCTCCTCGACAGACTCCCCATCTATCCGGACAAAGAAAAAGCGCTCGAACCATGCCTTAGGATGTGAAGTGTGCCCCTGAATTATAGCCATACCCTTCTTGGGCGCCATGCGGTATGAGCCAACGATCCCCGTTCCTCTCGTAAACCAAAATCCCTCGAAGTCGCCAGGGTTAAGGTCCATTCCTAGCTCGTAACTCAAGATCAACACGCCAAGCCAATGCTGCAAGGCCGGAACACTTAGCTGGCTGATCGAAAGCCCAAAGTGAAAAAGCGTGCGGACGATGGTACCAGGGATCGGAAACCACATATGGCAATACACAAAGAAGGTCTCGTAGCAAGTAAAGAAACCTTCCGGAGGGTTCTTCGCAATCTCGTTGCCATTAGGGATCCGAAATACGACTCCACTTGGGATCTGGTAAAAGTCCCTGAGAGTCGTGAGGTAGTCGGAAGAGACCATGCTCGGTGCAAGGGGTGCGTTTGGCGACCTCACGGGCCTCTTAGGAATCGGAATGTCTTGCGAAGGCGGAGACGAGCCGCAAAGAGCTTTGTAGTACGCATCCTTTGCTTCTTCCTCAACTTCGAACTCTTCTTTCGGGGCGATCACCTCATTGGCAGAAGAGTCACCCGAAGATGAGTGTGAGGAAGAATTCCTCTTTGAAGATCCTTTTCTTGAATACATTTTCTTTGAGCAACGAGAGATCTTGGAGAAAAAATTCCTATCTTGGAGAAATCCTTTCTTAAGGGAAGAAGTGAGTAAAGAATTTGAAAAACTTACTTCCCTTACTTATACAATTTTTTTTCTTTTTTACTATTCACCTTCGATTTTTCGACAAACGATTACGTCTAAATTCCATCTAGAACAGACCATTCCGCAAGCTAGGACCTAACACCCAGGTCCACGGATCCTAGCTAGCTGGGGGGCTAACTGTTGGGGTCAAAATCAGTCACGACGGAATCGATGTCCGAAAGTCTTAGAAAAACCGAATCTCGGTCAAAACTTCAAAAGCCGAGAAAACGAACAGCCGAAACGGATTGCCCGGCGAGCTCAGCCGCGACACGGGCAAGCTCGCCCGCGACACGGGCAAGCTCGCCGGCGAGCTCGGCCACGACACGGGCCAGCTCGCCCGGCAAGCTCGGCCGCGACACGGGCCAGCTCGCCCGGCGAGCACGGCCGTGTTACCGGTCGAGTCGCCGGCGAGCATGGCCGCGTTGCCAGTCGACTCGCCGGCGAGCTTGGCCGTGACACGGGACAGCTCGCCCGGCGAGCACGGCCGTGTTGCCGGTCGGCTCGCTCGATCGTGCCACGGATCGGCTCGCCCGGCGACCGCGGCCAATTCTCCGTGGACCATTCCGAACCCGGTCCCATCCCATAACCATGCATCTTCGTCCGAAGTTTCCGTAACTCAGTCTTCGGGTCCGTGGATACGACACCAATGTTCCGTCTAAAAAACATCGTCGAAAGTATTCGGGAAGTTGGGAAGGTTATGTCTCTCGAACAGTTTCCTATTCTTTGTAGTAGAGCAGGTTATGGTTAACTTAACACCGACTGCCTCGGCTATGCGAAGAAACAGGGTTCCGTTGGAAGAACCATGCCTATACCAACGGCTACTTCGCGAGTAAAAGCATAAAAACGCTAAAGTCTCGATACGGCCCAAAGAGGGTCCGAATTGCGGACAACGGCCCATCTTTGGTCCCAAAAGACTTGAACCCAAAAATTGGTATGACGGTTTATCGCATCCGCGGGAAGAGATAAATGTCAAATTTCCGAAGATAATCACAAGGAAGAAGGAAATATGGAAAAGCCCGCTTCACGACAAATCCGGTCCGAGAAGAGGTAAACCCACTTAAGGAGGAGTATATAAGGAGGACCTAGGACGAAGAGCTGGGGGGAGCATTCAGGCATTTTTCCGTTTTTACTACTGAGCTGCGACTCGACTAGGTTAGAACTTAGGTGGCTAGACTAGCGAACATACCAACAGCTCTCGTGGCCTAGGATCTTACCTGTTGTTCACGCTCAAACGCGAATTCGGAAATAAGACCTCTTTGTTCTCTTATCGCTCTTTTACGATTTATTACTTTCGAATCTTTCATATTGATTGTGTTGTGCGTGGCCTAGCAGATAACCGGGACCTTCCGGGAAGGCTAGGTTAACTTGGCTTTCCTCCGATTAACAAAACTCGACGGTGTGAATTTCGGTTCTCACATTGATGTATGTGATCTCCCATTCATCCTTCTTCTCTGCCAAACTTTCCGGTTCTGCAGGAATATGGGATGTCTGTGGCTTGACGTCGATCGATGTTGCTTTGTTGGCGTCGATCGATGGTGATGTCGTAGCTTCTTTCTCAAGAATGTGATGCATACTCTCAATCTTTGTCCTCATCTCTGCCATACTTCTGAAAAGCTCATTGTAACCTCTGTCCAAAGGTTGATAAGTGTCATCTACCAATGTTTTGAGTTCATCTCCTAGTTTTTCCTAAGCTCCACAAATACCAGTCACCATCTCATTAATCTCATCCTTGGTGTAGATCTCTGGTGCCAGTTTTGTAGGTGTGAAAGAAGTGGCATGTGCTGGAAGACATATGTGACTCTCCTCAAATAGGGATGCTCTCTCCAGAATTTTTCTGATGTTGTCCTTGGTAACAGGGATCATCTCACCAGCTACGCTCCTTTCATATCCAGACTCATCTCTGTAGACACCATATTCGTCCTTCTGTTCCCATCTGAACTTTCTGGCTCCATAGATGTCATAAGCGCGACGTCCATATTCGTAACGTATGTCGATCGATGGTGGAGGTGCCTCGTCGAACGATGTAAGAGCATCCTTTTCGATCGATGTTTGGCCTACTGGTTGGCACGATTGGTGTGAACCAATTTCTGTTGTGTCGGCCCTTGGATGTTCGTCTGGAACAGCTGGGATGTGGTCTGGAATGCTGCGTTGCTGCATAAAGAAGTTATCTGGTCAATGTTGGGGTCAAAATCGGTCACGACGGAATCGATGTCCGAAAGTCCTTAGAAAAACCGAATCTCGGTCAAAACTTCAAAAGCTGAGAAAACGAACAGCCGAAAGGGATCGCCCGGCGAGCTCGGCCGCGACACGGGCCAGCTCGCCCGGCGAGCACGGCCGTTTTGCCGGTCGAGTCGCCGGCGAACTCGGCCGTGACACGGGCCAGTTCGCCCGGCGAGCACGATCGTGATGCCGGTCGGCTCGCCGACGAGCTCGATCATGCCACGGATCGGCTCGCCCGGCGAGCGCGGCCAATTCTCCACGGACCATTCCGAACCCGGTCACATCCCATAACGATGCATCTTCGTCCGAAGTTTCCGTAACTCAGTCTTCGGGTCCGTGGATACGACACCAATGTTCTGTCTAAAAAACATCGTCAAAAGTATTCGGGAAGCTGGGAAGGTTGTCTCTCGAATAGTTTCCTATTCTTCGTAGTAGAGTAGGTTACAGTTAACTTAACACCAACTGCCTCGGCTATGCGAAGAAACAGTGTTCCGTTGGAAGAACCATGCCTATACCAACGGCTACTTCGCGAGTAAAATCGTAAAATCGTAAAAACGCTTAAGTTTCTATACGGCCCAAAGATGGTCCGAATTGCGGACAACAGCCCATATTTGGTCCCAAAAGACTTGAACCCAAAAACTGGTATGACGGTTTATCGCATCCGCGGGAAGAGATAAATGTCAAATTTCCGAAGATAATCACAAAGAAGAGGGAAATACGGAAAAGCCCACTTCGCGACAAATCCGGCCCGAGAAGAGGTAAACCGACCTAAGGAGGAGTATATAAGGAGGACCTAAGACAATGAGCATGGGGAGAGCATTCGAAGAGGATTCTAAGAGCAAACTTAATACTTAGAGCAATTTAGGCATTTTTCCGTTTTTACTACCGAGCTGCGACTCGACTAGGTTAGAACTTATGTGGCTAGACTAGCGAACATACCGACAGCTCTCGTGGCCTAGGATCTTACTTGTTGTTCACGCTCAAACGCGAATTTGGAAATAAGACCTCTTTGTTCTCTTTTCGCTCTTTTACGATTTATTACTTTCGAATCTTTCATATTGATTGTGTTGTGCGTGGCCCAGCAGATAACCGGGACCTTCAGGGAAGGCTAGGTTAACTTGGCTTTCCTCTGATTAACAAAACTTGACGGTGTGAATTTCGGTTCTCACAGTTTGGCACTAGAAGGAGGGGAGGGTACGGATCTATCTCTCTCGCAACCACACACGCTCAGTCCGATATGACGACCAACGCTGACAAAGACCCGCAAAGGCACGACGGGACTCCCGTCGATGCCAACACTGATAAAACTCCAGCTGGAAACGTATCAACGGTCACTGCCGACACCGCGATACTAGACCAGATGAAGGAAATGTTCGCCTCCGCTCAGAACAAGACGGATGAACAAGGAAAACTCGTGGCCTCTCTCGCAAAACAGGTGGAAACCTTAACGGCGAAGGCCATGAGCAAAGCCCCGCGCGGAACCACAAGAGCCCGCAGCGGTAGAAGACTTGATTTCGAAACTCCGGACAATCGAGTTGCACACGCGGACAAGGCTTCCTGAGGCCAAAACCCTGATGAAACGCTCCAGCCAGGTGCACAGCCAAATGCGGAGAACCTTCCACCTTTTACCGGGAGCAACGAAGGAGAAGAAATCGAGCGCATCGACCTGGATATAAGCGACCAGTCCGATAACTCGGACGACGGTGCTGACATCCACCCAAGAAGAACGCGAAGCCAGTTCGCTCAGCAGGACGCATCCATCAAAAAACCCATGACCGAGGAAGAAGAAAACCTCTATTGGGTAAAACAGGAGGAGCTGGCCGAGAAGCAGGCCAGGATCCACCGCGGCCAACACAGACAAGCTCGCAAGGCTGCCAGAAATCCTGATGAGATCCACGATCTCCGAGAGTACATCGCGAAAACTGTAGCAGAGGTGAAAGCGGTGAAATCACAAATCCACCACGCGACAAGCGCTGCGCCCAAGATCGGCAGACTTCTCGAGGAAGCACGCAAAACCCCGTTCACTGCCCGGATTACTGAGACCAACGTCTCGGACCCGGGAAAGATCAAAATTCCCATCTACGATGGCCACCGACCTGAAAGCGCACCTACAGTCTTTCCAGATCGCGATGGGGAGGTGCAAACTCAAGGAACGCGAACGAGACGTGCAAATCAGTCTGGCGAAAAACGCGGAAGAAGGTAGGATGAGCTTGGAGACAATAGTACCCGCCGGAGGATAAACATGATCATTGGAGAATCGCAATTCTACCGCGAATCTGTTTCATCCATCAAGGCCTATGGAAGAAAGGCGGAAACAAGTTCTAACTGGACGACTCGGTCCCTGACCGACAACGCTCCAAACGATACAATTGTTTTCGAGGAGGAGGAAACCGTCGGACTCGATAAACCTCACTGCGACCCGCTGGTCATCGAGACCTTGAAGTGGGAAGAATCCTCATCGACACAGGCAGCACGGTCAACGTCATTTTCCGCGATACTTTCCGGAGAATGAACATCGAACTCGGAGAAATCATCCCGGAACCAAAACCACTGACCGGTTTTTCGGGCACAGCATCAATGACCCTCGGATCGATCAAACTTCCGGTCATGGCAAGGGAAGTCACGAAAATCGTTGACTTCGCCGTAGACGATTACTCGGCCATCTATAATGTTATCATGGGAACCCCATGGATCAACGCAATGAAGGCGGTACCATCGACTTACCACCTTAGCATCAAGTTCCCAACACCAAACGGAACAGCAGTAATCTAAGGTTGCCAGAAACAATCTAGGCTTCGCTTTTTGGCTGAGCATAAGCTACGACAAACTCGAAACACCCCTGCGGTTAGCCCAAAGCGAGTCAAGAAAACTCAGAGTACTCCCGAAGGTTCCACAAAGAGCGATTCGGAATCACTCGCCCAAGCAACGGCTACGGACAGCGACGCGATCCAGGAGTCCATCGCCCTACCAGCGGAAAACCCGACTCACGAAACGGCCGCCGATTTAACTAAAGCCTCAACGGCCGAAGTAACAGATACGGCCCTATCCAACGAGTAGGAACGCCCGCAACAACAAAGCAGAACTACGAGATGGCTTGATCCTCAAAAGAGGTACGTAGGCAGCTTGTCCTATTGACAAGTTCAGCTATCCCCCTCTCCAAAAGGGGGGGGGAGTGGGTACGTATACTCGTATGCTCCCACAAAGGTCGGAATATCCACACATGTACTCGATATTTTCGAAACTTTTCCAATAAAACTCATTTTATTTCGGTCTCCCGATTCACTTGCAATAAGCCATAACAATAGGAGATTGACCAGAGAAACACCCAAAACAAGGGTCTCCAAACACGCATACCTTTCAAGCAGTCCTTGGATGGGAAACAACTTAAACAACAATCACTGCGTATCAATGGTCAAGCAAGACCAAATACATCTTCTCTAAAAACGAAGATCGTAATTTTCTCACTACAAAGGATATACCTTTTAGGAAAAAGCGAGATGTCGTAAATATTTTCGAGAGATATTATCCAAACACACGGTCCGTCCGTGACTCTAAAAATTGCCCGTCGATTGGCCCCGACGGACAAACCCAAAACGTTCTCAAAAAAGAACTCGTAGTCTAACCTTTCATAAAAGTAAAGGTTCTCTTACATCCGACGAGGATACCATAGCGCGCTATACAAGAAATCCGAAATTTTGGTCAGCACTCCAGACGGTCTCTGGAGAGTGCTCGGTTCATTCCATACAAGTCATATAAGCCGGGGCCAAGTCGCGGACTGTAAATCGGAAAAGAACCAGGTGGAAATCGCCCACAGGCAAAACGAGAGCCGATCAGTCGTCGCACAGCCTTAGAGCCGAAAGTAAACCTAGGTCTTGCCCTAAACCCAGTCCTACTGGTCCACTAACACCTCAAGACATGATACGAGATCTTAAAAACATGTCCCATCGTCTATATCTAATACGCTCACGAAACTTCGCGAAACTCCTAAACGTTTCCGAACGCCCTCTTTCAGTAAGAGCAAACGAACAAGACGATAAACTAAGAGTTAAGATACGAAGTGACTACTCGTATCTTTCCCTCACACTTGGCAGAAGTATAAACTAAAACGCACAGAATGTCAATCATTCATTATATATATAGAAGCCGCAAAAAACGGCAAGGACCCAAAGCCACCAAACGGCCGGTCTCAAACACATAGTTGACATAGCCTCGCAAGGCCATAACACACATAAATCAAATACGGCCACACTCGGCCTAGAGAATTCAAACCTCGAAATAAAACTAAGGGAAATAATCCCAACAATCCTCAAAGCTCGAAGTCGAGGAACCCGGACATGGAGATCCCGAACAAGCTCACGGGCTGATCCACCTCTCCGTCCGCGACTCCGGCACCTTCATCACCGACACCGGTTCCCGCTTCCGCCGTGACCTCGATGGAGTCCCAAAGCTGTCGGACCCTTCCTTCGATCGGAGGAACCAAGGATTCGGCAAGGGCACCCCGTTCATAAGACCCGACATCTCGGCGACCTCGGCAGGAAAAGAAAAGTCCTCGTTCTGCGACTCGTAGATGGTAGCAACCGAGCCACGGCACTCACGAAAGTCGCCCACGAATTTTTGAGCATCCTTAACGCTCTTGAATTCGGTGGCAAACAAAGCAGCCCTCCGTTTCATTTCGGTGACAATCGCTCTCTTTCCTCTCCTCTCCGCACGGACAAGGGCCCGAGAATGGAGCTCAGCCTGTCTCTGGCTCTGTTCTTCGACCTCCTTCCGAAACCGAAAGAGTTCTCTTTCAGCCTCCTCGGCTTTGAAGTGAGAGATACGCGACTCCCGGAAACTTCCGTCGAGCGCCGCAATGAACACCCTCATCCCCTGCACGAACTTAAGATCGGAAAGGGAAACAAAAAAATATATAATTTAGATCAAAGTTCAAAAGATAAACCTCGTTGATTGAGCTGGAGCCTTCGGCGACTACTTTCCTCCTCGACTCTTCGTCCAGCGACTTATGAGTAGTAAAACCGGGAGGGAGGTCGGCAAAAAAGTCGCTGGGAAGGGGAACCTCGCTGGTTCCACTCCTTTCCCCTGGGGAGAAACCAGGGTTTCATTCTGGCAGCGGAAGGTTTCCCAAGACGTTCTCGGAGGCAACTCCCTTGCCTTTCCGAGACCTGATTCTCTGCCTCTGAGAAGGCAAGACATCAATGACCGGTTCTACGCCATACGGAACGTCTAGAGGCTGAGAGACGGCTCGAGATCGATGTAGTCCACCGCGCTTTGAATCCGCTCGACGGTGAAGGAATACCAGAAGAACGGCCTGCTGCAGAGAAGATCTCGCTTGGAAAAAAGATCGGCATGAGTCGGCGGAACGATCCTGTTCACTGCAAGATAATAAAAAAATCATCTTCGCATGTTTTCAAGGTATCAAAACGAAAAATATAGCTATTCGTATTACGAGGGAAGAAGTTCCAGTCCTGACGGAATAGGTGGAGGTAGCTCTCCTCGACAGACTCCCCATCTATCCGGACAAAGAAAAAGCGCTCGAACCATGCCTTAGGATGTGAAGTGTGCCCCTGAATTATAGCCATACCCTTCTTAGGCGCCATGCGGTATGAGCCATCGATCCCCGTTCCTCTCATAGACCAAAATCCCTCGAAGTCGCCAGGGTTAAGGTCCATTCCTAGCTCGTAACTCAAGATCAACACGCCGAGCCAATGCTGCAAGGCCAGAACGCTTAGCTGGCCGATCAAAAGCCCAAAGTGGCGAAGCGCGCGGACGATGGTACCAGGGATCGGAAACCACACACGGCAATACACCAGGAAGGCCTCGTAGCAAGTAAAGAAACCTTCCGGAGGGTTCTTCGCACTCTCGTTGCCACTCGGTGTTGGGGTCAAAATCGGTCACGACGGAATCAATGTCTAAAAGTCTGTAAAAATCGGCATGAACGTTTTTACGAAAAATAAATCTTAGAAAAAGATCTGTTTTTACGAAGAATCTTGCGGAGAAAACACATTCACGAAAAATCGGAGAAAGACGAGAACAAGGTTGCCGCCTAGCAACCAGCGCAAAAGCTGGTCGCTACGTAGCGACCGATCTCTCACCAAAGCTCGGTCGCTACGTAGCGTGCACGGTCGCTACGTAGCGTGCTTGGTCGCTACGTAGCGTGCTCGGTCGCTACGTAGCGTGCTCGGTCGCTACGTAGCGTGCTCGGTCGCTATTTAGCGTGCTCGGTCGCTACGTAGCGTGCTCGGTCGCTACATAGCGTGCTCGGCCGCTACGTAGCTTGCTCGGCCGCTACGTAGCGTGCTCGGTCGCTACGTAGCGTGCTCGGTCGCTACGTAGCGTGCTCGGTCACTACCTAGCGTGCTCGGTCGCTACCTAGCGTGCTCGGTCGCTACGTAGCGCGTAGCGACCGAGCGATCGTTCCGCTCGGTCGCTACGTAGCGACCGAGCTCAAGCCAAAGCTCGGTCGCTACGTAGCGACCGAGCGCTCGTCCCGTTCGGTCGCTACGTAGCGACCGAGCTCGAGCCGAAGCTCGGTTGCTACGTAGCGACCGAGCTCGAGCCGAAGCTCGGTCGCTACGTAGCGACGGAGCGATCGTCCCACTCGGTCGCTACGTAGCGACCGAGCTCGAGCCAAAGCTCGGTCGCTACGTAGCGACCGAGCGATCATCCCGCTCGGTCGTTACGTAGCGACCGAGCTCAAGCTGAAGCTCGGTCGCTACGTAGCGACCGAGCGATTGTCCCGCTCGGTCGCTACGTAGCGACCGAGCTCAAGCCAAAGCACGGTCGCTACGTAGCGACCTGGCTCGAACCAAAGTTCGGTCGCTGCGCAGCGATCGAGCTCTTCCGAACATCGATACGACACCAGTCCATGCATTCTCGCCAAACCTTCAAATGCTATCTCCCGAAGACCGTAGCAGGATCAGTCCATGTTTTCCGCTATTCTAACTCATCGATCAAACTTTACGGATTAGAAACCGCGGAAAATTCGTTCATTGTTAGAAGAAATCGTAGTACACGTGTCGAGTCGGAAGACGGCCCAAAGGGACCTAAAACACGACTCGAGGCCCATCCTACGATTTCTTGACCAAAAGCCCGTAAACCATAGCACGGTTTACGCTTGGTCCACAAGGAAGGATAAATGTCAAGTTTCCGCGGATAAATATGGAAGTTTTGAAGATAATTGTGAAGATCGGGAAAATGGAATATCTCCATTTTATGCTATGACGGCTTAAGGGCAGAAGAGTAAAAGCGTAAACCGACCTTGGAGCTAGTATATAAGAAGTCCTAGATATCAATCAAAGCCTTTTAGATATCTTTTTCGTCTTCTGTTATCGAGCTGCGACTCAACTAGGATTAGGGTTTTATGTTGCTAGTACTAGGTAACTCGCTGACGGCCCCTGCGGCCAAAGCCTTTGTATCCTCTTGTAATGATCGCAACGCTCTTACGCGAATTCGAAATAAGATCTACTTTCTTTGTAAATTCGTTTTATCATGTTTTCTCATATTTTCCGCATTTATTTCGTTACTTGTCGTTGGCTCTCGCAGAGATCCGGGTCCTCTGCTCTTTCATCGAAGTGAAGTGTGATAGGACAAGGGCCAAGTAGGCCATGACACTGCCGTAACCTAGCTCGTCATCGAAGTGAAGCGTGATAGGACAAGGGCCAAGTAAGCTATCAATAATTA